>NW_027211692.1:4075000-4675000 GCF_022749685.1 Semicossyphus pulcher
TCTGGTGTATGTGTGTGTGTGTGTGTGTTGGTGGGGGTGCAACGTGAGCCCAGTCAAGGCCCCTCTGTCCCTGAGGACTCACAATGGCCTGTCAACACAAAACTATAGACACACACACACACACACACACACACACACACACATACACACAGCTTCTATAAATCCATAAATCTATCCCACAGACGAGCCTCAGCAGGCGAGGTCAGCGCTACAACTCAGACAACTTGTTCCTGTGTGTATACAATATATATGTGTGTGTGTGTGTGTGTGTGCGTGTGTACTCTGTAAACGCACATCTGTGCTTTAACATTATGAAAAATTGATGGATGAAGGCCGAGATAATGAAATGTTTCCTTAATGGGACGAAACACTTTGCATCTATTCATCCTGCCGCTCTCGCTCCGTCCTTTAGGAGGAGAGACGGATCGATACCCGCTCTACAAACCTCTGCATCCATCCCTTTACATCTGCTGCTGTTACTGTTTCCCATCCATCCACCCATGCATGACACACACACATCACATGCACAACATTCACGATCATATTTATAGTTCTGCAGATGATTGAAAACTCCACCTTAGAGCTCCTTGACACTGTGAGAATGATGCACAGCTGATGCAGCTTGTTTCTCTTGTGCAGCTGTTTCATATTTGATGGTTTAATTTCTTATTTTTCTGTGTAACCGGCCAAATATAAACGTTATTGTATAGTGTTCAGCATGTTCAGCAGGGTCCAAAGTTAGCACCCGCCACTCGCCAAATGTGGGTAAAATTTTAAATCTAATTTGGCGTCTAAAATCAGCGAGGCTGGGCGCCGGGGCGGGCGCTCCCATCACTACAAAACATTCTTTAAGCTGTTGGCGAAGGTTTGTTTTACAATGTAATTACAAGTTTACACTTTCACTGTTCGCAACGGTGCGCATGAAATGTAGCAGGTTACCGTGGGCTTCCCCTGCTTACTGCTATGCATCCTTTGGACAGTCACACAGTCACCCGGCAACCCGGTGTTGTGCCACGGCTCTACGGGGGCTGACGGACGGGCAAATGGAACTACATTAGCCCGCACCGGCTAATGGGGACGTGCTAGCTACAGCAGCTAATTACTGAGTTTCCATGGTGTGGAGACACATTTCCAATTCACTTAGCCTCGCTAACACTTCATCTAAAATACAGTATAAGTGTGAACACCTGGGACACCTAGCAGGAGACAGTACCAGTGGATTATTATTAAAGCATTACTGCATGTAACACTGCTACTAAAAGTTCAGTACTAAAGTAAATTAGCTTCTTTCTATCTCTGTTTATAATTGTTTTTATGACGATATTTTTATGGCCACTTACAGAATATTTTGGCTGGTGACATTTTTTAGCTTACCCGCTGATGGCAGGTAGACCAAAAGTTAATTTGGACCTTGATGTAAAGGCAACAGCAAATTGAGTCACATTTCAGTGTCAAGTTTAAGAGATAAAGATGGAGTCTTCTTTAACTTTCCCACCCCATCATCCAAAGCAGCAGCGACGGCGCTCGTCTTACCGGGGTAGAAGTCTTTGGATTTGGACAGTTTGATGGTGGCTCCGGTCTCTTTCTGCAGCTGGACGATGGTCTGACCTCCCTTCCCGATGATCGACCCCGCCGCATAGCTGGGAATCAAAACCTTCAGGAAGTACTCGCCTTCCTCTGCAGCAGGAAACAGGAAACAGGAAGTCAGAGAGAGCTGCTGCAGTTCATGCTGTGCATACTTTAAATCAAGCTGAAAAAGAAGGAATTAAAGCAGCTGCAGTCTGCAGCAGGAGTCTGTGTGAACCTTTGTCCTCATGCATGCCTTTTCAAGTGTTTTGGTTTTCTGCTCAGATGATTTCTCATGCAGCAGGAATCATCTCGTTGGAATGAGTGTAAACTGTGAAGTGGAAGCAAAGTGTTTGTCAGCAATCACAGTCTGACAGAACAGATGCGAGTCGGTGCCGCATCGCTACGCCAAAGCAGAATAATGTGCCTCTCGTCCGTCTCCCCCTCCTCAGCTTCCAGAAGCTGCAGAAATCCACCCAATCACATCAAACGATGACTGATATCCATGACAACTAATTATTTCCATAATCAGATGATTCCCTGTCGGCGTTATCTCTCCCCTTTTCTTTGCACGTCCATTTGTGCGAGCCTCTAAACACTCTCTCCAGATTGGTCTGATCTAATTTCAGCGTCAGGCCCGAGGAATCTGCTCCTCGTCACCGCCTCGGCACACGGGGGGAGCTGAACATGCTGCCCGCCGCTTTTGTTATTAAAGCTAATCAGATTCAACCGACGAATGTGCATGCAGCGCCTCGCGAGTGCATAACACCACATGCCCACCATGAAACACACACACACACTCACTCACTAACATGTGCAGATCAGCTCCCGTAAACAAACAGGGGACACATTCAGATATGTTCATGCTAACGTGGAGCCACACCTGCGCAGAGGGAGACAGTGTAAACTCTGGATCTGAAAGAAGATTCGCGTGGCCTCGCGTTCTGTGAGCTCAGCTAATTACCCCGACGGGATGAAGATGTCTTTGAGAGGCTTCACAGGCTGCAGTCTGATCTTTATGGAAAAGTACTTTCTGTGTGATCAGCCTGATGGAGGACGAGGAGGTGGCCAATACTTTAACGTCTCTGCATCATCTCCGTGATGTCTTTGAGGTTATTAAAAAATGCACTTTGTTTACATGCCTCTGAATTGTTTAGCGTCTTCATCTCCCTGCTCTGCTCCCAAAGCAGCCTCAGGTTATCAAACACTGCACGTTTAATGAGCTGACGATTAAGACAAACAAACACGCAGAGGCTCTGTTTCTATTTTTTATGTTGGATCAACAACCTGCTCAGAAATATGCGACGCTTCACCTTCACACCTGAGTTATTACCAACAAACTAAGACGTGTAAGCGCCATCACATGTGGATGAACAGGTATTTGTGTGTGTGCACGGTTTCAGATTGAGATATAAATATATTTTTAACGGCCGTTTAAAGCTCTCAAAGAAAAAGCGATAACGAGCATCATTAAGCAAAGACAGCAGCGACAGCTCGTACTGTACGTGATGACTGCTGTGAAAACCATCCAGAATAAGACATCAGCGCACGGCTCCAACAGAACCTCCAGAGTAAGAGTCCATTAAGAACTACCTGGACTGCAGGTGTGTTTGTGACTTAACAAAGTTTGACATTTTCTATTAACGTCTGTCATTTATGTAATTTTAACTCTCCTCAGAGACGCGACCGCGCAGCTGCAGCTGTTGTTGAGCTTCGCTTGTTGTGAAAAATTACGAGCAGGAGCCAGGAGGGGGATGAAGCGAAAGGTCAGAGCACATTTCAGTCATGTTGTGTTTGTTCAGAGCGCGGACACGTTCAGAGGCCGCTCAGAGTGACACGGCGACCCGCAGCAAGGCTCGGACTCAACCCGCGACCTTTCGCTTGTAGCCCGCTGCTTTTTGACAAAGCAACAAGAGAGAGAGGAAACTGACTGAGCCTCGCAGGCCACTGCAGTTCTGTCCTCTCTCAGGAAGCACCACATACAGCGGCAGAGACGCGGAGGCGCGGTGGTGTCAGATATTTGTGTGTGTGAGTGTTTAGGACAAGGTAAGAACAAATCCCTCCCGCTCTTACACAGAGGGGTCTTTGAAATCAACAAGGTTAACTAGAGCTGAGTCCCACCTCACAGGTCCTCACGCTCTCCTCTTTGACAGGCTGCTTCAGATAAAGATAAAGATAAATAGCTTTTAGAGCCTTTAACTGCTGAAGCTCTTCAGCATTTAACACAAATTTTAAAAAGTAGATTTTATTCCTGCTCGTGAATCTACAGAGAAACTCTGAGCTCGTGTCAGTTTCGTGCTTCTGCAGCGTTTTGTCTCTTTAAACGGATTCAGAGTCTCAGCTTCCCTCCCCAGCAGCAGCTTTCTTCATATTTGATAATCCAGGACGCGTAACCTCAGGAGGCAGATTAAAATAGGATTATTATTACAGGGGCACACTTTCTCACGAGGGCGAGGCACCTCGTAACACCGCTGTTCTCTGTCTGACACCCGGGCGAACAACTGGAGACACCGAACAGTAAAAACACACGTCGGTATAAAACAGGCTGCTCAGACTGCGAGGACGGACGGAAGGTTTATGTTGTCAGATCGTCACACTGAGGATTATTTAAAGCCTTTTAATAACTCATTAAATCTCTTTAACACTCACGCTGCAACACAACAACGCAGGAGCCGAGGTGTTTGTGACACATCACTATAAATACGTCTAATTAGTAAAAGCCCCCACACTCCCACCCAGGTGTTTCACTGGCTCATCAGACCTGTGCACCGAAGTCTACAATCATTCAAGTGTATGAGAAATTCTCACGACTTCTAACTTGATTTATTACCTCAGTAAAACTTTTCCTGAAGAGTTTAAGGCCTCAAAAGTGTGTTTGAAGTCTTCTTCAGCCTCATATTAAAGTCCCGTTTAGAGACAGATACAGGAGAAGGCCCCGCCTGTGCGGTGAGAGAGAAATGCTGCCCACGTTGTTTCTATGGCAACAATAAGTTTAATTTACTACACAGCTAACAACAAGCGTACGACGCGTCAGCCGATAAAAGCACAACACTTACTACAACATTTAGTGTCCGGCCGATGTCTGTTGTGATACCGTTTGTTTGTCGCACAGCTCCGGGGAAACATAAACGGCCAAAACAAGTTGTTCTTCCATGTTTGGTGGTAACCAGGGTGACGAGTGGTGCCCCATCTGATTGGTTGTCTGAAAAAAGCGCCGGTGATGCCACCAGCATGCGCTCTGTCCTCATTGGGAACAACTGAAAAAAGACGCTGGCGCTCAGAACAAGGCGCTGTGTGGACACGGGCCTAAAGCAGAGTCTGCTTTCAAAATGTATGTCAGTTTAGTAAAAGACAATCTAAGGAGTACGCCGTTAATGTTTTAAGAAAGTAGGTTTTATTATAAGTTTATGTTTTCTAATATTACAAATGAATGTAGCAAACACGGTCTGCAAATGCAACTTGCTAACCAGGCTAGCTCTTGCTTTAGCTGATAACGTAGCATGTGCTAAGCCCCCACTCTCTCTTCACTAATTAGGCCACTTCAGGCACCAAAAACAAGATGGCAGCCGCCAAAATGCCACACTCAAGGTTTAAAGTGGCAGTCCACAAAGCGATGGGTGGTGTTTAACATATGGTCTGTTCCCACCGAGTCCTGAGAGGACGTCTGACACGTGAAGTAACTTCATTGGTTGTGAATGAGTGTGTGCAGTTCTTAAACAGGCGTGACACACGGTGGCTCACGAAGCTGCCAAAACTTAAATTCAATTTCTGTTTTGATCTCCAACTTTCCCTCGCGCTCCCCGATGATGTTATGAAGCAATTTACACTAATCAATCTGAAAAACCTGAACACCCATGATGCACCCACACAAGTGTTTTCACTTATTTAGCATGACTGGATAAGACCTGTTCTCTGCACTGCGTGGGCGTGCACAGACCGGACTCCGGAGGGATCACTCCGAGTTTACGTCATGTTGGACGGACGGTGCAGATGGAAAAGATTCCTCACACACTAAATTAGATCGTTAACACTGTTTTTAACCGAGTGCAGGTCAGACATCTCTGAGACTGCAAAAGTTTCCTTGTCAGAAGTTTAGCTTTACGAGTATTGCAAATCATTTCAGTTCAAATATAAATGTAAGTACTTGACATTGGGACACACTGCAAACTTCTCTTCATGTCAAACAGCTTGTCATCTAAGAGACGGATGTCATTTCTTTCAAAGCTCTTAACTCGGGAAACTTTTTTTCCCCATTTCTCCCGACCTTCTCTCTGTTTGTAGCGGGATCGTCGTAGTAACAGAACATTGTTCACAGTGTGAAAAACCCTGTTCTCATCTCCGAGTGTTCAGCCAAATCATGAGCGCAGACAGGAAACCCGACACTCCCGGCCCTTCCTCAGCTCTGAGTGATGACATACAAAGTGCAGGCGGCTCGGACGAGGATGAAGAGGAGAGAAAAACCAACAGGATCTCAGTTTACTCATTTTTTTAATGCGGCGAAGAAGCTGTGGCCTCTTTCGTTAAAACTGGTGTTAATGAGAATCCCCTGATGTGTGTTAGAGAGAGGCGTGTTCACTCAGTCAAAGTCTGATTTTGTTAAATTAAAACTTCTTCCCCTCGGACGTCTCGGTCAGAGGAACATGATAATCATCCTCCTGTAAACCATCACTTCTCTTCATCCTGCTATCATCCTTCTGCTCGTCCCTTCCCTCCTTCACCTCCTGTCTCATGTTTTAGTTACAGAAACACTTCTCTGAAGCAGAAGCACATGAGAGGTTTGTTCTGATAAAACCTGAGTGGATAAAGGTTAACATAGGACCCTCGCAGAGTGCACACTGTAACACGTCATCGACACATCACAGCTTAAAGAGTGAAAGAGAATCATCGACTTTCTCTTGTCCAATCTTTTGTTTTAGCCTCCATCATCTTCAGAACCTCAGACTAGCTCGCTAACGCTAATTAGCAACAATAATGTGACTGTTATTGTGTCGATAAAGTTTGAGCTCTCTTCAATATCAACAATTCTCAAAGCAGCACTTGTGACTAACAGTCACATGGCTGCAGCCTAAAACTATCCGTCTTTTCCTCTCTGTTCTTCTCCTGCACTTTTTCCTCCTTCACACCTTTCCTCTCCGTTTCTCTTTCCTCCTCTCCTTTCCTTCTCTCTTCTCTTGTCTCTCCTCTCCTATCTCCTTCCTCTTGTCTGTCATTTCTTCTCCTCTTTTATATCGTCTTTTCCTCTCCTATCCTCTTGTCTCTCCTCTCTCTCCTCTCTCTGTCTTCTTCTCTGCACCAGTCCTCCTCCTTTCTCTCCTCTCCTCTCCTCTTTTCTTTCCTACCATCTCCTCTCCTCTCCTCTTTTCTTTCCTCCCATCTTCTTCTCTCCCCTCCTCTCCTCTCCTCTTTCCTTTCCTCCCATATTCTCCTCTCCTCCCTTCTCCTCCTCTCCTCCTCGGTGTACTGCAGTGACCCACTTTGAGTCTGAAGCCTTGGACTGACCTGCTTTAGATAGAGGCTAGCTAATTATAACCAGCCTGTATTAATAAGGCCGGGGAATTGGTAAATATGAAACACACACCCACACACACACACACACACACACACACACACACATACACGCACACACGTGCATGCACACACACAAACACAAAAGCGTGTCTGCAGAAACAAACACCTCGTCCACACAGAGACTATTTCGGCCGTCTCATAAACACCTACACACCTGAACAACATGAGTCACGGTGAGGAGCCGAGGATGTAATGAGTGACTCACGCTCGTCACTTGTAGCTGTTGCATGGTAACACGTTAAGAAATGTATTTCTACATGCAGCAAGGATCCTAAAACAAGGACGCGACCATTCAGGTTGCACTGGACAACACGAAACCTGCAGCAAACAGGATGCACAACAAGCCGGCGAGATTGAACACACACATTATTAAAGTCATCTGTATCATTAGCCCGCCGTGCAGAGCTCACTGTGGAGTCTGTTATGTAACACAGACTGAATTACACTTTGGAAATAAGCTTTGAGCAGGTTTGAAAACTGCCGTGACTCAATTTTCATAAACATAAACGAACTTGTAGAGAATGAAAATGCTGCTCGCTCTGCCTCCTCCTCCCACACTGCACCGTGCCGAACCGCTCTGTTTACAGCGAAGATTTCCCAGCATTCCTCAGGTTTTATCAGCTCTCTCAGCACCTATTAAAAGCCTGTGACATGCACCAGTCTGCAAAGGATGCAGCTTTTTATTTAGCTCTTTTTAAAGTCTTTCTGGTTTTCAAAGTAAAAGCTCTTAGTGACGGAAGTTAAAGAGCTTTTAGCACCGCTCAGCTCAGACTCTGCTCTGTACTTTAGGACGGGATGTTTTGACTCCGTCTGCACCTTAAAAAGCAGTTAGGGAAAAACTAGTCACTAAAAATGCTTCAAAATCAAATGTGATCTTTTTTTGAGTTTTGGGACTCTAAATGTTCACGCTTAAAAACCTCAAATTACGAGTTAGACTCTAGCGTGTCCTCTAACGCCGTTCTCTGCGCTCAGCGTCCTCTGCTGTTTTTCTCGCTGTGCTCTCAGTTGAAAACAACAACACCGCCGCGCTTGTCAGTGTCACTTCTCCCACATTGACCAATCAAAATAGAGAAGGGGCGGGACTTACAATATCAACTTTGTCAACAACAATGGCGGAGGAGAAACTAATCCTGGCGGTCACTCTCCTTGAAGGGTTACCACAATATAAATAAAAAGGCTAAAGCGTCTGTCGGGACGTCTGGTGATTCCCTGACTGACCTCAGGCAGATGCAGAGCCGTTCAGCCAGCTGATGGTCGTCCTTAAAATTGGTCTGCATTCGCACGATGGATGGGCCGATCTTTTCCAAAACAATCTCAGAGTGGAGCCTGTTTAGTCTGAAGTAAGCCTGATACTCTCCAAGCCTTTTCACGGTTAATCTCATGCACACAGACTCGTCTTTTCAAGGGTACAATTTCCAGCTGCTGCTAACGCCAGGACAGGATTTACATTGTGTTACGATTTCTTGGTCTTAAATTCCTCTGTAATCTTAATGATTGCTTTAATTAGAGGAAAAATTCCCGAACTACCGCGGAAGTGCCGTCATACAACTTTCGTAACCTAGCGACAGTAAGCGCCGACGAGAAGCGTTCTGGCGTTAGTGGACACACAGCCTTAGACAACAAAAGTGTTCATGAATTAAATAGAATTAACATGTTTGTAATATGAACATTAATGCATTCTGAAGTGAAGCCGCAAACTCATTAGAGATACCCTGCTCACTCTTTCATCCCCTTCATCTACACTTTAAAGGACACAAAGGTAAACCTGAATTATCCCTCCACTCACGTCACCGATGTCGCCCTGATCCAGAGTGCTCCCCGCCCACAAACAGTCACATTTTTTTTACCACACTTTCAGGGAAGCCGAGGCCACATGTACCTGTCACAGTCACAAATTCTAATTATGTGTAATTAAACCCCACGCTTCCGTTCAGCGTGGCATCCCACATCCCGGAGGTGCAGGTGATACTCATGCATGCTGATCTATCCGAGGATAATAAGCAGCCCGAGGCTCTGCTCGCCACGTCTGACCCATCAGTGTCAACACCGCTCTGAACATCTGACAGAGGTCACGTAAGGCTCGCCCACATCGCACTCCCTCTCACTGCTCATTATAAAGTGATGCTGAAGAACGCACACGGTCGTGGGTGTTTAAGCAAAATGAAATTTAGTCTTTGGGCAAAAAGTTTGGAGAATGCTTTAAGTTATTTTCTGCAGGAATCCGGAAACAGAAGCTCGTCCTCAGAGTTCGGCCCACAAACACGGCGGTATTTGGCGTCATGGCTGTTAAAGTAGCACCGTGATACGACGCTGCTGATGATGGGCAGTGTGCGCAGAGAAACCTGATGTCTCAGCGGGGTGTCAGACTCATTGTTCTCTGCTACTATTTTCTGCTCTTGTTAATATGAAGCATCATCAAAGATCCAGCAGCTCAGCCACCCCGAGAGCAGAGACGCTTTCATGCTGACAACATAATGAGCACGTAAACTTTCAGTCCAAATACGAGCAAGAAAAACACAATAATTACACATGTGCTGATTGTTACTGATTACTTCTTAATGTCTGAGCTGTCAGAAAGTACAGAGGGAGGATTTTATCTCATCTCTAAAAGGATAGAAGACACTAAAAGGACACAACAAGGACCTCATGTCACGCAGAGAGCAGCGGGGTGTCGCACAATACGAGTTCAAACGCGGGACGTGGGAGTTTCTAACTGTGGGATCAGCCGGTTGGTGTGCAGAGGCTGAACTTCAGAGGGTTTGAGCTCGTTTCTCAGTGTCTTATTTTATGTGAGCAACACCATGAATCCCTCTGAGGAAGGACTGTTTGTACTGACTGTGTCTAAAAGGAGTCAGACAAAGAAAAAGAGTTCATGAGATGTTTGAAGATTTTAGCTAGCTTACACCAGTGTTCATTTTGTTAATGAAAATTATGTCGATACATTTTTTCCACGACGAGGACGAAACGTTGACGAGCTAAAAATAGATCGTTGATAATAAAAACTCTAACGAGACGGATGTTTTGTTTTCGTTAACGAGGCGAGACTAAATGTTAGTGTCGGGCAGTCGGACATTTAAAATCTGTGATGTTTTAAAGCTTCAGGCTCCAGTTAGAGAAACATCATGAAGGTGGTTGTGAACTTTCAGTGTGTCACTCAGACTTCCTGCTTCAGGCTCTGAGCGCGCTCACAGAGAGAGCGGCAATTTATACGTCTTTTTATTTTTTAATGAGCAATATGACTTCTCACTTCTCAGCATGCGCAATACTGAATACTGAATACTAATCAGGTGGTCCATTTGTTCATTCGTGCTGTACACTTGCTGACTTAGTTTGTCATTTGGTTTGTTGTGTATTATCTTATTAGTTCTACCTATTAGTTTATATTATAGTACCTATTTTTCAGGATACACTTGTTTAGTTACTTATTTTTATAAGCTCTTTATTGTAATGTTGCACTGTCCACTTTGCTGCTGTGACCCTGTACATGTCCCCGCTGTGGGACCAATAAAGGATGCTCTTATCTTATTTGATAAGAGCATGTCAATGCCTCTTCCTGCTTCGGTCAGACGGTTTAAACGAGAAGCGATGACGAACAGTATCTTTATGTCCTCATCGTTCTGTTCGGCTGATCTGCCTGAGTTTTAAGTGTTAATTTTACCTGAAGCTAACAGAGACGAGGGAGACTTGAAGGAGGCAGATTTTCTTAAAAGCAGAAACATTTTGATTAAAAGTAACGACTAAAATGTTTTGAGTTGTCGTTGATTAAAACTAGTAAATAGCAAAAGTGACTAAAATGTGGCTAAAGCTAATAACATTTTCTTTTTCATCCTAAGACTAAATCTAAAACAGCTGCCACAATTAACACTAGTTTACACTTGCTAGCATGTTTTTCTTTTTCTAAATATCAGCTGTAATCAGGGTCAGTTGTAGATATCAGTTTGTATAGTGTCTCCTTGTAAAGGTTCTTATGATTTATTTGTCCAGCACAGGACTCTAATCCCGGTTCTCTGGCTGGACGTCTCGCAGTGTTCGACCAAATCGTCGTCCCGACCGCCGGCAGACTTTATCGGTGTTTCTACTTCGTCACCTTGCAGCTGCCCCGAGCGTCTAAAAGTGCTATGAATGGCTTTACAGTGAGGCTAGTGCAAAGCCTGGTGTGTCTCATGCAGACGCTAAAGGCGTCAAAAAGACGTTGGCTCACGATCGTGGATTACTTTTCGTTTGTACACATGCGGACAGCGATGGAGAACAGCCTGGTATGTGCTCCATCCATATTTATATTCTGTCTGTCCATGACAGCTTAAGCTAATTGCCTCAAAGCTCCCTCAGAATAGACGCTAATAATGTCACGCTAATGTCACGTATGTGCGGCTCCCATTTATTTTTCATTAAGGCTTTCATTTAATTAAGATATGAAGCGTGTGGACCTGAACGTAGAGCAACTTCAAACCACCAGACCACAGTACAGAGAAGCTAGTGCTCTCACTGCGTGTGTGTGTGTGTGTGTGTGTGTTTGTGTGTGTGTGTGTCTGCAGCTGAGACACTGCAGGGTTCCCTCCTGGTTGCTGTGATGAGGGTCTTTGTTTTCACTACTCCAAGCACACAGGAAGAACCCACGTTTCCAACGTGTCTGACACAAAACTGCCTCTTTGTCTGTGTGTCTGAAAAGTTTGTGTGCGATCGCCACTCGCAGAAAGTTTGCCATGAAGGTCAGAGAGTTTATCCGGCTGTATGTCCGTCTGTTTGCTCGTCTTTACGTCTCTGCGGGTCAACAAAGGGGGATTTGGTATCAGGGGGTTTAAAGACGTCGAGGTCGTTCACAATAAATAATAGATGGTCCTCCAACACGACATAACTGGATGAGTAAACAGTCCAATCTGTTGCTAAGGCCCCTGCGGACCCGCCAGGCCCAGAATAGGCCTTCCCATGCTGGGGGATTGGAGGCTCAAATCCTGGGATCTGGTGTCCACGGCCTGCAGGGGCGGGGCCGGGCGGGGGGCTGCGGTTCACAAGTCCTATCTCATGTTCTGTTACTTTTCCTCACACGTGTCATGCTGACAAACATACCTCAACACACCTCGCTGTAGCAGACAGAGACAACATGCTTGTATGTGCATGTGTTGAGAAAGAAAGAGTCACATTTAAAGGTACAGTAACCTCATTAGTGGTGTCAGGGCTCAGCCTGATGTTGGCCTGAAGTGTAACATTTACAGATTCTGTCTTTTAACATTGCCTCAAACTTTGCATCTAATTACAGCACTGTCACTTTCACGTCAAACTGGGTGATGTCAAATACAGAAAATAATTGAGGTGGTGCGTAACGGCGGTTTCACACTGGAAGCGTGGCGTGTGCGTGACGGCAGCAGGACGTCTTTTTTTTCATTTTAATTTTCGCCGGTTTTTACCGCGAGCCGGGCGCATTTCTCGCCTAAAATACGGTGAAAATGAAATATGATTGACCCATTGATCTCTGACAGCAATATTAACATCTCTTCCTGTAGAATATGTCAAAAGCATGGAAAAGAAAACACGTGAACACTTCTGGTGTTTTCAAAGTAAAAGCCCGATCTGGCATTCTGGCTTCCCTTGTTTGTACAGAATGCTTTTATTTTGAAGTGTTTCCATGTTGGGATTTTTTTTACTTTATTTGTTACATTTCCAGGAAGTTAACTGGAAGATAAAGTCACTCACAAAGCTTTTTACTGTGGTTCCTGCTTAATTTTCATGTCGTGTAGGCCATAAATACATTATGTTAGTAAAACATGAATAAATAACATCAGGTTACGGAGGTTACTACTTCTGATGCAGTGTGAATCCATCGTAACTGTGCGCTCACACCGAGCACGAAGCCAATACTCGCCTCGTGTTACTCGCGCGAGTTTGACCGTCCGGATCAAAATTCGAGTTTAAATAACAGGCGAAGATTCGCCCTTCGAGGAAGCGGGCCATATCGCCATGGCTACCAACGGCATCAGGAGAATCTCGATGTTGATAAGTTTTCGCTACACCACGTGACACAAATTCGCAGAGGAAGTTACATTTTTTCAACTCACTCACTTGCATTGACTTTGTTTGGAATCTTGTTGCAGATTTGCGTCTATTCGCATTCGGTGTGAACGCACAGTAAGAGAGCGCTACATGCCTGTATGGTGGAAATCCAGATGTTAGACAGCACCTCTGACGGTTGGCTGTATTTCATTAAACTGTTGTCATACACGTAAATAGTTTGGAGTTGTAATCTGAACAGACACGGAGCGTCGTCTTTTTAAGAGTAAAACTTCTGTCACAGATTTATCAATAACAAAGATTTGATTCTGTTTAACTGTTTGCACTTTTTCTTCAGTGTCTCCAGGATGTCAGGCTTCTGTTATCAAGCGTAACACTTGTAGCTCGTGCTTAATAATAAAAAGCTTCTCTATCTCTTGAAGGCTTTTATTGTGAAACAGATGGAGGAAGTGTTGGATCGTATTAATAGTAAATGAGACACGGCCAGAAAACTCAACAAAGGAGGAGCAGCGAGCAGCTTTAGATTTCTATGTCGGGACTATTTATATGGAAATGACATCATTTAAGATCAATTCAGTATTTATGAACGACTATTTTCGGGTGGACATGTGTGCTTATCTGATAAACTGGATGTGTCCTTTAATCCTTTCAGCAAACAGTTTAAACGTCATGTCGGCCTTAACGCTCTTTTAGATCACAACCTGTCTAACAAACTTAAATAGGTCACATAAACTCGAGTGGTCAGAGACTCTTGTGCCGTTTGAACATCAGATGTGCGACTTTGTGAGGAAGGTCTGAGGAGCTTCGGTGTGAACACAGACTCAGCACAGGAGGAGGGGCTCGGATCGAGGGTCTGACCTCTGGGGAAAATATTCATCTCCCCTAAGCAGGGAGAGTGAAGCGGGGGGCAGGCTTTGTCTAACACACCCCCTCCAGTTCTCTGTTCTTTTGTTGGGAGGTAGCATTCACACACACACACACACACACACACGCAGACATGTAAAGCTCTCCAGCAGTGAGGCTCTGACCAGCTGTCTTCGCTCTGAAAGATGGCCGTCGTCACTCATGAGCAGCGCGAGCGAGCAGGAGGAAATATCTCTATCGTCATCGTTCTGTTTCTGCCTCTTCAGCGTCTGAAACTTTCACTTTTCCCACGTTTTTTATTCTATTTAAATTTTAATTTAGCGCAGACGCAGCTCCAGTGTGTCACCACGTTCAGAAGCTGCATTCCTGTGAGTCTAATTCATAAACACAGGTTCAGCCTGATATCCTGCTAGGTGAATAACTCCTTAAATTTCTACATTTTTAAATATAAATATGTAAAGATGTGTGTTGTGTAAAAACAGCTCTCCCTCTTAAAGGTAACAGGATGACTCATAACACCAGCAGCATCTATTACTGTGTTTTGTTGTTTCATGCCAGAAATCATCTCCTCAGAGAAGCTGCTTTTAAAATGGAGGATTTCAACTTGAGCATGACGCTTCTTCGGCCTCCGTTATAAACAACTCATAAATGACGGAGTTTGAAAACAAAACTAAAAAATCCACAAATAAATAATGAGAGAAACGTGGGACTGATCGGACGAGGAAACGCAGAGATGACGTCCTGGCTGATAACAGTCGAGTAAATACCTCCGTCTATTCATCACAAACAGGAGTCTGAGAGAGGAACGACATCCTGCCACAGAAACCCAGTTTGAATAGAGATTTAAGGAGAGCCAATCAGAAGCCTCCGTACTGAAACGCTCTGTAACATCAGGGCGTCTGCGTAGCAATCGAAGCAGACATGGTGGCTACGCTAACAAAGATAACTGAAGCAGCCGCCTCCTTTCTCTCCCTTCAGTGTGTGTGTGTGTGTGTGTGTGTGTGTGTGTGTGTGTGTGTGTGTGTGAGAAAACCGGTGTGTATTGTTCATGGACCAAGGCTATTTCAGAGGCGGGGGCCCTTCCCGTCGTCCTCGCTGCATCGGCCCTTTCATCGCTCCCTTATCCATATTCATCGCCGCCCCGCTCCCCTCACCTATCAGCGAGCAGCTAGCTGTAAGCGGCGTCTCGCTCCACCAATCGCACGCCTCCCTTTGAGGGAATATTCCCACCTCTCATCCCCTTCACCCCACCCTGTACAATGGCTGCTTTTTTTACTTTGACGCAGTGGCTCGAAAAAAAAGAAGAGGAGAGGGTGGAGGAGGAGGAGAAGGAGAGTCGCAGCTCCGGCTGGCAGAGTCCTGCCAACGGCGGCTGCGAATCGATCGACAGCCTCGGAAACGTTTGCCGAGCGAGCGTCGTCAATGGCAGCCAGCGATTGATGAAAGGGGGTGGGTGGAGGACGAAATGATGGGAGGACGAGGGTGAAGGAGGACAGAAGGAGGAGGGTGCAGTCGTGATGGGTTGAAGTAGAGCATGATTAGTATGGATGAGGAGGAGAGGAAGATGGAGGGAACGAGGAGGAGACGAGGGAGCAGACAAAAACGGTCGAGCTCCGATTGAACAAAACAGGCGTGTCGCAGGGAACGCTGTGTTCTGTGAGACAGCGAGGATAAAGGCCAAGAGCGAGACGCACAGCGCAATATGTGTTCTATGTAAACACTCCCACATATTAAAATGCAGCTCAACATTTAGGAAGGAAACAGCTCCGGCAACAAATCTCTGCATGCAGGCTCACACGGCTGCAGTTCATTAGGACTGACCCCCTCTGCCTGCACGGGGTCTGAATTTTCGAGTGTTCAAAGCCAAATTTAGGGCTTCTTCCTCCTCAGCTCGGACAGCCGATCAATGAGAGGAAGACGGCTCTCCTTTGTACGGACGACCCAAAAAAAGCTGCTTCGCTCAGCTTCAGGAGCAACAGAAAACAGTCGGATCGATAGCATCAAAGCCTCGTCTCGTACAGGCGAGGCTCAACACGCAAGCATATACGTGTGTGTGTGTGTGTGTGTGTGTATGTTCAGTGTGTGCTCTCATTAAACTTCATGTCAGCTTTTTGCAACTTAAAGTGAGACAGAAAACAAAAGAGAACGAACACGCACAAAAGTCTTCCGTCATCCTGAGAGTCCGCTAATGTCAGTTAGCAAGGTTATTTTAAGCCCCCCCTCCTCCTTCACTACAGCAGCTTGCCAGTCCATCCATTAACTAAATTAATGTATTACATCTCACAGACAGGAGAGGAGAGGCGAGGAGGACAATAAAAAAGACAATAAAAGTGCAGAGAAAGAGAAGAAGAAAAGCCTGAAACTAAAACTAATGACGGACTGGAAGGTCTCTGCGTCCAGGTCAGCAAACTTCTCCCTGCCTGATAAACCTGTGGGCGATCCCACTCGCATGTTCGCTTTCTGACCACCTACATGAAAATCGAAAGAAAAAAACATCCAATTTATTTGGTTTGCGCTTACATAAGACTTCTTAATAGCTTATACAAGCACTTTTTTTCCCCCTGAAAGCTGCATTTCTTTTCGAATGCACTGAATCTGAGTCATTTCTATTAAGCTGAGAGGCTGTCGGACTGTGTGCGGGAGAAATGCTGCACGCTGAACAGATATCAGCTCTCAGAGGAGGCTGCTGATGAATTTTCATGTTTTGCTGCTTTAATGTAAACAAATAACTCATGCAAATCTGAAAATGCTGATTTTTACATGAGAGCAGTGAACTCAGCATTTCCTGACAGTTTAATGATCTGATTTTTTAATATCTCAGAAATGCTTCTTCGCTGGAAATTAATATATTTTTTATGATTTTTATCCAAATAAATTTAGTCTTCGTTAAAATTTAAGAACTCTAAATTACTGACCCCTGATTGGCCGACAGCAGCAGGTCCTTAAATTATGAATCTACTGTTAGATTTTGGGTCATTTATTCGATCACGATCGAGTCCGGCTTTGAACCTGATCTAAGTTTAAACCCCTGATACCAAATCAAATATTAACAATGCCCTCATTAAACGTCTGTGATCACATATGTACATGATTAAAGTGAAATCTGAATTCCTTTAATGCAGGAGGAGAGCCCCGCTGGGTCAGGGCGAGGGGCAGCGATAAGAATGGGGGTTCGGGGGATTAGAGGGCTGCGGGGATGAGGAGGGGGGGAGGGGGTGAACAGCAGCGACTGCAGCTACTCATTGATCTCTCCTTCTTTAAGACCTTCAGCTTTTTGTGAGGCCGAGCTGATTTATGACCCTCACGGTTACAGTGGTCCCATGTCGCACCGCACCTACTGTCTGACAGCTGAGTCTGATGTCGCTGCACGTTTCCCTCACACACACGCAGTAAGACAAACACATGCACACAAACCAGCCGAACCTCAGAGGACGAATATGTTCCCTCTGATTTAAATGTCTCCTCTCACGCCTCAGTCACACACACGAGAGTGACATAAACAGAAAACACTTCGCCCAGGAATTTTACAGCACCCCGGATTTCTAATCTGCATTTTTTGGGGTAAAAAAAGCAGGAATGAAAAATACTTTTCTGCTCAAATTAAGAGATTTTCTCTCTCGAATTCAAACCAAAGAAATCTCAATCCTCCTGTGAAAAAGGACAAACATTAAACAGCAGCTGCACGGTGCAAACTCTAGCATCACACTTTGAGCACAATCATAGAATGGACATTTCAACGACACGTCGACAGTCATAAATCACACTGTAATGCATTGGTGACATGGCTTGCATGAGGTCAAAGTTCAGCAGGACTCATCTGTGCAGTAATGTCGTGTATCATGACAAAAGAAACATTGAATTTGTATAAAAGCATGAGAATGGATGTTATGGGACTGATCACGTACAATATAAACAATATCAGCATGCATTATCCAGGATCATGAGTAAACATGGGGGTGTTACATGTTCATTTAAACCCTATTTAAATGTCAGGCCCTGCAGCAGTCAGACCTGCTCACTCAGATTTAGTTTCACTGCACTTTGGCCTGAAACATGTTCGTGTGGTCACTGCTGAATCAGTCCTGCATTGAACAAGGTTACAGTAAAGATTATAAAAACAGCAAGAAGATCAAAATCAAAGTCTGTCTTACCATGAGTCTCAGTTTCTTGGTGAGGGAATACAATGCCTTCAGTTTCAAATAGGGGCTGCAGGAAGGCCACTACAGAGAGAGGAAGCACAGGGGGTGGGGAGTGTGTGGCGTAAACTAATCATTCAGAGAAACAACCATTGTTATGATCTCTTAGCAGCACTTTGACTTCTATCATCTGCAGCCTGAGTGCATCTTAAATATAAAAACACTAAACACATTCAGTGCAAAAATAAAGCTTCTGTTTCAAAGCAGTTTGGGTACGATCAGCCTCTACAAGCTGGAGTTCTCTTCTGCATCAAGGGCCAGAAACAGAAACAGTTTGTGCACCTTATAATTAGCAAATAAGAAGAGTGAGATTCAGGCTAATATCATCAGCTGGACTCAAGCTGTAAATGTTATAATAGAGAAAAACAAGACCAGATTGTTCCACCATGAAACTACAACAAGAATACATGTTGAAATAAATTATCTGTCAGTGCAACATATTCAAAAAAAGACCTGCAACCAAGCTCTGATTCCTCATCTTTAGGGGCTGTCGTGAAGTGTGTGTGCGTGTGTGTGTGTGTGTGTGTGTGTGTGTGTGTGTGTGTGTGTGTGTGTGTGTGTGCGTGTGTGTGTGTGTGTGTTTGAGCGACCAGTACATTTTCTACCAAATGTCATCCGATCAGCAGCCTGCTGCTGCCGGCTGAGGGAGTTTGGACCTGGCGGCTCCACGGCCGTCCTCCCTGCCTGAGTAAAAGCCTGCTCGGCCGTGCTCCTCCTCCTCCACCTCCTCCTCCTCCTCCTCCTCCTCATCATCATCATCTCAACCTTTTCATTTGTCTAAATGGACGAGCTCTCTGACTGTCAGGCTGGCAGGGGGAGGGTCCCCTGAGGAGGGTTTACATACAGTGAGGGGGAGACTTTAGTGCTCCGAGTGCTGCATCGATCTGCAGTTAAACAACGCTCACTAACCTGAGGCTCAGCCTCCTCAGCCGCTCTCTCGCTCTGAGGACAGGTGAGCTGAAGGAACTGTTCAGAATGACTGTCCTGTTCTTTACTGTCACAAATCTACTAAAGGTAAAAACGTATTGATCCTCAGGACGCTCTGTAGGTCACACTGAGGACTAGTTTTATTTGTGCACTAACAGGTACAGGCCTCTGAAAACATTCAGTAATGTTGCACAGCGTAGTTACTTTTTCTGATGGAGGCCTTGAAGCTAATTCACTGTGAGACTGATGCTGTAAATATTGATACTTCACTCGGGTAAATATCAGATGCCAGCAGTCATGTTGACCACCATTATTAAGATGGCGGTTCTCCTCTGAACCGAACCAGCAGTGAAACCAGATTTTTGTTGCTTATTTTATTGGTAAATTAATTTTTAAATTGTCGTCAGATTTTTTGAATATTCACCAGGCATTTAAGAATACGCCAACATTAAACACGTTTAATTAATCTGTGTCTCAGTGGAGAATTTAGAGTCCCAGAGGAGTCTGAACACTGTTGTAGAGACTCGGCTGGCCTGAGGGGAAGAGATTTGGGGCTAAACTGATTTATTTACATGAAAACAGTCAAATATAAACACATTCAGCTGCGTGCAACTTCTTTCAAATGTAGCATCAGAATCTTTATTTTCTTTATCTTGACAACCTTATCTTAACTTTCTAAACATTCCTGCATCTTCATATTCAAATATTGTCTCGGACACGTTTGTCTCCTAAAACACAGATACTTTATAATATTTGTTTTTTAAACTGACAGGTTAAACAGCTTGAACTAAAAGATTTGGTCTCCTTAAATCTTCTAATTAAAACATTTCTCATGGAGCTTTTGTGCTGAAAATCTTTAACTGCATTTAAACAATCTTCAGCATCTCTTCTGTGAGTGCACGCGACACTTTGGTGTTGTGTAAATAAGCCCTTTGGAGGTGGAGTGTGTGTCCATGATGGGGTGCATGGCCAGGAGAGGCTGCTGATGGTTGTAATGCCGGTGATGGGAATGCTTGGTGCATGACAGCATGTAAACAAAAACCAAATATGGTGATTGCCATGGTAACATGTCCATATTTCATCCAACCAGAGAATAATGAAGAAACATGATTGGACATTTTGGAGTAAAAAGTCTCTCCTGCAGGCTGCAGGTTATTAAAAACAGCAAAGCATGACAAAATACCCAGGCACCGACATGCTGCAGTAACACAGAGACACATTCGGACCGCTCTGCTCGCCACAGGCCTGCTGATCTGACGAGTCCAAATGTTTATCCGCTTGTGTAATTGTACACAAAGCGGCGATGGTGGCTGATGTGTGAGATTATCACAAGGTCATCCGTCGACGGGATGAGAGCCTGCGATCACGCACCAGCCCGATCTGGCTTTCACTTGTTTACATCCTTATTTTGGCTCCAGCATGGCCGCTGAGGCTGCGCGTAAATCTTAAGACGCAATAAAGACACACAATTCTGCTGATCTAAGGAGGCTAAAGCAGGCAGGATGTGCGCGAGAGGAACCGGCGGCTTCCCTCCAAATCCCCCTCGGTCCCTCTCATTGTTTCCTTTCCATCAGACGCGGCGGCCCGGGGTTATTTTAACGCTGATGGAAAATGACTGTCGCTCATTAGAAAGCGGATTAAAGAAATTACGTCCTCTATAATTTTATTTCTGCGTAATTTGATCACAAATGTCAGAATCTGTGACTGCAGCGTGCCTCTGTGCCCGCTAAGAATCAGATCAACCTGCTCTCCTTTCTCTGCCTGCCTCAGGACGAAGCCACATTCACCGAAACCCGAACAGCTCCCCGCATCCCCATCGCTGCACTTACCTCCCGTGTTTGTGCGTTTAGTGCTGCTGGCCTCCGTGGGAGTCTCCAGGGGTCTTTTACGTGAGTCCGGGGGATCGGACTCCATGTGTGGTTGTTGATTGTGATGGTGAGGATTTGAGAAAATCCCGTTTTGCTGTACTGCTCCGCCGGCCATCATTTTCGAGCTTGCTCTTGGATGCTTGGGCTGCGTTTGCGTTTAAATCCCCCCTTTTCCCGTGCTTTTACGCAGCGTAGCCGTGCAGATGAGTCTTTGGAGACGGCGAAAGCGATTTAGGAATTGGAAATTACGCTGTTTCTTACGGACGGAGAAGGTTAGCTGCGTGTTTCTCCGTGGTGCGCTGTGCGTACAGAGATGCTGCGCAGGGAGAGAAAGAAAGAATCGCTGGATGATCGGCTCAGAGGAGGAAAAATCCGAAACCTCTGCAGATGGAGAATGATCTAGGCTACTAAAAACGTGCAAATGGAGCGTCAATCTTCCATCAACCTTCTGATATGCGGGCTAGGATACGTGTGTCATTCCGCTGCAACCGGATAAAAGAGCGTTCTCATGTCAGGCAGTGCAGGATGGTGGCGCTCCTCCGCAAACAACGGAACAATAAATAAAAGAAAACAAAAAACACAACCGAAGACAAAGAGGCGAAATCAACCGAAGAAAGAAGAAAGAAAGGTCGCTGGAGCAATAATAATAATACAAAAAAATCCGATGCGTTAGTGGTAAACTATTATAATTTCTTTCTTGTTATCCTGTCCTGGCTCCGATCGTGAAGACACCCAGAGGGGTGACGGTGGGTGAGGAGGGTGAGGAGGGTCCGGAGACGCGGAGCTGGAGGATCACACGGAGAAAGAGACGTTTTTTCCTGCTCGTTCTCTCGGTGAAGATGCTGCAGTCTTGCGTTCAGAGCATCCCTTCTCTGACTGGCTGCTAGAGGGAGCGCAGGGGAGCGGCTGACGTCACAGGGCCTCGCGATGCCTTCAGGGGCACCCCGTAAACTCGGATTCCCCATGTTTCAATGTGAAAGTGCGAAGTGTTTCTACGTTTTTGTACTTTTTGAGAAATAAATGAAAGAAAAACGAACACCGGGAATTTCTTTTGTAATCTGAACTTTTGTGTACAACAATGAGCTAAAGTGTGCTGAAGATAAAAACAGTATACCAGCTCATTTAATTTGATTAACCTACATGACATCACACTGATGGTCTTTAACCATCTAATGACCCCAACACTCTGCAAGTGTCAGCATGAAACGGCATGAAAAAAGGACGTAAACAGAGTCTAGATAATCCCAGCTTTGCTACGTTGTATTGACTCACACATGCAAAACAATCAATGTAGGCCTAATCCTTATTTTCAACGTCACGTGAAGGCATCCCGAGAGAGAAAGCGACAAAATGGGAAGGAGAGAGACGCCTCCGTCGAGACGCGATTGGCCGAACCTCCATTTCTCCGGCAAAACGAAAAGGACGCAGATATATTCGCCCGGCGGAGTCACATGACGGAGAGGAAAAGATGCGGCGGCGGGTTTTCTCTCCACTACAGCCGCGGCAAATGCAATTATGGCTGAACGGGAGCCCTGAAGGTCCCGCTGCGGCTGTTTGGAGGTCTGTAGCTGGCTGTCAGCAGGCCGAGGGAGCCTCAACACACCTGGACATCTGCAGGAGGAGAGCTCGCCCACTCGGCTCTGGCTTTAATTTCAATATCAGAATTTAACAAGTGAGAGTTTAAGGAGAGAGCTTTTTATTACAGTGGCACAAATAAGCAGCTTTTGTACAAAAAAATAATAAAAAAAACAACAACACATTTTTCTTTCTATCTGTGAGTTTCTTAATCCTGTTTGTCCCACAAACTCAAATCAGACAGACTTTAGTTTCCACCTGACCACCTGCTGACCCTCAGGCCAGGCTGCAGGCCTGCTCAGCCTCCACCTGCACCTGAAATACACAAAACTGACATGTTTGTAGTTTTGCATGATCATGATGCAGTTCTGACACTGACAACAAGCATGAAGCATGAGCAGCCGGCCTCCCTCACCTGTCCCTTCAGCTGCTCTGTGTGTGTGTGTGTGTGTGTGTGTGACCCACCTGTGTGTGCTGCTCCTGACATCTCTGCGTCGCTCCGCCTGGATCTGAAGAGGGATCCTCCAGCACTGTGAGCTGTCTGAGAGAGCTATACCCGCCTCAGTCTTTCCCTCTCTCTCTCACACACACACATACACACACGCACACTCACACATTTGGCATATCCTCACACACACTCCGAGAGACACGCAAATACAACCTACTCCCTCTCTGCTCTTCTGTCCAGTGCCGTACAGATGCGGTGCGCCCTCAGTGCCTCCTGTAGCTTGTAGTCAAGGTGACATTGTGCTGCCAGTGCACACACACACACACACACACACACACACACACACCAGGCTCACGCACACACACAGGCACAGAGAGAAGCTATCTCACACTATTTCACATCGCCATGAGAAACGCACCGGTGAGCCAGGCTCCTGCTCTGGAAATACGTGGCAAATCCGAGGCAGATGGATCCCGAGCTGCAGTCTGAAACAGATTCTGCAGCACAAACAGCAGCAGCTCACAGGGACAAAGGGCCCGCACGCCCCAGACTAATTGTATGAGCTGCTCTGCATAGTGTGTGTGGAGCGGAGCACGCTTTTAGCTGGACATTTATATATTTGGAGCAGAGTGTGTTAGAAGCTCATTTGTTAGGCGTCCACACAGCAGAGTGTCCACGCGGCTGATGCAGCAGCAGCATATGGAAAAAGTGAAGTAGCCCCATAAGCAGTAAAGCACAGACCAGCAGCATTCTTTGCTTTTTATTGGGCTGGGCTATACGAGCAGATGTTTGGGGAATGGTTTTCAGAGATTTGGTGCTGCAAACTCCTGTTCGGCTTTGGACGCTGACCCCAAACACTTAAGGCAGCTTTCAGAGTCGCCACAGGCAATTTAGAAGAAGCAAGGTTACAGTAATAAGTCACTTTTTCCCACTGTGTCATAATGTGAGAGCAGAAGCTGCAGTTCAGCCAGCAGCAAATGTTATCCAGAGTTCCACAAGTTCTACTCTCATGGATCCAGTTAGGAAGAGCAGATTTTCCACTGATTTTCATCTTGGAAGCAAAGTCTGGAATTCTAAATTACGTGACTGAAAATGTTTGGTAGTGACTCAGACGCAGCAGAGAAGAAGAGCCGGAGCACGAGCCAGCTGGAGTGTCAGACCTCAGACCTCAGAGATAGTAAAACGCTTCTCAGATTTGACCTCCTGCACAAAATGAGGAAAACAGTCGTGCACATATTTCATCCCATCAGGCCCCTATCTGCTCTGTAAACGTGTTTCTCTAGCCTGCAATCATTGATATTAAAACAGAAGAAATGTTGTGGAAGGAGTTTAGTCCCAGAACAAGGTCGTCCCTCAGCAGGTGTGCCCTGCTCACACCTGTTCTCCCTGCAGGCTTCAGCACTGTATTCTGCTGTTCCTCGAACACTGGGTCAAGGCTGACTGCAGCTAGATGGGTATTCAGGATGTAAAATCAGCTGTGCTGCTCACAGATGTTGGGCCTCTGCTGCCCCCTGCTGGTAGAAAAGAAAGCATGTCTATATTTACTCTGGCAACATGCTCTGAGGTTTCACAGGTGCAGCTGACTTTTTTTGTGTTTTGAATATTTACTTACTTATATCATGTTCTTATTAACAATTGATTCTGACAGATTCTTTTGCCCGTTTGCACACATCCGTACAATATTGTAATAGAATAATTTTTTTTAAGGTTTTTGTTTTTGCAAAATTGAGGAAGTTTTACATAATGCCGTTAATACATTTGTTATTAACGTCCAACTAGGAGGAGACCCTGGGTCAGACCCAGAGCCCGCAACAAAAATCTTGCAAAAACTTGATTTAGGTAGAAAAAAGATCAAAACATGATTTCTAAATGAATATCAGCGCCTCTCAGCTCACTGTGTACATCTTCCACTAACAGAGTAAGAGAAGGACTTCCCCTCAGCCCAGTCTGTCCCCTCCCACTCCCACTTTTGCATAATTGTCCTCCCACCCTGCACTCGCTCAGTTATGTCCTGGGATCAATAGAAACATCGATGCAGAGGAGGCCTGAGCACTCTGAGGGACGTCACTCGTACCAACATACCTGTGCTAAGATTTCTGACTGACATTAACACGACCTGACTGCACATATCATCATTAAATCTGAATATTGTTAATAAAGACTTCAATTTAAAATGAGCTTATGATGTGCAGCTGATCCTGATTAGGGCGTTTAAAAATGTAGTAAAAGGATTGAAATCGTCCTTTCATCATCTTTAATCTGTTCTGCAGCCATAAGAATAATACGTGCTGTTTCTGTTGCTGAGTGTCTTTCTTTCTTTTAAAGAGGAACATTTCTTTCCACAAACAAGAGTCCACTCACTGAACTGTGCAAAGACAAATGGCAGGTAAAGTTGTATAAAAGTGTGTGTGGGGTCGGCCGGTAAAAACCCGTCATTACTGCACCTCTGCTGCAGCTTTACGAGCTTTCACATAAATCCTCAGCGCTCTCTGCACGCTGTGTTTAAACTACTGCTGGTTTTCTCTCCGCGTGTCTGCTGGTTCTGTATTAAGTGTTTCTCTAACATTCATGATCATTCTCTGGAACTGCACGGATCTACACTCTGACCCACTTTAACTTTTAATGCAGTAATTTAATGGTCACTGAAAAGACGTTTGCTGATGCACTCACTTTTAGCCACTTCAGTTGTCTAAAACACGATTGCAGTGTTTAAGAGTGTGTAAGAGAGAGGGGAGAGAAAGAGGGGAGAGAAAGAAGAAGAATAAATCACACCATGCTGTTCTGTGATTTCAGGCTTTGAATGTGTTGCTCCTTGTGACCACCTTACACATGCAGAGCACTGTGACACTTCATTATTTAGTAGGAAGCACAAGGGCAGGTAAATCACTTATTTCAGAGTAATGTTTTTTCCTCCTGAGATCAGCTGATGAACAGCAGCTCGTGTTTCTGCGTCATTGTTCAGCTGCACAGACCGACGAGCGCAGACGCAGACGCTTCTCTGTGTTTTTATATTACTCCTCTTGTTCAGTGAAATGAGGCCTGTTGCATGTGAGGATATCAGAGCTACTTTAGAGTTACATCACAGATCTCCCAGCATCCTCAGCTGTGCAGCGGGAGGATAGAAACGTAACGATGTTTACAGCAGTGAGATTTAAAAATGGAGGAACCTGAAAAAGTTTCCCCTGTGGAGTCGACAGCAGCTAAACAAAGAGCTGCTTTTGGATCACTTTCATTGTAGCATTCAGAGTAAATATAACCGTTTCTGTCCACTGCTCCGAGACGATTTCCACTAACTAGGCTACTTGTTAACAGAACCATTGACTTGCAACCAGCTGAGTCACACGTAAGTGTTCTAACTATAATGAGAGGTCATCAAATTACAAGCTAACGAGAACACATGCTCCCAACACAAAACACATGCGTGCTGCAAAGAAGAAATGACCAACCTTTAACATTAGAACTGTTAAAATGTTAAAATGGACACAGTTAAATAAACAGAGTTAGGAAGATTCTGTACAAATCTCAGGATGGTCATAAAGTCTTTAATCTGTCTATGAAATAAACATCTATGCTCATCCGCCTGACAGTTTAGATTTAACAAATACTCAACACTAATTCACTGTTATTGACTGACAAGTCATCACGTCAGAAACAGATTTCAGAAACTCACTAAATCACAGACGACTCTGTAATGGATGTTTACCGTTTTGCAGATGTTTTGTTGTGTGTGTTTGTGACAATATGGTTTTGTTTATATGTAACTACCATTCATGTTTCATGTGAACAATCATTGTAAATATTCTTTATATTTGGCCTATTTGACATCATGTGTAACTGATACTTTGTGGTTTTAAAAAGTTGTTTTATTCTTTGTTGTCTTTGTGTGGATGCCAGGAGGAGCCCTTTGTGGAGGCTAATGGGAGATCAAATAAACAATCAAGTCAGCGTTATTAAGAGGCTGCAGCAGTAATAGTGATTTAAAAAAACTGAAATTTAAACATGCAAAGTGTAAGAAGTCTAGATTTAATACAGACTACACAACAACGACAACTGTCTTTGGTTACTGCAGTACAAACGTCTAAGAACATCAACAGAGCTGCATGTACATTAACTACAAGTACTGCTCTCTAATGACACTAAAGAACCACTGCAATACAGAAGCAATGGTGCAAGTACTTCTTCTTCTGTGCATCCATCCATCTGCGCATTTAGACTCTAAATATAAAGTTCAAAGTGGAGATTTAACAGGAAGTGGTCGTTGCACGCTCTGTACACTTGATGGTGCTCTTGACCATGTTTCAGATGATGAATCCTTCTGACACAACGACTACAACACAACAGTGACTGAACCTCATGACTGAACCAAGACAGACTTCCTTAAAAATGCCAACAAATAAAGATCCTGGTGGTTTATTCCTCGAGGACTCATTCACCTAAAGCGAACTTGTCTTAGTGTTGAATTTCATTTGTTCGTTCTAAATGATCTTGTCCTTCATCAGTTCCATCGCGGTCTTGGTCTGATAAAGTTTGCTGTAATTGTGAGTTAAATGTGAGTTCTGCAGGAAGATCCTTCTCTGTTCCTTCACTGTTCATGAACTCTAAATGAAGGGGAATTGTATCTCATCAAATACGTAATCTGACAAAGTAACCCAATTACAAAGATCCTTTTATTGTAACCTGACTCCGGTAATGACCTTACATAATGTTAATGTAGAGCAGTAATGCAGCCTGTCGGCCATCTTGTGGAGGGTATGTAAACACTTTGGTCACGTAGACGATATTCTTTCACCGCAGCAGTTTGTTTGTTCAGCATCGGTTCAGTCTGGGTTCCGTGAGAACACAGAAACACATATTACACACGCTTTAGTCCTACAGGCAGCTAACGCCTTAACATAAAGAGTATGTGTTGATGACTTGATGGATATGTTGCATTTTAATTTAGTTTAAACTGTAACCGACATATTTTATAATACATGTTTACATACAGAACAAAGACGATTGTTCGTTTTGACGGATTGTTCAAGAACTGTTGGTCAGAAAGTAGAACTGTCTGTACTTTGATTTATTAATTCCTTTATAAAGACTTCCCTCTTTGCATTTTAACATAAGACACTGTTTTTATATTTAGTGAGCATCAAATATAAGATAGTGCACTGTACATTTCTAAGTTAAGTTCACTTAAAAATAAAAGAGGAAACCGATGACCTTGGGAAAAGAACTTAACTGTCGAGTTGAGAAATAATCATGTGTTTAGAAAGAACGTGTGTTATTTGAGTAAGCTGTACTTTTTATAGACGTGAGCTCTTCCAAGTGTAAAACATGATCAGTTAGTTCAACTCAAACCATTTGAGGAAACCAGCTCTTTTATCTATTGTGAAGGTAACTTAAACAAATGAATTAAAGAACCCATTCCATTCAGTGTATGGAACTTAAAATGAGTATTTTGAACTAATCAATGAAGTAAGATGAACTTAGTTAAAGTAGTTTATCTCAACTTCAAACTCTCCTGTCGACTCATTTCAACTGAGGATACCGATCACCTTAAACCTTTTAAGTTGCGAAACAAATACCGTAAAGTTCGGTGTATACGAAACACATTTAATGCTTTTTTTCATCTATTTATAGAATCGTTTTTTGAGACACGTCATTACATTGCTGCTAATAATTAATATAAATATGTTTATGTGAAATTGTATGGGTTTTTTTTCAATTTTTTCCAATGGACATGCACCGTCATGATCGTCACTGCAGCCACCACCCGCACAACAAGCAACGTTACCGAGGGCTGCCTGCTACCGCACCGGTAACATTTTGTCTGACTGCCAGGGTCGGCCCTACACGCGGGTCTGTATGTGACTGACTGACACAATGGTGGATCATGGAGCATATTGGACCTCCACTGATGCGACTCTCTGTCTATACGGCTCTGGATACTTTGTTCACTGCTCGTCCTCTGTCCTCACCTACGTCCGCAGCATGCACCTGCTTTCCAACACGTTGTCACCAGCCTCATAGGGACAGTCCTTGTAACACATCAGCCACAAAAGCGCACATTGACCTGATGCGGTCAGCCACATACGAGGTTTTGACCTAGTTGTTATTCTTGTATAGCTACTCCTAACTCATTGGGATGAGTTACGTCAAATTTCTTGATTGAGTTAAGTGAACTTGCTTCTTAATTAAGATAGACTGTTGGGTTTTACAGTGTGTGACCCCATCTTCTTTTGACAAGTGAAACAAATTAATTTAAGGGGGAAAATAAATAATCACTCAATCCTGCGCTTCACATTATATTATTATGATGACAAATATATTACACTGAATGCACCGTGGGACAGATGAAAACATTCCACTGCCTGAAAGAGCCTTCACATCCAGAAACATGAGACTGCAGCATCGCGGGCCAAACAAGATAATAATATCATCTGCTGAAAATAATCCTGGTTATTGCTTTAGAGATGAGATAATTCTGAATAGAAAATAAACTGAAGCTGAATCACTGGTCAGTGAGTAGTTGGAGCTCTGGCTGCAGAGAAACAGGAGGAGAGATGGGAAATGTTGTTTGTAAACAGAACAGGAAGAGGTTTTCGCCCGTCTCGCTGCAGATGATTGAGGCTGTTTGTTTTTCTGAAGCTGATGCAGTTTACTTTGGACGTTCCCGTCCGTGCCCGCTGGTTTACTGAGACATTCCTGCTGATCCTTCTGCTCACAAACAAAAGTGGCAGCTCTGCAAATGTAAAACATCCTGGGGGTTTCCCCCCACTCCCGTCTGGAAATATCATATAGGTTAAATCGTTACAGCAGAAAGAGCTGATGAGGTTTACTGGTGATCGGGACGCGGATCATGTCAGACCATCCTCGCGTTTATTCAGTTTCTTACTGCAAAAACATACTTTGATTCCACTGACTCGTCTCGCCTCGCTTGGATTCGTTCTCTCTTAATTTTCGATTGATAAAAGTCTTTGGATAGTACCTGCTTCCTGGTTCCTTTCTTTGGTACCACGTTGGCAGAGGTTACAAGCGAGGCGAGCCAAACTTAAAGGTGCATGAAAATACTGCGAACCAGTCAAAGGAAATCTCTACTTGTAGACGTCCTGCACAAGGTTCAGTTGAGTGTTTTTGGCAACTAAATACTCTACTCAACTACTACTACTAATGTACGTAGCTCAAGTTTATAGAGTAAATTATGGTATCGAGTACCTACAGTCAGGTAGCGCTTATATTGTGTTGTATGGCATTAAAAATGTCAGGAAACCGAGACAGAACAATATGAGCCATTTCTTTCTGCCCCTGTCTTTAATGTTGAGACCACTTCCAGACCCCAGATCTGTACTTAACGCAAAACCTATTTATTTGACTGACTGTGAAGGTTTAAACTATGAGGAACAGCTCTGAAAGTTTTCAGTCAGACAGGATCCTTGGTGACTGAACATGACACCAGAGATGTAACACTCTTCTCGATTGCTGATATGAATGCCGTCTTTATGACATAAAACAATACACAGTCTGCTTTGCTCAGCTCAGACACGATCTGAGGGAATCCCGACATAAATGGGGTTAGCGAGGGTATAACATCAGTGATCCTTCTGTTCTGACCCATCATGGAGGAAAAATCAATAACATCTGAAGAAACCTGAGCAGCCGGGCTAAATAAGACTACGCCCAGAACTGCATTAGCCATCCATCACTTCACCCTGCAGCTAAATCTGGAACATTACAGCCAACATCACTTCAGTTCACAGTCTGGACTTTGGGTTTTCAGAGTTGGCTTTAAAGTTTATTTTGAGCAAGTTATAGCTTCAGATCCAAACCTGCTGAAGTGTCTTTAAGATGTGGAGCCCCAACCCTTCTGCTGTTCTTTTGTGTTTTACATCTCTGGTTCATGTTTTAGGTCGTATAAGCGGTACTGAAGATGTTAAAATGCCAATGAAAACTAAACTTCCAGTATTATGAAGGCCCTTTTCTTTATAACAGTCCTGAGTCTAAAGTTCCAGTTTCATTTTGATTTTTAGTCCCTGAACCTCAGACGGGGTCCTCAGTGCTTGTTCCTGTCCCAGCCTCTAATCTCAGCCTCGCCCTGACAAAATTCACAGACCCTTCGCTGACACAGCTGGACTCTCCCTCTGTCACCACCATGGGGACTATCTGTTAACAGGAAGTGGGTTGACTTTACGCTTCAGGGCTTATTTTATTATTTCCTCTTCAGGCCTACCAATCAGAACAGGATTCGCACTCAGGAACAGACCACCAGCTCAGCGGACTGTCGGGAAACATCTGCTGGGGTTAGTGAGGGTGTCGGACGGTTTTTAAGTAAACCCAACATAAGTGGAGCTGCCGGGTCACGAAAGCTAATGGTCTGACCTGCCATCATAAGTGGGACACTTATCCAACACTGAAAAAATAAAAAGTTTTGTATTCTTCAATTCTGTAGAAAGTCACTAAATTGTGTTTATTTACAAAACATATCAACAAAACCAAACTTGGATTTTAGTGACATTTGGTTAGGTTATTCATATGTCCCTACTTGGAGAGATCACTGTGCAGAGTCAAAAAATGGAGGATCTTGTATATCTAAGAACTAAACAGTTTAATATGAAAATAAATTATTAAGTCATATCTTATTTAACTTAAGATAAAAATGTTTATTCTGCTATATGAGGTGTGACAGGGAGAGACAAATTACAAAGCAAACTGCATTGCCAAACAGTAAAGAAAAGCTGGCTTGTTATGTGAAGGTTGGGATTACTTATCAGAAATAAGTCTGACATGTCAACACGCAGACCAAAACTAAAAAAACAAGAGCCGGGTATTACTAAATCATAATAAGCTAGTGCTAATCAATGTCAACACCTACAAAATTAAGCTAACAAGATCATGAACATTTCTTAAATTGCTATAAAATCTTCTGTACTGAAGGAGCCCAGTTGAGCAAATTTTTCATTTTACACAGCACAACTCAAGTGAAGACGAGTAAAGCCTCTTCTCATCAATAAACCAGCTTTGATTGACCCTTACGCTACAGCGGAAGTTACCTTCTTAACGTCCATCAGAAGTTGACCCGTAAGTTGGATAGAAAGGCGACAGTCGGTTACTTCTTCTGGAAAATGTGGCAGTAGCCTTAATGTAGGCCGTTGTAGGATGTAAAGACTACTAGAAGAACATGCTAGGTATACAGACAAGCTAGCAGGATGGCCAGTACTCTGGACTCCATTCAGGTGAGAAGCGCGCGCGAATGTGATTTGAATATTTAACGGTTAACATGACGTAGGCGGGGTTAAATGGTGAAGTATTCAAATATGAAGTTGCATGTCCTATTATCTCAATCGCGGATAAATACAAGTTTAAAACAGACTGTAGGCTATTTGTGAATGTTTCAACCATATCAAAATAAACTGATTGTACTATCAATCTTTTCTAAATTAAACCCTGTCTTAAGTTGAGCTGGTTTTGTGTAGGAGTGTAGCTTTTCATTTCCTCCTCTGATGTTAAGTTTTCAAATCAGCATGCTTATGTTTAAATATGAAAGAGGCGAGAACCTCTGAGAAATAAACATTACAGTGAATTCAGTGTAACATTTTTTCCCACAGTGGATATGACCGTGTGCAGGTTAAAGTTGCTTCATTTTACTCAAATGTAGGTCCGGGAATACTTTAGCCTATAGTGTAGTTTGCAATTTACCTTGATAGAAGACAGGGATTTTATCTGCAGTAGCCTAACATAAGCATATCATTTAAAACACAGACAGAGCCAGTTTCTTCATATTTATTGTGTTACTCTCATTCTCACATTGAACAGACGCTGTCTAGAGACGCTGGTAGTAAACTGCACAATCATGTGATGTTAAATATGTTTTGCAGGTCACAGCGTTATGAGATAATGATATAACAATGTCACGAGAAACATTTAGAAACAATGAATTCATTCTTATTCACCTAAAGGTGGGTTTGTTTTTTTGTCCTCTTCGCTTTCACCAGAAATTTAAAGCTCAATTCGACAAAATGAGATACTTGTAGACAGCAACTTATTTAAATGCGGTTCTGAACATGTTTGGATGTTCTTAACACGGGTCAATTAGAATTTGGATGAACAAACTAATCTAAACTGAAACCATTTAAAAGAATGTGTTAAAGGAAATTTTACAAGGATTTAAAAATGTACAACAACATTTCAGGGGAGATCGCTTTGTGATAATCTAAAAAAAGAATACACATCTCTCATCTGCTTGCAGGTGTCTGTTAAAATCATTTATCAGGTCACCTAAAACATTTTTCATTCAACACTTATCAAATCAGGAAGCACACACTGCAGCTTCTAGATAATACAAACAGAATAAAACAATTGCTTGTGCTGATAGAAAATATATTGGCTTCACTTTGTGTTTGTCTCCTCTTCACCTTGGCCATTGTTATTAAACCTTGTCTTTCAATGTACGTCTAGAGATACTTGTCTCTTTAGAAAGACAAGCGTCTGCAGATGCAGATTTCTTTTGACTCATTTTTGAATCACCAGTTTTATTTAAAGCTCATTTTAACTTAAAATAAATCTTATTCATCACAAAAAATAGTTGTATAAATTGAAGTGTATTCTTTCTTTGCCAGGTTAGTAGAGCAGATTGTGATTCTCTCTCTCTCTCTCTCTCTCTCTCTCTCTCTCTCTCTCTCTCTCTCTCTCTCTCTCTCTCTCTCAGGTTCATTGTTACCGAGGCAGTGAGGCGATGGAGACGACGATGACTGAGGTTCAACTCCAGACGTGAGTCAGACTTTAGAACATTATGACTTCATGAACCTAAAGCAGAAACAGCCATTGTTTCATTTCCCTTCACCTCTTATCTTATCAAACAACAACATGTCGCACACAAAAACCTGCACACACACAAGCAGCCTCGCATATGGGTATGTTTCCACACAAAGAAATGCACACGTTACATTATATATGCATACTTTATTCATAGCGCAACACACACTGGGTTATGCTCGGTGTTTCAGACTGTATTTCAGTTTCTGTTGCATCTTTATTGTTATCTTGCGGACACTTTTTTTTGCATAGCCTGTTTGCACATTCTTTGCACATTTTTATTAGTCGTGTCGTGCAAAAAGGTTATTGACAAAAAAGCTTTCCCTTGCCTCTAGCCATATGCATAGTAATTATCTGCTTAACTGCAACCCTAACATCAAACTTAAACTAAGTCCAACTTAAATCCACACAAAGTCCTTATCCTCAAACGGCCCTTTGACGGAGTGAAGTCTGAACCCAATGTTCTTTCTAGGTCCTCACAAAGATGGAACAAACACACGCACACACATACACAGGACATAACACCACCTCCTGTGAATCTTGAAGATTGCAGCTTCTTGGTGACTCACCGCTCAATACTGCGAGGGAAAACTGTAATTCACTGAAGCAATTTCACCTCGACACGGACACGGGTCTGTTTATCGCTGTAATCAGCAGGAATATACGGAGGCCTTTTCTGTTGAAGCGTCCACTCTTTAAAAACATCTCTGCCTTTTTCTGCACACACAGGACTCTTGTTGTTCCTTTCTCTTGGTTCCTTTGTCCGAAACAGTCTGTGATACTCACTCTTTATGATCGTCCCTTTTTGCTTGTGAGATTTGTTTTTCACTGCACATCATATAAAAGTAATCCAGCATCCTGTTTAACTGAAAATAACAGCTGATGGTAAAAATCTGGGTACTGATTACTGAATTATAACATTCAATTAAAAGCATCTTTTTCTCAGCGTGAGGAGATAATAGCATTTACAGTGCTTAATTGCAAGTCTGGCAGCTAAACAATCATGTACGGCGTCCTAACCATCTTTTATCTTCCCCTGAGCGAGGAAACAGGCAGCCAGCAGCTAATCCACATCTGCCGGTGAAGGGTTTAGAGATGTTGTGCTGTTGGTTTTGTCCTTTCCTCTTTTTTGGTTCCATTGTGAACTCCAGTCTCTCCTCAACAACCACAGAAACTGAGTCTGACATAAGAGACTGATGCAGAGTCACATTTGGACACATAATAGATGATTTCAGTGAGTATTTGAGGCGGACAGGGTGAAGGTTTGTGCAGCATAAAATAAAGGCATTAAGAGGCGAACAGTGAAGACTCAGCTATGAGGATTTTGTGTTGGTTTTGGTGGCCCCTGTGGACCAAGCTGATGTAATCTACTTGATTAGGTGTAAGAAGAGATCACGGTTTAGACTAAAATAATAATCTATGAGCCTGGTGTATTGATATGAGACTATTATGAGCCTTTGCTTACCCCTCACTCCTCTCGAGCTCCACCCTTTTGTCCAAATACGGTCACTCCTGGCTCCAAAACACCCCCACACAAAAATGCCCAAGACCATAATGCCAAACACCACAAACCAATGATTGATGTCAGAGTGTTTAAATCCACCTTTTCTTACAGTCTGTGGCTAATGCTGGTTAATAACTGCAGGTCTGGTTGATGTATCCACTTACAGCAACTGAAAAACTTACTACCTCCCTGAATTTTAGAAACATTTGTTAAAAATGAACGAGCTGGGTGAAGGGAAGCGCATCCTTCTGAAAGTCACATTCAGTCACGATAAGCTTTATAATGTCGAGCTGAGCTGTTCGCTCCGTTTTCCTCTCTGATGCTGATCTGCATTCGTGCCAGAAATAAATCTGAATGTATGATGAAAATAACAGCACGGCCATCTTTTATGTCCCGGAGGTCTTTCTGTATCTTTACCTGGTAATATATCACTGTAATAATCAGGTGAGCTGTCGGTAATGACAGCCTTGGCCTCTGGTGAGCTGCTATATATAGACTTATAGCGGAGGTGATCATTGAAGCATAGAGGGCGAGAGACAATGTTCCCTCAGAGAGAGAGTGAGTTATGTCCTTTCTTGTCTGAAGAACATAAAGGCATGAGTGAGCACCCTTTTTTCTTTCACATGCAGGCAGTTTAAAAAGCTTACACAAAAACACACATGCGCACCTTTACATGAGCGTATTCCTGTAAGTTATATAAAGACTTTTCTAGCTCTAGCCCTGTCCTATCTTGTGTAACAGCGCGAACATGTCCACCCCCATGAGGACAGGTTGTTAATATAAGGTTCCCTCGGATGTACGGTGTAACAATGGAGAGGATGCACGCACATTGTCAGAGATAAGAACACAAGCACACACTCATTACATTACATGCAAATAGACACAGGCGACCACACAGACGTGCACAGATCCTACAGCATGTCCTTCATGTCATTCATTAGCCGTACCGCTCTGGGATTGTAGAACAGGACAGAGTGTAGAAGGTGACTTTGTGTTGGCAGCATCCCAGACCTGCTCTCTCATCAGATCTGCACAGTGATCTGTTACATGCAGTGATGCAGGGACATGCAGAGTCCTTGGTCTAAAGTCTGTGATTTAAAGCAATCGGTGCATGTTAACCTGACCTGGCAGACACATTACAGTTTTCTGATCTGATATATAGTTATGAGATGTAAGTTTTCTGCAAACAAACGACATGTGTCTGTTTTCTGATGCAGTGTTAAGCTCTGTCGCCTCAAAGCTCGAGGGTTCATGGTTCGAATGAACCGGTTTGGACATAGTGGGCCTTTCTGTGTGCAGACTGCATGTCTTGTGCATGGGTTCTCTCTGGGCACTCCAGCCTCCACGCACAGTCCAAAGACGTGTTAGGTTCTTTGGTGACTCTAAAATTGTTACAGTGAGTGTGAACATGAAAGGTTCTCTGTCTCTATGTGTCAGCCTCTCGCCCAATGACAGCTGTGATAGGCTCCAGCCCCCCCGCGACCCTGAGCAGGATAAGCAGTATGGATAATGGATGGGTGGACATGATGCTGTAAAGATTATCTTTCCACTTTGTATGAAGCCAAAACTCACAGTTAGCAGAGGCACATGATCAGGTATGGATGCACTGTGTGTGCAGTCGGACCAATAAAGTGGAACATACAGTACTATAAGTGTCGTGCACAGTCGGCTTATTTGTACTTTCTTCTAAACAAAGTAGGCTGTAGTTCTATTTGTGTGACCGTCTGACCTTCTGGACTGACATTTGATATCGTCAGTCCATTCCCAGGTCGATGCAATTTCAGTAACAGCACAGTGTTCTTATAACTGAAGGATGTGACGGCAACAAAGCCCAAAAGAAATTTAAATATATTAAAACTAAAACAGAAGAAAGAATATTATGATAATTCATTCCTTCATTTCCATTTAAGAAGCGCCTCCATCCTCTTTCTGATTGCTGGAGCCAAACAAACAAACACAAGTGTATGCAGACGTTTGTATGCATAATTTATTTCTCACTGACATTGCTGCTGAACACATACACATTATGAAGCCTGGTACCTGCTCTCTCACACTGACACACAGATGCACAATAAAAGCAAAGGTACACAGAGCAGCGTGTAGGGCAACACTGACGAGCTGAAGGCCCCAAAAAACCTGCTGAACATCGTTTCACAGAACAGGAACGTTTACATGCAGAGATGTTTGGATCACCTGGACCTTCTATCAGCATGAACCCACTGTGTCGGAAATGAGCTCTTAGAGCCTCCACAGAGGGAACGTTTGCAGGTCATTGTTTTACAGTAAATGTGGACAGACAACTGGACATTGTGTTTTGAAATGTTATCACCATTGATTCACAAAAACAGGGATTTTCTTCTGGTCAATTTTGATTTCACGTGACAACTGAGAAAGTGTCAAGATGAAGCTGAAAGCTACAAAAGTGATTTTAGAAGTTGAAGATGCCTCAGCTCTTGAGGTCTGGTCGAAGCTTGTGTTAAATTTAGTTTAAAAAACACATGAACATTTTTAAGAATTCTTACTTTTTAACCCTAACAGCACTCACTGGACTTCATGACATCAGAATGTAGTCAGCATGTGGCGTTGTATGGCAGCTAATCCAGCATTAGTGGATTAAAATAGTCGGTTTTATTTACACAAAGAACAATCAGCTTTCTGTACAAAAGGAGAGACGTGCGAGCTGTCAATTTAAACATGTTAGATGACTACTCAGTCAGTGTTTGGGATAACCAAATTTAATTTAGACTTTATAGGAAAACGTTTTATTGTAAAATGTTAATTTGTTTCCCTAATATGATAAAAAATCAAATGTTTGCAGCCAGCAGTGTCACTTGAAGAGAGAATGCATAAATAAAGGCAGAAGGAAGGTAACATCTGAGTACTTTGTCGTACAACAGGTGCGACTGGGAAAAAATGACAAGACAATGTTCTGTGTCACATTTAGGAAGTTCGGAAGGCATCTTTCTGAATGTAAACAGAATCAGGTCGACTGTGCAGCGTTTACTGAAGCCAAAGCCTGTCGTTTGGTGTCGTTGAGATGTGCTTTTCTTGCCACACAGTTTCAGTTAAGGCTGTCAGAACTTTTAAGCATTAAAATTCTAATTTAATACCTCCTGCATGGAAATAAACAACCAACACATTTACTGCATGCACTTACATTTAAACACTGTTTTCCTGCTGCACATGGCTCTCAACTTAATGTCACTGAAAATACAGTAAAAGGCTTTAGTGAAGGATTTTCTCCGTCAACTCAGTGGAATGATTATTTTGCAGTTTGCTGTAAAAAATGAAAACATTGCTCAGATAACATAAGAGACACTTCTACTCCAAACCTTTCTTACTGTCGCAGTTAATGAGCTGAGGTACTTCATGAGACTTCATTATTTCCATCAAAAAACAAATAAAACTGTAAAGACATTTCCAAGCATTAAAAAATGTTTTGACCTGTAATCTACAATCATTTTATTACCCTTCCCCTTTGCTTCCATATTCCAAAGCGATGCATTCGAGTGTCAAACTCCTACATCTGCCCTTTGTCCAGTTGGGTGTCCATGCAGTCTGAATGCAAAGGTGTCTCCTCTTAGACCGCTGAGCCATGCAGACTGTGTCCACTTAAATATTCAAAAATGTCTCAAGATGCGTCCAAAATAATGTGTGGCACTATTGGAAGTCATCCAGATATCCAAGCTGTCAAATTGTGTTTTATAAGATCCTCATTAATCAACCCAGTGACATGACTGTGGGAATGTCAGCTGGTCTGTTGGTCCACTTTGATCCAGACGGTAATACTTCAACACACTTGATGGATTGGCATTAAATCTGGTACGCTTACTCAGGGAGCACACAAGTTAAACCCAGAGGACTTTGGTGATCCAATGAGCCTTCATGTGTCGCCAGCAGCAGGTCACTTTGCCTTCTTCAGTTCCTTGGGAAATCTCTTTAGCAAATGACCAAGTCATTGAACTCTCATATTAATGATAAAGCAGCATGCTCACATTAGCATGCAGTGCAGCGGACAAACTACAGCTTGAAGTAATGAAAGTTTAACCAAATCAGTCCTAAATGATTGACTGAAGAGGCCAAACTAGTGGTAAGGATCTTACAACAGCAAAGTAGCCTCTTATGTTAGCCCTGGTGTGGAAGCATTTCCATCCCACAGCAGCTGCTACCTGGCTACTGACAATACCGTATGTCTTCTTTATTACATCAATGCTCATTCTGCCTTGTTAACCATTCAGTGTAAGCCTTACCCACATAACCTGATTTCAGCCTGTCAGGTCAGAAGACATCAGCCTCCTCTGTCCGCCTACCTGAGCACCTCTTACACTTAGGCACAAGTCACTTCTTAACACTGAGGATGGTCATCTGTAGACACTCTTCCTTCAGAGCCACCAGTTCTGTCTTGTAGCTGCTTGTCTTGCCTCCGTCAGCGTACACACAAGGTTGCTTCTTTGCTGAGAGTGGCGTTTCCATAGTCACTGAACCAGCGTTGAGAATGTCTGCATGAGACGGAGAGGAAGAGGAGCGCCTGTGGCAGGCTGCAGACAACAAAGCTGAGAGAGCTCGGCCAACATCGTGCCGAGCCCCCTCGTTGACAAAACAGTACAAAATAGGGTCTGCGACGCAGTTGAGGCTGGTCAGCGCCAAAGAAACGTGGTACGCTGCAAACAAGCTCTCCTCTGAGCCGCAGTCACATGGCTTCCTTAGAAACATAACACTCCGCACCAGGAGGAGGATGTGGTACGGTCCAAAGCATAGCAAAACGATCAAGATAAGACTCAATGCCAGCCGTTGGATTTTGGCCTTTTCCTGCCGCTCTGTTGAGACGTTGCAGCGCACTGCTGCAAGGATCCCACGGTAAGCTACAAGCATGGCTGTCCATGGAGCAAGGAAGCCCAGAAATGTCCTGTAGAGGTTCATCCCTGCCACCCAGTCCTGCATGGGATACTTCTCAAAACAGAAGGTGTGGTTGAACCGATCCTGGAAGAGCTCATCGTGGAAGAGAGGAGCAGAGTTGGCTATGATCTCAATGATCCACACCATGGCGCTGACCAGGACAGCTGCAGGGAGTTCAGGAGAGAAGGAGAGAGAAATATTTGACTTAGTGCATTATCGTTTATATCAGCAACAAAAGCAGGTATCATGTCAAATATCTGTTTTGGGCTAATATCTGAACCATAAGGACACAGGATGGAAACTCTTTGTGGGTGACAGTCTTGTCTGATATTTCACTTCAAAGTACTAAATGATCTTCTGATTGGGGTAAAAATAATTTCTGTCATCATTTTGTACTTACTGTCAGTTTGGGCCTTGTTTATGATCTAGGTAAATAAAGTACGTATCATTCGATTATATCAGAAGTAATGACTTAAGCGGACATCCTTGCCGTATTAGTTATTTATAAATCTCCTTTTGACATGGAAGAGATCTTATCTTTACACAAAATTAATTTCCTTTTCCGATGTGAAGATGCATATCCCCTCCAGGATCAGAACTAATCGTAAAATCCAACGTCTTTATCTGGAAAAAACAGGATTTGCCAAGTATGCCATAAGTCAGACTTGGAAGAACTGACTTGTTATGTTAGAAGGTCTCTTACTCTTCCTCCCATGCAATGTTCTATTTGAGAATCGTTCATCAGAAGTGGTACAGACACTTGTAACTTATAGAGCGATCTCAGAAAGGCTTGATTCTGATCTGGAGATACTTTAAGTATGAATTCAAGAACAATTCTATTAATTAGATGCATTATTTTAAAGACACCAAGCACTTGTTGTTTCAGAAGACAAGCTTATCCTTAATACACATACCTGTCTTGATTCGTCGAACCTTGGCGAAGCGCAGAGGATACGCCACAGCCAGGTATCTGTCCAGTGATATGCAGCAGAGGAAGGCAATGCTGACGTAGATATTAGTGTAGAAGATGAAGCCGAACAGCTTGCAGCTCTCCTGACCGTGGATCCAGTCATCGTGCTGTAGAAAGTAGTCGATCCAAAGAGGAAGAGTGGTGATGTAGAGGAGGTCAGCCACTGACAGGTTGATCAGGTAGATGCCAAGCTCATTGCGTTGGCGTACCTGAAGAGAGGAACACGAAGAAGGGAGGGAAAGATAGGGAGGCAGGAGAGCAGATGAAGATTGGAAAGTTACAGAACGACTTCTGTGCTTCTGGATGCAGGTCGAACAGATAATAAGGCCATCAGTGTCTGTTTCCTTTTAATCCTAACTTTTAAAATGTGAGAGGATGTAATAAAAATGATTTGCGTGTTTCCATTAGATGGAAATCTTTTGGCTTCCTGAAAAGTCAGAACGTGTAGTTCCCATTGTACTTTTCATATTTGATTAGTCAGCACTTGAATTGAAACCCAGCCACCGAGAGACAGCTCCGTTTCCCATGCAGTATTGATATAACAATGGCAATATTTAGACAGAACTGCCCCAGTAAATTAGCAGCACGCCAAGTATGTCCATGTTTGGATTCAGTTCAGGTGTCGGCATTAATGAAGGTGTTGCTCTCAGTAAGACACTTAATCACCTAAGACACCTGTGCTTCCTCGAGTCTTGGTGTCTGTGTCAGTGCTTTCTGAGTGCAGAAAGGCAGTGACCTGATGCAAACTTGGAAGCCAAACAATAAACCAATGTTGAACTGTCACTCACTTTTAATGATGTCTGTGGTTTAAAAAATGAGTTTGTGAACTTGCTCGAATGAAAAGTCAATAACAATTCCTTCTGCTGCTGCCAAAGCAAACGGACCGTCTGTGGGAAATGCTGAACGTGTTTAATGCTGTATGGGAAAATATCCTCAGCGATCTGCTGACTGTATGTGGACGTTTTACATTCTAGCACTCCCTGTTCAGCAGCCTGTGTCTCTGTGCAGACAGGAAAAGGTAGATCTGTCACCAACCTGGACAGAATCCAAAGTGGACCTATCTGAAACTCAAACTTACTTAGATTGGGTCCAAGTAAAATGTTCAGGCCAAGTCAGGTGATAGGGTGTCTGTGTGCACAGGTATGTGTGTCCTACTCACCTGCATGTAGGCAGCCCACAGGGCCATGCAGTTAGTAGGCAGCCCCAGAACGATGACGATGATGTAGAGCGTGGGCTGGAAGAACTGGTCCACCTTACTGTCCACATCACAGAACGAGATGTTGCACATTGTCCTGCGTGGAACACTCTGTGTGTGTGTGTGTGTGTGTGTGTGTGTGTGTGTGTGTGTGTGTGTGTGTGCGTGTGTGTGTGTGCAGGTGTGCGATGTGTGTTCAGCTACCCTCAGCTCTGAGTGTCCTTCAGTAGCTTTACTACACTCCAGCTCCAGCAGTTTGACAGTGACATGCCGACCCTGGCGTCCCGCTCGGCTACCACACGGCCGTCCAACATGGAGCAACAGAAGAACTCAGGACTGTCATTTCCGGGGCATTTCATGGTTTCTGTTTAAAACACTGCCCTTTTTACCCAGGGGTCTTGGTGTGTCATAATCCTCTCCCATGTTTGAAAGGCCACCCCCGCATCCCTCAGCATGGAGGAAAAGAGGACAAGAAAGGAAGGAGCGAGGGATAAAATGTGGTGAAATGAAAGCTGCCTTATCGACGCTGTGCCAGGCCTCCTGCACCAGCACAGGGCCTCATCAATCTTTTAGAGATTAGAGGTCTGCCAGGTCTACTGCGAGAAGGAGAGGCTGCACATCAGTGTGTGTGTGGGTGTGTCTCAAGGTCCCGATGACACACAAAACTCCTCTGGGATGCCCGCACTAAAACACAGGAATGACTTTACAGAGCTTCAGCACTCTGGAACCGACAGGCCGTGCATTTACTCCGGACTGCTGAGCGTCTGCAAAACAAAGGGAGACAGAGAGAGAGAGAGAGCGTTAAATTCATCACTTCATCATGATTTCCAAAAACAAAACACACACATAATAGAAATACTTTTTTGTGTTGTTTGTTTCAGTTGAAAAATGGTGCTATATTTTTGTTTTGATGACTTACAGCTGTAACACTAAGAGAATTTAACTACACCCATTAAACCCTGTGTGTCAGTCATGCCTGTATTTATTTGCTCTGCTTTATGTTTGGTTTAAACATTCTTTTAATGAAGTAAAGTTTATTTAAGATATAAGATATAGACTTTCAGCTTCTTGTCATTTGGTTTGGTTATTTAAAGTGAATGGAGTCCTTCTGCTGGTGAAAACAAACCGTGTGGAACGAACACACCCTCAGCCTGACCACTGGGGCAGCAGCCTTTTCTTCTGCGGCCCCAGTGGTCTGAAACACATTAGAGATGGAAGCAAAGGGGCACAGATGGGAAGAGGCTTTGCAGCAAGTGCAGTGAAGCAGCAGACGTTTATCAGGGTGACTTTCTAACATCTGCTGTGATAACACAGAACATGCTGACATGTTCAGGCAGCTCTTCAGATCCTATAAAGAGAGTCCAGGTCAGGACGTATGATAAGCATTATGTAAGCCTCCATATAAACATGACCTGAATGTACACATACAGTAGAGAGAGGCAGAGAAAGAGAGGGAGCAGGATGGCAGCTCAGTTTCTGTTTCACTCGTCGTCTCGACCTCTCCACCCGGAGCTCGGCTGCTGTTTATACATCTTGGACTGATTTGATATTTTTGCATATGGCTGATATGAATCCACACATGCTTTCAATCTTTTCACTCAAATATGTTCTTAAGAGCTGAACTGCAGTTCTCCTTTCTGCGGAGTTTATGTAAGTTTCAGCTTCTTTGCAATCCACTTAGATCGATAGATTTTAGAAATAACAGGACGGGTTTTCAGCCTGATGTTGGAGCTTTTACACATTTCAACTGAATATTATTCACAGAAAAGATTGCAATCAAGAAATATAACCATGTCAAGTCCTGCTAACACCCACTCAAAGCAATACACAAAAGTCCAAGGAATCAGAATTCCTCTAATAAAGGCTTAAAAATTCCACAGGAAACTCTAAAATCATCAAAGTATTCCTCTGTGAACCATAAATATCCAGAGCAAGTTGGCAGCAGTTAACTTGTGCATAATTTGATGATCAAGTAATCACAGAAATGCTCAGAAATTCTCTGGAAGGCATGAGCGTGTTCAGGAAACGTCATTGGGAGTTTCTCTGAGGACCATGATTGAACATCCTGTATCTCATGGCAATCGAGAAATGTGACTCCTTGAGTACAAAGCTGGCAAGAACATCTGAGGACCGGGCAGAAGAGTAGTTTAGAACTTGTTCAAATGAAAAGGGTTCATCCTTCGGGAGCCATGAATATGATTAACAAGTTCATCGCAATATCTTCTCTTTGATACCTGAGAGAATCAGTAGAGGAAAGGTCAGGCAGGTCATGTAAACCATGAGAAAACATCCTCTGGGAACATACAGACAAACTCTCAATGTAATCTGGCTGTTAACGATGGATGGGATCAGACCGCAGCATGATATCAGCCCAATAACGGCTCAACCCGGCACCGACTATGAAGCAGGTCGGCCGATTTCAAAGGAAGTGTTCACTTCCTGTTTTGAAAGCCCTAACAAGAGGCCTCCGAGATGCCTGTCAGCACACATGGGATCAGTTTAAAGATCTGTGAAGGAAACAGCTTCAGCCTGTGATAATGTGACGGTCGCTGGTGTGGACCAGTGACTCTGGTTAGAGCCGAGACACAAGCGAGGTCGTTCCTATGGTGACCTTGTCAAATAAATCTTTGTTTGGGGAAACATGCGAGTTGTGAAGCTGAACTGGGGCACACCTCTGCTATAATCTGTTATCATACACATCCCCTTCACAGCACAGGTACATTGTAGGTTTGTAGGACGTTAAGGCTACGACCTTCAACCTACATATGAAAATACTTTACTTAAAGGTGGAAGGACCTAAGAAAGAAGCAAAGAGCCAAAAATGGAACAAGAGAAAGTAAAGAAGAACTAACTCAGATGAAAAGAAAGACTTCTTTTAGCTTCCATGTGATGTTTTTAACAGAGCAGCTTCCTGACAACGAACATTTACATCGTTAATAACATGAGTATCTCGCTGCTTCACCCGCAGTCACCTCTCTATGATCACATCTGTCTCTTATCTGAGAACCGCAGAATGACATCACTTCCTCTTTAGATAAAACAGCAGGGCGGCATGCCGGTTACAAAACCACTGTCAATCAACCTTATCATCGCTTTGACTCTGCTGTCAGTGTGTGTGAAGGGCAGGGTGTGATTCTGGCTTTATGATCACATCAAACTGCTGTGTGATTAAATACAAACAGAGGTAATGTGATCAGGTTACAGTGCGATGGCCTCGCTCTGCCCATCAGCTGCAGAGGAGTGTTTGATCAGGAGCAGGTTTTAACTCCTAATTAACCTGATTCTTACATGGGTTTGTTTTTCAGCGTGCAGCAAACATCACTTGTGTTATCTTTGTCGGCCCCGTCACCAGAAATGTGGTTTGTTCTGTCAATTCCAGATGTTTATCATGCGGCGTTTGCATGCGATGGCACCACGCGTGACTCTCTGTGGTTCTGTGGCTTGTGCGCATGCGTGTCAGTTCTGTGAGTGACAGTATGAGCTCTTCAGAGGTTCCTTTACACTGTCAAGGCACTTAGCAGTAACTGACAGGCTCCTCAGCAGTCCAGCTTGTTTCTGAGTGATGCTCCTTCACAGCCAAAGAGGACTGTGTGTTACATAAACCTGCAGAGGGCGGTGCCTGTAGACTCACACTGCTCTGACCTCTTCTGCTTGAAAATGTTCAGTTAATTGTTTCATTGTTGTTCGCCCTACCAATCAATACATTTATTCATCATATATAATCAGATATAAATACATTTACAGACCACTACACATTTCCCTTGGGATCAATAAAGTATCTATCTATACTGTCAAGTCTTGTTGAAACAGAGGACATCACAGCTACCATCGTTCAGGCACAGAGCTCCGGTATTCCTGGATTTAGACACAACCTGGTTAAAAAGTTTGGCATCACAGCTCTAGACATGCTGCTGGACATGCTGCAGGGTTAGTGTCCGTCCAATGTAGATATCTAACGCCTGTGGTAAGCAAGATGCTTTGCAGAGAAAATCCATATTGCCAGGACTGCTTGCAGGAGTGAGTGACTCATTGTCACATTTAGTCATTTATTTGCAAAACTTTTTACCAACGAATCTAGTGAGGCTAACGGGGACGCAACTGGAGAGCCACCCCGTCATGATGATGTTATGTGCTAGAACAGAGCTTGTACAAATGGGCCCCAGTATTGCTTGATCTGTGCACAAGCATGTGAGAGGCTAAAGGTGTTACACATGTAACGATGGACAGTTGTAGCACTGATGTACAAACAATTATAGCAAAGCACTGACACATGCAGTGAAGGAGAAGATACTAGAATGTAAACATGGAAATAAACAATGCACTCATTTATACGAAAAAATATTTACAAATGCTTCATGAGAGAATGCATGCACAATGTGTTAGAGAGCATAACACTGAATGTAAACAAAAGTGGTTTCGTCATCAAAATAAACCAAAGTTGTGTACTAACACATCACACCTGTCACACTGCCTGTACACCAATCCTCACTGCACAGTGTTACCTCTGAGGCTCTTCATGCTTCAGTCAACGTAAAACCTTCACGGCTTCAGTTCCAGTGTCGGGTTTGGTGCTCTGAACGCTCAGCGTCTCCAACGTTCTGCAGAACTTGTTCAACGAAACTGCATTTCCAAGGAACGATTGTGAAAATGTTTTGTCTTACATAAAGTCCTCAAGGTTTGAGGCCAAAAATGCACAGCTGGAAGGCGGTTCAAGAGGTTTATTAGTAATAAGGATTTGGGTGTGTGTGTGTGTGTGTGTGTACAATGGAGGCCTATATCAACCTGTTTTGTGCCGTCCGGTGCACCACAGCCCCGTCTGATCTGCTGCCAGAGGAGATTAGGTCAAGGCAGCTGTGCAGACGTCATGCTGGCTGTCAGCACACACACACACACACATAATGAACACACACTTTCTCACTCTAACATACCTCACACATACATACAAACATGTACAAACCCACAAATATACACTCTGCACAAAGTAGGCCACAGGACACACACACATTGAACCTCTCTGCAGCCTTCACATAAGATGTTCTTTCCTCCCTTTCACCGTCCTGCTTCACTCCCCTAATAGTGAACAGCGCACTTAAAGAAATACAATGCAGAAACACATGTATGTTGCACAACCCTAATGTGAGTTCTCATCAGAACTCCACACACTGAGCTCTGCCACTGACAGTAAAGGACAGAGTTTGTCTTTGACTGAAGTGAGGGGTTCAGGATTCAAACGCTGTACTCTATATCCCAGTTTGTAAGATGTGTAAACTAACTGAAGTTACTGGTTTGTTTTTGGTAGAATTTCCCTTTACTTGTTAGGTTTTGTGACTTGTTCTGTGTCGGTACAGAAACACTTCAGACTGTGGTGCCAGGAGGGAAGATAACACAAAGAGCCTGACCTGTGTCTTATAAAACGGAAACATCGGGATCAGTCATTTACGCTGTTAGGACCCAGTGTGTGTGTGTGTGTGTGTGTGTGTGTGTGTCAGGAAAGACATTTTTAGAAAGCGGGAACCGGTCGTCACTTCTTGTAAGAGTTTACAGCTGATTCGTGTTTGTTCCAGTGAAGCTCTTCATTTCCTTTTTTGTAAGTAAAGAGGACTTTCCACCAGAGGGCTCTTTCTCTTTCCCGGGAAGCCGCTGTTGGTGTCTTGTGTGAAACCAAAAGTTTCCATTGACAAATTATTTTTGCCCAAACCATGATCTTACCTGAGCCTGAACAGGTAGTTTAGGTGTATAACCAAACCAATCGGTGAAAGCAAAGATCATGGTTTGGGTTAAAATGTGAGTCAACGAGGACTTTTGGTTTCACACGGGACACAAATCCTGCTCTCCTGGGTGAAACCATCCACCCGAAACCTCCACCCTTTATGGACTTTGTTGGTCTTTTTACCACATCACCTTATTTCATGAAGTCTCTGGTGGACATTTACTTCCAATTGAAACCCATTATTTTTAAAGTTGCGCTGATTGTCACGAATATAAATGGACATTTGCATCCTGCACATGAATCTGAAGTTTCACAAACACAACTACACAAAGAACACAAAGTACTCCGGGTCAAATTCTGAAACAGGATGTCGCTCTGTAAACTGATTTACAAGAAATAGCTTGCGTCATAATTCTATCACTTCTTTATTCCCGCAGATAGTTCGTCTGGCCTGGACTCTAACGTCGTTTTTAGTGATGTCGACGACATCACGATCTCTGTGGTGAAGTTGTGCAACATTTTTACCAAAACCTTGTTTGCCAAAAATCAGTAAGATCCATTTTTAAATGAACTTTAATTATTCTGTAGGAAATAGTTTGAAGTGTAAAGTTAAAATAAGGTCAAAGTTCAGCAGCTGAGGACAGCAACATGTCAATGAGTGTGGATGTACCGTCCTGTGGTTGTGCTTCCATGTGTGTCTTTGTGCTGCGGCAGTAACTGTGTGGCTGTTTGCCAAACATTCCTGTTGACAGTCAAACAGTTGAAGCAGGAAGACGGTAATGCTACACTATCAAACATGTCAACACACCTCTTACGCTTCACAGTTGGGTCATATCCAGGACACACACACACACACACACACACACACACACACACACACACACACAACCCAGTAACCTCACTGCCCTCATTCAAATCTCCAAGCAGGTGAAATGATCAAATCCAAAACACTGATTATCTGCAGCAGGCAGATGTGTGTTCAGCCACAGACAGTAGACAGTGAAGTCACAGGGGACTTTAAAGGATGTTACACTCATTAAACGACAGCACTTTTGTTCCCATTACGTGTTGCCGTCATTAATGACCTGAGATCAGATGATCTTTGATATTTCACAGCCGGTGGCCGAGTGAATCATGACGAGCTTTGTTTACAGGATCAGTGACATCTTTGGGTCGTCCCGAGTGTCATCGAGCCTGCACTTCATTTACTCTGAAACCACAGTGCAAACATTGTATATTATATATGTATAACACTGTATGTTTGTATGTTTGTATATGGTCTGGATCTGGTTTGGCCTGGTCTTTGGTAGACTGTCAGCTGCCTGGTCAGAGTTTGGCGGCAAAGATTCTGATTCCAGTTGTTCCAGATTTACTAAAACATCTTGGACATGCGTGCTGTTGTTAACATCCTTTGTCTAGTTAGTCCGATGTGAACACCTGTGACAAAACTCTAACTGTCCAGATCAAGTCTCTTTGTCCATTTCAAAGTTCCTCTTGCCGTCTATGAGGACCAGTAAGAACCAGAACTTGAGCTGCAGCCAAGCAGTAACAAGCCAACAAGTTTTCAGCAGGTGGAGCCTTGTTGAACCTCACAGGGTCACATTATCCTGACCTCAGAATCCAACATTTCTATACTATACTGTGATTTTCTCATCAGGAGTCATTTAGCGTGCCAAGTTTCATTAAGGCGTTTCTACTCTATTCAATCTACTGTAGCCCACTCTTCAATAACACTTTAGCGCAAGCAGCGTGCTGATGGGACGTCTGTTCACTGAACTATGGGATGGCTCTCAGGCTTTCAAGCAAACCACATGAAGTCAAACTTTCTCTAGGAACACAGTCAAAGCCCACCACCAACCAGACCTGATTGGTTTATTCAGTTCAGACAAACAAGAAGGTGTTTGCTCCACTTTGTCCTGAATGACTGTTGGTCCTGTACCTGCAGCACTGACCCTCGAAGACCTCAGCTCTCTGGGACAAAGACTTTGTATCATCCTGGTCTGCTTTTAATTGAAAGCACTTCCTGCGTCACCTCGAGAGTTCTTCTTTTTGGCTGCTTTGGACAAGTCCAGCCTCACCCTGACAGCACTCCACTAACTATCCACTCACTGACAAGTATTGTACTTACATACAAAGCGTGATACAAAGAGTGCACAGATGAATGCACCGAATAAAACAGCTGTAAACTGTTCTGGGGATTAATTAAATATTAACTCAAAGTAGTAGTTTTATTAGTTTCCCAGTTAATCAGATTTTAAGAAAATCCACTTCCTGAATTAAATGAATTGAGGACACTGACCCCGGCCCCGACACCAGCTAGTAAAACATATAGTGCACACCAGAGACCCCGACGCTGCTCCATTCCCACCACTGACGGGATGCAGTTTCTGTCAGTTGCGTCAACAGCCAAGCTCCCCCTGGTATACAGACATATGACTGATGCCCATTCTCTTTGGTTAAACATGTCCACCATTCAGGATGTCTTTCCAGACTCAGACAGAACTAACAGACCCAACGAGGCACCACACAGACAGCAGATGATCCAGCTCCCATTTCCTCTTGTTATTATTCATGTTTTCATGTTAACATTAAGGTGTCATGGCTCTGCCTTAATCTTGGAATAAAGGAAAATAAATATCAGCTCTTATTAGTGTTTGAGTGGTTTATGAATCTGCAAATATACATATTAGCAAAATAAAGGCTTTATATGAATCTGATGAGTGGGGAAATGTCTTCATGACAATAATGCAAATATGCTTCACACAGTTAAAGTGAAATGAAAAACGTCATTTTAATCCTTTTAGATCACATCCCCGGTAATATTGGGCATCTATTTGACAATATAGGCCAAAAAAAATACAGAAAATCAATTTCTTCGTATTCTTATATTAAAATCCGATCATTCTTTCTTCCAGTAAAACTCACGCGTGCTTACGTAAGTTAGCACCAAACAATTTCAACCAATCAATCTGCACAAGCACCAAGAACGCTCGGTCAGTTAGCTAGCTACTGCGCTGTGGAGAACGTCTGTCTACGCCCACTTCTCAACGATCAAATCAAATCCCTCTAACGATATGTCCCGCCTGCACGTCGTGTTTCACTCGGAAATACGTCACGATGCGGAAATTCGATACTCTCAAAATGCCGTTTCAGCTCGACTTTAAATGAATATTCTGTTTTGGATCCTGTCTGTTCAAATAAGAAAAACTTTGCCGTGTGGTTTAAACACAGCTGGCCTGGTTCTTTCTTCTCTCTCAAACTGTTTGTCTGCCTGCGGTCGCAGCGCTGCTTCTAATCGTGACAATGTCAGTGTAGTTTTAATGCTCAGGCTGACGGGACTTTTTGTTTTTATTACTACCGGAGGAGAAATGTAACAGTCTGAGAGGATTCAGAGGAAGCCACAGAGATGTCCGATCTACAGGCCTCGATGTTCTCCCCAGAGACCGACATAAAAAGCTTTAAGCGAGTTTGTTCTGTTTCATTCAAACGTAGATTTATGACACCAGGTCGGAGCTGCAGTGTGCCTTCTTTTTCTGGCTGTGTGTCCATAATTAATACTTAAAAGGCACCCCTGGGAGCATATCTCAAATCTGGGTCACAGCTTTAACTCCAGAGCAGACACATTTTTTCATGTGAGTGGCATATTAAGGCACGTAAGGTGACAGAGACAATAAATACAGCGTGTTCTACTTTCACTCCCGAAAGAAACATCTAAGTGCTGTTTTTAAACAGGTTTAACCTACATGCTCAGATAAATGACCACGTGTATCTGTAGATTAGAGATGGAAACATCCTCAGTAAGTTTTATGACCTCTAACAGGGTCTCTAACATCGGCAGGTGTATGACCTTCATACTGTGAGAAAATGGCAGAATGTAGACGTCTGAGAAAGTTCATATACACGTGCAGCGCTATGCTTAGCCCCATAGAAACACAGCCATTTCCCAACAGTGTGTTTCTTCTTGGAGTTTTGTTCTGATTTCTTTATTGGTGGAAGTCTTAGGGCAGAACCCTAAATTGGTAAATATGTACCTTAGACTTTCAGGAGCTTCATGGCTTGGCTCAGATTTAACTTCAATGAATAATACACCTGATATGGTACACACGCTGGGCTTTAATGTTCATGAATCAGAGGCACATGTTCATGTTTATCTGCCTGTAAAGCCTGAACGCTGCAATTTGACGCAGTTTGACCGTAAAGGCTTCTCTGAGAAGAAAAGCAGAAGCTCCAGAGTGGCACGGCCGTGATATTAAACGCACTTCTGAGAAGATAATGAGTCGCTCTGTTCCTTACTGAGCAGAGCCACGTTGGCAGAGAACAACAGGGACAGGAAGCTGGGTGATAATCATTTCCATAAACGCACACGTTCTGTAAACACTGGATGAAAAATATCGGATGACTTATTTTCTTCCCTCCGTGTTAAATCATATTTAGTGAGCCGACATGTCACATCAGCATTAAAGGGCAGTCTTTGAAAGTCTGTTTCAGCTCACACTGTTTGGTGATGTCACAAAAACAGCTGTGACTCGGATACAGAGAGGAAGCAGCTTCACTCCAGTGAATCATGTAACTGCAGCTGATGTATCATCTATTTTTCATGTCTTACACATGTCAGATTATTGCAGTTGTGGTGCGCTGGCTGTTGTAGAATAGGTCCCATCGTATGTAACATGATACGTGTTGTATGATATCTTACAGTGTAACCGTTTGGCCAGTGGAATCTGTGCAGCGTCTGTCACTAGTAACTGGTGTTTCTCTGTATCTGCTGTGGCTCAGTGGTAGAGTTGGTCGTCTCTTAATCGGAAGGTTGGTGGTTCGATTCCTGAGTGCTACAGCCTACATGTCGAAGTGTCCTGCAAGACACTGAACACCAAATTGCTCCCTTAGCCTCAGCCCTTGTGCACATTCACAGCCTGCAGTGTATAAATGTGCTTAGATTCTTATTGGAGATTGGTATAGTCGCCTTTGCCATCAGTGTAATGTGAAAGGGTGAATAGTAGTATTGAAGTGCTTTATAAAGTGCAGAACATTGATCAATAAAATATAGAATCATTAATGTAAAGTTTCAGCCTGCATCTACTTCTGCTTTTAAACTCGCTCACGTTCTCTCATGTAGCTCCACTCCTCTCACGTGTTATTAAACTACGCCCTACTTAAAACGCCACGCTAGTCTAGGGAAGTACTTATTGTAAAGATAAGAGTGAAATCGTTTCCTGAACAAAATAATATGTCTTTCAAACATGCAACATTCAACAATCTTGTACTGTGCTGCTGGTGCCCTCAGGCCTCTGCACACTAAACCACCATGATAACAGAGATGTTCAAGGTTTGTTGCATGTCACGCTGTGACACCGAGCGCAGTGTAATCTCACAACATCAATCAGAAGCACTCTGATACAAAATGCAGAACACAGAGCACACAATGCGTACACAACAAAACATCCTTTGTTCTTTACTTAAACAGAACTGTTGCTTACAATGTTTCATCAGCCGAGTCATACCGGGCATTATTCCACGTATCCCCTTATTAATCGTATTACTTTTAAGAACCCTGCCATCCTCTGTGTTTAATGAAACCGGGCCAAAATATTCCATACCTTATAAACTACATGTTTGTATCCACTTACAGCCGGTCTCTGGCGTCTCTATTTAAATCATTGAGCTTTACACGTTACTGACGTCCTGTCTGGAAAGAGAAACATCAGCTGAAGAACTTTACAGCAGACGTTCACATGAAGGTTTTGTCTGATACGCTAATAAAGATAAGACATGAGATTAGATAAGATACAACACTAATGGTGCCTTCATGAACATCAGGCTTTCATTTGTGCCAATTGTCACTGAATAAGAACCGTAGAAATGTAAAACCGTCACGGTCGCCAACGGCAGCAGAGACAGAAGTTGGGCTGCGTCTTCCCTCATGCTTCTGAATTTGAGACGGGCGTCCCCAAAGGCCCCGACTGTCATAATGAGTAGTAAACAGAAGGGAGGATGTCTCCATGTCAGCTCCCATAAGTGTGGTGGGAAAAGCCGGAATCAGCCCCGCATCAATAAACACAGAGTAGGAGAGGAGACGAGGAGGGGAGAGGAGAGGAGAGAGGACACAGGGAAAGGGAAGGAGGAGATGAGAAGAGAAGAGAAAGGAAACGAGAGGGAGAGGAGGTTTGTTGGGATAACGTTGACCTATCAGCTCTGTGACAGAGAGCGCAGACAGAGTGACTGGGTCGGGTTGAACTGAGCATTTGCCCTGCGTGTTTGTGTGTGTATTCGTGTGTGTTCTTGTTTCAATATCTTTGTGAGGACGACGCTTCAGACCTTCAGAGCGAGGACATTTTGTTCAAAGGGAAATATGCCTATTGTCTTACAAGCACAGAGTTAAGTTCAATGATTGATAGCGCTCTTAGATAGTGGTCATTGTAGGAGAGAATCTTTTCACAGACAGAAGGGAGAGGGAATTATTAGAGCTGTTCAGTTTAAGAGTTTGCTTGGAAGGGTTTTATTTCAATGAAGCTCCTCACCAGTAGAGAAGTACAAATATGCAAATGCATGTGTTGTAGACAAGGCCAGATACCACATTACTTAAATGTTAACCCTTTTCACACATGCACTCCTGACAATTTCCAGAAAGTCGTCTGCCCCAGACATTTTTTCAAGCCTTGCTCTTTCACACGTCCCTCACAGCCGGAGATTTTCCCTATTAGACCCGGGGGGGCAGGAGGCAGGACATGATGTAAAAAGTACGTCCCCGCAGCTGGAAATACTTGAACAATTTCAGCATCATCCCTCACAGGCAGAAGCTCCTGAATCTTTTCATCAGACATCTTTGCTGTTGTCATCTAAATGCTCCTTCTTCTTCAACCTCGGATGTTTTTATTCAACCTGATGTGTGCTGCTCTCCTGGTTCCACCCTCTCGCTCACGGTGAATGTTCCTGACTATTACCTGCTGCATTCACACATCGACTCACCCGACTTCATGCAGACGTTTTACTCAGAGGCTGGCTGGAAAAGGTCTGCATGTATTTGGGGTGAATAATTCAGCTATTTGCAGCCCACCTGGACAATGTGGGTGTGCAGTGCAGTGCATGTGTGAAAGGGGCTTTAGACTTCTGGTCGGATGGATCTGTGATGTACACATTTCTCCCTTTTTGCTCCTGAAACCCACCTTTTATTTTCATGCTTTAAAATAACTAAAATAATTCTTGAGAAACGCTTGGTGTTGGTTGAGTTACATCCCCGGAGACGGAGACCAGAAGCAACCGTCCGTGCATGCACAGCAGCCTCCAGATGGCTTGTGCTTGTTGTTTGTTTTGTGTTTTCCTCTTGAGCGGCTCGTGGGAGTCTACACTGCTTTAACAGTTCTTACAGTGATTCCCCAGAGCACTGTAACTGCAACAAACTAAATGCACCAATAAACACCCACAGCTGAGCTCTTAGAGACGCTCCTCCCAAACACCATACAATATAATGTCTGAATATGAAACTTTATGTCGTTGTCACGTTAAACTTGAAGTCCATGCAGTGAAGGTCACGGGACGGCAGACTGGCTGCATGTTCCAGCTCATTGAAGAGATGTTGTGTGAAGAATCCTGCCAAACCAGTTACACAGCATTAATACGGCTCTAATTCTGTATGAAAGCTTCAATTTAAAACAAACTGTTTCTTTTAGAAAGTGAGAGTTCAGAACACAAACCCCTTTTTCATCCAGCAGGACCCTACACAGGAACGTGGGCTTTGCTTCATGAAGATTTATCTTGGATGCTAAAGTTTAGTATATGGAAAGAGATATTTTGCACTCCAACACATGATCAGCACCAAACTGCCCCCCGTCTCTGACCAAACAAGAGTTCACGCATCAACTGACCTACGCTGAGTTTGTGTGTGCGCTGTTTGTGTCCAGCAGCTTGCCTGAGGTGATATGTTCCTGCGACAGTCCTAGCGTTAGCCCATTAGCGGGCGTAAACACAACACCTGTGGAAAGCTCACATGGAAGCAGGCCGGCGCCTGAAACACCAGCTCTCATGTTACACACAGGCAAACAATGGCATGTGGAGGGGCTGCAGATAGAGAGGGTCCCTGAAGATGCCAGCAGCTGCAGTCCATCGCTGTGCAGCTGATAAAGACGTGTGAGGCTTCCAATAAAGATACATTGACCTTTACCCACATTATACAGTATATATAACATGATGGTACTGCTGCCACCACTGACACTCATCCAAGCATACTGTTTTCCATACAGCAGAAGCCTTCATCTTCACAGAACATGAAAACACAAACTGCTTCCTGTGTGTGAAAGTGAAGTTATGAGAGTAAAGCTGCACTTTCTGCAGCTGTATCACATCAATGATCTCTGAGCCTTCATGTAGCCTTAATTCAGCCTAGAAATCTATCTATCTCCTCCTTCTCCCTCGTTAAAAGTTCCCATATATGCATCGTCCCCGCCCACTATGCACATTTCCAACCGCCTCCTCTGTTGCAAAAACAAAAGACGTCTCTGCCATCGTTTAGTGGCAACTTGTTGATCCTTAGCTAGCTTGTATTGTAGTAATTAGTAGCAGTAACGTTAACGTTAATAGTCAGTAGTGAGTTTGCAAACATGACGATGACGGGTACAGCTGGCTCGCGCATTGCCGAAGTGGTTGCCATAGGTTACACATAATGATATGCATAGCATCACCCCGTCCATTAACAGGATTGGCTCCTTAGGTTTGTGACGTCTCAAACCTGCCAATCTGAAAACGTGTTGTTCAGCCTGTCCTTGGCTGATATGTCTTGTAGCAAATGAAGAACACCACATGGAGATCTTTACAAGGTTAACACTGGAGGGGGTCTTTGATTGTTATTATTGTGTCATATGCGTTAATATGTCCAAGCCAAGCTAGACCTCTACCACAGCGGATTTTTTGTGTAGAAGCGCAGGTGTTATAATATCATAATTAATAGCTCGGCTCCTCGTGGCATGGCAGGTGTTTCAGTAGGTCAAACAGCAGCAGTGGCCTGGGACGAACACACCTTAACAGTGTTCTTTGTGTGTTAAGAGAGTTACACATTTGCACACAAAATGTTGAGCATGGTAACTTTGTTAGCGTTACAGCGAGCTGAGGATGATGGGAATCTGGTTTATAGTCTAAGGTCAGTTTGACCTCTTGTTGGTGCTACATTAACAAGAGTCAGGGGTCGTGACGGTCACCAGCATTCATCATTGTGGGACCACTGGGGCTCCAGTTATTTTATATCTTCTCTACCCTGGTATCCTTTGAACTCGGTTCATTTATCACAAATTGTTCTTTGCATACGCAATATTTTTCAAAGTGTCCTTTTGAAAATGATCAAAAGACAGAGCGAAGTATATTGATACATTCAGTACCTTATATGTTATACTTATAATTAGGGATGCACGATATTGGATTTTTTGCCAATGTGCCGATATTTTCCAACCCTTTTTGCCGATTGCTGATTTCGATGCAGATATATTAGGCACATGTTTTTTCCATCTATTGCAGATAACATCAAGTCTCCCCTGTAGTGGAACTGATATCATGCCTACTCCTATTGTAGTGGCCAAAAACTTCCTTACTGCAGGCATCCTGCACCCTTCTTCACGCTTGACGGAAAAAAACTCACGTGTTTGATCACTCACGTTTTTGAGCGCACCTGAGTGCAACATCCTCTTGAAACATGCCTGGACTTGTTTACTGCACCTACTACGGAGACATCAGTGCTTGCCGACGGACTCCTGTGCGTCCATGAATATGTAACTTAGTTTTGCACTGATTTTTATGTTACATTGTGTTAGCGTCGGCTTTGGCCATAAGTGTTTTTTCGGCGTGTTTGATGTTAAGTGCGGTAAAATGTTGCGAGCTAACTGTTAGCTCATTAAGAGCTGTGAAAGCTGTTTGACTTCTATTCATTGTCTCTCGCTTCTGTGACTTTTTAGTCTTTATTTGTAAATTGTTGATAAGTTTGTGCAGGCAGTGCGCACACACACTCATGCCGAGTTAATGGCGTAGCATTACGTCAAGCTTTTTTTGGGAATCATGGAGCATTTAGGCAGAATTAAAGCGTTGTTTTAACGGCGGAAAATATCGACTACACTACTAGTCACTACTACTCAGATGACATTGGAGTTTCCCTGAAGGACTGAGGAGTTTGTGGAGCTGTCTTTTTGTTGTTAGTGAGCATTTGATTCTAAAAATGGTTATGTGTCAGACAAGTTAAAAAATCCCTGCTGACCTTTAATTTACTTCACAGTTTGCTCCTAATGCAGCGTGCTGATGATATAATTTGCTGCTGCAGTTTCCGCGATGTGTCCAGCACATGCTTTAAGTTCTCTGCAGCAGGAAGTGCTGACAGACGTTTGTCACCAGCGGAGCAACTGCTGCCCAGGGTCACAGTTATTACTACGATCCATCAAAGGTCTAATCCTTTTACAGGTGAGTCACAACAGACGGTGACTTCAGATCAGATTACAGAGAAGATGATTGGGTATATCTGGACCAAACAACCAGACCGTATCATTAGAAAGGCTCAGTCTGCAGCAGCGTAATCACTTTTTGTAATATCTTTGGACTGAAATGCACTACTATGGCATCTGACTTCAATGTCCCTGCAGAGCGTGTGTCAGCACAGTGCGGCAGTCAGAGTAAGTCATCAGCCGAGACCAGAACATGGCGCACAGTCTCACCTGTGTCACGTTTGTCACGCTCAGCAGGAAACGGTTGATACTGATACCGACCTGCCCCGGTCTGAGCAAGGTGACTGGAACATACAGGCTCAATGCTGTGTGTGTAATGTTGTCTGTCTCCTAATCTGTCCTGTCTGTCTTCAGCTCTTTAATGGATCAAATAAAGTGAATCGGAATCGGATCTATCGGCCTCGTAGGTTTACAAAAACACAGGTAATTAGACTCCGGTCTGCTAAACCTCTCCTACATTGTTCAATGAGCCTTGTTCCTGCAAGTGATTCAGCAACACTTGATTGCTACTGTTCATGAGGACGTGCATTTTTCATGCAATGTGATCAGCTGCTTAAATTACTACACTCTTTTGGAATATGAGCCTCTCCGTTTGTGGTGTTTCGGTTTGTTGACCAACTTTTGGTCCGTTAGCTACAACGTTGAGTGGGTGTGAGGATTTGTTTGGAGCGTAAGCTTCATATATGTGGAATAAAATGGAGAGGAATGGAAGTATTACCTCTCACATGGCTACTCCTGTTTTAAAAAAATTGCCCAATGCTTCTTAAAGGGATAGTTTGGAGTATTACTACACCTGCAGCAGGTGTTCAAGAGGGAATATAGTGCCAGAAAAAAGGCGCAGGAGGATGTTTTGTGACATTGCCTGCCTGTTGTTTTTGTAGGGTAAACCTTTTTGGTTTGATGACACTGGCGTCTCACCAGAACGACTTATTCTACGTTCGGAACCGGCCATAACTCCGACCACTGGACTCGGTGAGGAAGCTAATAGCTTTGCAACCACTACACTACTAGCAAGTATTTCATACAACTTGGTGTCCAAAAATCAGAACTATCCCTTTAAATAGGCTCACCTACACTTACCAGCTAATATCCTACACAACCGCACTCCTAGATCTGATACTGTATATGCATCGCTGACCTGGAACTGCTGTGACCAACTTACCAACATATTAATGCATGCAGTACCTATTCCAACAAATTTGAACATTACCACGGCAGCAGGTCAAACTGCAGACTGTGTCCAATTGCATCTAAAAAAGCAGGCCTGGTGCACCTGGAATTTAAACCATGAATCATCAAAATTCTTCACAAGCAGTCTGTTCATGTGAAGGATGCCGACACAGCCAGCGCTGGGCCTCCGCTCGCTAACTCTGACCATGATGTCAGTCTCGCAGACTGCTTGCCATCTGTCATCCAGCCTCTCAGAGCAGTAAAACAGTAATTAGGACAGTAAATGTTTGACCCTACAGAGGAGCTGAGAGGATGCTTTCTCTGCACAGACTGAGACGTGGTTACAGCATCACTTACTGCTTTTATATTGCTTCTGCAAATTCGTCATGCAGAAAACTTAAACCAAATGATAAAGCCTGCATCACAGAAGACATTAAAGGAAATGCTGCATAAAAGCCGTTATATTAGCGACTGGGACATGCACGGAAACAGCACAAAGACTGGGCAGAAAAATGTGTTCAAATCTGATCCAAGAAACTGTGGGCTGCAACTGTGTTCAAAACTGATTCAATGATTCTCTACATGATGAAAATGAAATGAATTTGGTGGTTTGAATCTGATCCTCACGACAGGGTGGGTCAGGGAGGCACTCAGATAACTGCAGCTCTCATCCCATCACGTGTCTGCTTGTAAGCATGTAAAGTGACCAGTGATATATGTAAACATGAATGCTGAAGTTGGGGAACAAATACAAACAATCAAAAACAAAATGTCTGAAGAACAACAAACGCAACTCAAGAGTGTGTTGCGTTCTTCCTCTGCAGGTCGCCGATGACAAAGTTAACGACTACATGTTAGATATCAGTGACAATAATAATCAGGACAGGATGTGTTGCAGTTACGGCGCAGCCCGAACACGGCGTCTGTCACCACAGTACATGTTAGACAAGAGGACGGCGCAGCTGAGAGAAGCAGCGAACAACAACAGAGAGAAACCTCATGATAACAGCTTCCAGCCGGTCATCAGCCGCTGAGCTGAGTCATGAGACTGAAGCCGAAGGACCCACGCTGTCATCATGTGGCTGTCTCACCTGAGTGTGTGTGTATGCGGTGCGTGTGTGTGTGAGAGCGAGGAGTGCAAGATTGTTGGATTGATTAATTAAACCACCCACTTTAGACGAAAGACTAAAACCGTCAAATGTGATGAAATCTAAACCACAAACACAAACACGGTGTAGAAACACAACGACAGATAAACAAAGAAAAACCAGAGGAATAGAGGAAGATGGAAAGATGGTTAGTGCTGCAGGTTCCTAGTTCGAGTCCCGGTTCAGACGTAGTGGGCCTATCAGTGTGTAGTGTTGTTCTCTCTGTGCATGCCTCCTCCGTTTCTGCGAAGGATCCATCGAGTGCATCCTTCGCGGCCCAACATATCCCGTGATGCATTGTGCGTCAATTCAAACAAGATGGCGGCCTCTTACTGAGGAATACACTTTAAAATGTAAACGTTTTTGGTTTCAACTCAAATGAATAGCTAGAGATACAAGGGTTTAATAAAACGAAAGGGCTGTTGCTAGGCGACAGGAGCGGCGTTCGGAGACGCAGGGGTAAGGGCGGGAACAGCTGGTGACGCGAACAGGAAATCCACCGGACCGTCTCATTTCAGTTCGGCGTTAACGGTCTCCGCAGGCTATGAACGGAGCATGGACCGCCTCCTCCGAAGGCTACAGCCCGTGGATTGAGACACAGCTTATGTGATTGACGGGTGACCTGTCCAGGTGTAACCCCGCCTCTCGCCCAATGACAGCTGGGATAGGCTGCAGCCCCCCAGCTACTCTGAACAGAATAAGTGGTTTCGATCATGGATGGATGGATCCAGCTAAGAACGGACCTGCCTTAGATATCTCTGTCTCTGCTTTAGTTTAGTGACTTGTAAGAATTCTTCAGCACTAAACAAACGTCCTGTTTGGCCATTTTTTGCATGCGTCTCAGGGCCACTCACTTTATCTTCTGAATTTCAAAATGAAGTTGAAATTTCAGTCCATATTTTGTCTTTACAAAATGTGCTTAAAGAAACGACATGAGCCTGCTTCTTCTGTTCTCTGTGGCTTTCTTATGAAGCCACAACAATAAACCGAGGCATCGCCATAACAGGAAGATCGATTCTGAGGCTAGGTATTTGTGGGAGGGATTAGCATTGTTATGATTTGTCTCTGCTGTAAACAGGAATACAAAAATACAAATGTTTGACTGAATGTAAAGCAGCAAAAGAGAGGCTGGACGTCGATGTAAAGATTCAGACGAACACAAACAAACAAAGATTAGCTCGAAAAATTTCAGTCGTTGAAAGAGTTTTAAAATCAGTCGGCAGCGGACGTTCACAGTTCTCCAGCTTCCAGATTTGTAACAAACTGAAGCAGAGTAAAGACTTTGAACTTTCAGACCTTCCTTCCAGCAAAGACCGGATCACATAACTTCACTTCCTTCCGAACTTTCTTTGTACTGAATCTAGTTTCCAAACTTCTCCGTGACTCTGCAGAGCTCTACCTGCCTCTGTTCACCGCCTACACATATTCTCCCTTCTTTCTTTGTCACATGAATCCTTCTGAGAAATATGTCAGGAATCTTACGTGCAGTGCCAGACGGGACCTGCAGACTTCACATCCCTCTACAATGTAGCACACACTGACATGTAGCCCCTCTTTCATGTGTCTCACTTCCTGTTTCTATATCAGGCTCCAGGAAGCCTAAACTCAATCAGCCAGCTCCTTTACTGTACACCCACAGCCCTGCGCTGACCAGCAGCCTGTTTACAGCCACACAAAGGCATGAAGTGAAACAAAGAGAGCCTAATCGCACATTCATAGAAGGTTCTGGACATTATGACAGCAGCTTTGATCCTTTGTGTAACTGTTTAGTTTATGAATCAGCAGAAAACATCAACATTACAAGAACACGTTTCTTTTTACCACGTAGGCTCTTATTTCTGAAGATTTGACCTCATAAGTGAACACACGGCGACAAACCTACGGCCTGCTTGTTGTGAGAAAAGTTAACGCCTCCGTCTTCAGGAATCTCTTTCTGTTGCCTTTCTGATGCTGCCAAAACCAAAACAACTTTGTTTTAACTTTCATACAAAAATCAATCGGCAGATGTGAACACACTCTTACAATGCAAATACAGGAAACAACAAACACACGGATGAGGAAACGTTTTGCTTTAAATTAGTATTAAAGTGAATCAGATGCAAATGTTGGTGCATCACAAGTGCAAGACTTTCAGTGTGTGAAGTTAATTCGTTTCCCTTTGGAGGGTATCAAAGGCCCCCTCCAGTGACAGAGTTTAACCTTGTAAACATCTCCATGTGGTGTTCTTCATGTGCTACAAGACATATCAGGGACAACATCAGCATCATCATCATGGCTGGGCCTGTCTGCTTTTAAACTGCAGTGTACCAAGGACAGGCTGAACAACACGTTTTCAGATTGGCAGGTTTGAGACGTCACAAACCTAACGAGCTAATCCTGTTAATGGACGGGGTGACGCTATGCATATCATTATGTGTAACCTATGGCAACCACTTCTGCGATGCGCCAGCTGTAACCGTCATCGTCACTACTGACGATTAACGTTACTACTACTAATTACTACATTTCAAGCTCGCTAAGCTTCAACAAGTCGCCGCTAAACGACGGCAGAGACGTGTAAATGTGCATAGTGGGCGGGGCCTACGCAGATTCAGGGATTTTTAATGAGGGAGAAGGAGGAGATGCTTTGGGAGGATTTTTACCAGGTAGTTAAACTTATTTTGCAGAAAAAAATGTCAGACAGAATTTATTATTTCAAGCAGAGCATTTTATACGTCTGAAAACACGACTGGAGCGGCTCTTTAATTATCTATTTTATGACCAACACAGGCTTAATACGCAGAGTGGGTAGACAAAAACACACATACTGTTAATGTTTCTAATAACCACTGCAGCTCTGAACTAAGAGTTATTGATACTTCTTATTAACATTCTTCTTCATTGTCACCTCATCCTTTCTTCTCCTAGTCAGACACCTGGTGCATCAGAGCAGCTGTGATCAGCCCTGACTGGTGCTCTGCAGCATTAAAGCCACACATGTTGCACAGGCATTTCCTGTCAACCACAGCACCACCACACAGCCCTTTTATCTGCAGACACCCCTCTGATCAGGTCACGAGTCTATCGGGCACGCTTGATGCATTTTATAGACCGCTCTCTGTTGTTATTGTGTCAGCAGCTTGTGTTATCTTCTCCACGTTGTCGCCCTCATTCCTATCATTGTTCTTTGGTCTCTACATATCAGAGCTGCTGCAGCCCCACATGCATAGTTACATGCTCTAAGAGATGCACATCAGCTCCAACCAAGCTTTAAGTAGAGATTCAAAATAGGATCATGTGCATGTAACCTCTACAATGTGGTACACTCAGGCGGATATTCGTCTGCATGAAGGAGGAAAAGAAATGATGACTTGCTTGTAGTGTAAGAAAAGTCCTGAGTCCAACAAAACAAAAGTGAAGAGGCAGGACAAACGCAGCCCGAGGCCGGAGCCAGAGAGGCAGAGGGGAAGTGGAGGGCTGCAGGTACTTAATCCTGGCTGTTCATTTCATGCTCGGGTGGCGGTGCAGCCGTCCATGTTTCAAAGCCCTCACAGGCTCGACCTGACACCCTGCAGGGAAAATTAATGACTTCAATAAAAGTGCCACATTTTCCTATGACGTTTCCCGCATGGAGCTTTATTGAACAAATCTTAATTTGGCTCTGATCAGATCACCAGAGCTTGTTACTGTACGTCTGGGAAGAAATGAATGAGGCACTTTGTGTGAGTGCGTGTGGGTGTGTGTGTCTGTGTGCACGCAGCATGTGGATGACTAAGTTCTTTCCTCTATGCAGCAGCCAATCCACAGGACATGATGTACGAGGCTCGGTGCTTTTAGCTGAGCACCTGTGTTGTTTTAGTCTACCTGAAAGGGTGGTGGATGACAGGGCCCGTTTTCTGCTGTCCAGAGGATCATTTTTGTACTTAAGCGTCAGCATGTGAGATTTTCTGTCCCTGACCTGCTGCACAAAGCACACACCTGCACTGCACATGGACCAATGCAAACTCGATTTGCAGCATTAAGTTCTGTTTGAACTTCAATCCCACAGCTGGAACAAAGAGGGTCGAGTCATTTCACCCTCCATGTCCTTAAACAGTCAATTTTTAACCACGCAGGAGGTGTCAGGTTACATTTTTGATCCAGCTCATTAATCACTGCTTTATTATGGTAATCATTTAATGTCTGTAATGTTCTTTTTTTATACTTTAGCCCAAATTATTCTGATCGATCTCGGACTGCTTGGATCCCAAAAACCACCCAGCATAAACTCCTGACCATATTTACTTTGCCTTTCTTGTAGAGTAAATCCGTCCGTGTCCCCGCCGTCTCTCTTGCGCAGCGTGTGTCTGAGCTGTTATGCACCGTGTCAGTAGGACACAGCGGCTCGTTCGCCGAGTCCTCGCAGCTCGCTGCACCTCAGACAAATGATATTCCAGCAGAGGTTTGGATGTGAAGGTGTCAGCAGTTTTAATGAGTGGCTGCAGAAAACCTCCACTCATTTCTGAGGCGCTGCCTGCCAGACTAATCCCACCAGAGCTAACTGTGTGTGTGTGTGTGTGTGTGTGTGTGTGTGTGTGTGTGTGTGTGTGTGTGTGTGTGTGTGTGTGTGTGTGTGTTAGAGGTACAGAGCGGGAGTATGTATATAATAGTTTGAATTTCTGTTGAGTCGAGGGTGTGTGTCGGTGTGAGAGACGATGTACGCTGACAGATTTGAGTTATCTAAAATATCCGGCCAACATAACGCACACACACACACACACACTTTATGCACAACACTTAAACAGCAGAGGCCAGACCTGATCTGCTTACACAATAATCCATCACAAGGTTTAAAAATAAAACACAAAGATGATTCATGTGGAGCAAAAGGTGGAGTGATGTGTTCAGCATCTGTTTGATATATGAGTCGACTCGATGCTGAAGGGATGGTTCGGTTAGTTTCAAGTGGGGTTGTATGAGGCACTCATCAGTAGTAAGTGTCTCCGTACAGTAAATAAGCCAGCGCGGCTCCAGAAGCCAGCTGGAGTTCCTACACAGAAGCTAAGCTAAGCACCGCCGCAGACGGGGTCAGGAGCACCTCGTATTTTAGCCACTTAAAAGAGTCCGACGTATAAACAAACATCTCAGTGTAAGTGCACGCTGTGTTTGATTTTTCTGTCACCACTTCACGTTGACATCAGACAGCCCCTTCCCTCAGCGCTATGTCTTAGGGCCGGTTCACACCAGCCTTGTTTAGTCCGAACCACAGTCCGGTTTGATTCAGGCGATAACATAAACGGACTTAAAGTAGGACCAAATACAGGAAGTTGTTAACGGGTGCTGACACTGGCAGAGACACACAGCAAGATGAGTAGAGGACAGGCGTGGAGGAGCGACGAGGATTTGAAATCTGGCTGGTTCTTGTGGAAACGCACGAGAACACGGAGGTGTTCAAACTGTTCAGTGAAAAACTAAAGGAGAGAGGGACTGATCGATCTGTGGAACAATGTCGGTTAAAGGTAAAAAAAAAACTCATCATGAACATTAAAGTCTGCCGTCGTGTTGAGTGTGATTGATCAGTGTGCTCTCTCTCTCGCTCTGTTTACTTCAGGGAGTTTACCCTCGTGAAAATTCTGGCCAATCAGAGAGCAGTGTCCTAGTGCATCAAAACTTTTTGCCGTGTGAACACAAACCACACTGGAGGCAAAATGCAACTTTGTAACAATCTGGTCTTTGATTCAGACCAAACAAACAGACTTTATGTGTGAATGCGCCCTGAATACCTTCGCCTGCAGCACACGTGTCGGATCAGCTGTTTAGGTCAGCGGTTTGTAGAAGAGACGACAAATAAAAGAAAATACAGTATTATGGAGACGACAAAGTGCCGTTCACGGTGGGGACTACAGGACATTGTTTTCCTCTTCATGCCGTGAAGCGTTTTATGCCGTGTGTCAGCTGTTTGTGTCAGAAAGTGCAGCGGCTAGGCTAGCAAATCAAACTTCACTTTTCGGAAGAGATCACAGGTGGTGCTGCCCGTGTTCTTTTCCTAGACTGATGAAACAAAGAGTGTCATTGTTAGCTTATAGATCACACCGCGTTCTGCTGAGTGATAACGGTGTTAGATAGCGGTGGCTAGCGAAACATCAACGCTCCACGTGCAACACTGAAACAGCTGCACGTCTGCAGCACCTGTGGTCAGACGGGACTCTTGCTTGCTCTTCACGGTGGAGACTTTTATGAACCAGAGAACACAGAGGTACTTATACAGGTGAGACCGGCCGACAGACAGACAGACAGGGGGAAACTTGTTGTTTGGTGAATTGTTTCATTCATTTATTTCTACAATATAGTAGTATACTAGTACAATATTGCTCTTTAGCCCGACTCCAGCTGGATCATTCGTGTTTAGAGTGTTTAGGCCTGCAGTGTGAGGACACTTAGCAAAGTGGGGACATGTCGTCTACTGGGGTCAAGGTCAGTCTCGGGCCAGGAAATGTTTAAGGGCAATGATTGTCCTCATTAGTTACACACGTGTGTGTCGGCCAGCACCAGTCTGCTGCCAGGATGCGGCTGCTTCCTGTGCCACTTCCTGTTTTGTCTCTTCTCGTCTGATTGGTTGCTTCTATTCTTATTAGTCATGATGAGTGACACGAGGGCACAGAGGGTCAAAGTCTTATCAACTGTATTTCCTTTTTAATCCTCCAGCTGAAGGAGGTTACAAATATCTGACATCAATCACACAACTCACCGGCTGAGTCACAGGTACAGATAAAAACACGTTAGATGGATATTTATATGTGGATATATAAAACTGTAACCCTTAAGACTTCAGTGCTGGTGGATTTTTCCTGACCTCATAGCGAGCAAGGTTTAAAACTACTTTGATGAAAGCAGTCAGGACACACTGACAGCTTTACGCTTCCTGTGGGGACTTCAAAATAAAAGCCATCAAGTTTCAAGTTTCAAGTTCAACAAACGGAGTAACCAGCTTCAAATGGAAGTTGGACAAATTCAGCCGTTAGCTTGTGAAAAGTGGACTTTCTTTTAGCTTGAGAGACAGATGTTGTTCTCAGATGTTTGTGGAGACAAAACCAGGACAAACGCCTCGACCCCACAGGAAGCGTGTCTGATCCGCAGCTCTGCAGAGCGCTGATCCAAGCAGCTGGATTCGCGAGATCACAAGATTGCAGGAGAACTACATTATCTTGAGTGCACTACTTAATTAAAAGCGTTCTTTTTTCAAGATTTCAGTGTGTGGTTGTCATGACAACGGAACGAAACAGGAGTCTGTACCGGTCTGTACATGGTGCTTTATTTTGAAATGACAGGATGCTGTATGCTGTTTTCGTGTGTGACTTCCTGTTTGGAACAATCTGCTCCATTCTTGACGCGTGCTTGAAGCGAGCTCCATCAAAAATAGACCCGGCACGTATCTTTAGCGGAGCAGAGCGGAGACACGCTTCTGGGAGGCACGGCGCGTGCTGTGGAATCACGAGCATTGACTTGAATGGGCGTGATCGACTCTGGAGGTCGCGGCGCACACGGAACACGCCGGAGACGGATCCCGTGGAATTTGAGGGTAACACTTATGAGGTCACCGGGTGTGTAAACAGGAAAAACAATCCAATATAAACTCTGCAGGTTGTAGTAACTCGTCTCTTTGTTGCAGAATAATTCCTTTTTCACACGACTCATCCACATGTCTGATCAATATATCCGACACATGAACATGTATATGTAGTTTTATTTGATGCATCCTGTTTCTTGCTACAACAACAATCCTATTTCTCATCATGGATCATTAAAGTTTCATCATCTCCAACAGTTACAGTCGATAGCTGCAGAGCAGAGAGACTGATGGAGAGAGAGAGGAGTCTGTGCTTCTCCTTTCAGCCACAGACCATCAAACAGCCCGTCTCAAGTTTCATGTAGGATCACTTTGAGCATCTTCCTCCTGACTCTTTCATCTATAGAAGATTATAAGTCATACTCTCATAATCAAACCGTTTATTTTGATGTCAGTGTGTAGTGTGAAGGACTAAGTATTCCTCATTTGTCCTAAAGCCTCTCTGAGTCAAATCTCTGTCTGCATGCAAAGAAGAGAACTCCCACATTTCACTGGTCAGAGGCTCCTGGCAACCAGCTCGCTCAACTTCTGCTCAAAGTGTTTTTCTTTCAGATTCAAATCAGCAGCCGGAGAGAAAAACTGTGAAAGACCAAAGTCGTGATTTCACAGGGAAAAGTCCTTCTGACACTAAGCCAGCCCGCTCAGTACACAGGCCCAGCACGGCCCACATGCAGTCTGGACCGACCAGATTATCGCCGGAGAGGAAGACCAATCATTGACCTCTCCTGCAAAGAATGAAAGTCAAGTTTTAAAGCTTTCAGGTGGCACTGTGAGCAAACAACAGCTGTAAGATGAAAGATGGGAACGAGAAATAAGAGAGGGAGCAAGAAGAGAAAGTATTGATCAAAAAGAGGAGGTGTAAGAGACTGAAAATCAGAGCGATAAGAGAAGTGGAAAGAGAGATAATGAGAAAGGAGGAAAGACAAATGGCTCGAGAGGAATAGACGGTAATCTGAGAGAGAGGGCGAAGAGAGGAGAGGGAGTGAAACTGAAAAAGAGGAAGAAGAAGTTGACAGAGTATATAAAAAGAAAACAGCAAATGAAAAACAAGAGGCCATTAATCTTCAGAGAAGAGGGAAAGAAAGAGGTGGAAAATGAGAGAGAGGAAGAGTGGAGCGGATGGAGGGATGGAGGTTAATGGGAAAGATAGAAAGAAGACAAACAAAGGAGAGTGAGATCGTTATCGACCACCTGAAACTGCTGTAATGCTGGCCACAGGTGCTGCTGCCTCCGCACCGGAGACGTGTGTGTGTGTGTGTGTGTGTGTAACAAGGCTAACAGTGTTTACAGACAGGCAGCAGTGACATCATCACAACCTTTTAGACGCAGTGTCAGATTGTCAGCAGCTACACAAAAACTCACACAAAGACTTTCTCTTCTTTTTGCACCTTTGTTTAAATCGGTCTCTCGCTTTGCAGGCTGTCACTCACACACAGAGAGCTCCTTCACTGCAATGGTTAGCAGCGTTGGTGGTCACACGTTACAAAGTAATCCGTTAGAGTACTCAGATGACTTTTTGTTCTAACGAGTAATGTAACACGTTCCTTTTGCAATTCAAGTAATCCATTACACAGCTGTGTCAATGCACATTCGTTGCTAGCTAACTCAGCTAGCATGATGTCAGCGAGGACAGCGTTTACTTCGTGGAAATATTCACATTATTCTGAATGTTTGGTCTAAAGGGACGAGAACAACATGACGGTGAAATGTAAGCTGTGTCTGGAGGATGAGTGCTCGTCAGCTGTGAAGAAGCATCTGCAGCTAAACGCAGCTCTGCAACACTGGTGGGACTAAGAGCCTGTGCTGTATTGTTGTCATGGAAACAGCTGTACCTAATACTGTACGCCTCTGCCCAGTTCACTGTCAGACTGTTAGCATAATAAAGGTTACACTGCGTCTGTCATTCCTGTTATTAGGCTGCAGAGTTGCAGATTTTGGGCCGTAAACTGACTCTGCAATGACAGTAGAGACAATACATTCACAGGTAGACGTACAGTAGGCCACATGCCGTCCTGAGAATATAACACACGTGCAACGAGTCACAAAGGGGGTATAATTTTTAATCACGCAAAAGTAAGTAAGTAAAGTAACATTTCTCAGGAGGTAGTAACGTAACAAGTTACCCAACACTGCTGGTTCCAGAGAAAATGGAGACTCTCTTTCTGACTCTCTGAACCTCAGAGAGTCAGACACTCACAGCTTGATCCTCACCTTCGCTAACACCAGCGTCGAACCTGAAAATGATGCTAATTGAATACTTATGAATTCTTGAGCCTTTCTCTGAGACGAATCAGAAGCAGCTAATTATTTTCTTATCATCAGTCAGTTGATGGAGCAGTAAAGTATCACCTCATTGTCAGGACGGTAAGCTGTTCCAGCCTGTTAGAAGAGCAGAACAGAGGGTAGAAATGTGAAGAGGACATGAAGCTAACACACAGCACAGTTTTAAAGTTAACGGGTATTTCCGCTGCTCTGTGAATAAATAGATTTGGGGGAAACAAACTGTTGTCTCCGAAAACAAAGCCGAGTTTGGCAGGAGACATTGTACTGATGCAAATGAGCTCTCACTCTGTCAAAACAAAAGCAGAGTCGCCCACGAAGAGACACACCAGCTGAAAAACACCACCCTGCCTCCAATTAAACGTGCAGCTACACTCACCACCGCACTGCTCTGCATGTGTGTGTTTGTGCGGTTGGACGGTTGGATGAGTGTGTGTGTGAATGAAACCGCTGTCACCTTCTGCAGCTCATGAGACATCCCTCTAATTTAGAGAGCAGAATCGTGACACCTCTCCGTGTCAGCGGGACAATTATCCAATTAGGCGAGCCGTGAGCCTGCAGGCTGACGTCTCTCTCCCAACTGGACAAAAACAATCCAATCATCCATCCTTCAGCCCAGTGTGTGTGTGTGTGTGTGTGTGTGTGTGTGTGTGTGTGTGTGTGTGTGTGTGCGTGTGTGTGTGTGTGTGTGTGTGTGTGTGTGTTTAGATCTAGTAAAATTGAACTGTCAAGCTTCGGTCAGCTTCTCACACCATGTTACCACTTAAACAATCAACACTGTACAGTTAAAGTTAAAGGATGTTGCGTTTGTTTGGCCTCATTTCTTTCAGTGAAGAGGAGCAGACGGTATCTCTGAAGCTTTTCTCTGGGCATGTGTGAACGAGAGGTTAGAGAGATACTGAAGCAACACAGTTTGAGACTGGAGAGATCGAGCGCCTGATTCACTCTTCTAGCGACCACAAAGGCCGACTACTTCTTCGCCTCATGTCGCCTATGACTGAGCCAAGAAGGTGCACTTAACCGCACCACAAAAACAACAGACAACTACCTCCTAAATATTGCTTCTGCATTAGTTGAAATACCTCTCCAGACCAGCAGGTGGCAGTAGTCTCAGCTCATCATTCAAAAAGGGAAACTCAAAGAAGATGTTTTGCTTCTGGAGAAAGACAAAGGACAACTTGTTTACGTCTGTTACTTGTTCCTCAGCCTCTTTCACACTGCACTCCTGAAAATGTCCCCACATCGTCCGGGTGAGCTGCATGTGTGGACGCAAACATCCAAATTTTTCACTGCGACTTTATGCAGAAGGATTGTTTACAAGTCGACAACAGCAAAGATGTCTGCTAAGTGGAGAGATGAAGAGATTCGGGAGCTTCTGGCTGTGAGGGCTGACGCCGAAATTGTCCGCCATGTTGAATAAGCTGCAAACACTGTAGTGCTCAGAATTGGCGTTCAATTATTCCTTCTAAAAAAACACAACGGTTCAAACTATTTGAATATCTATTCTTGTGCAGTACGTCCACAAGGGGGTGTACCAATACTCGCAAAGATTGTGTATTTAAATGTAAACATGCCCTTTAAACGATCAACATAAGCTTCCTGTAATAACGGACATTCAGCGCTCCGAGCGAGCTCTGCTGTGACGGCTATACTTATTAAACTTTATTAAACGTAAGCTTTTAAAAACAACACCACACCTACACCTGTCTGTTCTGCTCGGGGTGAGAACCTCTCTCTCTCCGGCAGGGCTGGGGTTTGAGTTCTCCGCCATCATTACCGCAAGCCTCATGGTGGTCGTATTAGCTGGTTTCAGGTCGACTTAACAGCCGCGCTAGTGTTGATCATTTTCACAATGAATATTAATTTTAATAATCAAATTCAGTTACATATTCGAATTATTACACTGTGACTTCTGCAGCGTATTGTTTATGTCATGTTCTGCCTCATGAGACCCTCCGACAGGGACAATCTGGGCTTTACTGAACAGTGATTCGCTGAGCTTCTTAGCCAATGATCTCTCACATCGATCGGCTTCGCCACTGACTCAAGGCGCAGAGACGGGCCAACTGATGCCAACTGATGCCAACGGCTCATTTTCCCTCCAACCTTCGGCCTCGTGCGTCCGGCCCGTTAAAGCATCCACTCTGCAGCACAACAGATGACATTACACTGTTTACACCGTTTCACAAATGACCAGACTCTTTGCTTTTCCCACGACAGCAGTGTAATGTTATGTTATGTTCCAGTAAAATGTGATAATGAAGTGCAGTGGGTGTCGATCCCCCAGCCAGGCTAGCTGTTAGCATCCTCCGCTAACACAGTGGCCGTCCTAGCCCTTAATCACAGTGATTACTTAACCACAGAGGCTCTTAAGTGCTGCTTATCAGAACTCCTCTGGAGAGCAATTACACCATCACCGCTCTCTCTTTCACATCCACCCGCCTCTCAAGCTCCTTTTTTTATCCTCTTGTCCTCCGCCATCCATCCATTATCCTGCTTTCATCTCTGGACTGTCTGCTTCTCCCCCATCCTCCGCTTTCTCCTTCCTCCTCTGCTCACTTCTTTTTCTTCTGTCTTTTAAAACATGCAGTCTCTCCTCTTTCTGGGCTCATCCCCCCATCCTTCCATTTCCTCTCCTAATCCAATTTGTCAAAAGCATCTATTAGATTTAAGATGTTTCACAGGATAGCTGAAAACTTTGACCTGAGATGAAAAGTGGTGCAGTGAGGTTCAACCTCTGAGCGCCGTGGATGTGTGTGCTTAATTTAGTTGCAATCGATCCGGTGGTTGGTCAGATATTTCAGGCTACTCGAAAGATTCCTACTTATGATTGAAAGAGTTCAGCCCTGCCCGTTCGTCTGAGAGCGTGACACTACGGTGAACGTGTGCTCGTCTCCCAAACTTCACCCAAGGGTGAACGCATTCTTTTAGAGGTCACATGACTGTCTGACCTCTGAGGGAGTCGCTTAACAGGAGAGAGATCTATATGGGCCAAGGGTTGAAGAGGAGTGGTCAAAGGGAGCAGTAGATAAGAACAGCCGGGGCTCTTAGCTAACCACAGTCATCCTTCTGCCTTCAAGGTTGGAGCTCAAACAGCTCAGATTATCTTTCCTCAGGGGTCACAAATAGTTCAAACACGGGCCGGAGGAGGAGGAGGCGCAGAGGTGAGGAAGAGGAGACGATGGTTTACTTGGGATAGCATTATAAGTGATGCACTCAGTGCATGGCATCTGAACTCTGCAGATAGAAGTCTATATATTGGTTTTTGCAGCCAAGTTAAAACTTCAGACACAAAAACAGGAACACGACAGCATAAGAAAAAAACAGTTTTCACAGAGATAGAGAAGAAGAAGAGACGATTCTGCTGATCTTATATTACGACTGCAGGAATCCTGTAGGAGGAACAGACGATTCATTGTGACGACTGTTTACTAAGAAGACCATTAAGCTCTGCTGAAACGTCTCCCTGCAGCTCGATGAAGCGCCGTGCTTCCCGGAGATCTCAGACTCCTGCCCGAGGACGCTCATCTGCCCGTCAATATCGTACGCTCTCTTATGTAACGTATTCCTCGAAACAGGAGTTCTGCAAGGCTTTTCTTTACCACGGAAGTGGAATCATAATGCAAACCGAACGCTGCTTTAAGCCTTCTGAGCATTTCTCTCTTTCCTTCCTTCTCTGATACTCCACGACAGTAAACATGAGTCCATCTTTAACTCTTGTGGCTTCATATTCCTGCAGCGCTGTGTTTCTCTGTCTTCCCGACATCCTCATTAAGAAACACAGACTCCTGCCAGGAAACGATCCTTCAAAGACAACATGTCACTTTATAAAGATTATTCTCACATCCTCGTCTCGTCATGTTTCTGTGCCAGCACAAACTGCAGAGGATTTATGACTCTGACTTTAAATTTTAAAGAGGGAAGCTACAGTGCAAAGTGCTCAGATTAACGTTTAACAGCCTCGCTCGTTTGAGAGTTTCTAGCACCATGATTGATGCACGCTGTACGTCCTTGTGCCGACACGTCTGTGATGGACAAACACGTGAAACAAATGGTTATAAAGAAAGTTGTTTGGGTTAAATAAGTTTATAATCATGCAACGTACGTTAAAATATGTACACAGGTTATGTTTTGTGCCTACATATATCAAGCTAACATGGGTCATAATAAGCTGCTCCTTATCCACCTACACTCATATCTGTCATGATCACAATGAACGACCAAACCTGCAGCAGCAACCAAACCTTTCTGACGGTTTCTGAGAGAGAAGCACGGGAGCATTACCAGTAAGTGAACTAGTGATGCACCGATCGATCTGACACCGATCTGAATCGGCCGATGTATAGGCTCTAACGAGGGGAGCGTTGAACGGCCGATCACCTTTCAAAGTGCCGATCACATGATGTAAAAAATTCTGAGCCACTTTCGCGCATCACGCCGAGCAGATTAATGATTTTTTCCGCAGCGACAGCAAAGGCAAATGAAACACTCGCTCGTGTGTAATCAGGGGAGACTGCTGCAGAGGCGATTGTCATCTGCTTTTGTTGTTTAATGTGATTGCAGAGATTGCATTATAGGTCTATATGTGCAGCACACTTACTTGTTCTGAGCAGTGCAGATCATAATGTATTGATTTCTCTCTCTGTGTTCTGATTTTTATATTCTTAGAAAGGTCCGGTGATCCGATCGGTGACCGGCAGATCTCACTGTTAAGAAACCGGTGATCGGTATCGGCCCTAAAAATCCTGAACGATGCATCAAATCCTGATCGTCTCAGCCCGCTACTAACACCACAAAACTGCTCTGACAAAACGGGCTGAACCATCCTCGTCCTTCATCGGCCCAGCAGCAGAAGTAAGATCTAAAAACTGCTTGTTAAAATGATAAAAAAGGTAACTTCAACAAGAAGTCGGCAGCAAAAGATCTGCAGCTCTAATTCACTCCTCTGAATCTCACAAAGGTCTGATGCAGAAGCCTTTCCGCTTGCTTCCACACATAGTAAACTACATTCTTCACAGCATCAGGGCTGGTCCACATCTCATCTAACAGAACAATGTCGCGGTTCCTGCACTGAGCCAGATAAAGAGGCTCAGTGTCACACGCAGCTGATTTATTGTTCACTCTCATGATTTATTAATTGTCTGCAGAGCCGTGGCAGAGGCACAAGTGCCGTCTGTGCTGTGACGTTTCCCATTCACTAATGCAATTTCACTTTATTTTACAACAAGTTCATGTGAGCAGAAAGCAGCCTGCTGTGTGTGTGCAGGCGGGGGGAGGGGGTGTGAGAGGTGGAGGACAGAGAAGAGGAAGACGCTTGTGTTTTCATTTGATGTCTTAAAACCTCTCTGACAGTTTGTTATACGTTATTATCTTCACTTACTGCTGTGTGTTCAAACACTGAAGCATGTGTGACAATGTGAACGCACTGACTGACTCAAGTGTCAGGCAGGAACAATCCCAACAACAACTACAGATACATGGATGACCTTTTAATAAAAGAAACCCTCATGTTTGTAGCTTATAAACTTTTAAGCTATCACTACATATCCCCATGTTGTGTCAGTGTTGCAGCTGTAACATTAAAGCACACACTGTTTGCATAATGGTTTGCATAATTCACCGTAGTTAGTTCAGTAGTTGTTGAAGAGCTGTAGGAGTCTGACCTCCCTTTAGGTGTTTTTCCCAGACGGTACAGACACATAAGTGCAGGCTGTATGATGAGTCTATAAATACATGTTATGTATGTACCGCCTGAGCTCGTTCATCCCGCCAACAAGCGGAGCTGAATCATAGCTTTCTATAGCAGGTGACAGTTTCACGTACTGCACACCTCTTCCTCTCCGAGCGAAGCGAAGCGCGTACAAACACAGCGGAGTGAAGGAACAGCTCTGTACTCACATCCCGGCTCCTGAGCTCCTGCTGTCAGCTCCCAGAAACAACACGGTCCGTATCCATGCGGAGAAAAAGTTACAGCCATTCAGGCTCCGCGGAAACACTGCTGCAGAGCGCGAGACGGTGTGAACAGAGCGAGCATAGCCGGCACACTGAGAGAGAGAGAGAGAGAGAGAGAGAGGGCGTTCTCGTGTCATGCAGAGTGCTTACTCTCTCTCTCTCTCTCTCTCTCTCTCTCTCTCTCTCTCTCTTTACATGAACAAAAAGTTACGATTGTTTTTCATTCATACAAACTATTATATAATCTGTTATAGAAGGTTTACACAATTACAAAGACAATTTGAACAACATTTATCTGATTATAACTTCATTAATTTGAGCAACCAACATTCAAACACTTGTTTCTGTGAAGTGTAGCCTTTTATCATTAATCTCTAAAGTCAGTCATTTTATAATGAGGATGCAAAAAGTCACGTCCTGTCCTCATAACGCAGGAAGTGACCTAAAAAGTGCGCTGCGGTTCCCACAATGGTGAACAATTTCAGCGTCAGCCCTCACAGCCAGAAGCTCCTGACTCTCTTCATCTCTCCACTCAGCAGACATCTTTGCTGTTCCTTCTTTGTCAACCTCTGATGTTTTTAAGGTCATGAGCTCGAAGATTTCCATGCAAATAAATGTCTGTTAAGTCTCTATCGCCGAATGAGGTAACACATGGTGATTGAGCCGATGGCCCACTGATGAAAGCCTTTGCATTTGCAGAACTATGGAAAAAATCACAAGCAGCGCCCAGTTAGTGACACGTTTTCCATCAGCCAGCAGTGGTTGGTCTGCCAGAGAGGGTAGGCGGAGCTAAGCGGCTGCTTTTCCGCTCTCTGCAAGTGTTGCGAGTAAACAGTAATCTACTATGGCTGAACAAACAAAGAAAAGATGGATGACTACAGATACAACTTCAACAAGAAGTGAAAATACAAAGAAGAAGAAACAAACTCGACGCTCAAATGAAGCAAACAGTCTGAAAAGGAAAGTGACCGTCAGCCAGGAAAATCAAGAGTTACAACTGGAGCCAACCGTGGACGTCACACATGCAGCACTGTCTGGATATCTGGGAAGTGTGCTCCTGCAATCACCGTTTATCACCACAGGTGGTGCTAAAGAGAACGAAACTGAGATCTTCGAGATCGCACCGATCACATGATATAAACGTCATCACCACGCCCACTCGCTCACGGATAATGTTCCTGACTATTACCTGCTGTGTTCACACGTCGGCTCATCCCGACTTCTTGCGGATATTTTACTAGAAAGCTGGTAGGAAAAAGTCTGCATAAAGTCGGGGTGAAACATTCGGCAGTTTGCGTTCACACGTGCAGCTCACACGTGCAGCTCACACGTGCAGCTCACACGTGCAGCTCACACGTGCAGCTCACACGTGCAGCTCACCTGGACAATGTTGGGGAATTTTCATGTATGAAAGAGGTCAGGAGCTGCTCTATGGCTGTGCACATCAGTCTCCCAGCATGAAGGGCGACACATTCAAGTCCAGCTGACTTTGTATTTTAAACGTCCTTTTCAAACCTGTTAGAAACCTTTTTTTTTTCTTTCTGTGAAACAAAATGTGATTGTTGTCAGCTTGAAACAAATGCGTCCACGCACACAGCTTCATTGGTTCATTTTCAAACACTTTCCAGTCACCGACCTCGATAACTCGATGACTCAAGAGGACGTCAGAATATCAGCACTTCATGTTCCATCAAACTTTTCTCTGGGCAGCACATGAAGCCCTGTGGCGACAGACGGATCTGGCTCGTCTGGAATCTGGAGGTGGGAGACGACGGTGTCGTTTCTATGGAGAATCAGAAAGTCATGTCCATGTGTGTCTGTATTTCTCAGAACTGGTCCCATGTGTTTTGTGTTTGATGATCACCCTGTGAGAAACCTGGAGGAGGCTGTGTGCTGCGCACTCTCTCTGCTGTCTGTTAGATGACTGTTAAGAGTGTTGCCTTCATACTGATCAGTCTGCAGGAACAAGAGGAGGGGCCGTGCTGCCTCAGGGCTTCATGTCTTCATCTTGTTTAAAATGTTTGTGAGACGTAAAAAATCAAACTTGATTGTGGGAGAAACTGTTGATCTAACCGCTGACTGAGGCTCTGCAGGAGCTCCGTGTTGGTTAAGCGTTCGCTGAGTGAGCAGCTGATTTCAGGTTTTTAAGTAGAAACCAGGCGTGCTGGTGTAAAACGCCTCCCAGCAGTGAGCTCATTACGTCCCATTAAAACACATTAAGACACCTTCCAGCTCATTTACGCTGTGCTTTTATGGAAATTGAGCCACTGAGTGATTTTGACTCGGGCTGTGGAGCCTTTACTTTATCTCTGTTTGTTTAGCTCAGCCTACTGTGTTCCTAGGCTTCATGTCTCCCCACGGTAAATGTTTCAAGATGCTCTGAAAGCCTTCATGGGTGTCTGAGCGAGTGGGCATTTTATAACAACACATAATTACACAGTGAATACACAAGAATGTGAGGAGCGTCGGACAAAATTAAAGGATACGGGTGAAGTCACAAAGAGCAGCAGACAGACAGTCAGAAGGTTCTTTTCATGTAATATACAGTAAAGTAAACAAACCAAATAACACTTTTTTTTTTTGCAACTTTAATTAAGATCATTTTCTGGCTTTATTTATAGGACAGCTGAAGAGAGACAGGAAATGTGGGGAGCAGAGAGTGGGGGATGACATGCACCGAATGATCGGCAGACCGAGAGTCGAACCTGCGATCAGTTCGTCGAGGACTGTAGCCTCTGAACGTGGAGCGCTTGCTCCACCAACTGAGCATCCCTGCCACTTCAGTTAGCACCTGAACAATTTTTGTGACAACTTTAAAGTTGTAATCTCGAAGATCTCAGTTTCGTTCTCTTTGGCGCCACCTATGGTGATAAACGGTAATTGCAGGAGCACACATCCCAGATATCCAGACTGTGCTGCATGTGTGACGTCCACGGTTGGCTCCGGTTGTAACTCTTGATTTTTCCTGGCTGACGGTCGCTTTCCTTTTCAGACTGTTTGCTTCATCTGAGCGTCGAGTTTGTTTCTTTTGTTCTTGCAGAGACCAGAAAAGCAGCCGCTTAGCTCCGCCTACCCTCTCTGGCAGACCAACCACTGCTGGCTGATGGAAAACGCGTCACTAACTGGGCGCCGCTTGTGATTTTTTTCCCCTAAAGTCGCCACAGACACCCAGTCTGTATTACTGCTAAGGCTTTCATCAGTGGGCCATCGGCTCAGTCACCATCGTGTTGCCTCATTCATTAGATAGAGACTTAACAGACATTTATTTAAATAATAATAAGACAACAAATAAATATAAATATGCTGTCCTGTCAACAGTTCTGACTTCACACATTAGCTCCTTCATCTCTCTCCATCTTCCTCGAGAAGCTTCTCAGCCGTTGTGTTCCTGCTGTTTGCTCCTGTGTGCAGCCGTGAACACTTCTCTCTGCTCTTTCTGTTTACTGCAGCCTGCAGCATCACTGAGCCGATCGTATCAAATGCCCTCTCAGTGGAGCGAAACACAGCGTTGGAGGTTGCTTTTGATAGCCCCGCAGTAATTAACCTACAAACTTTGTAACGAATCAAGCGGCGATCATTTGCAGAGACGCTTTATTTCTCAATCAGTCGACTCGGAAACATAAAGGTGAAACAGACATGAGTCAGGGACATTAGAACAACCCCAGCACGTTTTCCTCGACAGTTATCAAGAACATTTTTGTATTTTAACAAACATATTCTTTTATCTGACAGCTGCAGCCTTACAGCATGTTTCCATTCTGTACACGTGCTGACTTTATCCTTGTCTTCCTAATGTCTCACACTGTCTCTGTGCAGTGTATGTATGTGGCATTGTATTAAATAATGTGTTTATTTCAGCGTGTGTCTATCCACATGTATCCACCCCCTCTGCAGCTCTGTTGAGACAGGTGGAGTGTGCAGAACACAGAGAGCACAGGCAGTCAGCGCCATGCAGAGATGAAAGGAGAGAGCTTCACACAGCATGCTCAGACTGTTTCAGAACATGTCTCAACACTCTTTAGATATCTGTGGTTTCATAACACTGAAATCGATGTATTTTTTATGACCTGACTTTTCATCAGGTGCCGTCTCAGGTCAAAATGTCTCTTTGTCCAGCGTAAAACACCAGGAGAACTAATCTGCATGAACCTCAGATATTCTTTGTGTTCGTCTGCAGCCTCAGGTGCAGATCTTGGGTCTGGCTCAAAGCGGAGTCAATCCTCATGGACAAACTTCACAGCAGAACGAAACATGTTTGCTGCCTGCACAACAATCGTTTGTCTCTAAATCTCTTTATATATTAGAACTAATTAGCAGGAATCAGTAGCCCGTTTAACACTGCGGTTCTGCCTCTGCGCTGTAACGAAGCTTCGCCGTCATGCGGCCTTTGCCATTTTACATTGGATGAAGCAACGCCGGTGTGAAGCCGCCCCAGTGTGTGTTTTACAGCGTCCCAGCATAAAAACGTGCGCACCTTCGCCTCATCATTCCGCCTGTGCGTTTTACGGAGATGGAGCGTAACAGAGGCGTAATAATCCCACTTTGAACTGGCAGTGTAAAAAGGGCTATCGTCTGCTCGTCATAGCTAGCTTGTTAGCTTAGCATGTAAACTATCAATAGGCCAGTAATTAGCAAATGTTCACTGCTCACTCTTCTCAAGCGCCACCCTCTCATCTAAGTATGGTCACATCATGCTACAAAAAAAACCAAGATGGCGGCTAAAAACCAAACTCAAGATTTCAAAACGATAATCAGACAGCAGCTCCGTCCACTTCTTACAGTCTGTCGTTGTAATCTGGACAAGAATGGCAGAATGTTTTGAAGACAAGCTGATAGATCAAGTCCACAATTATCCACATCTGTACGTGTGTCGTTGCCCCTGCACGGAGACAAACGCCAGCTGGATACGATCATTTTAGAAGTTGACGTGGAAACCTGCAAAACTAAATAGAAACAAGTCCGGGAGCGTTACGTCCGTGCACGGAGGAACATGTTGGAGAGACGGAGCGGGGAAAGTCCCTGAGCTCTCTGGTGCGCCCTCTAGAGGTATCCTCCAGTAACACGCGTAGTGCATAGAAAAGTATGTGAACACTTACGTTCATGACGCAGCCGGTTGTGTACGTGAACGCATGGTGAAGCAGAAAGTATATCTCCGGCCTTAGTTTGTTTAAATCAGTGCCATGTCTATAAGCGTAGCTCTGCAGACACAGTGAGAAGCTGTGTGGGTGTAACCATTTCACTGGAGGAGTTTACTGTGTGGTATTTTTGTGTTTTGTTTGTTTAGGCTCACACTGCTTCAGTTAAAGGGGGTCTGACCTCCTGGAAGTCATCAGAGACAAACTGCTGACATGACAAACACGTTACATCACTTTGTAACACACGTGTTCTGCAGCTGAATTCTTTTCATTAATCCAAGACACCTGTGATTCTCTGTTTGATGTTAACACGGGAAACAGGAAACGTTTTTTCTTTGTTCGTGAGCAATTTCTGCTGTCAATCAAAACACAGATACAATGCACTATACGTTAAACGTGGTCCTGCGTCCGTCTCTGCAGCTGCTCAGATGTTACGTAGCAGCCACTCTGGAGAACAAGTGCTCTGTCTCTCCGCTGTGCTTGTGTAACTGCAGCCAACGGAAACATGCGTTCTTAAACTGATTCACATGCAGGTTTTTTTCCGCTCTGCAGGACGACCAGCAGACAAACCTCTGCTACCCAGTAACGCCCCATACATCAACACGCCGCTCAACAGGCCGCCCGCAGCAGCGCGGACACCCTGGAGGTACGGAGAATAGACTGTTAGACACAATCTGCATTCCTGACCTTCTCCCTGAGCTCTTCCTCTCCTCCACTCCCTCGCTCTCTCTCTTCTACTCGGCTCTGTTTTCTTTCCCGGCTCTCTTTCTCAGCCCTGCTTCATTGTTTAATCACTGGTTAAACGAGTCGTATGTAAGCTTTACACTCGCAGGGCATCGACATGTAATCTGAAGGTCAAGTTCCAAAGGATGGGACGTGAGGATGAAACATGCAACCTCTGTGAATAGGTTCTCATCACAGCTCTCTCTCTCTCTGTTCCTGATTGTTATGAAACTGTGTCTCTGATATTAATTGATGTTTGAATTATTCCAAACACAGCACCCTGCAGACGCTGCGCTGTGTTATTGACTAAACCACACACACATGCACTGATGACAAACTGTTGAGTGATGCAGATTTTCAAGATTTCAGGCGCTTACATGAGGAACAATTTCCTTAAAGTTTCCATGAAATCAAACAAGATGTCTTGTAAGCAGTTTTATGACACAACAATGACAGATCCTAGAGTTTGTCCTGTCCTTTAAAACAGAATAAAAAGACCAGGAGCTTAAACTAATTTGTGTTCAGTTAAACACATTCTCGATTTGTATGTCTCTCCACCATGATTCAAAGGTCCTACAGAGCAGCGAGCAGTTTCAGTCCTCCCTGTGTTTTTGTCTGAATATTCCCCCAATAAGACCTTTTGGCTCCTGTAATCAATCGCAGCAACACACCCCTCCCTAACGGACTGTTTTTTATGGCAACAGGTTGATCATCTAGTAGCATTCAAGCTGTTTCTTTCAGCATCAAAGATTAGTTTTAGTTTCTTTATACCCAAAGGAGACTCTAATTCTATATTTTTCAATCATGAAGAGGCCATTAAAAGTCTGTAAAAGTCTCCCAGTGACAGCAGTCAGCTGACTAAGCTGCATATAAAGGCCTGTGTCCACTAACGCCTCTTTCTGCGCCCACAACCTCGATTCCAGAGCGCCTTACTGGCGGTTACTGTTGCTACGAAAGTTGTCTGGCTACGCTTCCGGTTCCCTCGTTAGTGACCGTTTAGTCGGTTTGCTTAATATTTGATTTTATTTAAGGAATTTTAACAACGAAACATAAAAACAATAAAGAAATCGTGTCCTGGCGTTAGCAGCAGCTCACCTGGAAATTGTAATGAAACGAAATGATACGCTTCTCCTCCGCCATTGCCGTTGATTTTGATTGGTCGGTGAGGGAGAAGTGACAATGACGAGTGCGGCGGTGTTCTGAAAGGTGAACGCTGTAACACAGCGACAAAAAGCAGCTGACGCCGACAACGTTTTTGAGCTGAGGACGGCGAGCGCTGAAAACACTGAGCTGCATCAGTTTTGTATAGAAAACAGGCGCTGCCCGAGCAAAGACAGCGCTGTTAGTGGACACTAAGGCTCTTGTGTTTAAAACTGCTGTCGTCGTTTACTTAGACGTGTCGGTGACATTAACCTGCATGAAATAACAAACCACCAACTTCATCATAGTTCTCATGTTTGTCTATAAAACACTCTTGTATTGTTAGTCTAAAGAGACGTGTATGAATGTCTGACACATTCAGTGGAATCACTTTGATGTAAATCTGACTCCTCATCAGGCCTTTAAAGGAACACACACACATCAGTTGTTTAGTCATTAAGCAGAGACATCAGTTTATATTATGACAACGTGTTGAGAACACGTGGACGCTTTAAGTGAACAACATGTTCATGTCACAGAGTTTATCTGCAGAGAGGAGGAGGCTCCGATGTCTTCACAGGGAGGGAACACGGTGAGACTGTTTCAGACATGAAGCCGAAACACTGATGGGCATGTATCAGAAGTCACACCATATGTTCAAATTATATAACATATTTATATCATGTCAGTTTAAACTATCATGAAGGGTTATAGGGCGCTGGTTTAGCTCAGTGGGTAGAGCAGGTGTACAGAGGCTGCAGACCTCGATGCAGCGGTATGTCCTGTCTCTCTTCAGCTGTCCTATAAATAAAGGAAGAAAGTCTTCATCTTCGCATCAGCATCTTAAACAACAATGAGCACAAGAAACCGACTTGTCTTACTTCCTAGTTTTCTGTTTTTTACATGAATCCATATTGACTGAAAACAACCTGAACAGCTGCATCAATCTTGTCCATGATTGTTGCTATTTTCTAATTCATTTGTTGTCTTTTTTCTGTACTTTGTTGCTCTGAAATTAAGCTTTAGAAATATCTGGTCACAGACGTGCTTCTCCTGCATGTTGATGGTAAACATGCAGCAGGGCCGGCTCTGGCCATTTTGGTGCCCATCGGCGCCCCACACCTTAAAAAGTCAGTTTTTCTGCCACACAATATCATTTTTTTATATGAACATATTTCATGCCATTGTGCAGCACATTTTTGATATTGCAATCAAGATCGAGCTTACAGTGTGTTAGCGAATGCGGGGCCTTAGACCACAACAGGGGGGTCTGGGGGATTTGATGCAATGTTACACACTCTGTATCTGCTCATAAAGTAATCATTGGAAACTTAAAAATGTGTACCTCAAGTGCTGTCATTATGAAGAGAGTGAGAGCGGCAGGTGAGGGTAAATGTGAGCAGAACAGAGAGAATTGAAGGTGTCAATCTGGCAGCAGAACGTGGAGCCCCAGGCGACCACCTGTATCGCCTATGCCCTGAGCCATGACGTGCAGTACCATCAAATCAACATGGCAAAAACTTATATCATACATTAATGTCTTTATGAGTTTGTATGTTGGAAGAGCTTTTCTAGTTGATCAACATCCTCCAGCTGTTTCTTGCAGCTGCAGAGTTCAGAGAGAAGAAGAAGAAAACCAGGTCATGCAATCATTTTATTGTTTAAGTCCCATTTTGTGTGTGTGTGTGTGTGTGTGTGTGTGTGTGTGTGTGTTTGTGTGTGTGCATGTGTGTGTGTGTCAGCCTCAGGCCTGTACATGCCGTGGTTGAGACCTCGGCCTGTCAGATTGTTCCATCCTGTGTTATTTGATTAAGTGTCTCTGAGAACGAGTCACACTCACGTCTGTTCTCACGACTCGTCTCCCCTCAGAAAAAAAACAGTCCTTTTTCCTTTAACATCACTACTATATTTTTTCTCTGAAGTCGAAAGGGGAATGAAAACTGTGAAAAAAAATCATCAAATATCAGAGATCAGTTGTGAAAAGCCTTTTAGTCACAAACATGGATCATTGAAAGTGTTAAGACATTTCTTCCTCCCAGCCGTTCGGATCGATACTCTGCTGCTTGTCTCCCCTCAGTCACTCAGATGATTTATGCTAAATATATAACGTTACTGTGTGTCTGAGCAGAGAGAAACTCACAGTTCACATTAATCTTTCTTGATATGCAGCCTCCTCCGTCTTCCTGTCGTCTCAGTGAACAAAATGCCATCCAGAGCAGACTCAGAGAAAATCAATAAATTACAGCCCACGTCTGACTCATTTGCATCAAATCCACTCGACTGTTGTGCCAAACTAAAGTCCCTCATTCAGTGTTTGGCATTAAAGTCGGCTTGTTCTTTCATCTGCTGCTTATAACTACACCCACAATACAGCATTATCATCTCATACAGTACAGTATGGGACTGTGTACATACAGTGGAAAGTAGCCGTCATGTGGCTCCGGCCGTCTGCTCCAAATGTCTGCTGGATGGTAACAACAGATTCTGAAATCACTGATTGTTTTTCTGTCTGTGAACTTCTTTAACTTTGTTTTTCATACAGATAAACAGTTAAAGTGATGATCGCAAAGATTTTCATTTAAATAAATGTCTGTTAAGTCACTACCTTTCTGTGAATGAGGGAACACATGGTGATTGAGCCGATGGCCCACTGATGGAAGCCTTTGCATTTGCAGAATTATGCATGCGGCGCCCAGTTAGTGACGCGTTTTCCATCAGCCAGCAGTGGTTGGTCTGCCAGAGAGGGTAGGCGGAGCTAAGCGGCTGCTTTTCCGCTCTCTGCAAGTGTTGCGAGTAAACAGTAATCTACTATGGCTGAACAAACAAAGAAAAGATGGATGACTACAGATACAACTTCAACAAGAAGTGAAAATCCAAAGAAAAAGAAACAAACTCGACGCTCAGATGAAGCAAACAGTCTGAAAAGGAAAGCGACCGTCAGCCAGGAAAATCAAGGGTTACAACCGGAGCCAACCGTGGACGTCACACATGCAGCACTGTCTGGATATCTGGGAAGTGTGCTCCTGCTGTTACCGTTTATCACCACAGGTGTCGCCAAAGAGAACCAAACTGAGATCTTTGAGATTATAACTTTAAAGTTGCTTGCTAATGAAAAGAAGAGGTGTTAATCATAGAGGTATAAACTTTAAGGTCAAAACATTATGACCTATCAGAAGGTTTCAGCAGAGTCACCTGTCTGTGGTTTAAAAAGGCTGTCCATATGAATTCCATCATGAATTCAAATAAACTCTTAAAGATGATGTTCTCAGTGTTCTATCTGATTGTCTAAGAGAGCATCATGACTGGATAAAAGCCTTTAAGCAGTTCCAGATGAAGTGTTTGTGTCCAGTATCATATCTGTTTGCCGTCTGAGAGAAATGTGCACAGACATTTGTTTTGCAATAAATCTCCCACAGATGATAAAGCGGCAGAATGTGCTGCTGAGTTAACTGCTTGTTAAGTCCAAGAAAAACAAAGGTAATTGTCTGGATGACATATTGGGACACAAACCAAACCAAAGTGACCTTTAGAGAGACGTGAGAGCTCGACCTGCTGCTGCTCTGGTAAAGTCTGCTCTCTGAGGAAATGTTTCATCCAAGCACAGAGTGACCCGGAGTCAGCGGTGGATTACTACATGGTGGCTTTCTGGTTTCTTTCTAATTGAACACTATTTGCTACATCTGCTGAATTCATAAGCTGTGTCTCAACCCACGGGCTGCAGCCTTCGAAGCAGGCGGTCCACGGAGGATGCTCCATTCATAGCCTGCATAGACGCTAAAGCCGAACTGAAATGAGACGGTCTGGTCTATGGAGGATTTCCTGTTTGCGTCACCGGCTGTTCCCGCCCTTTAACCTTGCTTCACTAAACGCTGCTCCTGTCGCCTAGCAACAGGTAGCTACCGGGCCAACTGGCTAGCATAACTAACGTCACGTAACGTCAATTATTTTATAGACAATTTGTTTCAAGGGCTCTTTCTTTTTTTAAACATTCAAATTAAGTTGAAACCAAAAACTTTTACATGTGAAGTGTATTCCTCGGCCGCTTGAGAGGCCGCCATCTGTTTGAATTGGCCCGCAGTGATTCACGGGATACGCTGGGCCGCAAAGGATGCACCCGATGGATCCTTCGCAGCCCGGGAAAGGGAGGACGCATTAGTCAGCCGCATCTGAGGGAGCCTTTGAAATGGGACAGCCCTCGATGCGCCGCTGGGACGCAAACGGCCCTCAAATACGGCCTTCGAAGGCTGCAGCGCCTGGATTGGGACACAGTTATAGTTTGATGTTTCCAGCTTCACTTCGGCTTTTGTTCATAGAAAAACACAAAAATGTCAGCAGTCATTTTCAGCCTTTCTGACTTTACAACCTTGTTTGTGTAACGACCTTCAAGTCCACCGGTGTAGTACGGACACAGACGGAAAATGTGAAGGCTTTTCTCTGAAAGAAGCTGTTTGCATTTGGCTTGAATATTTCTGTTGGAGAAATCTGAATTATTTCTGGACAATCAGACAATTGATTTAGTCCCTGCATCATTCTCAGTCACTCTCTGCACTCTGATTAACAGATTTATAAGACAGTCTAAAACCATCTCCTGAATGCAGAAGCACCTTTAACATAATTATCTTCCATTCTTTAAAAGTGTCTTCTAGAGGTCCTCACAGTGCCTCCTCTGTGTCCTTGTCCTCTGTGTCACCCTCGTCCTAAAGGTCGATGTTTATTGTGTTAAAGTGGAGGGTATCATGTGTCTCATGCTCTTCCTCTCGCTGTATGGGAAGTCCTTTTGTCCTTGTGATGGTCGTGTTGTCGGTACCTCCAGGAAAGCTAACAAAAGCTACCGAGACCAATTCTTGTTTATTTTCCCTGAACAGTTTTGAGTTAAACTCAAGTGCTAAGTTTGTCCATCTTCTTTTCCATTGTGTGAAATTTCCTCCAAAGGTTTTCTTCATGATCAGTCTCTGCTCACCGTTTTGGATCTACAGAAGCCTTCCTGGGTCCTTTTGTTTGCTGTGTAGCTGTTGATGATGCAAGTTAACTGAAACACTCAAGTTCTTCACAAAAACTGAGCTGACTTTTAAAACCATCTCAGGACATCCGTCTTAAACTTAAACTTCCCGATCACCTCTGACCTTCATGTTTTCCTTGTGAGGAGCTTCAGGGTCTGCAGCCCCTCGTCCTGACCTGAGACATGTTGACAGACAACAGGACATCGTGACCACGGCACCACGCTGACCTGACCTCACTGGAACCTTCCTCCTTGATGTAACCTCAGCCTTCAAAGACTAAACACACCTTTTGGCAGCCTAGTTATACATCATCATTACCGCTCATGGTGAAGTGTTGGGATTGACCTTTAACACCTTCCAAAACCTCACATACTTCTCTCTCAGTCCATGATTATCTACGTTTCCCAGAATGCCTTTAAACCATGCCAGAAAGTGTGCCTGGACCTGCTGACTACATGTGTGGCTGTAGAGAACATAGGCCGTATAAAAGACGGCCGACGTGTCTCCATCTGCTCTCAATGAACAGAATTGATGCTGAAATAGTCCTGTGATAGGCGCTGCCATCCTGCCATGGTGACGTCATTTGGAGTTGTGCAGTAGAGATCACCGTAGCCACAACCATAAACAGCATAGATCCCGCACATCGGCGTGTTTAACAGCAGAACAGCTTCTCTGTGTTGGTCTGAGGTTAACGTTCACAGGTATGAAACGTCAATGACTGTAGTGATTGTTCTAGTTACGTCTCCTCTCACCGATCCTTCTCCACTCTGCTCATCCAGAACAGATCAGCTGCAGGAGCCGTATTTGTCAACAGAGCTGTCAATCATCCTTTTTACAGCATCAAAAAACTAATTAAAACTAAACTTGTCAGAAAAATGAACACTTACGTAAATCAGCTTGATAAGAACTAACTATAATGACAGAAACCATGTTTGAGAAAAATTTATTTGATGTGTATTTTGATTTTATAGTTTGACTCATGTCCCATCTGTTGACATGGAGGAGGCGGGCTGTATGACCTATACTGCAGCCAGTCAGCAGGGGGCGATAGAGAGGGTTTGACTTCACTTTTAGGGCATGAGTTTCACTTGCAGCTCTAAATGCATCTTCCATGAAAGTCAGAGAGTACAGGATGTGCAGTTCACGATTAAACTTACAGACCGCTGTTATTAATTTTCTTTCAAATGTAATCTTGTTATCTACAAACTGGTGTACACACAGTCCTAAATATCTCACAAGAAAGACACTTTTGTTCTTGTTTGTTCGTGATTGATGCCAGAATCTCGATGAATAAATGCAAGATCAGAAAATATTTTACAGTCTAGTAAACGACAGAGATGTAGACTTGAGACTTGGTGACTTGGACTCGAGTCACTGTTTTGATGACTTGATACTTGACTTGACTTGAGGCATGATGACACGGATGACCTGCGTGTGTTCATACGTTTGAATGTTAGCTGTTAAATATAAAATGATAGAATTCAATGTTGTCAAGTTTCTAACTATCAAGTATGTACGCAGCACAAACTGGGAGTCATGATTGGACGACTCAAAAAGCTCCCCGGTATGTGATTGTCGTGATTGGATGACTGGCTGTCAGTCAAACTCGCTATGGCAACACGCAACATCAAAGCCCCCAAAGAGAATCCTCATCAGTCGTACTCGTTACTACTCAACACGGTCTCAGAGCAGACCATCGTCATGGCTGCGTCTGTGCCGAGATAACACAGATACAATTCATTGTCATACTTATTGAACAGGTTTTATAAATTGGCAAATAATATAATTATTAGACGGGCTGCCAACACCTTGTGTTTTCTCTTTATAAAGACTACAGGTAAGAGTGCTGGATCTTGAGAGGAAAAAAGTGACTCGACTTGACATAACCTGTGACTTGACTTGACTTGATTTGCCCAAGAAAAAATGACTCGACTTACTTGGGACTTGAGCAAAGATGACTTGGTCACAACACTGGTGAATAATAATAGAAACAATCAACTGTAACAAAATTACAGAGACAAACATTCTTCAAGAAGACGCCTCGTTCACATGAAGCACCCGGTGTAGGCGATACTTTTGTCCTACAAATCATTATGCCTGCAGTCTTACATACAAGGAATTTTTGATGTCCCCTCTGGCTTTCCGTAGATTTACCCCTGAGCCTTTGTTTCCTTGTTATGTATGGAGACTATGTGGGGATGTCACGCCTGTTTTTTTCTCCCCCAGCCTCCCGCTGCAGGTCAGTTCTTGTTTACGCTGCATCCAGATTACCTGAGTGACCTTTGGCCCCAAACAGGCTCCTCTAACCATCACACACATGTTGACTGTCAATAGACAGAATAGGACTGTCACGACAACATCCTTCTCCTCATCATCCCTGTTTTTAGTGTTATCACCCTGTCATTGTTTTAACCCTTCCTCCACCACTGAGACGAGGACACCTCTCGTCTTTACTCAAAGGAAGAAGAAGAGCCTGCAGCGCGTCGTACTCGGGTAAAAACTTTATTAACAAAACAGAAGAAGGCAAAGCACAGCTCAAGCTCACTTCCACAGCACAGCAGCCTACGTTACCCTTCTGTCAATCACTAACAGTGCCACGGGAATAATAATAACATCCATCATTGTTATAGTTAAATATTAAAATAACACAGCCACTTGGATATACTGCATAATACATATATTAACTCTATAGACCTTTGCAACATTAACAGCATCTACAGGAGGGCAGCCTCGGTCATGCTCATTCTCTTGCATCGCAGCGCCATCTAGTGCCCGTTCAGCACAGTTACAGCAGTAGTACCATCAGAGACACAGTAGCCCGGGGGAGGGGGGCAAATAGGTACCATTACATTCTCCTACAGTGATCTGTAATACTTAAACAATCTGCTATCAGTTTGTAAATCCTGTTAGAGGATGGATAAATGTTAGATAACAAGGCAGATGGGTTATAATAATTTTAAAGGGGAATACCACCCATTCAGGAACTCTAATATAATCTTCCTTCGCCTCAGGAGAGGTCAGTTAGCTCCCACAGACATGCACCACTCTGTCTTACAGCTAGAAGCTAACTGACAGAAACGCTGATCAGAATAATGCACCGTGATGAGATTACGTGTTATTGCTTCGGGAAAGAGCGGTGCATGTTCACAAGGATCTACTGCGCTCACCTGGAGTGCAGAGTGTACACGAATCCCTAAAGGAAAATGTGGTTTTGATTTAGTTTGAACCTTGTAGTTACAAATCATGTATACTCTACATCCCAGCAACTTAAGCTGCTGTTTTTTATATGCATTTATGAGTAATTTCCTCCATTAGAATAACTTTCCATGCATTCAGTTAATCATTTATTAAGTAATCAAATATTCAACATCAATTCTGCATTCTTTTCTGTCAATCATACATTGTCTTTGGGTGGTAACTTATTAAAAAAGTGTGCAGAAGATTGATTAATCCTCCCGCCCTGTCTTTGTTTAACTATATTTAAATTGAGTTGAAATTAATGCAAAGATGCGTGTGAATATAACCCTCCCTGTAGCTCTGTGATGCGTCATCAAACAGTAAAGTATACACGATTTGTAATTAAAGGGCTGAAACTTGCAAACACCCGTCTCCTTTAAACAGGTGGGATTCCCATTAAAGGGGGTTAAGATAAATACAGTTCAGGCACAGTTAGTACTAATGCTAAAGCCACAGGTTCACTGTGAGGTCACCACCAGCGGGGCCGGGGTTACAGTAGTTGATTCTTTTGGGAACCGTTAAGATCCAGTTATTTTCTCTACACTCTATCACAAACAGCAGGACACTAAATAATATTTCATTTATTACATCGATCATCTCATCCGGGGTGACATCTGCGGGTCGAGTTGTGTGTGTTTTTAATATTTTCCGGTAGGCACAGAGGAGTGACTGCCCCCTGGTGGCAGGAGGATTAAACAGTGAAAAGGTGACAGGGTCAGAGAGGAGGCTGGTCCCTGCATGTGGGGATCAAGAGATGTGGGATGGAGAGCGTTGCCTAGGCGACAACCCACTGCAGGATGCTGGTGTCTTTCCCGCCGGTGGAGATCAGGTGACTGTCGTCGTGCAGGAAGGCAACGTTGGTCACGTGACTGCTGTGGCCACCGTACTCGTGGCTCGGAGCCTGAAAAGGGAAGGAGAGGGAGGAAGTGAAACGGAGGACAGTCATGATACACGGTGAATTCAGCTGCTCACTTTGTTTATGGGTGTCAATTAGAAAGATATTTATGTTTATATTATATTTGTGAATCTATATTTATGTATTTATTTATTTAATGGTTATTTGTATCGGGACAAATATGAAGCAAGTGAAGCGATGCCTCACACTGCAGCATTTATAGCCTTGGCTAATGTGCAAAGCCCGTCCTGAGATGGGCCTTTAAAATACGTAAAATCAATGACAAATGCACAAGAGACAAAACAGACTCAACCATACAACAGATATAACAGCACAGGATACAAAATATCCTACAATAAAACTTTATGTAAAACAGGAAGCACAAAATCAGACATGACTACAAGACCGAACCCTCTTCAAAAACTGTTTCAGTTTGAGTTTAAAATGCTTCGTCCAAGTACTTTACGAAATACATATACATGTGATAACTATTTCTATAACTGTGTGTCCAGGTCATTTTGCCTTGTGACAACCTAAACCATAATAATATTTTTTAGAAGAATAAGAAAACGTGTTTTTGCACAGCAGACATATTATGTTCTTATCTTTGCTTTCCCATGAAAGACCTCCTAACCCTCCACATTTATGTGTTGAGGCACCCTGGGTGGTCCAGACCCAAAGGCTCGGCAACACCGACAATGATATTAAATCATTACATGTTGAAAGTACGTCAATTTTAGCATTAGTACCAGTTTTTCATGAAGCACAATTTAAACTTGCTTTTGGATTTAGTCACAAAATGTGCATAAAACATTTCAAGAGACTTTAAAACAACTTGTCGTAACTATTTACAGCTCCTGAGTTTCTGTGCTAATTGCAGCCAGCTTGTCTGAACGGACGATTACGTTTACAGCAGCTCCAGTTTAAACGGCTCCGGCTGAAAAGTTGAGCTTGTTAAAGAGAAAAAAGTCAAACAGCCTAAATGTGTTTGTTAAAACAAACACCTGGTAGAGATTGTGGGCAGTAGAAGTCCCACAGTAAAAGCCTTGTGGCTGAGTGTTTCACAGCCTTCATTAAACTTCATCCTGAAGTTAGCAGAGAAACACACCGCGGCTGCTGTTAACATCTACGCAGAGCAGAGCCAACTCAAGAACACACAGGCACTGGTGCTGCTGTGATAACACTGTATGAAGCTCAGTGACTGACCCTTGGTTGAGAGCAGGGGAAGGAGAACAAGTGCACTTTGCCAAAGTCATCAGCAGAGGTCAGCAGGGATCCGTCATGTGACCTGCACACGGCATTGATGTCTGTGCCGTCGGCTCCGTCGGGCCAGATTCCTGAGAGAAACACAGGGAGACACAGAGGGAGGGAGAGCGGTGAAAAATACGGGTGAGGAAAACAAGATTCACTTCATGTTCAGGCTGCAAAAAGATGTGAAGTTTGATCAAAGGTGGATGATGACACAGAACTGGCAAATCAAGATAAAAAGAGGAGTAAACACGGCTGTGGTTGGAGGCTCCATCCAGAGAAAGCTAGACTTTTCCTGGTTGGTAAACATTATAAAATATTAGGCTGTTAAACTTAAAAATATAAATTCACTTCCTCTGGGCATCAGCTTTAAAATGCAGAGTGTAAAAAGTGAATTTAATCCACCTACCAAAGGTGTTGAAGCCCAGAGTGCAGGTGGAAGTGGCCCACTCCAGGTTGCGCACTGTGTCCATGTTGGTCACATGTTTACCACTGGATGCCTCCCCTGAAACATGACAGGCTTCAGTTAACAAAGTCCTATACTACAAATAAAACCAAAGGGTTGGCTGAGAGTGTGTGTGTGAACAGAGGCGGGAGGGGACGCACAGAAGAGGATCTCGTAGTCTCCTGAGTTGGTCATGAGGAACTGGCTGTCTGAGGACCAGTCCAGATGGGTGACGAAGCTGGAGTGGCCCTGAAGAAAAGACAGGAGTTTATTTAGCTTGAAGAGAAATCGCAAAAGGAATGCATATTTTTAATCAAATACTTTTTGTTAAATATATTTTTAAGAAGAGGTCAAATTTCCTTGTTAATCTTCTAATTTGGAGAAAACGTATTTCAAGTTCAGTCAAGTGCCATGTTAGTTAGACAAAGGATAACCATGGAGTCATTTATCTTTAAATGTTGTGTAACAGAGTTGTACATGTGTTGAAGTTATCTAAGAATGAACACTTACAGTGCATTTCCCCGCACGGCTGTACTTCCGGCCGTTCTCCGTCACAGCATAGATGTAAACAAAGTTATCATGGGAGGCAACAGCCAGGAAGTTACCGTCTGAAGACACAAGACGCACAAGAATAAGAAGACGCGAGTTAGCAGAGCTCTTATTTCAGTACTGAAAAATGTCTTTTTAGTGATGAGGCTTGGGGATGTGAACACTGTTATTTCACCTGGAGAGTACTTGACGTTGGAAATAATCTCATTGCCGTCAGTGTGCATAGAAACAAGATCCCGGGTGTCAGTGTCCAGCACCAACCACCTGCAACACACACAAACACACAGTTTGATAGTTATTGAAGTATAGTTTTTTGGTTATGATATCAAATACTAAAATTCACTTTATATCTTCAATTATAAAATCTTTGAGGCCGACCTTCCCGTCATGGTCCCGACAGCCAGAACGGCCCCGCTGGGATGGAAACCTGCAGACCTCCCAGGATCCTGGAGACCAGAGAGCGGAGACAAAAAATAATTTATTTAATTTTCTTTTTGTTTTTAATCCGTCAGTCCAGTGCTTAATATCCTGATGTCAAAATTGTTACAATGTGAGGTCAAAACCAGGCACCTCGATGGTCTTGCTCCAGAGGGGCTGATGGGAGTTGGTGTCCCAGAGGTGAACCTGTCTGTCCTGGGAGCAGGTGACAAACTGCTCCATGGAGGGATGAACGTCGAGACCCCACAGCTCGTCTGTGTGACCCTGGATCCAACATGAGAGAGTTAAAATGACACTATACACTATAAACAAAATTGTGTGTGTGTGTGTGTGTGTGTGTGTGTGTGTGTGTGTGTGTACCTGTACAATAGGAGTTAAAATATCAGGGAAGGCGGCTCTGATGATTGCGTTCTTGGTGGTTCCTACGAAGAGTTCTCCTGGTTTACCTTCAGCAAGAGCCCGCACAGGACCGAACGCCTCTCCCACCTCAAACACAAACACAAACACAGACTGAAGAAGAGCTCACGTCTTCCTGGTAAACGTTTTTAATCAAACAAAGGTCAAAGGGAAACACATTTTCTCTGTATATGAAGGCACAACAGCAGAATATTTCAGAGGACGCTCCTGTTCTGTCACCTCCATCTCGGCCTGTTTTCTGTAGTCGTGGTTCCACTGCACCACCTTCCTGTCCTTCCCTCCTCCAGACACCAAGGTGCCGTCCTTCAGCACACAAACAGAGAAGATCCCGCCCTCGTGGGCTCCTGACACCTGCTGGCTGATACGGCTACCACCTGTCAATCAAAACACACAGGAAGTCAGAACAGAAGCCCCCCTGCCCCCCGAGTCCGAGGGAGGCTTCACAGTGAAAAGGGGGAGACTCTACCTTTGGCCCAGACGTAGATGTTTCCACTGGAGTCTCCTGTGATGGCGTCTCCGTTCTCGGCAAACGCCACACACAACACATACTTTGGTTTCTCATGTTTCTGCAGGAAGACACAGACAAAGATTCATTACAATACTGTTACATTAGATTACATCCATTTACCTATATCTTATTAAATAACAACCAAGTTTAATTTCCCCACAGTGTACGCTTATAAAGCTACGTGGAGGTAGGAGGCTGGTGTGGCCGTACCTCGAACAGGCCCTGTCTCTTGGTGAGAGTGTTGCCCTCCATGGTCCAGAAGTTGATGTGAGATTTTCCACAGGTGACGACCAGGTTGGCATCCATGGGATGAAACACAGCAGCCAGCACGGAGTCATTGGAGCACTGCAGAGACAGACGTGAACGTTTATCTACTCGGTTCATTTAGTGTTCTCAGAAGAGTTTGTGATCATGATGGTAATAAATACAGTTTGTAAATAAAAGATAATATCACTATGAAACAGCTGTGTAAATTGAAACAGGGTCAGGAGGTCAGAGGTCAGTGTACCTTCACATCAGCCAGTTGCTTCTCCTTCTGCCAGTTCCAGACCGACAGGATGTGATCGTTAGCATCGTCCACAGCGCAGAGGAAGGTGCCGCCGTTCTGAGAGAAAAAACAGGAGTTAGATCAGACAGTTAAAAGTATTTATTAACACTAATATGGTAAAAATCACCTGCAGTGATTGATTGAACCCTCAATAAACTGAACAGGATGTGAAGCTGCTTACCGACTTGGAGAAAGCCACACAGGTGACGGCTCTGTCGAACACTCCCATCCCGAGCACGTGGAGCGTGTTGAGGCTCACAGAGTCCCAGACACGAACGTGAGGAGCCAGCAGCTGAACACACACACAGCAGGTAAGAAGATTAAAACTGCTTTATTATTGATTTAAATTTAACTTACCCCTGAAAAACAAGTTCTTAACAGGAATTTTAGATTACACATAAATCTGCTTTCAATTTTAAAAAGTTTTTAGTATTATTAACCATAAAAATGTAAATATTGTGGTGTTTTCCTCCCTTCTATATCTGTGTGTTCCTGTTGACCTACTTTAAAGTAAACTCATGTAGTGTGAGGAGGTACATTTTTTTACCTTTCCATCTTTAGAGTTTCCAGCCACTTGCCCAGTTGCTATGGTAACCATATCAGGATGCACAGTCAGGCTGAGAGGAGAAAATATGAATTATTATTGAACTTTAATATTTCACGCTGCCTCTGGCTTTTAAGGAAGATGGTGCGAAATCCCAGAGGACACAATTCAGCTTTGAATATAAACAGTGACGGTGACACAACAGGAGCCTGTTCAGATGTTTAAAGAAGCACATACGCAGCAAAAAATGATAGCTATAATATAATCTGCCAAATGTCATTATTTACTTTGGAAGCCTAATTACAATATTTGTTCAGTTTTGTGTTTCTCACATTAAAAAGTACTTTAAAATCCAGCAGCGAACACAGAGTCGTTTTCATCGTACGAGAAAGAGAGCTCATTGTGACTCTGTGGGAGACGAGAACATTATTGTTTCCCTGTAGAGATAAGCTGCTTTCCCAGCATGCCTTGGGGGATTCAGTTTGTTTACTTCCCAGTGCCTCCAGTCACAGAGCTCATTCAGAACGTCAGCTAGTGATCGTTAACTAAAGCACAACATTAATGATGAACACAGTCGGCTGCATCACACTGTCAATGTGTGTGATCATCTAAGCAGACGTAACAGAGGGCTGACATAAAGTATTTCTATGTTTCAGCAGTGTTCAATGTTTGCGTAACAAGTGATCAAGAGTCAATCCTCTGTTTAAACAAATGTTTCCTCATCCTGCTCTCGAACGTGATCAGTTTCCATGCTCACAAGAACCAAAGTAAACAGAGAATCTGACACACAACAGGTTATCCTTCCCTGTCAAATATCCAATTACACTTAGAGGAGCCTTCTCACCATTTGACATCGTCGTTGTGTCCCAGGTAGTGTCTCTGCTGCTGCTCCTCGGTGTTGTACAGAACCACCACCGAGGCGTTGAAGTAGACGATCTCTCCCGTGGGCAGCAGGTAGAGGTTGGAGCGACAGTCACGCCCGCGGTAGCCGTACCTGGTCCACGGTTTAGTTAGGGAACAAGATGGCTGAAACCAGCGGGCGAGACCTCTTCATATTTATACTTTAGAAACCTTTTTATGGAGGTGACTTACAGGGACTGTAGCTGTGGCTGCTTTAACAATTTCTAGATTAACAACAAATAAGAAAGAGAGAAGTGTTCATACCTCGGAGGCTTTGGGGGACGTAAGCCTGAAGTATATTTTTGTGATGGGGTCAGTTAATCCGCTGTGGGTACATCTCGAGTGGTAATTTAAGCCTTTTTTTACTCACATCTTGGAAAATTGGTGCCATTAAAAGTACCCTGATTATCGGGGGATTTCTTTGACACTGAAAAAACTTGTTGGGCAAATTCTGGAGTAATAAGGACGTCGGTTTTCCTGATTTCTAATCGGAGCAAATATTCACAATTGACATCAGAGAAAAATAAGCCTGACTCTTGAGTAACAGGACACACACTGTCCATGTCTCTGAAGGATACACCCACTGCAGTTTGAGCTTGCGGTCAGGTTGCGCCACCTTCTGGTCGAGGCTGTAGCTCTCCTTCTGCTGGTCAGGGATGTGCATGGTGACAGGACGGCCTCGGAGGAACATCCTCACGTAGCCGTCCTCTGAAGGGACGGAGAGAGGGAAGCAAAGGAGACATGGAACGTTAAGTGAAGCTACAGAGCGTAAACTAACTAACTATCATCTGTTTTTAATCTAATCCTGTGTTTGGGAATAAAAAGCAGGTTTTCATGACTCCACTTTACAAAATGAGAAGAGATTTAAAATCCCAGATCTCCCTCTGCAGTATCTTCAGGATGTTCAAACCCTGCCATCGCTTTGTTCAGAACTGTGTCACTGCTTTTGTTTCCTTTAATTTCTGATGTTCTCTGTTATTCTCTTGAACATTGCTCGTTAGCATTCCCCACTGAACCCAAACACAAGACAGAGGACACAGAGGGAGTCCTTTGGTCTTTGTCGGTCATAATGATCAGACAGCAAGTCTGCAAAGCTCGTCCTTCAGAAACCTTTGATTAACTGCTTTACAAACAGAACCTCATGTTTGGTTCTTCAGTTCCTCCTCTGAAGATTTTATTCACTATGATTTAGTAGCTTCAGATGCCTTCTTCTTTGGCTTTTTGGTAATCCTAACAGATTTAAAAGTCACAATAAAGCCAAACACAGCAGAGCTTGCTCCTCTGTACAGCAGATTACAATGCAACAGTAATGGGAGGGTAGGACAAAACAGTCTTGCAGTCTAAAAGTGTGTGACACACACTCACAAACACAAATCAATAACATGTGGCGACACGTTCTCATCCCAAGTAGCCAAATACCAAAGTTTTTCATGGCCCCTCTCTTTGTTGAAGCACAGGGAAGCATCTGTTTAAAGATGTGTTTAAAGACCTTTTGGATCTTCTTCTCCTTTGTTTGGGGGATTTGGCACAAAATCTACTTGTCTAAGTTCAGGTAGTTACCATGCTAGCTAAAATAATAAATCAAATGGAGCCTCCAACTCGGCCCTCTGTGTGAAAGTCCTGCGTTGTTCGACCCATCCACTGCCTGACCTCCACCCTTACAGACTTTATTGATCGATCTACTGCAGCAGCTGACTTCCCACATGCTGGATGCTGCAGATGGGCTTACATAGGAGTTAGCTCAGAGGCCAGTGTATATAATGATGCTACGGTGTGCCTGATGTGTTGCGGCATGAGATGCTGAAAGGCGTAAACAGTATTTGACTTCTTGGGATGAAGCAGGCTGAAGCATCAGGAGGGTTAAACGTTCTTACCTGCATTGAGGGTGCACTCTTTGGATTTGCTGAAACAGAAGAAAAGAAACGTTAATGAAACGTCTCCTGTGAGGACGGTGATGCAGCACGAGACGAGTCAGGGCGCGACGGTCATCAATAATGGAAAAGTAGGTAGTGTAAGGTGGTCCATCAAACAATGCACAGTATGAGTTTCCCACAGCTCCTGACACTTTGTTCCATGACATCAGGCCGTCCTATCAGACTGAATTATTTAGTCTGTGCTTTAGAGGCCGCCTCCCCCATCACTCAGCTTCACATTAGCTGGACAACAGGGACGTCTGTGGAGGCTGCAGAGCCGAGTCAGCAGAAACACACAGACCACGCATCATGTAATCAAGTCAGCTTTTATGCTACAGTGACGTCTGAGATGATGGAGGCAGGATGTCGGTCCCTGCTGCTGGAAATACTGCCTTCTTCAGCATGCACAAAACTTGAGGAATTTAAGTGACTTGTTTTCTATGAGTATATTTTTATAACTGTGGAACAATAGCAACATGTTGTCTTCAAATGCTGCAGATACGCAACACTGGCAAAGCCAGCAACTGCAGTACACAGATCCTCAGGGACCGATTACAGTGTGGTAAGTTAATTAATTACAACTCAAATAAATTCATTAGCATCCCCAGTGGGGGGATTCAAGTCGTATTTTAAGGCCCTTTCCAGTTTAAAGGCCCTTATTTCCCCGCAAAGATTGATCTAACATCGTGCACATTCCTATATTTCAGCCTCCTCCTGGCTAGAAAGTGTCACGTACAGTATGTGATGATGGGTACCTACAGACAGACCGGGGGATCAACAGCTCATTGTTGTAATCAGGCTCCTAAAACAAGTTACAGCCCTGAGTGTATACATCTTTAATACTGGACCCAACACAAGGCTGAAGGTGCTGTTCTGTTTATCTTTAGTATTTTATCATTTCCTGTGTTCATCACTCTTTATTGTAACAGTGTAAACATGCAGACAACATGCAGGTGTCTTTGTCAGAGTCAGCAGACACAAAGCAAACAGAGAAGCTGTTTGTGAGCTTATGATGGTGACACTGACAGTTAAACACACAATGAGTGTGGAGCTTAAAGATCGAGGAGATCTCAGTTTCCTTCTCTTTGGCGGCACCTGTGGTGATAAACGGTAATTACAGGAGCACACCTCCCAGATATCCAGACAGTGCTGCATGTGTGACGTCCACGGTTGGCTCCGGTTGTAACTCTTGATTTTGATTCTTTTTCTTTGGATTTTCACTTCTTGTTGAAGTTGTATCTGTAGTCATCCATCTTTTCTTTGTTTGTTCAGCCATAGTAGATTACTGTTTACTCGCAACACTTGCAGAGACTGGAAAAGCAGCCGCTTAGCTCCGCCTACCCTCTCTGGCAGACCAACCACTGCTGGCTGATGGAAAACGCGTCACTAACTGGGCGCCGCTTGTGACACCCCGTCTGTAATACTGTGAATGCAAAGGCTTTCATCAGTGGGCCATCGGCTCTATCACCATTGTGTTACCTCATTCAGTGACAGATAGTGACTTAACAGACATTTATTTACATTAAATGTTTCAGATTATAACTTTAAACAGCTGCATTTGTTTATGTGAAATATTCAGATATAAACTTTTAATTCAAACTGACAACCAGGGAGTCGGCCATAATCAGACCTGTCAATCAAACCTGGAGCTGCCTCAGCTGAGCTGCAGCCGCAGCGGCTCCTGAATCAGCCGTCTGTCAACCAATCAGGACCGCCCGCTGAGCATTTCACCGCCTGCTGACCACTCAGCCTAACCTGTCAGGATGCTGTCAACCAATCAGATTACCTCAGCTGACAGGTTGATATCGCCATGGCAACAGCAGTTAAAGCGAGGCATGATAAGATAAGGGAAACCGAGCGCTTGTTTCTTCCTGCTCAGCAACAGAGAGAGTCTGTGTTGGAGTTTCCTGAGAGTCTGAGGAAGCCCAAGAAAACTGCAGAGATTTCTTTATTGATGAATGATGCAGTAAATCATCTTGTGTGTTTTATGGTTGGCTCTTGTTTTAATGCATTTGACACTTGTTAGACCTCATATTACACAAACACAACAGGTGATGAATACTGGATGTACACACAAGTTGTGTTTGTTGAGAAAACTCAACAGGACACCTTGAAGCTCCAGGATGAAGCATGTGTGTCTTCACCTGACATTTGTTTAACAGGGAGTTCACTGAGAGAGCCGCTCAGCACGAGACCTCTCACTTTGTTTGTGTCACAGTGTGTTAAACAAACCAACAGGGACACAGGTGAGAGGACTACAAAAGAAGACAAAAGTCAGAGTCGAGAGCTTCTGTGTGTTTGAACTCAACAAAAGCATCTAAAGAAGATTAAAAGAGACCTGAGAGCAAACATGCGACTGATCCGAGGACCTGACTGTGTCTGTTGTGCGTCTGTGCAGCCGGAGGCGACCAGGCCGACTGTCGGCTCTTTAAAACCGCCACATAAAGGCCCGTTTGTCTCTTCAACTGTGTGTGTGTGTGCGCAGTCTTCCAGGGAAGATGAGGTGTGGCCCTGTTCTAGCCAATGAGTGAACAAGATTGTTTCAGGCCCAGTAATTACAGCGGCTGGCAGCCAAACAGGGCAAATAACTGTGCGTCTAAAACCCATGTGGCTGCAGTCACCAGGGAGAGGGACGCACAAACAGACCACTCATTAACATGCACTCTCTGTATTGTTGACATTTTCTGGCTGCCTCTGAAACACAGCGGCTCCTCGTGAGAACAAAAGCGGCCTAATGAGCAGCAAAGACTTTCTCTTATCTGGTTTTGCCATCGAGTCCAACAACTCTTAAATTTCCATGAGTCTTGAGCTTCTCAAAAGTTTCTGTCTTTAGCCGGACAACAGAAACACTCGTCTCTGTGTGGCCTGGAGAGGCTCGGCAGACTTCTGCTTGAGCCATGGTAATGGGCACAGAGATAGTTGGCAGCTGATTAGAACAGCCTTCAACCATCAGACATGCAGACACTAATGTGCTCTGCTTCTCTGACGACTTGAACCCGGCCTGCAGCTCAGACGGGTGCAAGATTTGATCAGGTTTTTAAACTTGATAAAGAGCAGGTGATCTGCAAAGCTGTCAGAATAATTTGTGCTGATTGTTTGCTTAACATTGGCTTGTGTTTATTGTTGCTTATATGTCCTACTGTGCACGATGCTGCCTTGTTGTCTCCAGCTCTTTTAGCCTGTTTAGCTGTTCAACCTTTCCTCTTCTGTTTTTATGTTGTGTGTTTTATTTGTTGTTTTAATGGTCGAATCTACGTCAGGCCGAGGGACAGCAGCTTCTGGCTAACACTGGCACTTTAACAGTGATGTTGGTTAATGTGCATTGTCCCTGAGAATAAAACAATAAAAAGTTTTTCAGCAAATAAACGTGTTAATATATCTGAGGCAGGAAACAGGCCTGAGGGATATTGAACTGGTGCTTAGTTCAAATTAAAAATCCATGCTGCTCGCTCTCATAATCATCGTCCTGAAGCAGCCTGCTTATAAAGATCTTCTGAGATCTTTTCGAGGAGCTATAAAAGCTATAAGAGCACGGTGGTGCAGTGGTTAGCCCTGTTGCCTCACAGGTTCAAACCCCAGCTTGGACAAAGTTGCATGTTTGAGAATGCATGTGTCAGAGCGATGCAGGCGCAGAGAAGATGGATGAACCGTGGGAGCGGTTTATGGTCGAGTGTGCGTCCATTTCCTGGTCCATTATGAGTGAAGTACGGCAGCCGTTCAGTTAATGGACACAAAAACAACTGATCATCTTCAGAAAAAAAACACTAAGAGACTGAACTCTGTTCCACATTACAATAGACTGATCTGAGGTTATTGTGGCCTCAGACAGAATACCAGAGAGAGAGGGGGGAGGGGATTTAATTGGATGCAGATCTTTTCATCTTTTCCTTCATCACAATGTGCATGGCTTCAATCTGACAGAGGAAAAATCTGTTGTTAAACCTTGTTTACTTTATGAAGGTTGTGTTGGGCTGAAAACGTGAAGCTGCCTCATTAGAGTCCCTCTGCGTCGAGCTTTTCCGTCCCGTTAAAGAGGCACACACGGAAAGAGACGGTTAGAACCAACATGATAATAATCTTTTCCTTATTCACATTTGCATCGATTAAGTCCTGCATGACAAACTCCACTTTATACAGTTTCTTTATGCAAATGGTCGTTACTGTTTAAATAGATTTTTGCTTTATATACGGTGATGTGTAAGGCAGCTTTAGTGATGCTACGCTGGCTTTAGTGGTGCACAATGCATCCCTGCATCCAGAGACGTGGTCTTCATGTTTGATGCATGTGAAGCAGGAGGTCCGATCAATGTTATCAGTGTTTGTGCGAGCTGAGCAGAATCTTTAATCGTAACATCAATCCCACGACTGCACCAGCCTCCGCTCTGTGGTCACAGCGCTGCAGGGCGGAATAAAGACTGAGTTATAAACAGATCTCTGCAGGTTTAAGCAGTTAACGGATTAATCAGAATCCCTTTAGAAAGTAGAAGGAAGGTACGCCTGGGAACATCTTGTTCCACATGAACATACAGTTTGTATTATTCTGGTTTTTCAGCCTGTAATATAAAGTCCTGCTAGAGTCAGTCAGACTCAACAGCACGATGAGGTAACCGACAGATCTGCTGAGCACAGGCGGCGCGTCTGTCACTTCACATTCACTCATATCAGACGTGTCTATGTTTCATAACTGGACATGAATGCAACATGTTTGTTTGTTTCCACCATCATGAAGCCCGAAGGCAGAAGAGGCCGAATGACATTTAACAAAAGGCGAGTTAATTATTTATAAATATGTGACTTAATGAGAGGCCGACACATTCAGGAAACTGTTCAGAGTTTGAAGAGAAGAACTTTAAATCATCGTCTCAGAGGTCTCTTGATGGAAATCAAGTGTCATGTAACAACTCACTTTTTCCCTCCTTCTTTGAACGACACAATTAAACTCTGACTTATCCTCCTCAAAACAACTTATTTTGTTTTCTTTTGATCCACCGTCCTCTAACAGATCTGCCCTTTGTCTCTGGTGTATTCGTGTTACTATGCAGCAGCCCGTCCCCTCAGCCCTGCCCACAGGGAAACACACACTGCATCAAACAGTGTGCGTGACAACTGTTTCATAAACCGACTTCCTCCGGCTGCCCGCAGAAACACTCCAACTACTCACTGACTTTTTTTAGACTGACAGTAACTAAAAGCAGATGGTGAGGGTGGGAAACATTGTGAAGCCTAAATGCATTTTATAAACTAAACCACCCTGAGATTCATTGTGCAACCTATAATCTACTTTAATATTAGTCAGAGAGCAGATGAGGGAGCTGGGTGGGACACACAACAAGTTCTAATTCATCCAGACGACTCTCAAAGCAGAACATGCATTTTTAAACCTGCCAGAAAAACACAAACAAACTTTTAAGGTGTGTTTACTTCATTTCTGTGCGATTAATCCGAACAAGCAGAAGCTCCTACAAAAAGCTCAATCCTCTCAGCCCACCTTCTCCTGCTCTCCCTGTCAATCATTCACAGTCTCATACAAAGCAGCTCTTTACCTGGTTGATCTCTTCATGTCTGCAGGTTTCCGTTAGAGTAACAGTCAACAGCGGTGAGCAGTCAGAGTGTTCCTGTCCCGACTAACAGTCACAGCAACACACCGACTTCCTCCTTCACTCTGCAAACTTTTAGCTCAGCCCAAGGGGGCCATCGGCCAATCAGAGCGCACTTCCTGACTCTGCAGAACCCTCCCCTCTGCCCGGTAACCACACCCCCCTTTTAACAAGCATGTCTGGAAATGTGATCCATCAGCAGAAAGACATACAAGGAAAGGAGAGAAGGGAAGAGCAGAGGACAAGATAGGAAAGGAAAGGGAAGATAAGGAAAGGAAGGAAAATGGGAGGAAAGGAAAAGGTAGGAGAGGAACTAAGAGAAAAGGAGAGAAGAAAGGAAAGGAAAGGAGAGAGGTCAGGAAAGAAAAGGTCAGAAGAAGAAATAAGCGAGGAAAAGAAAGGAGAGAAGTGAGGAACGGAAAGCAGAGAAAAGGAAAGGAAAGGAAAGAAGAAGAAATAAGTGAGGAAAGGAAATGACAGGTGAGGAAAGGAAAGGAGAGGAAAGGAAAGGAAAGGAAAGGAAAGGAAAGAAGAAATAAGTGAGGACAGGAAATGACAGGTGGGGAAAGGAAAGGAAAGGAAAGGAAAGGAGACAGGTGAGGTGAGGAAAGGACGGAGAGGAAAGGAGTGAGGTGAGGTGAGGAAAGGAAAGGAGAGAGGTGAGGTGAGGTGAGGAAAGGACGGAGAGGAAAGGAGAGAGGTGAGGGAAAGGAAAGTATAAGAAAGCAAAGGAGAGAAAAGGCTAAAGGAAAACGGGGAAGTATAAATCCTTATAGAGAAAGAAAAAGTGATAAGATGAAGTGGAAAACAGAAGGAAGGAGAGAGAGTTGGTTTAAGAGAACAGAAACTGAGTAGAGGACGAAATGATTTACCAGTCAGACAAGCGGAGGGACGAAAAGAAAGAAAACGACAACAAATAAGTGTTTGTGTCGCCGTAACTCGCTCTGGGGTCGTTTACTGATGGAACCCCCGTGTTGTGTTCACTTGTCTGTGACCCCCGTGTTGTGTTCACTTGTCCGTGACGCGTGGACACTTCACTGTCTGTCAGACCGACAGCATGTTAACTGTAAAACTTAACTCATGTTGACGTTTGATTCACTGCAGGCGAACAGGAAGTGCTGACTGTGAGAGCAACAGCCTCAGATGATGAGGAGACACATCAGACGACAGTAATGATGATGATGAGCAGAATCCATCGCTCTCTCTCTCTCGTCATAAAAAACCTGAATAATTGAAACCACTCACACATGCAGAGTAAGCTTCAACTTCAGAAACTCTGAACCATCAGTTTACAGAGTTACTGCAGCTCTTAAAGAGACGACTTAATGTTAAAGTCACATACAGACACTGGTCGGAGCCACACAGCTCCGTTTCTATGTCTGTCAGCAGTGGGGTGGCGAGATTTCAGACAAAGAGGGTAAGTTGGGTTCTGACACTTTCTGTTGACCGTCACACCGCGTTACGTTTAGCTTTTTTTTATTAAATAAAAATGTATTAAATAAACATTTAAACTTTTCTGGACTTTGGAGTGATTTTAGTGTCCTGTCGCGTCACAGTGAAGAGCCCGCTTAGTCTCTTAGTGGCCTTTTACAACCATCGGCGCTACGACTTCAGAATCAGCTTTATTGGCCAGGTGTGAACACACACAAGGAATGTGACTCCGGTTTAACTTCGTGCAAGCATTAAACATTACATATTAAAGTATAAATATTAAACAGATATTAAATTATGTTTGTACCACATGAAGCTTACAGATGCTGCACGTACCATCATCATACCTGAAACAAGCATGCAGAGATGAAGTTACTTCTCGCCTCATCCTCCCTTTGAAAAGTGGAGAATCTACAGAGGCAACAAAGCGTGCAAAAAACTGGACACATGGCGAAGCAACACGTCGTGCTCTGTAGACCAGAGCCTCTCAGACACTAATGAAAACATGCTTATATTTTTATTCAATTTCTGTCAATAGATCTACCAAAATGGTCCTTAAAGTAACAAAAGTGCTGAACAAATCCAGGACAGGTTGCTGTCTGTCTCTCTGCTTCTGACTGTATAATGTTCAGACTGACTGACTGTGCCAGACAGACAGACAGACAGACAGACAGACAGGAGAGAGAGCAGAGAGAGCAGAGAGGTAGGACAGCTCATTACAGTGACCCACTGAACTCCCCCTCGACCCTGCTGCCCCCGACACACAAACTCTGAAGGTTCAGCCTGTTAGCGGCAAAATGAGGAGTTTGTGGTTTGTTTTCATGGCAACGTCAGGTGCAGTCATAAGAGTTACATTTCTGTCTTTCCAAGTGTGATAAGATGTCCCAGACGTTAGGAGGTGTTCATGAAGCAAACAGGGTGTAACAAATACAAGAGCCACCATCACGCCGGGCAGACTGTTTGTTACCTTTTGCCTCCAGAGGAGCTGCTGGAGGAGGTGGTCCGACTCCGACTCTCTGCTCCCATCTCTCTCCTCACCAGGGTGAGACGCTCTGTGGACATGCTCTTCCTGAAGGAGAGGAGGGGAGCAAAGGAGCAAAGAGAAATCAGTGTGTTCTGACATTTTAATTTACCTCAATCACAACATCCTTACTCGTTGGCCCCTTAACCTTTGTCCCTCCCTTCTGACATAAAGTGTTAACACAAGAATAATCAATTTGTCTGTTTGTTTGTCTTTAGTTTTCTTTATACCTCTTGATGGACTGCAGCACCTCCTTCTTGGGAGAGGAAGGGGAGGAGAGGAGGCGTTTCTGTTGAACGTAGCCGTTACTCAGAGGTCTGGAGGGAAGAGCCTGCATCAGCTGACGCACTGAAAGGTAACAGATGTTTCAAACTCACAGAAACACTGATGACCGGTGCAGGAAAAGCGTACAGACCTTTGTCTCTCCTTTCTGCAGCTACCTCACTCACCTTTGGTCGGTGGAGCTGAAGCTGTGGAGGCCAGAGACCTCCTCCCAGCAGCGTGGACGCCTCCTGGTTGCATCCCCTGACTCTGCTCCTCGCAGTAGCCCAATCTGCGCAGAGCGTCAGCCAGAGCCGACTTCAGCAGCTGGATCTCGTCCTCCTGCAGCTGCAGCCTCTGCTCCAGGTGGGAAACCCGGTCCTCCATGTCCATGTTACTGCCGGCCGACACCGTGTCATCTGGACGGGAGGAGAGAGGGCTTTAGATTCGATTTAAGTCACTCTAACAAAAATGCACAACACAGCTCAGCGGGCAGGCTTAAAAGGAGTGAGAGCAGAAGACTTCTGTTCAATATTAATATATCAGATCACATCCTTTAGGAGTCAAATACAACACGTGCAAGCTAAAAAATATTGCTCATTGCTTGCTCATGCTCATTATTTGGCCACAGCCACAAAATGCAGACAAACAACTTGACCTCGTGTATGTGAGAGAGAACAGATTATAAAGCTGTGGGTGTGAATGAGAGGGAGTAAGAAAGTGAGTAAATATAGAAGAGAGATGCTGCGTGTATGCTCTCATATCTGTGCTTATTTATTGGTATATAAACACAACCAGCTGCTTCAGGTGGGTGTTATGGATACCTGCTCCGGCTGCAGCTGCTTTGTGAACAGTGGTTTTGAGTTTCTCGGGGGCCATACAGGAAACTTGACTGCTCTTAATAATTCAGACTCTGGGTGTGAGTGTGAGTCAGAGTAAGAGAAGGAAAACAACAGCAGCTAGCAGGCGGCGTGGTTTGTGTTTGTGGACAGAAAACAAAGATGGATGGAGGCAGAGAAGCCGACACGTCAGAGAAACAAAGCTTCATTCTCTACAAAACATCTTCATGCATTTGGCTGCTCTTTGGAGTCTTTAACCACGTGTTGCACGATGAGGACAATTCATCTTATTGACACTCAGGTCCCCCGATTGTTTGTATCGCTTGTACCCTTTTGTTTGTTCCTGTCGACTGCAGAGGACGGTAATGTGAGAAAAAGAGGAGAAATAGCTATTATACATATGAAAGATGTGAAAGAAAACATGTAGAACAAATGTAGGAAAACATTGATTTGAAATACAAACATTTATGAAAGTAAGAAAACTTAACAGGTCACTTCATTTTCATATTTTAACCACAGCAGCAGCAGGAATACAATATTTACAACTAATTCCACTACATGTCCGATCCTTCTAGCTCCACCAAAGGGTTCATTTTTGTTTTCGTTGAAATATGTCATAGAGTTTTAAACAGACCCACAGGATGAACTGTGATCACTTTGGCATTTCTTAAAGACCCAAAAAATCCAGAGTGTAATCTTGTTAACATCTCCATGTGGTGTTCTTCATGTGCTACAAGACACATGACCCGTAAATGAAGGGGTGACGCTATGCATATCATTATGTGCAACCTATGGCGACCACTTCGGCGATGCGCGAGCCAGATGTAACCAACATCTTCAACTCACCACTGACTACTAACGTTAACGTTACTACTGCTAATTACTACATTTCAAGCTCGCTAAGTTTCAACAAGTTGCCGCTAAATGATGGCAGAGACGTGTTTTGTTTTCACAACGGAGGGGGCGGTTGTAAATGTGCATAGTGGGAGAGGACTATGTGGATTAGGGAATTTTTAATGAGGGAGAAGGAGGAGACGTGTTGGGAGGATTTTACAAGATGATTAAACGCATTTTGCAGAAAAAACATATCAGACACAATTTATTAATTCAAGCATTTTATATGTCTTAAAACACGACTGGAGCTGCTCATTAAACTTTTTTCATTCTGCCACCATCAGGTCAAAACTTCCTTGTGTCTCAAATGACCAAATATCCATCCATTATCTAAACCGCTTAGCCTGTTCAGGGTTGCGGGGGGCTGGAGCCTCTCCCAGCTGTCATTAGGCAGAAGACGGGGTACACCCTGGTCGGCAGTCAATCACAAGGCTGACACAGAGACAGACATCCTTTCACACTCACACCTATGGGCAATTTCGATTCACCAATTAACCTACTGAGCATGTCTTTGGACTGTGGGAGGAAGCTGGAGACCCCGGAGAGGACCAACACGTGCACAGGGAGAAACTTTGTCCAAACCGGGGTTTGAACCAGTGACCTCCTAGCTGTGAGGCAACAGCATTAACCACCGTGCAGCCATGGCGATATATCCACCAAATCAGTTTTCTATCATCCTTAGCTGTACGTATGCTGTGTGCTAATTAGCATGCTAACATGCTACACTTAGAGAGTAAACATAGTAAATCATAGTAGATCTGCTAACATGAGCAAGTTAGCATTTTACTGAGAGAATATTAGCATTGAGCTAAAAAAAAAAAAGCCTAAATATGGCCTAAAGGATACAGACTCCTGTTTCAAAGCAAACAGTCGTCTGGATCAGGCCGTAAATTTGCTTTGAAACTACTTTCTCGAGCTACGAAGGTTAACCAAACTCGTCCTCAGATATTTATGTGTCATATTTTGCTGCTGTTGACTCCCTCCATCCTCCGCCTTTCATCCCTCTCATGTTGAACTCTTTCCAGCCTAATCACCCACCATCCTCCCACTCAGCCCGGTGACATCACAGGAGGCCGGCTACTTTATTAAAGGCAAACTGCCCGGAGCGGATTATTAATCTGCGGCCCACATTAAAAGATTACAACCTGATAGAGTCGGAAACACGTTTGTTGATGGACAGAACATCTCGACCTTTCATGCGTCTCAAATACTAAACTCTGTGTCCTCTCTGTCATGAAGGCAGCTCTGCAACAAGCAGGAAAAACAGGCCAAAGCAGCTAGAAGAATATCACTATGTCAAATAGTATAACATCTATACAGTTATCTCAATAACAGACACAATCCTACCTTACACAGTAAACTGTTCAAAGTGTATTGACAGTATTTCTAATGCAAAGGTCACTCTCTTCATGTTAAAACCATAGGTTAAAACCAGTCTGACATATTTACAGCTTCAGCAGGAGCCTATACCACTCTCCCAGCATGCATCAGTGCAGCTCTGTAAGCTGAGCCGGGGGACGCAGGAGGAGAACTGTAACTGTTCCTGTATCACATCTCGCAGTCAAATGAGACAGGAAGCTGCTGCAGGGAAACAAGCGTCACATTTACATACAGAAATCCAGCTCAGGGCAGATTTGCATGGAAGAAGTGACTGACGGAGCCGCAGCACGGCGTGGGATTACATCAAGTCATCACTCTCTCGTCTTAATGTGTCCAACTTTCTGCTGATCGATCTGATTTAGACGGTTTAAAGTATTTTCATCATTTCTGCTCCTTACAGACATTAATAATTTAAAGTGGTGTTGTATCCCAGAGGTGCCATCTCGACTGAATGGGGGTGTGTCTCTCTTCTTCAAACAGCTGCCAGTTTCTAAAAGCCTTCATCAGTCTTCTTTATGGTTTAACTGGTTTAGAGTCAATGGACCGTTTTAAGAGTAAAACTCAGATCATGTTCATGTTTTATGGCAAGCTAATTTATGTTATAGTATCAAACTAAAGGATGTTTTTCTGCTAACATGATACAAATAAACTGATGCATCAGCTTCCCTCACGTTACACCAGTTATTATAGACGATCCAGAGAAACCAGCAGCACAGTGTGTAAAATAAGGCAATGAGAAGTAGAATAATTAAACTAAATGAGCGCGAGAAAGAAACAGAACAGAGAACAGACTGTAGGTGGGAGGAGATCGAGGGAAGAGACGAGAGCAGAGAGAAGATTAATGTTTAACTAAATACAGCAATAATGTTTATCTAACCTGCTGTGAGCATTATGTACACTGCAGGGAACAGACACACTGACAGATAAAGAACCAGGAGGAAGCAGGTTTACTATCGAGAGACTGTAAAGCCAGTTTACATCATCGTACGATACGATGCAGTGTGTTTATATACTTACTAAAGAACACAGAATGTGGATATTATTGGCCGGTTTATAAAACCTGTCCACAAAGTCTGACAATGAATTGTATCTTTATTATATTGGCACAGACGCAGCCATGGTGACGGTCTGCTCTGAGACTGTATTGAGTAGTAACAAGTACGACTGATGAGGCTTCTCTTTGGGGGCTTTGATGTTGCGTGTTGCCATAGCGAGGAGTTTGACTGACAGCCAGTCATCCAATCATGTCAATCACATACAGGGGAGCTTTTTGAGTCGTCCAGTTTGCGCTGCGTACAGACTTGATAGTCAGACAGAAACTTGACCACATTGAATTTTATCATTTAATATTTAACAGCTAACATTCAAACTTATGAACACACGCAGGTCATCCGAGTCATCGTGCCTCAAGTCCACATCTCTGGCAGCAGGTGACATTCAAAAAGTGTTAAAGTATAAATAAGTATAAATAAGTTATATATAATTTAAGAAGGAAACTTAATTGAAAGCAGCCTTATGTCCGCACTGCTCTTAACAGCGTGTGTGTTTCAGTTTACGGGCGACCCTGAAGAAAGAAACCAAAAGAAGTCAGAACATTGTTCAGTTCAAGAACTGATACAAAGAAAAACTCATTAATGAGCACAAAATTAAGGAGCTCTATAATTATAATTAGTTAATGAATTGATTTTTGTATGCACAGTTTTTTATTTTAGGTTGATAAAAGTTTTGATGATGTTGTGAGGAAGGGGCAGGATTAGATCAGTACCTGCTTCTTTCTGCTCCTTCTCCAACTCTTGTTGTTTGTTAATATTGACTGTAAGATTAAACTGTTTGTGTTTATCTTTTTACTATGTAAATTTATGTGGTTGATTCTTCAAGATAAATAAACTCCGCTCAGCTCAGCTTCACCGCAATGGTACAATAATCAAAACCTCTGTTGTTAAACAAAAACCTGAGAGGAGTGGTGTTACAAAGGTTTGGATTGTGTAAACGGCTTAAACTCACCACTTTACATCTTTAAATGTTTCTTTTAATGTTTCTTTTTCTGGGGTTTAGTGATTCCACGCCAGCGCTCAACTCGTCATGTGCAAATGTTTCACTGAGACAAGTTCCCTCTTCACACGATCGGGCACAGTCTCTGCATTGTGAGCTGCTTTTTAAAAACAACCCAGAGTTGATTTTTTCCCTCTTCTGTGGCATGGGATTGGTTTCTCCAGCACAGTGTGGAGATAGGACTGGACATGCAAGACTTAAACTGGACTAAAGCCTCAGCTTTGCTTTGAGCCCTGACCGTATGCTAATGAGCTAAAGTTAACGTTCAGACTGACGTTAGGATGGTTACAACTCTTGGATGCTAACATGCTGACATTTAACATGTTTTAGCATTATTAGCCTCATGACCACTCTGAAAACTGAACTGAAAACAGGCTGAGTAAAAAGAGCAGCAGAGAAGAAGGATGAAGAGCAAACAGGGAGAGAGGAGAGAAAGAAAGAAACAAAGATGGAGAGATCAGCGAGGTTCACCTTCAGCTCCTCTGCTGTCAGGAGCACACCTGTTTAAAACACTGCAGGGCCGGCTACTTTCAATTCGCCCTTGAATTATCACACACACACACACACACACACACACACACACACACACACACACACACACACACTGTAACACTGGTTACACCTCAGGGAGATTTCATTACTCTCACATAAAGTAGAGGCCACATCTATTTGATATTCAGCAGGCGAGACGCTCACACACACTCTGCATCACGAGCTAACTTCCCTCTCCGTCCCGGCACAGACAGACGACACTGTGAAGTCAAACCAGCTGACATGAGGCTGATGTGTACACATGGCTGCTAGAGAGGGGAGAAGGATGAATGGATGTAAGGCAGGAAGAAGCTAATGTGGAGTAAGAGGGAAGAATGGAGGGAGGCAGACGGAGAGATATTGATGATGAAATCCAGAGGAGGAGGAGGAGGAGGGGGGGTTGTGATGCTGCCAGAGAGAGATGGAGAGATGGATGATGGGAAGTCTGAGCAGGGCAATAAGAAAATTGAAAGCTGCTGAAATATTCATGTTGCAGTGAAGTGAAGATGATGAAGGTGGAGCTCGCCTCGCCTACCTGTCATCATGCCCCTCAAGAGCCCGGACCCTCCTCCTGTCAATCAACCAGTGAGACAGTCCACAGACGAACACTCAGGCAGGTCGTCCACTCGCTCTCACTCGTCCTCCCCACAGAGCTCTCTGGACTCTGACTCCCTCCCCTCCCCGTCTGCCACCACTGCTCGATCACACACTCTCTCTCTCACACACACACACACACACACACACACACACACACACACACACACACACACACACACACACACTCTTATCCTCTCCTGCTGAGCCACTCCCTCCGTTTCCTCCTCTCTCCATCGCTTCCTGGACCACTCCCTCTTCTTCCAGTCATCCCCTCCCCCTTTTCTGCATCCTCCGCCTTCCTCGTCTCCTGCTCCTCCTCCTGCTCCTCCTGTCTTGTTGGCAAAAGGCAGAAGGGGTGGAGCATGGCTGAGGGCCAAACACACACGCTTACACACTGCACCAACATGAGCATCTGTACAGCCAGGCACCACCAGGAAGAGATGCTGCAGAGCCAGACCTCGGGATCAATGGCACACACGCACACACACACACACACACACACACACACACACACAGGCACATACACACACACACTGAAAAGGTGACTCAGCTCACGTGACACAACTATACATCCGCATGCATGTAACATTGACAAAATGCCACAGCATAAAAACCTTATAAGTACATCATCCTGCTGCTGGAAATACTGACTAATAAAAAATCTGTATTGAACCAACCAAGTAAAATGATCCTGAACAAATACACTATGATACAAACTACAGTGGGCAGATCTTTTAGGACATTACATCTTTTGAAGGAACCAGCTGGTTGAAGGCAAAGAGAACACTAACTAACACTCTGTGTTTGTGGTTTTTGGACATTAGTTAAAGTGATAATCTCCAAGATTTCAGTTTCGCTCTCTTTGGCGGCACCTATGGAGATAAACAGTAATTACAGGAGCACACTTCCCAGATATCCAGACAGTGTTGCATGTGTGACGTCCACGGTTGGCTCCGGTTGTAACTCTTGATTTTCCTGGCTGACGGTCGCTTTCCTTTTCAGACTGTTTGCTTCATCTGAGCGTCGAGTTTGTTTCTTTTTCTTTGGATTTTCACTTCTTGTTGAAGTTGTGTCTGTAGTCATCCATCTTTTCTTTGTTTGTTCAGCCATAGTAGATTACTGTTTACTCGCAACACTTGCAGAGAGCGGAAAAGCAGCCGCTTAGCTCCGCCTACCCTCTCTGGCAGACCAACCACTGCTGGCTGATGGAAAACTGGGCGCCGCTTGGGATTTTTTTCTGCAAAAGTCGCCACAGACACCCAGTCTGTAATACTGTGAATGCAAAGGCTTTCATCACCATTGTTTTACCTCATTCAGAGATAGATAGTGACTTAAAGTTGAGCTGAAACGGCATTTTGAGAGTATCTAGCTTCCGTATCGTGACATATTTCCGAGTGAAACAGGACGTGCAGGAGGGACATATCATTAGAGGGATTTGATTTGATCGTTGAGAAGTGGGCGTAGACAGATGTTCTCCACAGCGCAGTAGCTAGCTAACTGACCGAGCGTTCTTGGTGCGCTGCGTCTAAATGTTGCAGATTGATTGGTTGAAATTGTTTGGTGCTAACTTACGTAAGCACGCGTGAAATTTTGTTTTACAGGAAGAAAAAAAATATCGGATTTTGATATAAGAAAATACGAAGAAATGGATTTTCTGTATTTTTTTTGGCCTATATTATCAAATAGATGCACAATATTATCGGGGATGTGAATATTATAAAAAATCCTTTAACGACACCTGAAGTACTAAAAGAATACTCTCTTAAAAAGCCAACGGGATGTTAGATGTTGTTCTACGATTAATTATCCTCCAAAATCTTCTTTAAAAACTTGAATAAACTACAAACAGACAGTTCGCTCCTCCTCAGCCTCTCACAGATCAACAGTTTAGAGACTTTCAGCAGACAACACTTGAGTCAGCTTTGAGCTGAGTGAGGTTTGTTTCTTTTTATCCAAACACAAAGTTTGAGAGGAATCGCTGGTCTGTGCAGCAGCTAGGAGAGCTGTGAGTGACAGCTCCTGTTGCAGTAACACGGCAACAGGAGCTGTCACTCACACATGACTGAGGTAAACACTGCTTAAGACATTTCATCTCAACCTGCAGCTCAAAGAACACTGTGTACTCTGCACTAACAGGCAGCAGGAACACAAGCACAGGACCCTTACACTGTATGCTCACTGTGTTTACAGCTCTGCTACAGGTTCACATACACCACTGTTACCCAGATGAATCACAACATGTGGCTTTAAAACTGAAGAGAGGCCAGAAGAACAAATCCCATCCTCTTTGCACAAATGTAATTACGCTTGTGAGCACTAGTGAGAGGTCTCCTCCTCACCCTGCTGCTGCTGCTGATCACATTAAACCTGAGAGTGAAATATAAAACTGCAGAGAGAAAGCTTTAACAGCAGCGGGACCTCTGAAGCCTGCAGACACTGAAGTACACAGGTCTGAGAGGAGAGCAGCTTACCGAGCTTTACTGAGGTGTGGGCACTGACCGTAACCCTCACTGCCACTTGGGGCTGCTGCTGTGTAAATACGCACAGAGCAGATTTAAGTGAATGCCAGAGAATCAGTGTTTCGTTTCATACTGTGGAGCCTCTTTTCAGTCGTTTTTTGAGTGCCGGAAAAAGGGGAAAAAATTCTGATTCAAGGGACGATGGTTCTTTTGATGCTTGTCGAGGAAGCAACAAAAACAAATCCTTATCCTTTGTTTACTGCTCCTTATAGTCACAGATGGTTGGAGTTTACCTCAGCAGGATCATTCAGATAAACCTTTTAGTTAGTCGGCATTACAGAAGCTAAACTGACTCCTTATCTTGCCCTACACGACTCGGGCGATCAACCCCACATCTGATTAAACTATAAAACTGCAACGGCACAATGCAAAGCGTATCGGCTGGAGATGTGACCAGGTGGCCGAGGAGAGCAGGCCCGATAAACGCACTGTGGAAGATCTCTGGTTACAGAGAGAGGGCAGGTGGCAGAGGAAGAGACAGAGAGAGAGAGAGAGAAAGAAAAAGGCAGAAGGATGGACATGACAAAAAAAGAAGCTCGCAGGACAGATGCTGCTCTGCTGGGATGAACGGAACATCCACACTCCAGCTCAGCATGTCAGACAGGATGTCAGCTTCCACACACAAACACGGTCAGCTCTGCCGTCTTCTTGTTGTCCGCACGCACTGCTCAGTCCTGCAGCATCACAGCAGAGTGAAACACCTCATCACCGTCTCCCTCCTGACTTTGTGTTCAGGCTCAGTTCACACTTCACACAGGTGTATTTCCAGCATCTTTGTCAGCACCTGTTATATTAACTGTTTTCTGTATCATAACTCATGTTTTACTTCTGTTTAGGGATGCACGATATTGGATTTTTTGCCGATATCCGATATGCCAGTATTTTCCAACCTTTTTTGTTGATTGCCAATCGACACCGATACATTAGGCGCATGTTTTTTTCCACCCGATTGCAGAGAACATCAAGTCTCCCCTGTAGTGGAACTGATATGCCTACTCTCATTGTAGTGGTTCTCTGGCAGGAGATGGGTGATTCAATGTGTTGAATGAATGAGATTTGGCTCCTCGCATGGCCAAGCTGAGCACAACCTCGCTGTCCGCTTCAGAAACTTTGAAACCTGCCTCACCGCAGACGTCTCGCACCCATCGTCATGCTTCATGGAAGAAGTTGCTGTGGTAGCATTGCGTCGAGCTTCTTTAGGGAATCATGGAGCATTTAGGCAGACTTAAAGCTCTGTTTTATCTGTGGAAAATATCGGCGGAAAAATGACATATCTGCCCATACTGATAATGTGTCGATAATATCGTGCATCCCTACAGCTGCTTCACGCCTGCCATCTCAGAGGTGTCAGGCATTCAGTTATCTTCCAAATATTTTAGCACTACAAGCAACTCTTAAGCAGTGTTTTCCTGCAGGTCACGACCTTAAAAGGTTAAGAATAAATAAATAAGTAGCATCTAAATCCCGGCTTGAAAATGGAGCATGCAACATGATGAAACACAGTGGTTTATTATGAAAACCAAGCCTTCCCAACATTTGGGAACCTGCAGACTGCGGGCGAGGTGGTCATATTGTGGGGGGAGAGTTCAGGCTTAGTGTGCTTAATGAATCCTCTCAGCTCCACAGAGCGTTTGACCTCTGAGTGCAGAGAGGCATGCAAAGAAAAGACTGTTTTCTTTTCTCACATATAAATACAATACCTGGAAATGTGAGCAAACACTTTCAGGCCTGTTTTTTGTAGTTGTTAGGACGTACCTGAGAAGTGCAATCACCTACCTATCTTAATCTTAATTTGTCAAAGTCCTAAATCATTAATTATCCTATGTCTGAGCATTTTGCACATCCCTCTATCCCCATGAGAGCGAATGGTGGTCAGAAATAGGACAGCACAAACCTCCTGTGAGTCCCAGGAAGCAGAATAACAGCTGTCTCCTTTCAGCAAGTGAAAGTTCACTTTAATTTCAAGCAGAAAATGTCCTCGATGTAAATGTTCTTTGGGAAAGAAAGGACAAAAGTATGGAAAATATAATAAAGATGTACTTTGATGATCGCAGACTTAAATCCTGTTTTATTTTGTATTTACTACTCGTATAAAAGATGTATGAGAAGTGCAGACGAAGCCGCGTCCTGCACCAGACAAAAGAGAAATGACTCGCAGGTTAAGCAGCTGATCCCTCACTGCAGGACCATCTGTCACTCAACAAGCTCCTCTCTTAACCTGCAGCTGACGTCAAACACTTCATATTTCATTTTGTGTTATTTTAACACCTGTGCTAATCTCCTGTAGAGCTCAGTGATCAGATCCTGCGCTTTCGTTTTACAGTTTATCTTAAATCTCAATGACCTATGAGGAGCTGCAGGAGGTTTTGGACCCTCGACACTCACCAAATGGTTAACGTGGCACATGTTACATCTTGGATAACAAACACCACAGCGCTGACCAGACTCCCATGACCCCTCGCTGTCTCTGCACCTGCTGCTCAATATGGCCGTCTGTGGAGTTCAGACGACTGCAGGGACGGTGTGACAATCCACGGACACGTCTCTCTTTGATAACAACATCAGGTTACCTGCATTTGTGATAACTGTATCTACTCAGTGTCAAACAGCTGGAGGAACATCACTACCATGTTCAGCTGGCAGAGACTCGTTTGACTAATCAGCCACAGTCCTCCATTGTCACCACAGATACGATCTGGCAGCAGCAGCAGGAATATTTGCATCATATTTGTAAAGCAGGATGTGACAGATACAGAGACACACAGCTGCAGGGAGACGGACATCATGTATTCAAATACAGATAAAAATATAGCTGCAAAACTGTGATCATAAAACATGATTCTGTTTCATGGTGATGAGCAGCACCCGTCCAGCCTGTCTGTGTTCTGTGGACTGACAGGAACGTCGATCATATCAGAGGTAAATGACACTGACTCAATGATACCTGGTGGATTATTAATGGTAGATATCAGGATGTTATGTTGCACTCTGTAACCTTAAACCTTAACTAAACTCTGATGGCAACATCAGGCAGGAAAAGCACCTGTCTGACTGTTCGCTGACTGTGCACCTCATTGTACAATAACATCAATACACTAAGATAAACCATAAAAATTAAATACTCCTGTTATTTTCTTTTGCATAACACCCATATATCATTGCTGGCTGTCTTACCATTTGAGCACATCATATTCAGAAATATATCTTCATCTATGTCAAAACGAAACTGAAAATGTGCCAGAGAAAATGCTAAATTATAGGAAAATAATGTATCTGCAAAGGAAAAAAGCCTAAACGAGGTGAAAATATGGCCTGCCGAAACACAAAAACAAACAAATATATTGCAGGAATAACTGAGAGGATCACATTCAACTGTACATTTAATCACATTCATATATAATGCATCCTACCAGGCTAATTTGCGCAGTCACAACACATAAGCAGCTGGTAATGTTTCTTTTTCCCAGTGTTTAAATGTAATGTCAACACGTCTTTAGGTAAATGTGCGCATTTTGAAACACGTTCAGCGCCTTTCACAGTAAAATCGTTTTTTTCTGTTGTGTCAAATGAGGTGAACGAGAGGCGGCTCACCGTTGTTGCAGTACTGTAGCAGCAGGTTGGTGCTGTCATACAGGCTCCCACACGAAGCTATCCGCTCCGACATCATTCCCTCTTTTCTTTTTCCTTCTTTCTTTCCAGCTTTTCCTCCTGTCATCAGCTTCTTCGTCCTTCGTTTACCCCTCTCCGTCTTTTCTTCACGGTGTCACCCCTTCTGTCTCCCCCACATTCATAAACAGACAAACAAACACACACCTTTACCTGCCCCAGCCGCCCCTCTAGTCTCCCGCTACAGCTCACTGCCGGCGTCAAGTCGCACACTATGAAACAAATTACACTTCCGCTTTTCAAAATAAGAGTCAGACCTACAGGCACCACTTTACCACTTTCTTGGATTTTAAATCAATTTTCAACTATTTTAAGAAACAGATGAAATAGACTTTTTTTTTTTAACATTGTTCCGTCTTTCTGCTCTTACAACAGTTTTTATAGTTTCACATAAAAAAGAGATCGTGCCTGTCTCACATGTTTATATAATTTGTTCATGACTCCAAGCCAATTTTTCCCATTCGGTGTTTTTTTAATGTTTTGAATTGTAACTCAAACCCAAAATATAAAACATTTCATTACTACCGTATCTGACATGAAATGTATATCTTTTTTTTTCTCCACTGGTTTACACTGTTTAACGTTTTAAATTCGTCCTTAGCTTTTAAACAGTTCCGCATTGACCTGCTTTTGGAAACGTGTTTTTGCCTCTAGATAAAGATAGCCTACACTGTTGTTTTGGCAAACTATTTCATTTTACTACTATAAACTTAATATGATTTCATTGTGCAGAGAGAACATCCGGTTTCCGGTATCAATATACTTGACACTCGCTGACTTGACGAAAGATCCTCTCCTGTGTCTGCCTACCGCTGTTACTATAGCAACAGCCTCTCCACCAGCCCCGATTCGTGATCATTGGAGGCGGCAGATAGACAGAGCTCAACGTAACTGAACTAACTGCAGTTTATTTGAATAAAACCGGAACTGCTGAAGTCGGTTGTAAACACACGTCTTCTGTCCGGATAAAGCTCATGTTTCTGAAAAGAGAAAGGTGATCCCGGTGTCGTTGTGTTCCTAAATAATTAATCGGGAAACGGTGTGTTACACTTTGCGCACGTGTTCGGAATTGCTGCCAAAGACTATTCAGGCTAAGCAAGATGCTTAACCCGCTCACATGAGGTAAACATGTCAGGCTTCTTTTATATGGGTACCTGCTTTATTGTTAAAAAATAATAATAATAATACAATGCTAAGGTCAAGACCCAATACTTTTGCAGCCCAACTGATCTTCCTCAGCAGGTTAACATAGTAAAAATTCTTGAATGTCTTGACTCTTTTTCAGTTGACCGGGTGTCAATTTCTAGGTACCTAAAAAACCAAAAGGTATTATAGGTCACTTAACTCTATACATGTGCACCATTAATCCTACCCAAATGTCAGAATTACGATCATGTAATCATTTTACAAGTTTTTTTGTATGTATGTAAAAATGTTCTTTTACTGTTATATTGATATATTTTGGAAGTACTGACGTCAAATTTGATATGACTTTTTTACCAATATAGAATACTTTGAACTATCTTTGTACACTTATTTAATAATGTTGCAGTTTCGCACTGTGGCCCCTGGAGGGTAGTGTAACTCATATCAACCGCAGTATTAAGCATTAACTTGCATAGTCGCAGAAACGAAACTAATTCAGGGTTTTTTTTTCCAGGTGCGTTTACTTATGCAGTAAATGTTATTGGTAACAATACTATTAATGTTCTCTTTGAACACTGTCAGAATCAGAAACTGTTGAACATGCTAAAAATCTAGAGAGCAGTGGATCCATAATGCGCCTGCGCCAGCTACCGAGCATTGTTATTGTCACGTGATGGTAGACCCAAGGCGACCAACTGTTGTCATGAAATAAAGATAGTACTTTGGGTATCCCAAGATATTATACAAGATAGGACAGGGTGAAAATACAAACATTTATTATAAGAGGAACGATTATCACAAAAAAAATAAAATTAAGCTGGTAGCTGCCGTCCGGAAGCGGAAGTAACCGTTTACGCTTAATACCGCGGGATAGAAGTTACTCTTAGTTACTGCCAGATATGATGAAATACAAAGAAATAAACTCCGCTGACGTGTGGCTTAGATATATATAAGTAAAACTTCTGCAAGTGTAAAATCATGCCGATGTAATGACGAGCTTAAAACAACCAAATAGTGTTAGTATTAGCATTAGCCAAATCATAACAGAGGAAGCGCCCTGAAAGCTGTGGTATGTAAACTTCTTCACAAGTCAACTTACTTAATTCAAGTCACATTTTCAGCGGTTACATTAACATGTTGGGGGATTTTACGCTTTGTTGTTAAAATGTGACGTTTTGTTAAGAACATCTTAAACTCCGTTATTAAACAATTGACTGTATTTAGCCTAACTTTCGCAGGGGAACGTTGGCTAATATATAGACACTCTACAACAACTGTCGTTGTAACGTTAGAAATAGTAGATAGCTCTAATTTTTTTGTCTCTGGATGACGTTAAGACCCAAAAGTGAAAAAAAAGTGGGTCACATAATATCTATATAGTCAAGGGGGTCTTTGTAAAGCTTCTGACTCTTAACAGACATTACACACGTTTTACTCAAGTAAGAAACAAGGAAGAGAATACTGAAGCAGATAATCTAGTATGATTAAAGTGTTTTTAAGATGCTTTTAAAGATTTCCCTGATCTGTTTTCTCTTAGACTTTGTGAGTGTTGGTTCCAGACTGGAGGAGCAACACCAGCCAAAGCACCTTCAGCCTTCTCCTTGGAGCATAACAACTCTTAAATCAACTTAAATAGTGAGTCTCCTTTATGTTAACTTAGCCAAATGGTGGTATCTGTTTGAGGCACACACTCCTGGAACAAATTACCAGCATGTATCAGAGACTGCGACAACTACTTAACCTTTAAAAAAACACTAAACATTGGTTAAAAACAAACCAGTCATGCACTCATGCATAACATCTGTCTCCTCCTCTGATGGCTTCTTCCTGGGGGTTTAGGGATCATCTTGCATATTAACCAACTTATTGTATGTGGGTATGTTATTTGTCATGTAATAAATGTGTCCATTCTGTATGTAAAAGTGTTTGTGAGCATGTCTGTGTGACATTTAGCTATTGTGCTACTTCCGGCATATTTAGTTTGAAGCGTATTGCTGACGAGGTTGATTAGGGTGTCAATGTAATTCAATAAATAAATAAAAGCACAGCCAATGTGTTTGCTGTGTCACCATGTTCGCTCACTTCTTACAGCTGAAAAGTAATTCCGCTGTTGTTTCTTCTCAGGTTGTTTTCAGCATGAGGAACCGCCAGAGGGGATCCCATCTGGGCCTGCTGCTCCTGGCCTCCCAGCTGTTCCAGGTGGGCTTGGACAACATCCCCCCAGTAACTCTGGGTGTCCTGGGACTCAACGCCTACCTTTACCTGTTCCCTGCAGCTCCACTGATGAAGGTAAGGCACTAATACAGCACTATAAACAGAGAGAGGGTGTATTATTTGGACAATTTTAAAAGCTTATACAAATACTCAGTAGTACATAGGGCAGCAGAGCGTTTGATAGTTGATTGATGTTTTATTATGAGTTTGACAGAGTTTTAATTAGCAGCTGATATTGTAAGGGGTTACTGAAGGACTGTGCGTCCTGTAGAAATTACACGCTCCATTGTCGTATACTAAATTAACTGATATTATTATCATAATATAAATACTGCTACCCATCCACTCCTAGGCCTGTGTGAGTGTCCAGCAGGCGTACTGGTATAAGGACTGGCGCCGCCTCCTGCTGTCCCCGCTGCATCACGCCGATGATTGGCACCTCTACTTCAACATGGTGTCGTTCCTCTGGAAAGGGATCAAGCTGGAGCGACGGCTGGGTGGAGCCTGGTTCTTCTACCTGCTCTCAGTCTTCTCTCTGCTCACCGGAGTGGTCTATCTGATGCTGGAGGCAGCGCTAACAGAGCTGACCCAGGATCAGTCCTACAGCATGACCTGTGCGGTTGGTTTCTCAGGTAGAGACAAACTGTGAAACTCCACAAACACGTACAATATAAAGATTTGACTGCTGGTCAGCCTACTTAAACCAGATGGAAAAACATTATAAAAACACATTTTCCTAATAATGAATCTAAACAAATACAGCAGGGTGTTATTCAAGCTGAATATTTATATTTTTGATTTGATTGATACTTAATTTAGTAATTTAATGAGTTGCATTCTGTCACCTTCATTACATCGCTGTTTTTTATTCACTTCATGTCTCCTCACACCGCACAGCCCACCACTAATCTTTAAACTCCACAACCAGCATGGCAACATTTCCTCAACCCTCTGTCTGATCGTCTTTCTTCTTCTAGGTGTCCTGTTTGCCCTGAAGGTGATCAATAACCACTACCACCCCGGAGGTGTCACCTATGTGATGGGTCTCCCTCTATCCAATCGCTACGCCAGCTGGGCGGAGCTTGTGCTGATCCATGTAACTTCACCTGGGTGAGTTTCCTATCAGCAATCTGTTAAAGTCGAGGTGAAATGAAAAATGTCATTGTAATCCTTTTAGATCACATCCCCGGTAACATTGTGCATCTATTTGACAATAAAGTCCCCAAAAAATACAGAAAATCAATTTCTTCATATTCTTATATCAAAATCTGATCATTTTTTCTTCCGGTAAAACTACATTTCACGCGTGCTTACGTAAGTTAGCACCAAACAATTTCAACCAATCAATCTGCAACATTTAGCCGCAGAGCACCAAGAACGCTCGGTCAGTTAGCTAGCTGCTGCGCTGTGGAGAACGTCTGTATACGCCCACTTCTCAACGATCTAATCAAATCCCTCTAACGATATGGCACTGGCAGGGTGAATGCTTTTGGGACCAATTTAAACAGCCGTTAAGCCAGTGTTTTGGTAGAGAGCCCTGACAGTATGAGTTTCTTTTATAGACTAGAGCGAGCGAGAGACGAGAGAGTCTGCAGCTGAATGTGTAAAACTTTCTTCACCACAGTAATCTTAAATTAAAATGTGGTTGCCATACAGATGAGAAGATTTGTCAGGAACAAGCAGCAGTTCTTCCTGAGGAAGCTGATCTCTCCCTGTAAGCCGTGTGCAGCTGCTTCACAGAGAATTACTGGTTTTTACATTATGCAGAATCTGGTCGCAGACACTCAACATCCAGACTTTGTCCATCCTGAATAATGTTTTCAGCACTTGTTCCAAGATGCAGAACACACAGAGGGGAGGGCAGCCATCCTATCATTGGGCACCTTCCTCATAATCACATGCTGTCTCATGCTATGAATGAAAGTGTCCAGCAGATGGCAGTGTTTTATTAGATAGGACCTGAACTGTGCTCTGCTCCTTCAGGACCTCTTTCGTTGGTCACCTGGCAGGTATCCTGGTGGGTCTGCTTTACACTGCTGGACCCCTGAAGGCCATCATGAAGAAATGTGCAGGTCGGACTGTTTGAGTCTGTGTGTAAATGTGTGTGTTGACTGCGTGTGTATTGCATCACATATTATTTCAGAAGTAGAAAAGTTCTATTTTAACTTTTCTTTTTGTGATTTGGGTGATTTGGGTCGTGTGTTTGCCTCATGTCAGTCCGTGTGCAGATCCGTGTTCCACAGTATTGATTAATATACAACTCTTAAGTGCACCTTAACAACCCTCTGTACTGATTTAGTCTGTTTGTGTGTTTTTAAACCAGAGCTTGTGACATCGAGCGGATATAACTCCCAGCCCGGTACATACTACAACTCCGCAGGCTCATCAGGTACTGAGCATTCAGGGAAAGTTATTGAACAGACACACAGTCAGAGTTTGACACATTGTTTAACTGCTGCTCGAGGCTGAATTGTCGATGCTTATACAGTGTGTTTCTGTGTGTTTGTGTGTGTTTGTGTTTGCCTCCCTGCCTTGACTTGCAGGCTACAGTGGTGCTGGTGGAGGACACTCAGGATACCGTCAGCATGCACCAAACTACCCATCAAATCCTTCAGCAACGTACACGGGTGGACTGACGGAGGAAGAGCAGATGGATGCAGCCATCAGAAACAGTCTGAATGATGGAGGTGAGGGGCGAGAGGGATTCAGAGTGACACTGAACTCTTAACGCTTTAAACTGAAGTCAGGGTCAGTTAGAATCTCAATGAATCTATGTTGTTTTTTAGGATACACAGGCCAGAGGGGAGCTCCTCCTCCTCCTCCTTACGGTTTCCACCTCCCTGAGGAGGGGAGCGCTGAGGAGATCAGGATGAGGAGGCTGAGGAGGTTTGACAGATGAGCTGCTCGGCAGCGGACGGGAAGAGAGACAATTCTGCGACAATCAGAAGAGGAGGAGGTCCCTCCTGAAGCTTCAAACTCTGCTTCCACTGGCTGAGGAAGAGCGCGCTGAATGACAAGGTCACATGACACGGCTCGATCACTGTGTGGTCTGACCCTCGAGTGTTACCAAAGAGTTAATGTTAGCCAGGGAAGGCTGCTTCAGCAGGTGTGTACCATTACGATGAAGTTATCTTCTCATATGCAGCTTCTGAACGGAGACTTAAAGGAAAGTTTTTTGTATTTGTGATATTTCTTTGTACTTTCTGGCCAGTTTCTGTTTCTCTCTCTTGATGCATCATTTATAAGCAGGCACCAAACATCCCTTCAGATGCCTTAAAGTAGTTTTTAGTTTCTCAATCCAAACCTCACCAGAGCAGGTTAAGGTTGTCTTATTATAATTGTCAGAACAGGATGAGATGAACAGGAAGACTTCATGCTGCAGGTCTTTGACCCTCTGTGGTCTGAATAGAGAAAAAGCTTTAATATTCTGTTCTCACAATAAGAAGAGAAGTTTCCCACGTGTGACATTCGGTCTTAAACTGAAAACTCGATGAGTGAAATGCAAATTGTCCTACGAGGAGAGTTCAAACATCTTTTCATGTCTGCTTCAAAAGTACAACAAGCACCTTAATAATCCTGCTGCGTCTCTTCAGGCAGATGAGAAGCTGGAGTTTAAATGTTTAAAGGAAATTAAATTCTTTTTTCATGAGAAAAATCTGAACTGGAAATTATTTCAGCTGGTAGAAACCAGCGATATGTAAGTGATGCTTCTGTAAAGTGTTTCCTCTCGTTATGCTTCAGCTCAACTCTCCTCAGATAACAGAACACTGTGTAAGCCATACGTAACCATTAGCCTTCTATTATTGTTGCTGAACGCTGCCTTGCTGTCATCAACAGAAACACATCTGGTTTTATAAACACTACATGTGTAATAAATGTTCTTTTAAACAACGTGTTTATGAGCTGGTACCATCACCAACACACTCACCAGGAAAGCACAAATCTGAGTATCCTCATGTATTATTGATAACCTCCAAACTCTTCATGTGGAGCGACGCGTCATTCTGAGGAGAAGCGTGAAGCTGTGCATAAACTTCTTCATCAGCCTCGACAACAGGAGCGTCTAGACTTTCTACAATGTCACCGCTCAGACTGACACTGACTGTAAGCAAAGTTTAAAATGCAACGTTGAAGAAGTACATCGCTGGCTCTGATTCCCCTAAAGCCCCGAGGCATGATGGGAAGTAGGGCATCTTAAATTAGAGCCAAGAAAGCCAGCGAGCCATCACTCCGGATGGGTTTTGAAACTGCATTAGAGATGATCGCCTTGCACCTCCCAGGCTCTGTCATGGCTCCTCAAACAGGAAGTAAAAGGTTGTTAGTTAATTATCCCAACTCAACGTGACAGTAGGTGGATGTAAAACTGTTCTGACATCAGATGGATGAGACAGTTTGCATGGTTTGATTTAGCATACTGCCAGGGGGAGCGTGGGAGCTGAGTGGAGCAGGGGACGCTGGCAGAACATGAATGGGGGAGTCTGAAGAGTGACAGCGGGTGTGACAGGACGGGGACAGGGATGACACACACCGCACAGCAGATACCGCCAGCGCTGTGCGTGTGTGCATCATGGCCTCACAGTCAGAGAGTTACCTGGCATGTTGCTGTTTTTTTTATGTCTTTCAGTGTGTCTGTACGTGTCAGGAAAGTTGTGTCTCAGTTATCTCGCATCACATCTCGTCTGTGAACACATCTGACTGTAAAGAACGTCCCCTGCTGTGAGACTGTCACTCAGCGTTAGAGACAAAACTGTAACAGAAACACTCAATCCTGCTTCAGGTGACCGTTCAGAACGAAGAGGAGGCTCAGCATGTCTGCTGCATACTCAAACTGAAGCTGGCGTCTGCTGATGGACTGAACCTCTTGAACCAGTAAACTAATTAACATCAATCCTAAATCAGTACAGAATTTGCAGCATGAAACACGGCGATGACACGAGGAAATGTGGGCTAGCAGCCAAAGAGTTGTTAGGTTACGTGACGATATCTTTTTGTTATGAAACAAACAAACATAGTAAGTAACTAAAGTGCTTTCTTTACATTGATTCAGTGTGTTAAGCCGTTCATGTAGTTGTGCTGAACAGACACAGCAGAGGTCTGACAGAGCTCCCCCTCCAGGATTGTTCACACATACATGTTGGCCCAAACACACAGAAGACATGTGAGTGATTTAATCTCCATGGGAACGTTGTGCTCACACTTCAGAAGAATGGATCTTGTACATACATACAACTTCCTATCTAAATAATGGATGATGTCGCTATATAAAGGAGAAGGCTCGTAGTAACACAAAGTGGTTCATGTTTAAAATGTTATATAATACATTTTTTTAATCCTCACTTTTGACGTTATGCTTTTGTTCTGGTCTCAAGAAGTTGATGACCAATTTAACTTTTACTTAAAGTTATAATCTGGAAGATCTCAGTTTCGTTCTCCTTGGCGCCACCTTGTGGTGATAAACTGTAATTGTGTGGGGACACTTCCCTCATATCCAGACGTCCACGGTTGGCTCCGGTTGTAACTCTTGATTTTCCTGGCTGACGGTCGCTTTCCTTTTCAGACTGTTTGCTTCATCTGAGCGTCGAGTTTGTTTCTTTTTCTTTGGATTTTCACTTCTTGTTGAAGTTGTATCTGTAGTCATCCATCTTTTCTTTGTTTGTTCAGCCATAGTAGATTACTGTTTACTCGCAACACTTGCAGAGAGCGGAAAAGCAGCCGCTTAGCTCCGCCTACCCTCTCTGGCAGAACAACCACTGCTGGCTGATGGAAAACGCGTCACTAACTGGGCGCCGCTTGTGATTTATTCAGTGAAAGTCGCCACAGACACCCAGTCTGTAATACTGCAAATGCAAAGGCTTTCATCAGAGGGCCATCGGCTCAATCACCATTGTGTTGCCTCATTCAGCGATAGATAGACTTAACAGACATTTATTTAAATGATAATCTTTGAGATTATTACTTTAAAGGGGTTTTAAGGTGTTCTCAAACCTGGACCCTGTCTACATATTTTGGGGTCTACATGAGCGAGCGAGCCTGATAAAAGTTCCTCCACTAACAGTCCTTGTTATGCCGCTGACAGATTATCATTAAAAGTGACAACATTACAAAGACGATCCCACAGAGTCTCAGCCTGGAGGTGGCAAAAAACAGCACTTTAAGTGGACGTACTTTTAGTGGGCGCATTGGCCACCAAGGATTGTGTGGCAGCCATGACAGTCTGTTTTGTGGCTGCCAGTTGAGGCAATCTACCGCCATGACGTGCACTATGAGTCACTTACACCCCAGCATGTTTAAAAGGGCTCAGCTTTGAGATCAATGGATTTTTATAAAGTAACCTTAATTATTCTCGAGTGCAGTTTCTGGCCTCTCGGCTCACCTCTGTGCCTGGTTGATAAAAAGCGTGTGTTTAAAAATGCAAAAATATGAAGTAATCATGATTAATATTTAAAGAGCTACAGCCTGCTCACACTGGCAGGCTCCTGTGACTGAAGCTTGTTATGATCACTGTTGTAAAATGATAATCTGAGTGTCTCTCAGAACCTGGACTTGGTTCTTGAAGATGTTTCACCTCTCACGGAGCTAGAAATATATACGCCTAAAGTAATCTGAGTGATCACCTGTAGTTACCTGCCAACATAGCAGATAAATAAACGGTAAGCCTGGACGGTCAGTTTGCAGCGTCACAATGTATCAGAGGGAAGAGCTGCTGAGATAAAGATGTTACCAACACGACGACCTTGAGCCCACTGGTAACCAAACACACCATGACGGAGCTCTATTTCAGGCTGGGGCATGTAGGTGGCTTTAAAACTTGGTCGTGTCTGACCTAAAAACCCAACACTGTCCGACCGAGCTCAGCAGAGAAGTGCCCCCCTCTGCCTCGTGCTGCATGCCCACTCTGATCCCCACTCAATCCAACGTGAAGGTCAATTTGTCTTTGCATCTGCCAGAGCCAGCTGAGATCACAACAGACTCCCACGGGACCCATAAATATACCATCTCATAAATGAAACAAGCTTCTGGTCGGAGACGGAGCCATAGTTTCATATCACGTTCTCTCGCTCCCCGCAGTGCGGCGATTAACTTCATCAAATCCTGCTCAGCTCCTCGTAAAGTCTCGTGGAGAATGGTATTAACTTGTGCAGAGGTATAAGCCCAGGGCTAATTTTTAGAACAGTTTTATCACTCGTGTGCCAGAGTTTCATACCGCCGCTGATGACTAAAGAAACTTGCCACACTATTTATAGGATAATCTCATGAAATCCCCCCACCCATCACTCCCCACCCACCCTCACCCTCCCACTTATAATTATCCTGCTGACTTTGTTCTCCGCTCTCCTTGTTCTTCCCTGCCACACAGTGGAACTTAATGGAACTTCCTGTTTCAACATCAAAGGCCCTGCACACCCACGCGGGTGTCTACATGTCGATGAGAGCTCCGTTCTAATCAGCCACAGTAATATAACGCACTAAACCAATAAAGGAGTAAGTTCTTCCTAAAGGACAAGACGGTGAGGGAGTCGCTCAGATACAGACACTGTTCTCAGACGATGGCTAATCAGGCAGAACGAGTCAATTCAAGGAATCGTGAAAGAGTTTTCAGCATCGAATCCAGGCCTTTCAAAAGATAGTTTAATATGCATTTAGCCAGAATCAGCTGTCTTATTACTAAAAGCCCCCACAGTGACATCTAAGATCTAAGGCAGACACTTCTCTCATGTACAAAAGGCGACACAACTGAAAACAAAACTTGTCAAAAGACCATCGTCAGCACAACTTACCAAAATAAACACATTACCTTTGAGCATCGAGGCTGCGCAGGGCGTGATTGTTATTCCTCAGGTGTCTGTCTTTTATAACACCTTCTGTTTTTACGCAGAGGGAACTATATTTGTATTTACTGAGTCCTACATTAGTGTTTTATGTCCTCTCTGAAGGTCCTCAGATAAAATGCTGACCAAGTAAAATGTTAATTTAAGTTGTCCTTAACATCCACGTGGCTGAAGGTTACAATTACAAACCATACTTTGCCTTGAAGACTGTAGAAACAAACAACCAACCAACCTGGGAAACATCAGTAATTATAAACAGCTATTTATGAAATGCAGTTTGCAGCATTACGGTGGCCTTTAGGGGTCAGAAAACAATCATATCCAAATCATCAGAGGATATGCACATCACATATTCCACAGGTATGATCTAAAACAAGACAAGATGCCTGAGCTGCCTTTCACCCATCCCTCCACTGTTCAGAAAACTTAAAGCTCCTGTGAGGAGTTTTTTCGCTGCTTATGAAACAGACTGAAATTAATTCTGATTACTCTACATGATCTACAAAGGCAAACAGACCATCAGCAACAAGACTGATGATTTCTTTATAGTTATTTTTAATGCCTGAAGCTGCTGGCGGGGGGGGGGGTAGGTGTCAGACGAAGCGATTAACTGCACGCTGCCTTTGTGTATATTTTCCAGAGCAGAAATTTAAAGTGAGTGATACACATGACTGTTAAAGGTATAATAAGTAGGATTTTTCCAACACATTCAAACTGGGCCGCTCCTCCTGGGCTCTCCATCACCAGGAGCTCACTCTCACTCTCTTGTGTAAGACCACGCCCACCCCGCCGTTGCTATAGCATGCTAACTGCAGGTTACCTTTGCGCTTGCATGCTAACCGCGGTTAGCTTGTCCTACCCGGTTTGAGGCACCTACCTGTCCAACAGAAGGAAGGCCGCTCTTTCGCCATGTCCGCCGCTCTGAATGGGGCCCAGTTGCTAATCTGAACCACTCCCACACTCACCTGTACGCTGTGATTGGCTCTCAACCAACACACCAACACACATATAGAGGCCCATAAGTGATGATTTATATTATATTACATTTCTAAAGCCTATATTTTATTTTTATAGGAAAATCCTACTTATTACACCTTTAGAGAAAGCAGGATGAGATTTTTTGTTAAAAAGCTCCACTTCAGCTTGTACAGGACAAAATCAGCAGAGAGATAAGAGGTACAGCTTTGTCCACAGGGGGCGCCAAAATCAACACAAACTGAGAGTTCCTCACAGGAGCTGAAACCAAAAAACACCTAAGCTTATATATAGAATATCAAGTGCTGACATCCTGTATAGAGTACAGTCAAACTTCAGCAATGTATGTGTTAAAGGAGATCAGTCTCACACTGAACTACTGAGATGTTGATCCGGGTGCGACCTGGCTGATGCACTTTACCGTGGTTTGCAGTTACCTGTAGATGATGTCTTTGAGTTGAAACAGATGGCAGGCAGAACGGATTGTGGATAAATGTGTTTATTTATAGCTCATCGGTGAGGGTCCATGGCAGATACAATCCAATAACAGTGACACAGCCCTCGCGGTGCAGCAGTCAAAACCTGTATGCCCTTCCAGGATCACACACCTAACCTGACAGGGCTCTTCCTCACCATTTATACCTGTAGCTGTCGCATCATAGCGACACCCTCAGTACCAACAAATCATTACAACCACAACACTCCGGCTCTTACAGTATGTTTTTCTTTCATTTTAAACTACCTGCAGCACATAGAGTACTTTATGCTTATGATTTTGAAGGCCGATATTGATATTTATTAGTAAAAATCATTGTACAATATACTGTATGTGCCATAGATCCGTTCGACTCTCTCTATAAACTAGAGACATACTGAGGAGCCCATTTAACAGGTGATAGATGAACTTCTTATCGTTCTTTGTAAAATTGTATCACAGTGATGCTGTCTCTAAAAAACCTCCTGTACCTGTTCTGCAATTTCTTATTGCTAACAGACCGACACGTCTACTGATAATGGTTCATCTGCAATAAGCTGTAAGATGTTATATATTGAACTGAACTTGTCCATCCTCTGCCTGTGTTGTCTTACCTCTATATAACCTGCAGTGTGAGCACGAAATGCAAGTGTGGATTTGCATTTGTTCAAGGGCAAACTCCAAAGACAGCTCGGCAGGTAAATCAGATGTAGACCCTGACAGACACATGAGCGTTACACTTCACCCCCCGAGCACAGTCAGCCTCAGTTTGAGCTTATTTCCTGGGGTTGAATGCAGTTCAACTTTCTTTCTCCAAACATGAACTGTCCGCCACTTGACTGGCTCGTCTGCACCAACTCGAGGGGCTGACAAGAGTGCTTGAGACTATCACGTTCACCCCTTCAACAAATATCAAGTCAAACCTACCCCTACTCTTCTTTCTTACCTGGTTGTTGTCTGCTGTCATGAAATCCCTCCCTCTTACATTTCTGTCTTTTGTTCTCTTCAGCATCTCAGCGTGCCTCCTCTCTACTGCTTTAGGATTTTTTCTCCCTTTGAATTCTGATTCCTCCCCAGTGTCTGCGCTCTCCTCTCGCCTTTTCTAACACTCTATTCTCCCCGTTTCTCTGTATCTCTGTCTCCTCCTGTGCGTCTCACTGATGCTCGCTCTCTCTTCTCTTGATGTTTCTTTCTGTTTCTTCATTCTTCTCTCACAATCTAGCTCTAGTTTTGATCTCACTATACCACTCTTTCCCCCAGTATTTCTCCCGCTCACACACACTCAGACTGTCTCTTTCCTGCTGGGTTGCCTGCAGATCAGAGTTGGCATGTCTCTCAGTAAGCTGCAGAGTTACCGAGCTCCTTGATTCATCCCAGCTATCTGGGTGACCCATTTCTGCACAAACTCACACATTTCATGGTGTGAAATGAAGAACTGTTTTAACACATCACTTCAATATAGCTTTGCTACCAGCATGATTTTATTTCTCCTCCATAGATCGAGAAATCCAGCCTTAGAACTCCCAAAAATGGAGTACCACAGGGCTCTGTTCTTGGTCCACCATAAAGGTATTCACCAAGGCCTCACATTTAAGTCCTATAATGCATGCATTTGTTTTCCAGCTCCTCCTGGGGGATTGCAAGGCGTTCCCAGGCCAGACGAGATATATAATCCCTCCAGCGAGCTCTGGGTCTGCCCCGGGGTCTCCTCCCAGTTGGACGTGCCCAGAAAACCTCCAAAGGGAGGTGCCCATGAGGCATCCTAATCAGATGTCCGAACCACCTCAATTGGCTCCTTGAGATGCGAAGTAGTAGTGGTTCTACTCCGAACTCCCTCCGGATGTCAGAGCTCCTTACCCTCTCTCTAAGGCTGAGCAAAGACACCCTTCGGAGAAAACTCATCTCGGCCGCTTGTATCCGCAATCTCATTCTTTCGGTCACTACCCAAAGCTCGTGACCACAGGTGAGGGTTGGAACATGGATCGACTGGTAAATCGAAAGCTTTGCCTTCAGCCTCAGCTCCCTCTTCACCGCGAAGGTCCGGTACAACGCCTGCATTACCGCTGATGCTGGGAACGCCTTTGAATCCTCAAGGACGAGCTGGAAAATGTTGCTGGGGAGAGGGCCCCAGATAAGCGGAAGATAATGGATGGATGGAATGCATTAATTTTTAATGTTTGTGAATTCGAGCCCAGCAGTTTTGGATTTTAATTCACTTTTACAAAAACGTCATTGGTTGGCGTACATCGCCGTCACTATTCTTTCTTTTCCTTGTCTTAGCTTTCCTTCGTGCAATGTCCTCTTTGGTCACGATGCCTCTGCCATAATGTCCACACTGGAATACAGAAGTTGCTTCTTCCTATTGCTAGATTCTGCCTCATAGTTTGTGGCTAGTGATGTAGGGCTGTAAAATAGTAAGCACTTCTAATGGCAGTTTGGACAAGTGCAAGAAAAGCCCAATTTTAAGGTATATTTTGCAACTTATACATTTTTTATTCATCCAACATCTTAGTTGCTTAGCATATAAAACACCAGTGCATTTCTACGCTCAAGGCATAGGCACTATAGCCGGTCGCCAAGGGCACCACGTTCTGAGGGACGCCTCACAGCAAACGTTTTGAATGTAGCCCCGGATACGAAGTCACATTGAAGTCTTCTGTCTATTAAAGTCGAGCTGAAACTGCATTTCGAGAGTATCTAGCTTCCGTGTTGGGACGTATTTCCGAGTGAAACAGGACGTGCAGGCGGGACATATCATTAGAGGGATTTGATTTGATCGTTGAGAAGTGGGCGTAGACAGACGTTCTCCACAGCGCAGTAGCTAGCTAACTGACCGAGCGTTCTTGGTGCTCTGCGGCTAAATGTTGCAGATTGATTGGTTGAAATTGTTTGGTGCTAACTTACGTAAGCACACATGAAATTTAGTTTTACCAGAAGAAAAAATTATCGAATTTTGATATAAGAATACGAAGAAATTGATTTTCTGTAATTTTGTTTGGCCTACACTGTCAAATCGATGCACAATATTACCGGGGACGTGATCTAAAAGGATTAAAATGACATTTTTAATTTCACCTCGACTTTAAAACCCGGAGGCGGAGCCAATTGTTACGTTGTTAGGTTCTCTGATTCTCAATAAAGACTGATATTGTGGACTGTACAGTTTTGAGTCAACATCCTCTTTTGTATCTGTTAACCAAATGTCTCCATCAATTGGACTCCACTTTGCAACAGATATTGAGGATGACTTTTTTGCATACAAAGGACGTTATTGTTTTTTGTGTTACATAACATTGGTTGGGAATGGCATTGGCATAAACAACAATCTGAGACGCCCCTAGTTTTGTAACCCTAATTCGTAACATCTGGCTCCGCCTCTGATTCAAAACATTAAATGACTCAACACAATATGAAGTAATCCTGCAGCTTAAACTACAAAGCAATATATCTCGTTACATTCCCTACATTTACTTTATGTGCATTTGTTATACATAGGCTTATAAAGGAAGTACTTTTGTTTGTAATAGAATAGTTATATTTTGGTGTTCCTCGTGTCACTTTTACTTCAGTTAGAAAACATCTAAAAACGTATTTATTGTCCAGAAACCACAGGGTGCCACATCAGATATTCTCAGGCTCAATAACCTGATTCATAAAACACATTTAGAGTCAACAGGGGGGGACGTATCGATCCAGAATCCCCAATGTGGGAACCAGTGTAGAATATTTGAATCTTCCCTAATTCTGTATAATTGGTTGGCGGTGAAGAGACACCCCACCCGCCTCCCCACCCTCCAACCCCCCCCCGACCTGATCTGAAGTAAAACGTCGCGGGATCCACTCCACGTTTTTCCCTGCGCCCTTAATAAGAGCTGTGTGGCTTATAAGGAGAATAAGAGGAAATAACAAGCCAACAAACAAGAAGGGCGTGCAGAATAACAGGAAAACGCTGGTATGTGCTGACTGAATGAGAGAAGATGTGAGGGAAAAAACCGGCTCATTTCTCTCTGCTGCTGCTGCTGCTGCTGCGTTCCCGGAGCATCCGTACCATCACCGGAGGATGCTGCATCTCTTTCACCGCTGCTATCTGCTCTCAATCCGCGCGGTCTCCTTATCCCACTGTGGATATCGCAGCGTGTGAAGATGATATGCGATCGGGCTTTCGGAGAGCAGAGAGATTAACTGAACGTTCAGGAGGTGTTCCCGGAGCATCTGCACGGATTTTTCTGCGCGCAGTCCTCCTCAGTGTCGGACGCGAGGGAGGGAGAAGAGGGAGACTTGATAATCTCCTCACTGTTTAATTATTTAGGAGGATCTGTTCCTCAAGCTCAACATATGCTGGAGTCTTTGTCTTAACATCCTCCGTGAATGATCTTAAAGCCGGCGTGCAGTGACGGTGACACGGATGAAAACCGATGGCCAGGCGCCCCAAATTTGCTCAGAAGGGGGATGCAACCTAGAATAACCCCGGTGCCAAATGGTAAGAGAGCAGATTTATGACCAGGAATCAGTGCAATGCCTCAAACTGCAGTTACTGTTGTTCTTTTCTCTGACTGAACCCGGTGTCTGAATTATCCCTGCAGCTTTCCGCACATCCCAAGCCGAGGGAGCCCTGAATCTGTGACACGTACCGCTTCTCCGGAGTCTCTCCCCCTCCTCCCTCCTGCCCACCCCCCCTCCACCACCCGGAGCCCGGACACCGGCGACTTTTTAATGGCTTTTGTGTTCAGAAGATGGAGGGTCTTACTGGTGCTGAACGTGATTGCGGTTGCTGGGTTCATGACTTTCTGGGCCAGGTGCAACACACGCAGCGTCCAAGCCGCCGGTCCCGAGGCTCCGGCTGACGGGAGGAGGCCCCGGGGCAACGGGACGGCGCAGGGGCCCAACATCAGCCATGAGGTGCTGCTGAAGAGGCTCAGCTCGCTGGAGGACGTGGTGTACAGGCAGTTAAACGGTAAGAGTAGTGTATCATTCATACTGTAGTTACCTTATTTCCCCCAACAGGAAGAATGATGTGATGAATGGCATGAATATGTGACACGGTATAATGAGAAAGACTTGATGAAGTTCCTTAATACTGTCTAACCTCATAGAACCCTATAGAGAGAATCTCCGGGCCTCTCACTGAGCAAACACCTGTCACGTTATTTCCTGCCACATTCAGGCATGTGTGATGAATGCCTGCTGAAAATCTAAATCCACCTCACTGACAGAAATGTCCCAAACTGTGACATAAATCTAACAGTTACTGCAGCTATAGATCAACAGAGACGTTTGCACATAAAGCATTTCATTCTGGGGTCATGTGTTGGTTGGATTTTGTAACGGAGTGAATAAAAATGAGGCTCCTCTTCATGCAAAGTTATCTTACAAAGACAAGAACATTTGCTGCCACAGATTTCTTTTAACGTTTTCAATCAAAGTTCTGTTTAAGATATTAAAAAAAGTAATTATTTAGTAATAGTTTTCACCTTATAATTAAGTGTTGTGCTTAAAGAGACCATGTGTTTGTTCAACGGGGGAGGTCAAAGGTCAGGGTTAACTACAGAGCCGAGGCTTTTAGGGATTCAGCCTTCAGGACCCTCGAGCAGGATGTTTGCCAACACAGAGGCCTGCACGCAGCTTCTCACCCTGCAGGATAGTCACTTTAATCACTTTGCCTCCCACAAATGAACCCAATCACACTCAGAGGAATCTTATTTTATCCTTAATTGGAAACAGCGAAAGCCTTGAAGCTTCATTAGCAGCCTGCAGCCTAGAAATGTGCACAAGAACTACTGACCCCAGTGAGAGCAGGAATGGGACTATTTTACACGTCCCTGTTAGTGAAATGTGCACATATAGTGAAAGAAGTGAGAGAGAATCTGGGCCAGCACTAGTCATGATGTGAGTTCAGCTCAGAGGTTCACCTGTTGTGACAGCCACCTACTACACACTGGCTATCAGCTGTAAGCCACAGAGTGCCTTACTGAGAGCAGAGCGACTCCTGACATGAAGTCCCGTAATCTCGTCTGCCTCTTCCAGGTCTGTCCAAATCTCTGGGTCTGATCGAGGGCTTCGGGGGTCGAGGTAAAGGCGGCCTCCCTTCCACGCTGTCTCCGTCTGAGGACAGCGACGCCAAATACCTGAGGGAGAAATACGGCTACAACGCCTACCTCAGCGACAGAATCTCTCTGGACCGCACCATACCCGACCACCGGCCCAGCAAGTGAGTGCATGTGGTGGTATCTTACTGTAACTTGTGGTTATATCCGCTCAATGAAGATGAATGGGATTCTGTTTGTGTTGCTCTCTGTGCTTTACATTATGTTTTGGTAAAGAGTAGCTGTGCTGGCGTCCTGTCCACTGACGCGTTATGAGATTTAATTTGTTTTTAAAGTTTTCCTTAAAAAAGTAAAATCAGTCACACGGTAGAAAAACTTTATGCTCCCATGCAGCTCTCGTAACAACTCGTCCACTGCACATGACGTCACTCACTGTGCTTAAAGGAGCATTGATCAACACTGAATAACACATTATACATGCACTTCTTTCCTCACATGATACATGACTGCTCCTATAACTATGGATTCACAGTTTGTGGCTCGTGCAGTAGTTCCGGTGGTAGCGGCTCGGTGTGGTCTGTGCGTCGTCCAGACAAACTGGAGACAAGCTGCTGATGAATTATTGAAATGGAGCGTAGTGATAGTTCAGGCAGAGAACTCAAGTCCCACTTGCATTAGCTGATTGGCATCAGCTGTTTCATTCATGCTGCACAATGAGAGGATCATTCACAGCTGTGAGTCACATCCAATCCATTCATGCAGGTGTAACGCGGCCGTTTGAACCCTCGTTGTAGCTAACCACGTGGATGAAAGTTGGGCACCGTCAGTATGAAACTTGCAGTAGAATTTTTCTCTGCAATAAGAACAGTGACAGCTAGAGACGCTTCAGTCATGAACGATTCGTTCAAAGAGAACAAATCTTTTTAGTGACGAAATGATCCGTTCAGTTCGATGCATTGATTCGTTCCTGCCGTTCACTCTGCTCAGATCGCGGCTCCCCGATCCTTCCTCCTGTCAGAAACCCAGACTGACTGATGTTAGCACGCACCCATAGACTCTTGGAGGAGGGCTGTATTTATCAAAAGACCATGTCATTGGTTAGGAGAACTGCTGAACGTATCACTTGACCGAATGTCTCTCTCTCTCACTCACTCACTGAACGAGTGGTCCTCGTGAACGATACGACCTGATTACGAACAAAAGTGGGGCGGAAGTGAACTGCAAATGTCACTGAGCGACTCGGTGAGCGAGTCTCATGCACCAAAACATCTCTACACGTCCAACGGAACTGCGTCTGACTGAGCCTTTTGGAGGAGGGCTGTATTTATTGGTTAGGACAGGGGCAGGGAACCCGCGGCTTCCTGTGGCTTTGCCAGAAAAGAAAAAACGTTTTGTCCATTTTAATTTTCATCATTATAGTTGAAGCAAAGTGTTTTTACATTCTCTAACTGTAAAAAATGTGCAGCCTATACACCAAATCATTATGTTGCCAACCTAAATGTGCGTCATATCCTGCGTCTACATTTAGACTTAATAGGCTGCGTTACCTTTATTGTAAAATTCAAATATGTTTGCGGCTCCAGGTAAAAATGGCTCCTTAAATAGAAAAGGTTCCTGACCCCTGGGTTAGGAGAACTACGGAACGTATCACTTGACCGAATGTGTCACTCACTCGTCCACTGAACGAGAACGGTCCTCATGACTGATAGGACCCGACTCCGAACGAAAGTGGGGCGGCAGTAAACCAGAAATGTCGCTGAACGACTCGGTGACCGAGTCTCGTGAACGAATGTTGCAGCTTTGAAGATCCAGATCGCTGCAGGGACCGATAACTGCCATCTCTGTGTTCTAGTATCTCTCTGATGTCTCTGTAACATCCAACTTCATAGCACTGTACTGCTTGTGCAGTCTGAGCATTTGAATTTTCCTGCACCAGTAGAAAATAAACTCTTTGCTTGCTCTATTTATTAAAAACTGATTTTGATGTTTGTAATGTTTTTATGATCACAGCGTCTCTAAACATAATACGATGTAACACCCCTCGTGCACGTAAAGGTTTGTCCTTTAAGCTCTTTGTCTGTTTGCCTCTTGCTCTCATGTTTGATGAAGCTGCAGTATCAGGGTGGCTATTGATCTCCACACATGCACGCATGGACACACACACACACACACACACACACACACACACACAGTCCATGCATTAGCCTTTTATATGACATCAGATGATTTTGTGCTTGAACTCGTGCTCATCAGACGTCTCCGTGCAGATCACTGTATCTGCATGCACGCTGTGGTTTTCCCATTAACGCTCCTCTGAAGAGGCTGTCTCTGGTAATGCAGTAACAGCCCTTCAATTTGAAGTCAGTGATGATGAGGAAGTCCTCGGTCCACCGCTGCCACCAGCTGTGTGTGTGTGTGTGTGTGTGTAGTCTGGTGGTGGTAGAGTGCAGGGATCAGAATCCAGCGCTCTGATTTGTCACTCGGGGGGTCTTTTATGTTGCTGGGATCAAAGTGGCGTGTGAAGCGTGTTGGGGTGTGATATCTCCGGGCTTAGCTGCAGCATGTAAGCTGGAGTCTGAGGAGTCCGCTATGTTTGGCTGAAGGTCCCTTTAAAGCGCAGAGCCAGAGGCAGCGGTGAAACGAGAGGAGAGAGGGAGGAAGAAACAAAGATTACATGTCAACGAGGAGAAGCGTAAAACAGGAACACGGTCGTTTAGGGGATAAATCTGCTTACTGTCTCTTCAGGGATATTACATTTACATGTCCAAACCTTCACAACATGTTACTCATGAAGAGTCGACTAATGCATGAGCCATAGACATGTCGGTATGGCTACAGACATGCCAAAAGAAGAGCCGGCAGCTGAGTCCCACAGTCACACTCAGATGAGTGAATGAAGCTGTACTTGTGATGTGACGGCTTCACACTCTCACACTTCTAATCATTCGTGCTGCTCTCTTCTCTCTGCTGCGCGCTGCTGTTACTGGTTACACTCATTTGCACCACCCCTGCTTCCTGCTGTTGCTCCCTCTGTAATTGCAGTGGCTTCTCTTGCCTTATACATAATGTACGTACAGTATATTCTCTGCATCAGAGCCGTATCTGCTGGCTCTTTCTCTGCAGACCCCTCTGGGCTTCTTTTATTTCATGCGTTCCCCTCAGACTGCTGCACTGCTGCTCGCGTTCATTCAGGGAGCTTCTTCAAACACAGAGCCGTCTTTGTAGCTCGATGGGCATTTGTTCCCAAATATAGTGTCTCTGACAGTTGAATAAAATAAACGCAAAGTATCTTCCATCATTGTGTGTTTGATATTTATAATTAAACATTTTTAAGTTTCCTGTCAAATATTTTTTTAAAACTTGAGGGTTTCCTGCCAGAAAAGCCTAAAAAAATGTCTCTATATGTATGAATACTTCAGGTCAAAATGTTGATGATGCCAACATCCATTTTTATGCCGATGACACTGTGATATATTGATCTGCATGGTTCCTCCGTTACGGAGCCTGCAGCCACATTGCAACCTGTTTTAAATATTGTTCACATTCAGCTGTCACAACTAAAGCTGCTTCTAAACACCGATAAAACCAAAGTAATGAATTTCTCAAACGCTCGAAAGAAGCCTGTTGATATTCTTACTGCACAGGGAAAGAAGTTAGAAGTTGTTTGTTGTTATAAATATGTTGGTATTTGGCTTAAACCCCGGGTCCTGTTTCTCCCCTGAGGCACGGAGAAGACGGATCTCTGCTACGTTCTTACCGGTTCTTAATTATGGTGATGTGTTGTACATGAATGCACCTTGCTTGCGTATGTTAGATACAGCATATCACAGCGTATTGTCTTGTTGGCCATCTCTAACACGTCGTAGGCTCGGTCGGTGGTACTCGTTCATTTATAAAGCCATTAAACTCCTATCATTACGGTGGCCCTGAAGTGCAAATCACAACGGCAAAAGAGAAAACACAATGGCATTAACCAAACCGGAAAAGGTAGGTACCCTCGGGTGACATGAATCGTCGCTGATTGGACTGGTCCGTCCTTTGAACCGGGAGGACAACACCGCCAGTCAAACGTAAAGAAAGGAACACGCCGCGATGTATTGCCAAAATTGTGGCAAAGAGTTCGAGGAAAAAACGAACTTCTGCAGTGATTGCGGGAAAAGGCTGCAAGAAGACGGTGACGACACTTACCTGCATCAAAGTAAACTTTAATAGAAGCGAGTACGTTGTCACTGACGGCGCTCATATTTTCATAACATGTAAACCATGTCCTTCCGGTTCAAAGGACCGACCAATCAGCGATGTTTCATGTGCCCGAGGGTACCTACCTTTTTCCGGTTTGGTTAATGTCGTGGTGTTTTCTGATTTGCCGTTGTGATTTGCACTTCAGGGCCACCGTATATCATACATTTGCACGTTGACTGTGCAGAGATCAGACTGTATCGTCTGTGATCTCTGGATGTGGTCTTGATGTCTGCTCCGAGTGCAAGGACCGAACTGGGAAAGGTTTATGTTTTCTGCTCCCCTCACTTTGAGTAGCCTTCAAAATGTCTGGAAGCTCAGAGCGTTGGTCCTGCTGCCTGAGTTTTAAAGCTCATATAAGTACAATGGTGAACGTAAATGTTTTGTCTTCTGTGTCTCACTGTTGTTGATGTGTTTTGTCTGTAACTTGTAGGCTGCTGCCACGTCTCCCTTGGAAATAAGATCTTTGATCTCAGTACCTTACCTGGTAAATTATGGGTTAAATAAAAAGTGGAGAAGAAGTGAAGTAAAGAAGTAAAGGGAGAAGTACAAAAGGTGTTTCCTGTGAGCCACAGCCTGACCCTGCCGCCTCTTTCCTCTTCATTAGAGTTGTTTAAACAGAACAGTAAAACACAGGCCTGCTATCTGCATTAGACACTCACTGAATTTGCAGTCTGGTTGGCTGAACAGGAAGCCGCACATGTTTTGCCTTTCAGCCTCATCGAACAAGATGTCAGCAGCTCCGTGGAGGCTCTTTGGTCTTTTACAGCAATGATGGAAGATGAGTGAAGCGTGCAAAGCTCAGAGCGCAGGCTTCGCAGGCAAGCGTGGAAGGCTTCTCTTTTACAGATGGTGTGCTGTGTTTGCGTGTCTCCCTGCAGATGCAGAAAGGTCAGCTACCCGAGAGACCTCCCCCAGATCTCCCTCATCTTCATCTTCGTCAACGAGGCTCTGTCGGTGATCCTGCGCTCGGTCCACTCGGCTGTCAATCACACGCCGGCTCACTTGCTCAAGGAAATCATCCTGGTGGACGACAACAGCGATGACGGTGAGTAGAAATGAAAGATTTTCTTTCCCCAAAACCTCAGATTAGTTTGATTTGAATCTGTTGTTTCTAAAGTGGAAACAGTTTCTGCCTGAGGAGGCCGACGAAGAGAGCGCAGAACCACAGGAGGGAGAGAGACGGCTCCAGGCAGCCCTCTGGGTTTTATACACGTTCCAACAACAATGGAGGAGACAACAAACCGAAACTGCAGTTATCGTTCAGGATTCTTGTAATGTGGTTTCATCCCATTCAGAAGGTTTGATCAGCTGAAATTATTTCACTCAGCCGGCGTCAGAGGCAGCAGAATTTTATTTCTGTGATTTTCAAAAGGAGACGAGCAGATAAAAGTTACAAAGAGGAGCTAAGCGGCTGCTTTTCCGCTCTCTGCAACTGCTGCGAGTAAACAGTAATCTACTATGGCTGAACAGACAAAGAAAAGATGGATGACTACAGATACAACTTCAGCAATAACTGAACATCCAAAGAAAAAGAAACAAACTTGACGCTCAGATGAAGCAAACAGTCTGAAAAGGAAAATCAAGAGTTACAACCGGAGCCAGCCGTGGACGTCTTTTATTGTGTTTTCTGTGTTTGTACAAATCATCACTGATCAGTCACTGATGCGTGTTTACAAAATGTATCAATATCATGGTCGAACACTCAAAACTAAACATGTGACTTTAAGGTGACAGCTTTGTGGCCGACCCGCCCCGGGCTCGCTGAGCTGCACAGAGGTTTGTACTTAGCTGCCTAAGAATGTGAGAAAAGCTCTAATAACAAAATAATCTATAAAGTGGCTTCACAGGGATTCTTCAAAGTAGGAGATTCGCTCATCTGATGTCTTGCCGAGCTTTAGACGAGAAGATCGATACCTCCCTCGTGTATTTATGGTCAATATGAAGCTTCAGCAGCAGCGGCTTCGTTTAGCTCACAGACTGGAGTGAAGGGAAACAGCTAACCTGGCTTTGTGCAGCATCCGCAGCATCCTGAGCTCGTTTCCACTTTACATGAAGATTTGCTTCATCTCATCAGTTGCAGAGTGGGAATTTAAACACATTAAACTCATGGTCTGCAACCTTGTTTCACCTGAGAGCTACTTGCATCACATCGCTGTAATCGCTGGTGGCGCCCCGTGTTGGTTCTTCTGTGAACCTCTCACAGGACCTCTCATCCCCTGCATTAAACACATAAATCATATGTTCTTACTTGTTGCATGTTTCTCCTCATGAACATGCACATATATAGCTTTCTGACATGCTGTCATAAAGGACAAAGGCATCAACCTTGTCATACATCTCAGTTGGCCTGACATGGTGATGGGCACCTCCTTGCCAAAAGCCGTCGTCATTGTTTTTGAGCGGCAGCGTTTGCTGAGGTGACTGACGGTGTCGGCTTTTTGCACAGCAGACTGGCAGAGTGAGGCGGAGCGCCACAATCGGATGTCACGGGGAGAGATGTGCCTGTCTTATTTATTGGGCAGGCCCGCAAAGCCGGGCTTTGTGAGAGGAGAGAGATGAGGGGAGGGGAAGGAGATGAAACTGGCAGACCGAAAACAAGAGAGGGGGTACAAGAAGATAAAGAGCAAGACGTGTTGGTGTAAGAGAGAAATTATGGAAGAGGGGATAGAAAGAGAGAAAGAAACGTGGAGGAACGAAGAGGCTGAAGAGGTTTAAATAGGCAAAGTAAAAAGGAGGTAGAAGGAAGAAGCGATGAGAGAATGAAAGGAGAGCGGAAAGAGCTTACCAGGCTATTAGAGAAAGTGGCAGAACGAGAGAGGGTGGGGGGGGAGACACAGAGGCTGTAAGATAAATCTGTAAGAGGTCGGACACAGAGGAGAGAGCGGAAGGTGATGGGTATCCATGAGAGAGAGAGAGAGAGAGAGAGCAATCAGACAGAACAGGAGAAAGACAAATAAGGAGGAAATGGGAAGAAAGAGATGAGATAGTGGAGGATTTAAAGGATAAGGCGGCTGTTATTCTATTTGTCTTATTTCCAGCAAATCTCACCAGAAGACCAGAAACAACAAAGCATTAGTCTGTCGCTCCACACTTCCTGTCTGTTTCCCTGAGCCTAAAGATCAGCGGGCTCCGCCGCAGGCTGCGACCTCATGTGCCACAAACATACTGTATGGCTTCATCAGAATAAAGAGGCTTACCCGTCTAATGGAAGAGGAGTGTACTGTTGTGTTCAGTGAACGATGTCAAGCAGGAAATAATGCATTTGCTTGTTCCAGCTGCGGCTCAGGGATCCGGTTTATGACTATGTTCTTCTCTTCTTCTTCTATGACTTACTCCGACTGTGGATGATGACATTGTGCTTATTAAGTCAGGTGCAGAGATCTTGCAGAGCCAGTCATCTGATCAGACAGGTTGTAAACAAACCTCCAGGTTAGCAAGATCATCAAGGTGCAAACAAAATCTGTCTGTCGTCAATCCATCAGGAGAAACACGATGCCCCGGGAAAAAGCCGCTGTCAGTCAAAGCTGGTGTTCTCTGTAATACATAGAAGCAAGAATATTTGAAATTGGCGCCACAGCTCGTGGTTTCGCCCATTCTACATTCCTACAACACCCAGCATGCATTGCGCCCCTCCCTCTGAAAGGAACGGCCCAGTGAGAGACACTGGAGAGAAATACTACTGTTTTTGCTGCAGGCAACGGCTCAGAGTGGGACAGAATATACCGGTGCATCGTCTAAAAAACCTTCAGGTCTGCAGTCGACATTTCAAACTTGATGATTTTGATCGAGACATGACATCGGAGGCGGGCGTCTAGATTGAGGAAGTGTAGTTTAGCGAGCTCCCTGGCTTCTCCAACGGGCCCGGGAAAACCTCCGACAGACTACGTAAAGCGCATCATCTTGGGAGGTTTTTCCGGGCCCATTGGAGAAGCGGATAGCGTCCTCCAAAGGCACAGAGCATAATGCCATTAGCTCCCCATGATAGCATGATAGGACTGAAAAATCAGTGAACTGGCCCTTTAATGGCTTTTTGACAACAGTGGAAGTGACATTTTAGTGGTTTAATTTCTTCGATGCTTTCTGGTCTTTTCATGGGATTTGTCAGAGATAAGAAACATATAAAATATCACACGATGATAAAATATCTTTATGGAACATTAAAGGGGGAGTGAGCGGACAGAGAGACAGCTGAACCCCTCCGCTCCTCTCTGACTTTAAACTGATGGTTGGCTCAGAGCCACATTTCCATCACAGAGGGGACAAGATTGCAGCGACGCAGAGGGCGAGGCATCCAAACACAAACACTCAGCACTCTCACTGCCTGCACGAGTCACCTGGCTCTGTGGCCTCGCAGCGTGCACACTCGAGTGTATGAATAACGTGTGAGCGTGTGAGACGGAGAGGAAGAAGACACAGCATCGGCAATGAGTTTGTGATCAAGAGTCTGTGTGAGCGAGAGAGAAATAAAGAGGCAGAGAGAAAGAGATGAAAAACACAGAGGGAATGAGAAATGTGCTTTTTTGTTTAAGGGAATGTGTGTGTGTGTGTGTGTCTGTGTGTGTGTGTGTGTGCGTGTGCGTGTGTGTGTGTGTGTTTGCGATGCAGAGGAAGAAGTGTTTGAGTCCAGAGGGGAAAGGCTGATGAGTTGATGGAGAGATCAAAGGTGGAGCAGTGGATGTCTCTCCTGAAGCTGCAGACTGTGACTGTTAAAAAATGCACCACAGGCAGCAGAAGGAGCAGATTTATGTCGTCTCTCTGTTTCTGCATCTTTGTGTGTTTGTGTTCATAAAACCTGATTTTTATTTGGTTGTTTATGTTTGTCAGGCCGCGGCAAAGCTTCTGTATCCGACGCATAGTTGGAGAGAATATCTGATGATTTTTAAATAATGCTATGAAACGGGAGATATCGTTGATGTGAAGCTGATTTATGTCAATGTTAATTATATTTTCAAACTTTGCATTAAAGTGGTAATCTCCAAGATCTCAGTTTCGCTCTCTTTGGCGCCACCTATGGTGATAAACGGTAACTGTGGGAGCACACTTCCCAGATATCCAGACAGTGCTGCATGTGTGACGTCCACGGTCGGCTCCGGTTGTAACTCTTGATTTTCCTGGCTGACGGTCGCTTTCCTTTTCAGACTGTTTGCTTCATCTGAGCGTCGAGTTTGTTTCTTCTTCTTTGGATTTTCACTTCTTGTTGAAGTTGTATCTGTAGTCATCCATCTTTTCTTTGTTTGTTCAGCCATAGTAGATTACTGTTTACTCACAACACTTGCAGAGACCGGAAAAGCAGCCGCTTAGCTCCGCCTACCCTCTCTGGCAGACCAACCACTGCTGGCTGATGGGAAACACGTCACTAACTGTGCGCCGCTTGGGATTTATTCCACCAAAGTCGCCACAGACACCCAGTCTGTAATACTGCAAATGCAAAGGCTTTCATCAGTGGGCCATCGGCTCAATCACCATTGTGTTACCTCATTCGGCGATAGATAGACTTAACACACATTTATTTAGTTTTATTTTAAGTTTTATAAACTATCCTTATTTAAACATGTATGGCAACATTTGTTCTTTCAGCTGTTGCTATCGTTTATGGCGTAGAAATGTTAATGTGTTTTCTGTGTGCGACAGCATTTCTAAATTGGATCTTAAAGATGTTCGTCCCTTGATTTTTGCTAATTTTCACATATTAAGTTCAGTCTGTACTGAGCTGTTGGTAATGTGACACATTTGTTTTTTGGCTCACTAGTTGTGTTAAGTGACGCACTCCTACTCCTACTTCCTCTTTTGAAATGGCAACATGGTCATATATTTTTTACTGGCTTTTCCTCTGTGCTCTGGTTTTAGTCATCCAGCTCATGCTGATTCAAAGCTTCAACCAGGTCCAGTCGCCTTTTTGATTAAACTGTGAATAAAATGAAACTTTAAGGAGAGGTACAGAGAAATGATCTCTTCTCTGAATACAATGATCAGGGTCAGTTACTGCTCTGTGCAGCAAACATGCAGCTTAGCAGGAGTTCAACATTTGTTCAAGGTCACATCAGGAGGAAGGATGATGCTGATACAGTCTCTCTAAATCTGCTTTTGCTTTGTCTGGTGTGTGACGTTTTTGTGTTTTCGGACTGCAGAGCAGCTGAAGGGACCCCTGGAGGAGTACGTGAACAAGCGCTACCCCGGCCTGGTGAAGATCGTCAGGAACCAGAAGAGAGAGGGACTCATCCGAGCCCGGATCGAGGGCTGGAAGGTCGCCACCGCAGAGGTGACGGGGTTCTTTGACGCCCACGTGGAGTTCACCCCGTCATGGTGAGTAATTCTGGCATGTTGAGAGAACAACTATTGACACCTACTTTCACCAACATGATAACAGCAGTAACAAGAAGGGCCTGTAAGGATCACTTTTAAAAGAGAGAAACAAAAGTGCTTCACAGAATCATTGCAGAGAGGACAGAGGAGAGCAGCGGCAGACGCACACAAAGTCATTTCACACCTGAGAAGTTTTAAGATAAGGAGCGAAGGAGAAGGTAGAGCCTGTAGAATCAGGATAACAAGATACCAGAGGACATATAGCTCGTCAAACAACAAACAAAACATAAGACAAGCAATAAACAAGACACCGCTCAGAGGCCTCCTCGCAAAGTTCATTTCAAGGAATCTTTTGAGAGATGAGCCTGATCTGGCTGAGACATAAACACTTACAACGTTTCTGCCACGTCCCGCTGACAGCTTTTTGTAGGTCTCCTTTTTCGTTTTCCAGCCAAGTGTGTACTTTAGAGTTCGTTCACACCCCGACTCACTCAGCATAAACAGACACATGCCCCCCGAGCTGCACTGAGCTCAATCAAATGGAATGAGTAATAAAGTCGGTACAACTTGAGGGACTCTGTAACTGACAGAAGTGGGCGAGCGGGTGGAGATCTAAGAGAAGCTCTGAGCCGCCTGTTAGTTTGTGTCTGTAAAAAGTTTGTATGTGTTTACGCTCCTCTCAGGGCCGAGCCGGTTCTGGCCCGGATAAAAGAGGACCACAAGAGGATCATTCTGCCCTCCATCGACAACATCAAACACGACACGTTTGAGGTGGAGCGCTACGAGAACTCGGGCCACGGCTACAACTGGGAGCTGTGGTGCATGTACATCAACCCGCCCAAACAGTGGTGGGACGAGGGCGACATATCGGCCCCCATCAGGTGAGAAGACTTCGCCCAGACAGCGACAGAATAAAACCACGGCATGTTTACTGGTTTGCTCAGAAGGACAAATGAGGGTCTCAGTTGTATTTGCACGGACTTATCTTTGTCATTGCTTTCAGATTTTCATTAAAAGTGCCAGTGTGTTTTGAGGAAGCAGTTTTTTTTTAACCGTCAGTGTGACTGCAAATTAGAGAAAGTTGTTTGGGAGACTTATCTGAGTAAACAAACGAGGGGGAAGGAACAAATAATCTCTTGATTGAGTCCCAGACTCCATCAAACTTACAGAGCGAGTCGCTGCAAATGGGATTTTTATAATCACTTTTTTACACAAATGTTTGTGTTGAATCCAACTTTCAGCATTTATTTCAAGAGAAAACAATGCGAGAAATGCCCGGATGTTTGAGTATGAGACGCGAGCTCACTGGTTGTACTCAACCGCCCCAAAATGCATTGCGGCTATTCAGCTTCTACTATGAAGGATGGACCTGAGATCAGACCGGACATATGTAAATGATTAAGTCACGTGATACGAAGAAGATGGCTCTGAGTACGATGCCAACGGCATCCTAATAGTCAGGTTAGTAGGCAGTATGCAGTACATACTGTTTGAGTATGTAGTAGGCAGAGAAACTGTATATAAAGATGGACGACGTGTCTCCATCTGTTCTCATTGAAGCCAAAACAGCCCCCATGATAGGCGCCGCCATCTCGGCTAGTGACGTCATTTGGAGCCAGAGTTGCGCTGTAGAGATCGGTGGGTGGCGTCTTTAACAGCAGAACAGCCTCTTTGTGTTGGTCTGAAGCAGACGTTCACAGATATGGAAATTTTATTGACTGAAATGAAATTTATTGACTGACTGTAGTGATTGTTTTGGTTACGTCTCCTCTCACTGTTCCTCCTCCACGCTAATCCGGAACAGATCGGCTGCAGGAGCTGGATTGGTCAACAGAGCTGTCAATCATCCTTTAACCTCATCAAATAACTTATTAAAAATTACTAATGAACACTTGGACATAAATCAGCCTGATAAGAACTATAATGACAGAAACCATGTTTGAGAAAAATTTATTTGGCGTGTATTTTGGATTTTATAGTTTGACTCATGTCCCATCTGTTAACATGGAGGAGGCGGGGCTTATGACCGATACTGCAGCCAGTCAGCAGGGGGCGATAGAGAGGGTTTCACTTTTAGGGAGCTGTCATGTCGTCCATCTTTTTAAACAGTCTGTGGTGAAAACATGTAAATCACATTCTGAACATCTGCATGTAAATAAAACTACACCAACATTCACAGGTACAAAGCCTCATAAACCTCACCTGCAGAGTGTGACTCAGTGTTTAGTGTCACTGCTTTTTATACGTTGGTGTTTCCTCACTGCAGGACTCCCGCCATGATCGGCTGCTCCTTTGTGGCCAACCGCGACTACTTTGGCGAACTCGGCCTGCTCGACTCCGGCATGGACGTCTACGGAGGGGAGAACATCGAACTGGGCATCAGGGTTTGTGTGTCACCCAGTTTCCTCCTCTCCCGCTCCCTCTTTGCCCCTGTAGGTTTAAGTGGAGCAGTGGCCACCATAGCGTGGCACGGCTGATAAATGAGGCCCCATTAGGAGTCCTGGAGGAGCGGCCCTGTGCAGCTCACGGCAGGGCAGTGGAGATAAATAGGTCACGTAGAGCGGGAAGGTCTGAGAGTATATTTCTGTACATTCGGAGAGATTGAAGAGGCTGTTGTTGTTCTGCAGGGTCACTGAGCTGTTTCTGCTGAGAAGCAAAAACAGCACGAGAAACAGAATGTAACATACACAAAAGATGGATTTGATATATATTATAAACATCAAGCTTTCATACTCAGATGTCAAATAGAAATTATGAAGTTAATTTCCCTCTTCTGCGTCCCCTTCTCCCTGCAGGTGTGGCTGTGTGGAGGCAGCATGGAGGTGCTGCCGTGCTCCAGGGTGGCTCACATCGCACGCATGAAGAAGCCCTACCACAGCAACATCGCCTTCCACACACGCCGTAACGCCCTGCGCGTGGCTGAGGTCTGGATGGACGAGTACAAGTCCAACGTCTATCTGGCCTGGAACATCCCCATGGAGGTGAGAGGGGGGGGCGTTACTATGGCAATTAGTTAAATCTTGATTGCAATCGATAGAAGATAGAACAATCATTTGTGTTTAAATGTCCTGGATGACCGTTCGAACTGTTCATGTGTAAAAAGATGACTTCCCATAATGAGTCCCTGTGCTCATGCAGAACCACGGTATTGATTACGGAGACGTCTCTCAGAGGGTCGCGCTGAGGAAGAGTCTGCAGTGTAAAAGCTTCGAGTGGTACCTCGACAACGTTTACCCAGAGATGAGGAGGTACAACAACACGCTGTTCTACGGAGAGGTGAGTCAGCAGTTAGACCGACATCAAGGAGAAAGAGAGGGTAGGATGGGTTTTTATTGTCACTGTTATAAAAACTCTTGTGTCTCTTTGGTACGGACAAAACAAGACAAACATTAAAAACATGCTAAAAAAAGGCACAGTGATAATTAAGAGCAGTTATATATGACATTAAATAAATAGTGGAGTGCTTGTGCTATGATTGCGGCTGGTTGGAGGGGAATTATTGCACTCAGCAGCTGGCCTCAGCCTGTCTTTGGGGGGGCACACATTTTACCACCTGTGGAAAGTTGTTTCTAAAGCCGCTTTCCCACTGGTGAAAAAACACCTGGCTTTTCTGCTGAGTGGGAAATGACTCTGCAGTAGAACTGGGTAATTATCGCCTCTCCGCCGTGATGCTATGCTCCGTCGGTAACTTCTGCAACTCCTTGTCATCTCAGCTACAAAAAGGATATTAGTCTGTCTGTCTGATTGTCCTGTATCTCCTCCCAGAGGGAAGAGGGGAGAACAGGTAGTGTCCAGGTGGGTGGGGTCTTTTATGATGCAGCTGGCTTTCCTACAGAGCCGACCAGTATCACTGAGAGGTTGGAGGGTTGTCCCAATCACCCGCTCTGCCGCCTTCACCACCCGCTGTTGGTCACTCTTGTCCTCCGCTGTGCAGCTGCTAAACCGTGCCGTGCAGCAGTAGGCCAGGAGGCCTTCAGTGGTGGCCCGATAGAAGTTTATCAGCAGGTGTTGTGGGAGGTGAGCCTGCTTGAGTCTCTGCTGGGCCTTCCCCACCTGATGGGAGATGTTAGTGGACCAGGTGAGGTCAGTTGCGATGGGAACTCTCAGGAACCTAAAACATTTCTCCAGAGGGCAGAGTGTTCAGTGTGCCTGGATTTAGTAATATATGTGATGTCTGGTGTACGTGCACAAATGGATGAAACCAGGGGAACAACAGATTGGAGAGAAATACGTCCTGTAGAGTCGGTACATAAATATCTGTAGCTCAAAACCAGAGACAGGAAGTACTCAAACATCTCCCTGCACACAGTCTGAGCTGTACCTACAATACAACAATCAAGATCTTCATCTTACAAGTCGTGTTACAAACATTTTAATTCCGACTGGCAGATTTTTTGAGAAAACCTAAATACAGTTTGAAAATCAGAGTTTAACCTGGCATCACTGCAGTTCTAATATCGACCGCTACTCTCCTTCATTTCAGATCCGTAACTCCAAAATAAGCCACCTGTGTATGGATCAGGGCATGAAGGAGAACCACACGGCCACCCTGCACCCCTGCCACGGATGGGGTCCTCAGGTACGGTATGGACACCACACGCTCGCAGAGTGCATCTCTCACCGCTGCCTCTCTGAAACACACGCGGCTCATTAGTGTCACTCTGATTTACAGCCGTGTTTCCCACACAGGCTCAGCTGTAATCCTCTTAGCGGAGACTTCTGCTGTCGGGCTAAAATGTTCATGTGTTGCACTTTTTTCTGCTGAGGTCCTCAGTCAGCAGTGTCAGATCCTCAGCCCTCAAACCCGCGGGGCGTCTCTTTTAAGTTCGCTGGAGTAAACAGGTGCTCCAGGGAATGCAAAGCTTAGCCACAGTTTGAAAATGCTAAAGGCTAGCTGAGCTAAAAATAAGAGATTGCTGCATAACATAACCGTGTACAAAAAACGTCCTTCAGTTGATTTATTAAGACAGACATCTGATGAAACAAACTCCTCAAGCTCCTCGCTTGAACTTAATGATCTTAGGTAGCAGCAGTGACCTCTAGAGGACCACATTATGTTAGAACCCAAAATATTCCCTCAACACCTGACATATGCACCGCAAACACATGGAACAATTTGAAATCTACGGAAGCCCTGAGCGGACATGCATCCATACATTTTATTTACTCTGTTTTCCCGCAATAACAAGATATTCCTGCTCGTTTTTTCTCGTATCTCGGGAAAACAAAGCTTTCCCATTATAACGGATTAATTTAGCCCATTATCTCAAGATAACGAAGCTCGCTTTCTCCCTGATAACAGGATCCTTTTCCAGTGTTCTAGACAACAGAACAACAGGCTGGTCTCTGTGATATTACAGACCAGGACATGCTATGCTGCCATTGCCCACACTGATAAAGTTTAGCATGTTTGTTCGTCGTTTTGTGCTTTTACAACTCTGTAGATACGAGTTATGATCATCAGACGTTATGGTGGTGCCGCGTTATCACGGGAATACTGAGTAAATATTATGTGTACATTTCCGTAGCAAAGACACCTTTCTTTAATCTTTAAAGCTCCTGTAGGAGTTTTTAGCTAATTCTGAAATTGCCTGAAACACTGATGCCTCAATATGAGCTGCAAAAGCAAACAAGACCATCAGCAACAAGATTATTTCTTTATAGTTATTTTAAATGCCTGAAACCACTGCAGGGGGGAAGGTGTCAGGCGAGGCGGTTAACTGCACGCTGCCAAATCAGCCTTGTTTCTATATTTTCCCTGGCAAAGATTCACAGCGAGTGATACCAAGTGATATGTTTTAATGTTAAATAAAAGAAGGATGACATTTTTACACATCAGCAAACAGATAGGAGGTCCCACTTTGTCCACAGGGGTCGCCAACATAAACGCAAACCGAAGGTTCCTCACAGGAGCTTTAAATACAAAGATGGTCAAATCTGAGAAATATGTTCCCAGATATTACCATCAATAAAGAAGAAATACTCGTTTATCTTTGAATATTTTAGTTTTCCAGGAAGTGAGACGAAAACGCTGAAAAAAACATTTGGTTAAAGAAGCCGGAGGAGCAAAATGCTTTCAGACAGTGGTGATGTTTTCTGGCTCTGGAGTTTTCACTTCCTACACAAAGAGGACTTTTTTTAGTACCAGACGACCCTGAAATTTGATTAAGGCGAACTAATCTTTGCGATCTCAGTTGGTCTGGACATTGTTGAGGAAACACTGTGATTTGACTGATGAGAGGGGCCGGGTTATACAGGAAGATTACGGACTGCAGCAACAGGCAGAGCACTTTGTGCAGCACCGAGACGCATCAAACCTCTGGGCACTATGTGGACCCTTCTGTTAATCAGAGTAAAGGAAAGGAAACAACTTGTATTATTCATTGGGTTCAAGCTTAGGCCATCACTGCAGGTTAGTTTCTGCATGTGTTCACCTAATGTTCACAAACAGATCGGCTCTCTCAGTCGTGTTCTTATTAAAATGTGGCTACAAGGTTTAGGGACTGACCGCAGACAAAACCATGTCTGTGTCGTCTCCGTGTTTTCCTCCAGTTGGGGCGTTACACCAAAGAGGGGCAGCTGTTCCTCGGCCCTCTGGGCAGCACGGGGGACGACACCCGCTGCGTGGTGGACGATCAGATGAGCAGCTTTCCTCAGCTCCTCAACTGTGACAAGGTGACCAACGTGAAGCAGAAGACGTGGCATTTCAATCAGGTGAGACGTTTTTACAACAAAGTCATAGATTTTGGAGGAAAGGCAGAATTGGTTTGAATGTGGTTAGATAAAATAAGCTTTAACCTTTTACTGTAGAGGCTGTTTGAAGTGAAATCGTGACCTTGAAACACAATTTTCATCCTTATTGATAATTTTTCACGGTGTTATCACCCAAAAATACTGCTACTACTATCGCCGCTCTCCCCTCATCTTGTCTTGGCGTTTATTTTCTTGTTGGTTACGTAAGACGAAAACCTTTCGTAGGTCATCTCTCCATCAGTCCTTCAGTTCCACCTGAGAAAGTTAGAGTCAAAGCTTTTAAGCTTTATTTGCTGGAATAAGTGAGCACACACAGAGAGCTCAGCAGACCTTTAGCCGCAGTGATCCTTTATCACACAGCGTGAAGAGCAGTGACGAGTCCAGCTGAAGCAGGCGGCAGTTTCCTCCGTCACTAACGTCTCAAACCTGCAACAATTTATTTTGTTTTTTGTGGAGTTATTTTGCATTCACAGTTCTTTGTATTCCTTTTACAATATCTTAGGAACACCTGGAGGGAGTTTCTTCAAATTTTGCACAACTGTTCACTTGGAGTCAAGTATGAACTGATTAGATTTTGGTGGTCAGAGGTCAAAGGTCAAGGTCACCGTGACCTCACAAAACACATTTCTGGTTATAACTCCAGAATTCCTACACTAATTATGTTAAAAGTTGGCACAAACGTCCTCTTTGACTCTATGAACTGATTAGATTTTGGTGGTCAAAGGTTAAAGGTCAAAATCACCGTGATCTCACGTCCATCCCTTTCTTGTGAACACTATGTCTCAGGAATGCCTTGAAGGAAGTTCTTAAAATTTGGCAATAACGTCTATCTGGACTCAAGGATGATCTGAGTAGATTTTGGTGGTCAAAGGTCAAAGGTCAACTGTCACTGTGACCTCACAAAACACATTTGAGGCCATAACTCAATAATTCATACACTAATTATGACAAGATTTCATACAAATTTCTAATAGTTTAAAAAGATGAAGTGATGACATTTTATACCCAAAAGGTGAAAGGTCAGTTTCACTGTGACAGCATCATGCTTCATATTGTCACTCCAATGCAATTCTTATTGCTTTAGACCCCAAAGGTGCTTCATGTGTATGAATCCACCCTTTTCACTTCCTCTCACTGGATGACAACAGGACAGGGCGCCTCCTGCTCCTCTGGTGATCCACATCGAGCTCTTTGATCTGCTAATATTGAACTGGAGGTGATGATGATTGCATCATGTGTCAAAGCTCGTGAGGGCAGCATTTCTCACTGGAATCAAACATGTCGCCAAAACATGCACTTAATACCTTTTGTTTGATAACTCCAACATCTACAGTCACAGACAGGAATACAACCGCAGGGTGGTGACTCTAGTTTCAGCATCAGAACATTATTAATAATACATTACCTGAGAGGATTAACTGCGAAACATGTGTCCACCTGAGCCTTTGCTCCTGTCACATCCTGTCACATGTGGTACACAGCGGCGTCTGTAAACCCTGATAAACCCTGACCGTGTCTCTCCTCCCGCCTGCAGAATGAATCCATCATAAACCGAGCGACGGGACGCTGCCTGGAGGTGGTGCCGGCGAACGTTTACTTTGGCCACCTGCTGGTCCTGCAGCCCTGCTCCGGGCAGAGGTGGACCATCAAGAACAACATGAAGCAGTAGTCCACGGCCCGATTTCACTGGGACCAACGACACCAGAGGCCAATTTACAGAGATGTCACGTGACCTCAGCTTGGCCTACATGTGAGGCAGAGGCTCCTCCCCTTCAAATAATGGTTCTTAAGAGATGAGCGCTTTGAACGTCTCGGTGCGTTCAAAATTCAAGTTTTAGCATGGGGACTGTTTCTCTCAAACTGTTGACGTGGCGTTGCCATGACTCCTGTACGTGCCACTTCTCTGCAATGTTTTTAGGTTTAAGGATGAAGATTTGATCAGCCAAAACTGTGTTGTGTCTAATGTGGGACAAAAAAAGGTTTCTACCGTCATCCTCCAAATGTTTCTGCATCATTTCACTCTGTATCATGTCGTGTGCTAAAGGCCGAGTAAAAGAATCAGACAGCTGGGATTAAAGTTTCAGTAACATGCACTGATCAGAAAACATTGGTAGTTTGTTGTAGGTCTCATCGGTGGTTAGATTTTATGTCTGCTTGTGACAGGCATCAGTTTAACAGTGACGTCGACATTAATGCCGACAGAAGCCAACAGCCTGTAAATACTTATAATTTGAAGAAGAAGGCGTCTAATATTTGAGCCTGTTTTTATAGGTATTGTGAATCATCTCCAAACTCACTCTGTCGAGGGCTACTGGACTCAATCATGGTTTTATATGTGGTGGACGCATTAGTCTTTTGATTTTTTACTCAACTCAAGTACATCTTGTAGCATGATTGTAAGTACTGTATGCACACAGGGACAAAGTTTAATTGAGCTGGGCTGATTTATCGTTTCCTGCCGAGTGCCATAACCGCTGCAGACGGCCGGACTGCCCGGCTGCAGCCTGAAGCACTTTCTCGGACACAGAGACAGACGCACTCTCTGAGGGGAGGAGTCAATCAGGAACAGAAAAGTGCACAAATGGATCGATCGTGGAGATGCTGGAGGCCTTTCAGGTCAGTATTGTTAATGTACTGAGATGTATATGATGTCATATATTCAATTAGTTCAATGTTATCAGTTGGATTTTTGCTTCCAAGATTGTCTTCCAATAAACAACTGGTTTCCTGGTTCTTGTTGGTTCATGTGTCGGAGGGAAGCAGGGGCGGAGCCCAACTGGGGGCCAACTGGGGCACTGACTTATGCAGGGGTGGCATAAAGACACACGCTCGTATTAATAGCATTTAATTAATCCTTCCTTCTAAGCTTAATTCATGAAGGACTCAAACAGAAGATGTATGACCAGAGTAACAGTTTGAAGTACTAAAGGACTCCCAGGCCACCCCTCTGGATCCGCCCCTGGAGGGAAGAATACAGTCTTTTAATTCTTTAGTCTTTTTTTCTGCCTTTATTGATCGTGAGGTCAGTGGATAGTGTCGAAACGGCATGAAACGCAGCACAGGGCTGAGGGTGGGAGTCCAACACGGGCCGCCGCATCGAGGCCTGTATGTTTGTCTTATATGGTGCGTTCCATTTACCTCGGCAGTCAGGATTCTGAACTGGGAATGACGCAACACCCGAGTTCACCGCGTTCCAGTACAAGTCGGAAAACCAAGTTGGACGCCTCCAGTAAAACAGTTATTGTGCTTGCTCTCTTGGAACACAGACAACTACAGAACAAATACGTGATCCACAACATGTCCACAGATAGAAACACTGTGTGTGCGACTGAGTCAGTGACACAAATAAGACAGAAGGGATAATAAACAGTAGCTTTATACGCAGATAGCTCTAGCAGGTTAGCCATTACAATACCAGTGGATAACAGCGCATTATGCCGTATTTTGTGCTTACAAACACCACAACAACATGTCCACAGGTAGAAGTTTGACATGTGAGGTCAGGGTTGGTGAGGTTCCTTTGACTTTCCGAGTCGGAAATCTGACCTCAGGTGACGTTCCAGTTGAAATGTCTGACTGGGGACTCGAGTACAAATGGAACGCACCATTATCACTTTAGTTTAATGAACTGTGAATATTTAGTTGCTCTCAAACTGTCCTTGTGAAAAACTATTATTTTCATTCACTTAGAAACCAACATAATCCTTCATTATTTACGTTTTTCTGTTGACAAATATTATCTTGACACTCTGCAGAGTTAGATCTACGACGCCGGGCCAATTCCTTTTTTTAACTGCTGCATCCATTTCCATGGTTTTCATCAGGATGTTTCTCATCTGCCCTTTAAACCGTCTCCTAAAATAGACCACTTCAAAACAGATTTCACCCTCCACTTCCAGCTGCATGGCATCTGCTGCAGCTGTGAACACCAACTTGGCTTATGAATAGTTTAATCTCACATCCTTTATAAAAGTGGTACACTGAAATATTACACATCCTACGAGGCAGCCAGGTGGCCCCCCATTAAAGAGACGCTCCTATAAATGGAAAGTTATGGATTCAATCCCCCGGCAGCCGCGCGTCCTGAGGAAGGCGTCCTTGAACTCTGCGGCTTCGTCTCGCTAAGCGGCTCTGGAAGAAGCGTCAGCTAAACGCTTAAGATGTAAATGAAACGGGAGGAGACTGCTGGGAGCACAAGGGCCTGTTTCTCGCAGCGAGCAGGAGTGGGTGGTGTCGCTCTGGAGGACAGAGCCTGCATGCTAACACAACACTGAATGCTGATCAGACTCTTTAAGGATGGGCTGCTCATCGCCTCATGGCAGGAAACAGGATTCATATGTTTACCAGCTTAAAGTTAACAGTCACTGTAAATAATCAGGCATGGTCTGAGTAAATTAATCCTACAGGGACAGAATAATTACTCGAGTCAATTTAAATGATTGGAACAGCTTCTTAGCCTTATTTTAGGGTGAAATCTTGTGACTAATTTCTCTAACTCACTGCAGCTGAACGACCAGACATGACATCACAATGTAAGTGCTGAATGTGGCTTCAAAGAGAAACGTCTGCCTCTTAAAAAAAGATGATTGAGTGATCTGGGACACACCCAAACAAGTTATATCTGCAGGAGAGAATGATGTCACAGGTTGTGGTGTGTTCAGGATATATAGCTGGATTGTAGCCGACTTTATCAGTGCATTTGTGTCACTACAGCTTCACCATCTTCAGGCCTAATGCTACCCTCTTGTGGTCTCAGCGAGGTCACAGACTGATAATAAAAAATCTAATAATACAGAAGCCTGTGCACGTTTGTCTGAACTGACAGCCTGCTCCTCTGAAAGAAGAACTCGTCTGTGTTGTTTGGGTTTTTAAAAGTCCCTGAAATTGTTCATGCAAAAGTCGACGTTGTGAAACGTGTGAATAATTTGTTTCTCTGTCGCTTACATTAATGATGGAGGTTATTTAAGGTAAGGAGGGTGTGCTCAAAGTGAGGCACTGAGCAGCTGCAGGTCTGTTCACATTTGAAGGTGACGCTTGTTAGAGACTAAAATGTTTAAGTTCTGAGGAGTCCTGATTACAGATAACGTCCTCGATAATGAGCATGTGTGCAATCCATCCATCTGTTATCTAAACTGCTAGTCCTGTTCAGGGTAGCGGAGAGGCTGGAGCCTATCCCAGCTGTCATTGGGCGAGAGGCGGGGTCACACCTGGACTGATCACCAGCCAATCACAGGGCTGACACACAGAGACAGACAACCTTTCACGCTCACATTCACACCTACGGGCAATTTACCCGTAGTACCTGGAGGGAACGCACACACACACGGGGAGAACATGCACACTCCGCACAGAACGGCCCGCTACAGCTGAACCGGGATTTGAACTAGGAACCTTCTAGCTGCAGCGCTAACCACTGCAGCACCGTGCAGCCCGCATGTGTGCACTGTCAAAGAAAATATCAAGCGTGATTTAAAAAACACAGTTTATTGCCTCAATGCTTAATCCTTTCACTTTTGTACAAGTTTCCATATTTACATTTTCATAACTTTTACGCCTCTAATAATAAATATTATAACTGAAAGTCTCTCTCTAGTCTACATGTTTAAATACTGCACATGCAAAGTATGTATCGTGTGTGCTTGTCTAGTAGATATGCTGTCTTATTAGCTATGTACAAAGTTACACAACAAAAACATGTGGGATCCACTCACCATGCTACTGACACACTGTGCACTTCCCCTTCAAAATAAAAGTCTACTTCTGCGATGGAGACATGCGACTGTTCTGCAGGGGCCAGGACAGTTCGGACTGTAAGCAAAGTAACTGGAACTCTAATCCCAACAGAAAAACACAAATAAAAGCAAAAGTTCCTTTGAAAGAACAAATCAAAGATCAAACGCTCGCTTTGAGCGCCTCCTGGCAGCAGTCGCTCACTCTGCATTTGTGGGTAAATTTCTGCGACTGCGAGACAGAGTAAAAAATAAATCAGAATGTAATCAGTGTGACATTTACAAAAATAAAACCAGTGTGACCGACAATGTGTTTATTCAGTCTTTAAAATATAATCATGGTAAATCTGTGAATTAAACCTTTAAAGGTTCAAGCTTTTTCTGCCACAGGCAACAAATCTATTCCTATAAATACACTGTGTTTATATGTGTGTGAATACAAGTGCTGCTACCTGCAGATGGTAGATCAAAGTCCATCTATACATTAGACATAAAAATCCTCATTTTCTAACATTAAAGATGAGACACTGTGAATACGCTGCCTGTAGTCACATTCCCATCGTGCCTACAGAGACAAATACACAAACACTGGTGGAGGACATGTGATCACACTTCACCTCTAGATGGCACTCTTGCACATACCTGCAGCCCTCCTTGTCATTTAATTGGACTGGGCGGCAGGTTCAGTGCAAAAACAAGAACAGGAACAAAACAAACCCGACATGAGAGACACGATTCTGCCCAACATACCGCTCTGATCTCGTGTTTCATGTGGGAACAGGGACATTGTGTTGTCTGGTTCACCTCTGCAGAGTTTTATGGCTTTGGCAGGAGGGCTGAGAGGAAGCAGAAAGGGCCTTCACCGCCTGCGTCTGTTTGTGATGAAGCAGCCGCCTCTGTAACTGCTGATCTCCCTCCCTGCACCTCTGCGCCCGAGTGAGCAGAGAGCACCGACAGTCATGCACACACAGAGATGCTGCACAGCTCCGACACGTGAGACAACGATTGAGACGTAGGTTACAGTATTTACAGGAGACACTGACTGACTGCATGCACTTGATAATACAGGTGTTTCTGACCCCTGGCCGGGGTTACATGTCGAGATGAGAGTCAGTGCAGGAGCTCAGAGCCGACCTCAGCGGGAATCATCAACGAGCGTCCTTAAACGAGTCAGTGCTGCTGCGAGAGAGTTTCACATCCACAAGGTTTTACTGGAAATGAAAAAACTGAAAAAGTGACTAAAATCATTAAAGAATGATAAAATTGCTGATAAATCGACCAACCAATAGAGCAAAAACAATCTGATAAAGAGACATGAGGGGAATTTTGTCTGCAGGATGGATTCAGAAAATGTGCCGACATGTGACTCTCACATGTTTGGATTAATATGACTTTTACAAAAAGCAAACAAGAACACAAATGTGGATAAAATGAAGGAGAAATTCAATATTGCCTTGTTTGCACATTTCGTGAAATTTAAAACTTCTTCTGCAACAAATTTAAAGGGATTCAACTTTTCACTGCGATATTGATCCCTCAGGTTCATCTCTGGGCTTTTGAAGGGGAAAAAATCCCCCCGGACACTTCGGCTCTGTGGAAAAATCCCCTAGGGCTGGGCAACATGACAACATCGTTAAAACAATGTGTCAGTCGTATGTGTTTTTCTATATCGTCTCTATCGTGACGTCACAAAACCAGCAGCTGAGCTTTGCGTTCCGTGCACGTGGGAGTGAAGCTGGAGTGAACCATAGAGGGAGGCGCGGTTTATTAACATGGACACTAACTGGTGATTTCCTTCAGACTAATTATTTGTTAAATTACCAGAAAACAAGATATATGGTGATATTTATCGTGATATAAACTCTCCTATCGTGATAGGATTTTGGCCACATTGCCCAGCCCTAACGTCCCCTATTGGTGGTGATAAACCCTCAGCTCCTAAATATCTCATTTCCATGGAGGACGTTTTTAAAGTATCTAATCATCAGTGATCTGTTTTAGGGCATTGACACCAACAGACATCCAGGTACAAGTCAAGTTTAGCTCTTAAAACTATCCTCTGCTTGTCGAGCGACTCTTGAAAGCACAGCTGAATGTGATGGGCTCACACCTGATCTCTCCGGGTCGTCCAAAGTCATTCTGGGAAATCACCGACTGAGGCAGAAGGAGACGAATTTAGAGGAAGTGGGCACACCAGAAATGATCCAGAGGAGTGAGAGCAGTGAGGGGTGAACTTCTCCTTTAATGGGCCACAGAAACGTCTTCTTTCGCTCTCTGAACTCGTCCAGCAGAGAGAGACCAGATCCAACACCAGACAGCTTCTGTGTTCATTTATGAAAATAACACAAGTCTGAAGTCACCGTTCTGCCTCACTGGACGGTTGGTTTGTCGGGCTGATGAACTGATGCCAGCACCTCATTCAGCCCACAGGCGCAGGGGTTGAAGATAGAAAGCTGGAGAGCTCAAGTATCGTAGCACCATGAGCGCTCCAGGAGCTGTGGCCCGACACGTACAGATCCTCCCGCTCGAGCTCGCCCGTCGTCCTTCCGTGAACTTTAAGAAGAGGCGACTGTTCCTCTCCGACTGCAGACGCACACGTCACATCTGGCCTGCTGGGAGAGAGAGCCGCTCTGAACTCCTGCACCGGTCGTTTTTATTTTTTACATTTCTTTTATTGCATCAGGGAAACAGACAAGACAGGTTATTATGGGTAATGTCAGCCCTTGAGTGTCCCTGTCAGAGTAAAGGGGGAGGAGTACTGCATGACTCCTCATGCTGGCTTCACGGTTTCATTGGACGTCAGGTGGAGAGGTGCCACTTGTTCGAAAAAAACAAAACTAAGAATAATTTAAAAAAAGATTTCGTCTCTGATTATTTTGAGTGTTATTCCTTGTAGTCCTATCAGCAGGGATATGACCTCACCCACTGGCATGCACATGCAGGCTGGCTGCGTCCCTGGCACAGTGGGAACAGCTACTCCATGCCGTTCCTCAGCATCTGATTGGCTGCGATGAGCATGACGCTGATGATAAATGCCATGGCAAAGGCGCAGATCAGGCTCTTCCTCACGCACGTCTGACGGTTCTTCTTTGAGGGGTGAACTGAAAAAGAAAAGAGACAAACAGGAAGATGAAGAACACAAATGAGAAAAACTTCCTGCAGCGCCGCTTTAAATGATGGTTACACTTGTGTGTCTGACAGGTCTTTGAGTCTCTCTGCAGCCAGACAAAGAATATAATGAAGACGGAGAGGATGCACTGACACCGAGCACACAGAGCCATTCATTGTTCTGTGTGAGTCCTGTGAACGGTTTTATTCTCTCCTGGGGGAGAGCAGTGACCAACAAACCAGTTTGAAACATCACAAAACATCTGCTCAGCTACTCTGTCACAAGATCTGACTCGCGATTTGTTTGGGGAATTAATTTGACTTAAAACGGCAGAAAAAGGATTTGGGTTATTAAAGAGATGAAAGGCTAAACACGCTGTAAACCTGACAGGACAACAAGCTGCCAAACCTTCACACAGTAGATAACACTGTCGCTTCAGGTGACTCTGCTTCACAAAAGGCCAAACACCTTGAAACTGAATCTCTTGGGTCTAAATGAAACAAACGTAAGGTGTGTCCTCAGGTCACAGAGAGACACAGAGAGACACGGAGACAGTTCGCTGGATCAGACTCAGTTTACAGGAACAACCAACAAACAAACATTTAAAGGGCCCAGGTAGTTTTACAGTAAACTAGAGAACAGAAGTGTTTAAACTATGAAATAAATACCACTACAGAACGGACAGTTTAAAAACTTTATATTATAAACCAAACAATCATTTAAAAGGACACTCCAGATGAAGTAAAGTTTATTTCTTCTGAGCGCTGCTCTTGTGAAAGAGGTTGTAAAATGTCTGCTGTCTCCAGAGGGAGCTTCCTATAGTCTGCACATATATAACCAGAAGTAACGCCTCGGGGTTGTTTGCCTCAAACAGTCAGGTTGCAATTTTATACATCACTGTTTCCTGCAGAATGTTGCAAATTAATTATCCAGGATATTGTGATGTGTCAGGAAAGTTTACCTTTCGGGTAAAAATGTCATCGCTTCACGATCAATCTTATCCTGTCAGACATTTGTGTGAAATGTTTCATAAATGGGGCGACGCCTGCGAGCGAGTTCAGGAAGGCGACTCGAGCTGCACAGATTTCACACCTGACCAACACTTCCTCACAATGGCCGTCTATTTCAGCTGCCGCTGCTCTGTCACTGCACCCGCTGCCCTGCGCCAGTACTGCACTCATACTTTGAACGTGAGTTGTGTGACAGAATCGAATTGTTTGAATCGTTTTTTCTGAATCTCTTTTGTGGTTTTGCCCAGAAACAGGTAATAACACAGTTTACAGCAGTCAGACAGTGTTCTGTGGTTATGAATTGCAACCCAACCTCCGACTTGTTCCTCCCAATCTCGGATCCCATCGGCTATAGTCTGAGACGATACGGCCTCTGGGGACACCGGTGAACGTGCCGGGCGGTAAGTGATAATCGACTTCCCGTCAAGACTTGTTACAGAAAGAGAAACCGCTCTCTTGTGATGTACTTGTTGTTAACGGGTCTTACCTTCGCCCAAATTTCAACATCATGATGCAGATTTGTAAGAAGTAAAAAATCAAGCTTTGTCCTCAAGAGGAGAAGAAAACTTTTAAAATGCTCGTTTGTTGAACGGAGGTCGGATCGATCTGATGCATTCAAGGAAGTCGGGGAATCTGAACGCTGAACGACTTTTGTGACACATCGTAAAGGGAATTTATCTCAAGTTACATGCAGATGTCTGTTGATAGAGATTAATAAGAAGCTAAATTGTTGTCAGATCACCTGCTGATACATGAGTGGTCGATACTACTCGGACAACAAGCGTCCTAGAAATGGAAACTAGAAAAATTCTACTATGTAGAATCTGTAAACAGAGACTACTATCCTCTTAACTCCTCTCCCACCCGCGCACGTTGGTCCCCTTCCGAACCCACCCAGGAGCCGCATTCAAACACATGCATACCGAGACAGGACACAAAAGGAAAATATAAATATATGTAGTAAAATGAAATGAGATGACAAATTAGAAACAACTAAATAAACAAAAATTAAGTTAATATAAAATAATAAAAACACAAAACATGCAGGTAAAATAAATAAAACCCGGGGCGTTCAGCTCAGTCATGAATTGTTTGAATTCTGTCCAAATGTCCAAACATGTTTTTAAGAGATCACAGTGACCTCGACATTTGACCTTTGACCACAGAAAGAAGCATATACAATACTCCCACATACTCCCTGCAGGCGTTCCTGTGATATTTTGTTCACAGGAACAGGAAGGACAGACTGACAAGCATAAAAACAACAGGTGCACATTTGGATGTACAGAGGTACAACCTGTAAACAGAGTCCTCTATCCTCGGCTGACATGGAGCTGTACAAAGCTTTAATCTCTCGTGTGTGCCAACAATTTGGAAGTGCAACACTAAATCACTGGACTGCCCCTTTAATTTTATCTCCATGAAAAAAGTCATTGCAATCAGATGTTACTTATATAAATGTATATCAAGACTAGTTGTTAAAGTTGAATCTGCAGTTTGACACAACTTTAAATCCTCATAAAAACTTTTTATGTCGAGTCGTTAGTGAAACAGTCTGCGAGGTGTTGGAGGAGGTGTTACTCAGTTTGTGCTGCTGCAGAAGTGAAGTGTGTGACACTAAGGTGGTTTAATGTCGTGTCCAGCCTATATGAGTGTGTCAATGAGGTTAGACCACAGACTGTATAAAAAGATGGACGACATGACAGCTCCCGAAAAGTGAAACCCTCTCTATCGCCCCCTGCTGACTGGCTGCAGTATAGCTCATAAAGCCCGCCTCCTCCATGTTAACAGATGGGACATGAGTCGAATCGCAAAATCAAAACACACGCTTCAAAACATGGTTTCTGTCATTATAGTTAGTTCTTATCATGCTGATTTATGTCCTAGTGTTCATTTTTCTGACAAGTTTAGTTTTAATTAGTTATTTGATGCTGTAAAAATGATGATTGACAGCTCTGTTGACAAATTCGGCTCCTGCAGCCGACCTGGATTAGCAGAGTGGAGGAGGATCGGCGAGAGGAGATGTAACTAACACAATCACTACAGTCATTAAAGTTTCATATCTGTGAACGTTAACCTCAGACGAACACAAAGAGGCTGTTCTGCTGTTAAACACGCCGACGTGCGGATCTTTGCTGTTTTGTTCCGTAAGTTAAGTTTGTGTTTTGGTTAGCGGAAGTGGCTACGGCTGCCGATCTCGACTGAGCTCTGAAAAATGTAAAATTAGAGCGCCCTTCTCGGGGGTATTTTGGCTTCACTTTTGTACAATGAGAGCAGATGGAGATGCGTCGTCCATCTTTATATACACACTGAAAATAAGAAAGGTGTCATGGTGTAAAAAGAAAGTAAAAAGTAAAAAGAACCAGCTTCCTGCCTCCTGCACAGCACATATACAGCACGCCAGACAGGAAAATCCACCTTCTCTTTCTCTACAATCCCCCCCTTTAAATAAAAAGATACAGGAGTGACAGCATGTTAAACTGAAGGGCCTTAAAAAGAAACCCAAGCTGACACACACACACACACGTTCACACACCAGCAGTCCAGCGTCTCTCTGAGATCATTCTCAGGTCCAATCAGCCTCCGGTGCTCACAGGTAACTCAGCAGCTCGTCCTCCTGCAGCGAGGCGACGGACTGCGAGCCGCTGAGATGATTTCACCGAGCCGCGGTAATTAGGGGAGCCGAGCCAATGACCCACAGCCGCTCGGCTCACACTCACACTCACACGCTATTTTTAACTCTCAATTCAAGAAGCACTGAAGTCATCAGAAATGCCTCTTGACTGCTGTTAGAGGAAAAAAACCTCCTCTGTGGAAAGTAGGGCAGAAATTGTAACTTTCACTTGGCTTCAGCTTTGAGTCGGAGTCATTAGTTGAAACTACTATACCAGACGTTCCCTTCATATTAAACATGACGTGATGAGATTTTCAGCCAAACGGATTATCTAAGAACGAGCGTATGGCCAATCACAGAGGTTATATAACTACACTGGACAGACGCTGAGCTTTTATCCCGATTTGTGTTTGTACGAAGCCGAGGAGACGATATGTTTTTTTAATTTCACCAGAATCGACATGAAAACAAGCTGCAGACTAACACACAGTCTCATCATAACATTGGAAATGGGTTAAAAACTCAGTTTCATTCTGCAAGTCTGGGAATTAAACTGGGACTTTCCCCGTCACAAGCCGCTTCTTTTACTTTTCCTGCTGCTGTGAAGAAACAGAAAATCTCCCTCTGAAGAGCTGTTTTTCTGTTATTGAGCTGTTTTTTACATTTTCCTTAAAGTAAAAATCTCGATTTTCATTTAAATAAATGTCTGTTAAGTCTCTATCTGTCGCTGAATGAGATAACACAATGATTGAGCCTATGACCCACAAATGAAAGCCTTTGCATTTGCAGTACAGACTGGCAGTGTGTCCGAAACCGCATACTATCAAACTAATCATACTGACCGTGACGTAAAATTGAGTATGTCATGCGTTCCCATCTCCTAGTATACAATTTTGTGTATGCGAGAAATGCCCGGATGTATACTTGATCGGCCCGGATATTTGAGTATGAGACGGGAGCTCACTGGTCGTACTCAACTGCCCCAAAATGCATTGCGGCTATTCAGCTTCTACTATGGTGGAGATGGACCAGAGATCAGACCGGACATACGTTAACGATTAAGTCACGTGATACGTAGAAGACGGCTCTGAGTCAGGTTAGTAGGCAGTATGCAGTTCATACTGTTTGAGTATGGTAGGCAGTACGTTAGTATGCGGTTTTGGACACAGCATGGGTGTCTGTGGCAACTTTGGCGAGAAAAATCCCAAGCGGCGCCCAGTTAGTGACGCGCTTTCCATCAGCCAGCAGTGGTCGGTCTGCCAGAGAGGGTAGGCGGAGCTAAGCGGCTGCTTTTCCGCTCTCTGCAAGTGTTGCGAGTAAACAGTAATCTACTATGGCTGAACAAACAAAGAAAAGATGGATGACTACAGATACAACTTCAACAAGAAGTGAAAATACAAAGAAAAAGAAACAAACTCGACGCTCAGATGAAGGCAAACAGTCTGAAAAGGAAAGCGACCGTCAGCGAGGAAAATCAAGAGTTACAACCAGAGCCAACCGTGGACGTCACACATGCAGCACTGTCTGGATATCTGGGAAGTGTGCTACTGTAATTACCGTTTATTGCCAAAGGTGGCGCCAAAGAGAACGAAACTGAGATCTTTGAGATTACCACTTTAAGATTAGGTAACGGATTATTCAGCATAATTCAAACTGTTTATATAATTTACCAGAATCTAGTGTTATTTCTTGGATGCTAGAGCAGCAGAAAGACTTTAGAGACCTTTGAGAGAAAGGACATTTAACTGTTGAGAGTATGAGGACACATGCTGTGAAGGCTCACTCTGAGCCTGAGCTGTTAAACAGAGAGTTTGTTTGTTCTTGCAGAGCTCTCAAATATCTAACTACAGTTGTATAAGTCGGGGGGATTTGAGGAAGGTGTGAATGGAAGCACCATGTGTTGGGCTGCTGGCTGGAGATGAGGGAGGGTTGTGGTCTAGACATGGGTTCTCGGTCCAGTCGCCTGAACCTGCCGTCGGCCTCGTAAAACACCTCCTCAGCGCCCAGAGTAACGACACCGGAGCCAGATATCCACACAGGGCTGTGTTCAGAGGAGCGCTGCGGTCATGAAGGTCTACACTGTTACGCTTCACTTGAGCTTCAAAATGAGTTGATCTGTAGGTCAAATCATTTTAATGTGTTTGTTTAATGATTGATTTAAATAACAGTCTCATAACAGAAGTCACATTTAGCTGCTGAGACGGTAACTGACTCCATGAGCCACCGATGAGGTCAGATTGGGAGGTGAGGTTGTGCAACTGAGTTTTAACAGGAAAAACCAGAAATCCAGGAGCTGTAACGGAGCTGAAACCAGCAAGAGAAACATTTATATTCTCGTATATGAACCTGTTATCACTGTCTAAGCTTCATTAAAGCAGGTGCACGTCATAAACATGTATCATCCGAACACAGTGCTAAGTTTGGGAGCCTTAGATCCACACACCTGCACAGCAGCTGTGACATTCATGGATCAGAGTTGATTTCCACACTTTATGTCTGGCTGCTCTGACAGCTGCTTCTCCTACATGTTCCTCTGCGCCTTCACGCCATTGGTGCAATTTGTACAGCAATAAATCAGCGCGTGGTGAACCTGTACGGATCGCTGGTTATATTCTTTACTCTGTTGTTTTTCTGCTCCGCGCCGTATTGATTCCACAGCGCCGTGAAGCCGCAGGGAAATCAGGAGCCTTTTATGCCACCTCATATATCAGAAAGCTGGAGCAATAAGCACCAGAGTAGAATGATGAATCGTCCTGAGAATGAATCTCACGATGACACGACGTATTGATTTCACCATGACTGAGCACATTTTGGTGTCCCCGTGTGGCGGCTGCTTCTCAGGGACCTTGGGGCCGACAAATGTCACAGCTCTGTACGATTCTGCGGAGGTCAGTCTCCGTCATGAAGGCAGCAGGAACATCATGTCTGCTTCACTTTACAGCAGTTTGAAGACTTTAATAAAGAGCTGGTGCAACACGTGTTTATCCTCACCGACGCCAGGGTCAGCCGAGTGAAACCCTCAAGGCAGGGCGGATTCAAAGACAGGTGTGGAGAAGAAGAAGACATAAATATTGACGGGTCGCCTCAGTCACCCTAAAGCATACCCTGATTTATCGTCTATTTGACTCTAGATGGAACCATAACTTACTAAATGAACATCGTGCGGTATTGAAGAAGACTTCAAACCAACAACTGAGATGATAAACTAGGAAAAGGTTTCACTTTAAGCTATTCACGTGATAAACATGAATAAACTGATGAGGACAGTCTCACTGTACAACAAAGTAGATATAGGACCAAGCTCGACCGCGCTGCCTTCAGGATATGTGGGAAATTGGAACATTAATTCACGGGAATGGTGTTAAAACAAAATGGCTGCCTTCAAAACAAACGTCATCAGTCAAATGCGATTAATATTTTCACATAAGGGCCTGTGTCCACTAACTGCTTTTTGTGCTGGCAGCAGATATTTTGTATACAAACCAATTCAGGTCAGTGTTTTCAGCGCTCAGCATCCTAAGTGCAAAAACGCCCTCTGACGGTCGCTTTCCTTTTCAGACTGTTTGCTTCATCTGAGCGTCGAGTTTGTTTCTTCTTCTTTGGATTTTCACTTATTGTTGAAGTTGTATCTGTAGTCATCCATCTTTTCTTTGTTTGTTCAGCCATAGTAGATTACTGTTTACTCGCAACACTCGCAGAGAGCGGAAAAGCAGCCGCTTAGCTCCGCCTACCCTCTCTGGCAGACCAACCACTGCTGGCTGATGGGAAACGCGTCACTAACTGGGCGCTGCTTGTGATTTTTTCCGCAAAAGTCGCCACAGACACCCAGTCTGTAATACTGCAAATGCAAAGGCTTTCATCAGTGGGCCATAGGCTCAATCACCACTGTGTTACCTCATTCAGCGATAGAGACTTAACAGATATTTATTTAAATGAAAATCTTCAAAATGATTACTTTAAGCACACAGAGCAATTTAAAACGGACTTAACGTTCACTACCGAGGAAAGCAGAAGCGCCGCGATACAACTTTCGCAACCTAGCAACAGTAAGCGCCGGTGAAAAGCGCTCTGAGTTTGAGGTTGTGGATGCTGCTGTTACTAACGCAGTTAGTGGACAAAGACCCAAAAACAGCATCATACAACATACATATTTATCTGTATAACATTTCTATTTTCAGCATTAGTCCGTTTTGAAGATTTCACGAGGGGTCTTTACAGTTTTGGTTTCCATCCACCTGGACAGGTCGTCAGTCGGTCACAGGGCCGACACAGAGACAGACATTCACACCTGATTTTGTCTTCCACATAAATAAATCGTCTCCATTAATCTCCATCATAATCTGTTCTGAAATTGATTACCAACACACTGAAGGTTTTCAATCACAGCTCACTGAGGGGACGTGTAACAGAGCAGTGAGAGGTAAATTAATTAAATAAGCGTGTGTGTGTCTGAAAGGATAACTGATGCTTAACAGCAACAAGCATCTGCTCAGTTACAGCCAAACAGATGCTTGTTATCACAGTGCCCTTCACATATGTTGGTGATAAGAGAACAGCCTGGCCTGCATACTGAGCACGGTGACACGGGAAGTCTGAAGTTTCAGAAAACTGTAAATGTTTTAAGTGAATTCAAATAAAGTTCAGAGTGAGTTCAAGCAGGAAGATTATCTTCATGCTTCATTTAGTCACATCACTTTCTCTTCCTGCTTCTTTAATCAGCTTTTTATGGCTGTTAACTGTTCAGTTCAACCACATTTTCTGTCAGAGATCTCCAGCAGCCAATCATCCTGCTGCTGTCGGACTTTAAACCTGTTCTACTCTCTGCTGCTGTCAGCTGTCTGTTGTCAGCTGCAGGGACGAGCTTTGCAACTCTTCTCCTCTTCACCTACAGATCGTTTCATGCAGGGTCTGGGTTCAGTTTTCAAAAATCCACGATTCTTTACTTCTAGCATCTTTTAACTACCACCACCAGTGTCCAGACTCCATCTGGGGGTAAAGACCCCCTCCAGTAAAAATCCAGAGTTTGACCTTGTAAACATCTCCATGTGGTGTTCTTCATGTGCTAACATACATATCAGGGACAACATGAGCAGTCGTCTCCATGGCTGGGCCTGTCTGCTTTTAAACTGCAGTGTACCAAGGACAGGCTGAACAACACGTTTTCAGATTGGCAGGTTTGAGACGTCACAAACCTAAGGAGCCAATCCCGTTATTGGACGGGGTGACGCTATGCATATCATTATGTGTAACCAATGGCAACCATGATGCGCGAGCCAGCTGTAACCGTTAGTGTTGTGACCAAGTCATTTTTGCTCAAGTCCCAAGTAAGTCTCAAGTCATTTGGTCCAAATCTCCAGCAAGTCTCAAATCATTTTCTCTTGGGCATGTCAAGTCAAGTCCCAAGTCAAGTCACTTTTTTTCCTCCCAAGATCCAGCACTCTTACCTGTACTATCCGGTCTTTATAAAGAGAAAAGACAAGGTGTTGGCAGCTCGTTTAATAATGATATTATTGGTCAATTTATAAAACCTGTTCAAAAAGTATGACAATGAATTGTATCTGTGTTATCTTGGCACAGACGCAGCCATGACGATGGTCTGCTCTGAGACCGTGTTGAGTAGTAACGAGTACGACTGATGAGGCTTCTCTTTGGGGGCTTTGATGTTGCGTGTTGCCATAGCGAGGAGTTTGACTGAAAGCCAGTCCTCCAATCGTGACAATCAAAAACCGGGGAGCTTTTTGAGTCGTCCAATCATGATTCCCAGTTTGTGCTGCGTACATAATTGATAGTTAAACAGAAACTTGACAACATTGAATTCTATCATTTTATATTTAACAGCTAACATTCAAACTTATGAACACACGCAAGTCATCCGAGTCATCATGCCTCAAGTCTAAGTCGAGTCTCAAGTCATTTATTCTTAGTCAAGTCGAGTCGCAAGTAATCAAAACAGTGACTCGAGTCAAAGTGACCAAGTCTCAAGTCCACATCTCGGGTAACTCATCGTCATTTTTGCAAACTCACTACTGAAGACTAACGTTAACATTACTACGACTAATTACTACATTTCAAGCTCGCTAAGTTTCAACAAGTTGCCACTAAATGATGGCAGAGACGTGTTTTGTTTTCGTGAGGGAGGGGGCGGTTGTAAATGTGCATAGTGGGCGGGGCCTATGCAGATTCAGGAGTTTTTAATGAGGGAGAAGGAGGAGATGCTTTGGGAGGATTTTTATAAGGTAATTACAGAAAAAACATATCAGACACAATTTATTATTCCAAGCAGAGCATTTTATATTATACTCTCGGCTTCACTACTCCCTTAAAAATATGCAATAACGTAATTGGGTCTAACTGTTATATTTGTCATCTTAATTCTGCGCATATCGAAGCAACATCTGTTCACTCACAACGCAGTCTGACCTCATTTAATTGCTTTCTTGTTCTCTGATCAAAATACTTCCTGCAAACACCTTAAAGCACAAAAGCCTCTCACAAGGCTGACTGAGTCTGAACAGAACTCAGGCTCTTTAAAACTAATAATACTCTAAAATGTTTTTTTCTCATCTTCCACTTTAATAGTGAGAGAGAGAATACGTCCTGGAATCCCCTCTGCTGCTCTCCATAAATCTTGGATGCTCGCTGTGCAGAGCGAGTCTTTAATATTTCATCTGCATCACTTCTGAACCGGCGACCAGCTGACTCCGGGCCTCACCAACGCCCCGAATCAATAAACCAGCAGGCGTGTGTGACTGTTTCCTGTAGATCTGGATGAGAAGAGCTCAAATTCCTCCTGACAGCATTGATTATTTTCTCCCTCACAACACACACCAAAGACTGTATGTCAATCACACAAATACACACCTGCCTAAGTGCCTGCGTGTGAGGCTGTAGCTCAGGGACTCACCTCCCTCGAACTCTGTCTGACAGTTCCCAGAGTTCTCCTTCAGGCTCTCCTCCTCGTTGATGATGATGTTCTCAATGTCCTTCATGGTCAGGTGGTCGCGGAAGGCGTAGAACAGGATGTGTTTGAGCTCCTCCAGCGTGATCTGCTGCATGTCGAACTGCACCGGGAGAGACGAGAGATTTAGTAAAAAAGAGAAGCCATTTTAAGTTCACATAATAAACTGTGTACGTCTGCAGTTTGCCCGCGGGACGGCCCAACTTAATGCAAATGAACTCTTCCACACTTTTAGAACCACCGTGCACGCTTTCACTAAAATAACAAATAAACACTCCATCACCCGAAGCTGTGCAGCACCACAATATGCTGCCAAAAGCTCAATAAAAAATAATGTGCAAGAAAAAGCTCCAATGCATAAATCCTCATGCATGTTCCTGTAAGTCTTTACAATGCACATTTCACTTCCTCGTCAGTCGTCGCTTTAATGCGTTCACTTTAATCACAGTGTTGCACAGAGTTTATGCGTTGATTAAATTGCCTGTGTTGTTGCAGCCCGAAGCTGCTGATTTATTGTTCAGTTCTACACAATTCAATCCAAAAGACGGTGTACACACACATACAGAGACACACACACACATACACAGACACACACACACAAAGGCTTGTAAAAGCAGGTTTGAAGGTCTCACTGAGAGAAAAAACAAAGTGCAAAGTTTTAGTTTCAGAAGTTCAGAAACTTAAAGATTGCAGCTTGGAAACACTTAATCTAAGAGTAGAGAGCGGCGATGACAGAAGTGGTTTCATTTCCTCTGTTTGAAGCTACTTTAACATAATTAAAGCAAACAGAAGTAAAAGGTATTCAGGGCAGGAAATGAGTGAATGTGATACCAACCTGACTGAGCATGAATCAAACTCCTAAAGCTGCTGAAAGGACTGAAATCGTCTGAATCACTCTGAATGTTGGCGTCAACAAAATGACTCATTCAAAACAATCTATCAGGCTGTTGATAAGATGGACTTTGCTGAACACACCTGATGAGTAGCACATTATAAACACTTATTTATCTTCCATGATGGCCTTCAGTGATGACACAGATTTAGTAAACGAGGACACGTATCTGTCTCCCTTGTTCTAAAGCTGAAGGCCCGACAGAAGAAGATTCATTTTGAGGGGAATATAGAACAAGATTGTCAGAGCTGATATCACTCAGCGGGGGAAGGGGAGGTCTCTGACTCTTGATCAGGTTGATGAGCTGTGAGAGACAAGAATCGGTCCTTCCGGATGTTTCCATTAATCACAGAACTGCCCTCAACAAAGCAGAGAGGCTGCAGAGATTAAAGCACTGAACACTTGTAGTGAGCCTTTCTCTTCAAATAAGAAGCATGATTATTTCTACACTAGAGGAAGGTTTTGATAACGTGTATCTTTACTAGAAAACGTCTGAAACAGGCTTATACATAAAAACTAAAATCAGAAGTTAAAGGAGAAATTCTCCCCTGGAAAAAACCGCTGTCAGTCAAAGCTGGTGTTCTCTGTAATCGATAGAAGCAGTAATATTTGAAATCGGCGCCATAGCTGTGGAGAAAGTTGTAGAAACAAGTTGTGGTTTCGCCCATTCTACATTCCTACAACACCCAGCGTGCATTGCGCCCCTCCCTCTGAAAGGAACGACCCAGCGGGAGACGCAGGAGTGAAATACTACCGCTTTGCTGCAGGCAACGGCTCAGAGCGGTACAGAATCCGAAATACGACGAGAATATACCGGTGGATCGTCTAAAAAATCGGACGATTCTGAACGAGACATGACATCGGAGGCGGGCGTCTAGATTGAGGACGTGTAGTTTAGCGAGCTCCCTGGCCTCCGCCAGATGACACGTTTTACGTAGGCTGGCGGAGGTTTTCCAGGGCCCACTGGAGAAGCGGATAGCGTCCTCAAAAGGCACAGAGCCAAATGGCATTTTTTTCGTACCATAATGGCATTAACTCCTCATAACAGCATGATGGGACTGCAGATGAAAATCGGAGAACTGGCCCTTTAAATACAGTTCTGGAAACTGAACGACTCTTAATGCTTGGCTTCACCGATGTGGGTTTGAGACTTTCTGTATATAAACCACTGCCATGAAACAAGTTACACTTTACAGTTGGTTACCATTACAGTGACTTAAATGCAGGACAGAGTGACAGCCCTCGCTAAATGTACAATTACAGCTGAATGAACCTGGAGCATGCTGACTCTAAAACTGAATTTCAATCTCTCTGAGCACCTGATACCATTTTCAGGACGGCCCGGGGCACGATGACACAGCCGAGCAATCCTGTTAAAATGTAAGTGTCTCTGCTGTGACCTTGTGCTGTTTTCTTCGTCAGGATTTGACCTCCAGGTAAAGTTTGAAACAGTCTGTGAAGTCAGGCCAAGCTGACTTAAGGTCAGAGCACACACTAACAGCGGGTATGGACTCATTTTATGGTTGTGAACAGGTGGTATAACTGTTGAAAGTTTTCCTGGGGTGTGAAAGCTAAACGACCTCCGCTCACTTTTATAGTTTTGGGAGACAAGTTGGTGATTATGCTGATGGAAGCATCGCTATGTCCACAAAGATAAAGGCAGGATGGAGGCGGAATAAAATCGCAGTTCCTCAAGGTGCAAATCCACTCTGTAAAACTGCTGAGTCAGCTTCTTCAAATGCATTCTGGGATTTGGGGTTTGAAAATCCAACTGTGTTAAAAAATAATCGTCTAAATCTACAGAGTGAGAGGGCAACTTTCACTGGACTTCCTGGCTCGCCCTCTGAGAGGACGACGGGACATAAATCTGAGTGTCCATCAGCTCCATCTGTTATCTCTGCAGCTCAGACCCAGCTGATGTATACACAACATAAACGATGTTCACCAGCCTCATAAAGAGTCGTTATCACAGCTAATTAAAAGATGAGGGACAACATTTCCTCTTTTTTCTGGGTCATTAATCAGAGGGGAAAGTCAATGTTGACAAGAGAAAGGTGAAACAACAGGTACGTCATGATAATAGAGGTATAACATCACATGTGCAGAAGAATGAGTTAGATGCAGAAAAACAGAAGGAGACTTTAGTCCCCCCCCCCACCCCCTGCGGCGCTCAGTCCTGCCTCCAAAGCCCTCCCTGCAGAGGAGGCTGTCATGCGAGCAGGCTAGTAACTACGGCAACGGAAGAAGCCAGATATACAATGGCGGACACGCCGGTAAAAAACGTGAAATGACCACAACACTCCGCCATGAAACAACGCTAAACAGCAGCAGCAGCATCAGCAGGAACAAGCTAACGTTAGCCCGACTGCAACACCAACGTAACATCACAGTAACCGCAGACATCTTAGCAATGTGGAGAGATTTTCTGAAAACAAAGACAGCGGAAATTAAGCTGGGGTAATTACCTGTCAGGCAGAACTGTCTAACTCGTTTCGTTTCTGTCTCGGTCCAACTTCTTTCTTTTTAGCTTGCCTTTTCCTCTCTTTCCTCCTTCGGTTTAACGCTCCTTTAGTGTGAGCCGTAGTGTGCAGTGGCGATGGGCAGTTTTTCATTCCTGATGGTTGTTTTTTAGCCATTGTGGACACAAACCGGTGTTTCGGTTTAACGTGTGGCCATGTTAACTGGCGACTTTCAGCCAAATGCGTCTGTGGTTGTCGTGGTTACAGCAGCTGTTATAAAAGGGCAGGGAAAACGTAGCTGCCCTCGTAAATGCCTCTTTGTGGAGTTTTTCCATTAAGATCTAAAATATCTGTTACGTCTTTGAAGTCTTGTTTGTGCAAACGTGTAGCTACTAACGCTCAGTCGCGTTTTGATCGCTTGTTGTTACGCTTAAAGAGGAAGAGAGGTTGCGCTTCCTGTGAATGTGTATCAAGCCAAACACATTTTTTAAATACACCTATCCATCTACTGTGTGTGGTCATGTGAAACGTAAGCGAAATATGTTGCTGTTTTACAAGCACAAAAAAAAAAATAAATAAAAGTTATATAAAATAAAAAGTTACACGTTGACGCTGCGCACACCTGAAGAACTCGAGCTTGACCGCGTGAGCATGCGCGGAGGAGTGTTGCTGCGCAGCGTGTGATTGACAGCAGCCTGAGAGACTGCTCGGCTCTGATTGGTTGTTGTGTTTAGGGAGTGTTGCAGTGGGAGGAGCCAGAGGAACATGGTTTTTCTTTACAGATTATCTCTCTCATGTACTGCTGCATGTTTGAAGTGACAGTTTGAGCAAATATGACAAAAAGTTTTAATAATGTTACCTACTACAGCTTGAAGTAAAAATCTGTCTTGTATCTGATACAAAAAACTACTGAATATATATTTATCTTTTTATGAATAAAAAATCCGTAAGCGCAAAAACCACATCACTGTATCGAGGTTAAAGCAATCAGCAGTTTTCCTTTAATTTAATCAGCCTTATTAATAAGACGCGTTGCATTACTGACTCCACTAATGACCACAGGAGATAAAAACACTTCAAATTCAGAAAGTGTGATTAATTTTGACTGATGCTCAGAATGTTTAAATCCAGAGACCTTCTACTTAATGCTCAACTTCAGAGTAGTTTGCAAAGACACCACAAACTTATATCACAAGATGTCCTGCAGAGCACGTCTCAGTATTCAGGGGACGCTGCTCTGATGCTAATGAGCTGCAGGACACAGTTTAGAGAAGCATTGTCTCTTGACCTCAACACTCATACAGCCAAAGTCTTTGTGTCTGTTGTTGCCCCAGTGTATCATCTATCAGCCCTTTTGTGCAACAGTTGAAGAGATGTTTTGTTTTGATAAGGAAACAGGAGAGAAGTCCTTCAGACATCAGAGCTGTGTTATTCTCGCTCTCGTCTCCTCTGGGGAACACAGACCGAGTGAAACGCTCTCCCATCCTAAACACACAGATCCACCTGCAGCCTCCCTGCAGCATCTGCCACTTAAAGTTACATCCTGCTCCTCTGTCACCTCCTCCCCACGGGAGGGAGGTCGGCCTCCTAATTGTGTTGACTCGACCTTCGAGCCACCTTGCTGCTTCTCACGACGCCATCGCCGGCGGACATCAGCAGACCGACGGAGCTTCATTTGCCAGGGAAAAGAGGGACGAGCCGGAGGAGAGATTCATTCCCTGAGCACTCCAGTGGCAGATAAGAAAAATCCATTTGATTTTCTCTCTCCACATCCCACTGACTGGCTCAGTCTAGATTCACATTCAAGCATGGAGTGACCTTTATTGTGAGAGAAAGGGAGGCAGAAGAGAATGACGCCTGCGGACCTGCAGTGACTCCTGCAGAAAGGATCCGTAGTAGAAAGCCAGCGCCGTGTGACCTACAGTTTAACTGACGCCCATGCTCAGAGAGGAGACCTTCAGCAGTCGTCTTTGTCACAATCTGCACAGAAGTTCAGTCTGAAGTGTAATCACATGCCTCGAGCACAGGAGCCTCTAATGGAGACTTTGGAGAACTTGGAAATGTCAGATACGGTTCAGGCCGGCGCTGCTCGAAACTTATAAAGACAAGAGACAGAGACAGGCTTAAGTGGGTGTAGTCTGCTTTAGCATTTAAGAAAAAAACAACAACTTTTATTTCAGTTTTATCTTTAAATTAACAGTTTTAAATGTCTTTGAATCTGGTTGGCGAGCGAGGTTTCAGCACCGACAGAGAGGAGATCTTCTGGCTGGATCCTCTGACAGACCGGCCCCAGGCTGAGATAATTTTCTCCTCATGTGTCCGTCTAAATATTATCTTCTTAGTGTCAGAATGTTCTGAAGATCTGCAGCTTGTGAAAAATGGATCCAATTTCTACTGTGGCGACTGTGGGGCGAAAGAATCTGTCATGATCTGTTCCCAGGATCACGTCTCCCATTTGAATGACTGGACCTCTAAACGGGCGAGGTGTTGGAGGAACCCACGTGACACATTAACTGTCTGACTGGCGTCATGAATCAGTTTTTCAAACCAAGTATTCTGTTTAACAGTGAAAAAAACAACTCTCTACTCATGTCTCTGTGTGGTATCGGATCCATCTGTGGAGGTTTGTTTGGTAAGAGTTGGCAGCGACGCTGAATGGCTCCCTTCATGTCTGAAACTGGAGACACAGTGATTGTTGCTGCTTGTTTTTTAATGAGAAATCTAGTTTTAGTCACAATAACAGAAAAGAAAGATAATATTGCATTGACGTAACTTTAAATGTTGAATCCAGAAAGCACCAGTATGAAGATGTCCCCATGGCACTCTGCCCTCTTACCATCAGCATGTATATTCTATTGTATCTACAGTTTATCCTGTTGTGTTCTGCATTAAAGGGCCAGTTCGCTGATTTTCAACCTCAGTCCTATCATGCTATTATGGGGAGCTAATGTCATTATGGCAGAAACAAAATGCTATTTGGCCCTGTGCCTTTGGAGGGCGCTATCCGCTTCTCCAATGCGCCTTTGAAAACCTCCGCCAGACTACATAAAACGCGTCATCCGGCGGAGGCCAGGGAGCTCGCTAAACTACACGTCCTCAATCTAGACGCCCGCCTACGATGTCATGTCGTTCAAAATCGTCATGTTCGTCAGACCTGAAGATTTTTTAGACGATCCACCGGAATAGTCTTGTTGTATTTCGGATTCTGTTTCGCTCTGAGCCATTGCCTGCAGCGAAGCAGTAGTATTTCACTCCAACAACTCTTGCTGGGCTGTCCCAATGCATGCTGGGTGTTGTAGGAATGTAGAATGGGGGAAACCACAATCTGTTTGTTCAACTTTCTCCACAGATATGGTACCAATTTCAAATATTATTGCTTCTATCGATGACAGAGAACACTGGCTTTGTCTGACAGCGGCTTTTTCCAGGGGAGAATTTCTCCTTTAAGCTCTGTATTAAGAGACAGTATTATGAGACTGTGATGCACTGTAAAACGGTCTATGTTAATAAAAGTAGTAAGTTAACTTAACTCAGTCTCACTTATTTAGTCTAAACTGAGTTAATAGCATTTTTTTAAAAATTGTAAACCCCACTCGAGGGGCCGCTCTGATGCAGAGTGACCGGTTTGTGCCGGTTCAGAAGAGTGCGCACAAGAGAAAAAGGAGACTGAGCAATAATTTGCTGGACTTAGCTAGCGGTAGCTGGCAGCCTACGATAACGGTGAGTGTTGTGAGGGTGGCGGCTGCAATGGCGATCCATTGGAAAAAAAACAAAACTGTATATACATATATATTAATATAAAATATTAGCAGAAATTCCAGTGTAATGAGGTGTGTCTTATTAGAGTGGTAACATCTGACATTGATTTGAGGACACAGGGTCACATGACCTGGAAGCTATTGAACAAAAACTTTGCAACTTAAAAGGTTAAAGGTGATCGGTTCCCTCAACTGAAATGAGTCGAGATAAACTACTTTAACTAAGTTCATCTTACTTCATTGATTAGTTCAAAATACTCATTTTAAGTTCAATACTCTGAATGGAATGGGTTCTGTTTACTTAATTTATTTAAGTTACCTTAACAATAAATAAAAATGGTTTGAGTTGAACTAACTGATCATGTCTTACACTTGGAGACATTAAATTGTCACATCTTTAGAAAAGTACAGTTTACTCAAATAACACGTGTTCAGTTACGTTCTTTTACTCACGTTTCCAAAGGTCATCGGTTTCCTAATCTTTAAGTAAACTTAACTTGTTAGAATTCACAGTGCACCAGAAAAACATCCAGGAGAAAACATTATGGTTGACCTTAATAAAACATATTTCCACCAAGGTGACATAAACAATCCATAAACATAATCAAAGTCTATCTCAGGTGATGCATTGAGGATGATTTCTCCCCTGCAGGAACGCTGTCCTTGGATTAAACCAGGAACTGTTGTGATTTTGCCCAATCGATGGCGTGCCTGTTCTTCACACTTCAAACGGGATTAAGGGCTGAAGGCGAGGAAGAGGAGCCACCCTGAAGAGAAAGAGCTGTTCCGCTCTGCACCCGTAAACGAGGCATGTTCAGCTGCTCGCACACACAGGCGGTGAGAAGGTGCCAAGAGCCAGCATCCATCCATCTGCTGAGTTCAGCCATTTGCAGTACAGCCAAATTATTCAGCGACAGATAATGCTCTGCACACTGAAGAATCCAATTATATGCATTTGTTAATCTACATTTTAGCGCAATGAGCTGGCAACTGTTTTGTTTCTGAATGGCAGAAACATTTATGCACTTGAGACAAGCTGCAGCCAGGGACGGGCTCGTCCCGGAAGGTCAGAGGATTTGAATGCAGAACATGAGACACACAACAAGTCGATGTGAAATATACTGTCTCTTTAAATCTGCAGCTTCTCTCATTGTCAGAGTCTGAAGTTGATTGTGGGAAAGAGTGAAGTGGTGTTTGGCAGCGATCTGATCACACTGTCACTGTGAAACATTTTAGCGATGCATCTTGACAGCAACACAAACCAATAACAACGTTTGGATGTTGCTGCCGTGTGCTTAAAGGGAAGAGCTCTGCAGTGGAGGAGACGGTTTTATACGAGCATGACAACAAAGAGAGGCAGAAATACAAGCAGGCGAGGACGGGAATGTCTTCCTCTCACAAGGTAGACAAAGGTTTGTAAATCAGAGACACAAACCTACAGACAAAGATCTTTTTAGTTTGCTGTCACGGCTGCACAGTGTTGACAGAAAATCACACCGTTAGATGAGGTTTTAATTTAAATTTAGATGTGAACACTTCCTGTATGTACACATATGTCTGTAAAACAGGAGAATCTTTTTTAGGACAGTCGGAAAAAAAGATGTGTGGTCGGAAAAGTTGAAGAAAGCACTGCAGCAGAGGATGACAGTTCTCCTCCCACCCAACAAAATTGCATCCTCTTGCACTTTGGGAAGTTGCAGCTGTCAATTTTAACGGTTTCAACATTTCCCTCAGAGTTTGTGCAGACTTTGCTTGCATCACCATCCAGTCAGGAGTGAGGGGGAAACGCAGTTTAATCTGCCTCTGGGATATTCACACCTGAACTTTAATGAGCAGGTTTTACCCTTCGTCACTGACAGCCATGATGGAAGTTAACAAGGTGAGCGTCTGACAGCTATGAGCCGGCGAGCGCTGACCCCGTCTGCTGCTGCTGATGGGAGGGAAGTCGTAAAATAACGACTCATCATCGTCTGAATCCATCCGACAACCTCTGAGGTTTCACTTTAAAAAACATCCCTCTCACAAACCTTCCTGCTGCGTATGGCTGCTTCTATTTACTGTGGGGACATCTATTATTTAAGAAGCAGTTTATACACACTCCTGCATCATTTACAACACAGCGACTGAATCAGCTCCAAAGTGTTCCCGTGGTAACAAATCTCAGTCCGAGCAATGTACATACATATGCTCCAAGTCAAACATGCTTATTGTGCCTTTTTATGTTTCTTACAATAAAGAGCTATATTACAACTATCGCCATCGTGTGCAGTTTTCCCCGACAATGAGTGAAGCAAAAGATCCCAATAATCAAAACAGTTTAAATATTAAAACTAGTAAGCTACTAGTCAGAAAGCTAAATGAACAAAGACGGTTTTGTGATCACTTTGTGTTTGTATCAGCAGGGATGCAAAGAACGTTGTCATAAACTCGAATGCTTTCAACTGTGGAAAATACAACATCTAATTTATTGAAGCGTCTGACACAGCGGGGAACCAACGAGAAACTTGGCTCTGACACAGAGGCCTCTCCTGCCGGTGATGCGCGCACGTCGCCTGAACAACTTTCAGGATTCAGAGCAGGACACAGAGCTGTTGTGGGTTTGGTAAATTAGGTTGTGCTTCATGTTTTTGAAAGGGAGGGGGCTACTGAAAGTTACATACACGCACTCCTGACAGTCTGCCCCTGACATTTGTCCTTTCACACATGGCCCTCACAGCAGGACATGTTCCCTGTCGGAGAGGTCTCATGAGGCAGGGCATGAAAAGTTCGCTGAAGTACGTCAGAAGCTCCTGAATCTTTGCTGTTGCTGTCTTGAAAATGATCCTTCTTTTTCAACCTCAGATGTTTTTAACTAACTTGTTATGTGTCACTCTTCTGGTTTTGCACAATATAACTGTCATCATCCCGCTCGCTCGCTCGTGGTGAATGTTCCTGACTATTACCAGCTGCATTAAAGTGCCAATCTTAAAGATCTCAGTTTCTCTTTGGCAGCACCTGTGGCGATAAACGGTAACAGCAGGAGCACACTTCCCAGATATCCAGACAGTGTTGCATGTGTGACGTCCACGGTTGGCTCCGGTTGTAACTCCTGATTTTCCTGGCTGACGGTCGCTTTCCTTTTCAGACTGTTTGCTTCATCTGAGCGTCGAGTTTGTTTCTTGTTCTTTGGATTTTCACTTATTGTTGAAGTTGTATCTGTAGTCATCCATCTTTTCTTTGTTTGTTCAGCCATAGTAGATTACTGTTTACTCGCAACACTTGCAGAGAGCGGAAAAGCAGCCGCTTAGCTCCGCCTACCCTCTCTGGCAGACCAACTAGCTGATGGAAACGCGTCACTAACTGGGCGCCGCTTGTGACACCCAGTCTGTAATACTGCAAATGCAAAGGCTTTCATCAGTGGGTCATAGGCTCAGTCAACATTGAGTTACCTCATTCGACATTTACATACGTGAAAAAGGTCATGAGGTCGTACATATTGTTCTATGTGTACAAATGTCTGCAACTCAAACTGCAGCACATTTATGTTTATTTGAAAGGGTTCATGAATGTAATGAATCTGTACAAAGCCCGGATATGAACCCAAACTAAAACACATTAAAGAGGATGCAGCAGCAGACGGTTACAAGTCTGCTGACGTGGACACTGTAACTGTGTTCCTACAGGCTCTCCATGCAGGTAATAAAGCAGCACAGAGCATTGTATGATAATTATGTCCTCCCCTATCCGACCTTAATGTGCACATTGTGTTCCTAAATTAATACTCAGCATCTTTATTGATCGGCGCCTATATCCCCCCATCGCCCCCCCTTTAAAGGCCTCGAGCCATCAGGAGAAATTTATGTCTCCATTACGGCGGCGTTACCCGGCCGTCACAGGGCAGAAGATTAATCGAGGAAAGAGGGAAACATAACACGCCGCCGCCGCGAGAGTCACAACGGGCAGAGAAATGAACCGCGGCTCATGTCTGGAGCAGTCAGTGTTTGAAGTGACAGGAACATCGGCCTCTTGGGACGCTAATGAAAATGGACTTGTGCTTTGATTCTTATGGACAAAATCTTTACGCATTCAGGCCTGGAGGGAAAACAGCACACTTCTCTGTTAGGCCTCCAACCTGGTGTCGCCCTCTGATCAACAGATGTTAGTCAAACAGATTTTGTGAGGCAGACTAAAGACGGCGAACGTCAGGTATTAACAGCCTCTGAATCATTCAGGGAAATGTATTTGAATCCCAGTACAGAGGGCTAAACTCTGCTTTCACTCTGATTCACTTCTCATTTGCTGAGAGCACAATGACATCCTGCCAGAGCCGGCAGCAAATCAAAGGGACAGCACACTGTAGACGGTTTAAGTCAGAGGCAGAGAGTTAGAGAAGAAGGGAAACTGCCTGAAAGTGCACAGAAAGCTATCAATAGTCAATTACAGTTGATATTATTAATCAGGGAGAGATTACAGCCATTAACACCTGGAGAGGAGCAGGGAGCGGGCTGCAGGGGCTGCCTCAGGGTCACGGGACCTCATTAGCAGGATTCAGGGGATCTTTATGCCCTGCCTCGTGTAATTCATTACCTTAAGTGGAGAAAAACGAGGAACAGAGGAGACAGACAGCAGGAGAGGAGGGGGACAGAAGAACGAGACGAGGACAGAGAAGGCACCGAGGGCTCGAGAGGCGGAGAGTCGAACTGAATTAATTCTTTACTTGGAGGTTCAACTTTCGATAGAAGCTCGATCCAAACCTGCAAACACTCAGCACAAGGTTTAATTAAGCCCAAAGGGCAGCAGCAACTGTTGTCAGCAGGACAAATGGTGAAGCCTGCAACCAATTATTTACCATTTTACTTATTTTAAAGAGGTCGAAACGTCTAACTTTTTCATTTGACCAAAGTCAAAGCACAACCAACCAAGCAAGCAGGATCAGGGCATCAAACAACAGGCTTTAAAGTTGTAATCTCAAAGATCTCAGTTTCTCTTTGGCGCCACCTATGGTGATAAACTGTAACAGCAGGAGCACACTTCCCAGATATCCAGACAGTGCTGCATGTGTGACGTCCACGGTTGGCTCCGGTTGTAACTCTTGATTTTCCTCACTGACGGTCGCTTTCCTTTTCAGACTGTTTGCTTCATCTGAGCATCGAGTTTGTTTCTTTTTCTTTGGATTTTCACTTCTTGTTGAAGTTGTATCTGTAGTCATCCATCTTTTCTTTGTTTGTTCAGCCATAGTAGATTACTGTTTACTCGCAACACTTGCAGAGAGCGGAAAAGCAGCCGCTTAGCTCCGCCTACCCTCTCTGGGTTCAAGAACTTTATTCCTCTTCAGAGCCCAACATATAACTGTGATGAGATGCACATAAAGGAGGCTGGACTTAAATAACATCATCCAGCATGAGGTGCAGGGAAAGCGGAGACTTGCATTGACCCACGTGTGGACTCACATATCTTGAATTAAAACCACCTTCACTAAAACGTCACATTAGGCGCTCTGTTTTAGTTTGTGGAGGACGGCATCACCTGGGACTCGCAGCAGGCACTTAAGAGCAAAGGGAAAATGTTAATCCATGCAGTACAAATGGAGCTCAGCGTGCAGAGATTTTAACAAATTAAAGCATTACATGATTCATGATGAGCAAAAGGTCTAAATCTTTTAAAGCTAAACGTCCACATTCACGGTTCATCCTTTCTGTGCGAGAGGAAAAAAGGTGACACCGCGTCTCGGGCCGCGTTTGCATGCCGAGCGATGAAATGATGAACAACGAGAAAGGAGTCTTTTCAATCGCATTTATCTGACGAATGGTCTCCATTCATCTAACAGGATTCTGCGCTGTGATTACTTAGAGATAAAGATGAAGGAGCTCCCTACTGGAAACCCAGCCTGTCAGTATAATGAAGTCACAGGCCTTTATTTTGATTGACAGATACATCATTAAAAACCTGGGCACTCAGTGATCCTCCAGCGTGTGTGTGTGTGTGTGTGTGTGTGTGTGTTTTAAGATGAGCGGCTGCAGAGATGTGTTGCCGACACTCCTCAGAGCTCAGTGTGCACGAGACAGAGCTGTGATGAAGTGAATCACAGAGGTAGTTTAAGCTGACTCACGTGTAAATAAAGATACATGGAGCATAAGGAGGGGTCGGGACAAATATGCTACATGTTCTATGACATTTGGAAAAAAGACTCTTTAGCTAAACGATACAGAGAGCAGGAAAAACACAAAGATGTACTGTCACATCTCGTTTCCTCGGCGCTGGGAGAAGGAGAGCTTTCTGCCCGACTCAGAGCACGAGACTGAAAACATCACATCCTTACGCCTCACCATTTTTGCTGCTTCCAACACATCAACCTCGAGGACAACATGTTCACTTGCTGCCTACCATAGCCACTGACAGGACCACTGTAATGAGATATCAATGTTATTCACTTCTCCCGTCAGTGGTCGTAATGTTGTGGCTGATCGGTGTATATTGGCATACTGATGTAGTATCTCACTGTTACTGCTTTTAAGGCTATCATGTTCTGTTAAATTTATACAGCAACAAAAAGACTGAACTATGAGAACGTAATACACAGAAGAACATTCGATCTGAACACAGAGAACGTTTCAGTGTCATAAAACATGTGGCTTTTTGTTCAAGATGCTTAAAGGGGGGCATTATGCTCATTTAAAGCTTCATATTTCACTCTGTGATACCTGTGGAGTAGCTTAGCATAATTTACAGTTAAAAAAACTCATCATTTTTCTCACACTGCTGCTCTGCCCTCACACAGCCTCTGCTTGAAACCACTCAGTCAGCTCTGTCCCTTTAAGAAACCCCGCCCCTACAAGCCCGCTTTCTCCTGATTGGCCAGCTCTCCGAAGCCTGCTGTGATGTCACAAAGTGCAGTGTGTGGAAAGAAAACTGTGTTCACCCGGCGTTCACAGCAGCCTGTAGACTGAGCTGAGAGTCCTGGGGATTACTCCGACATGCTTTTACCTACAGATCTGAAACTTCACCCACGTTTAGTCTGGATGTCCAACACTGTAACATTATGTCTTAAAATGTGAAACAGCATCATACCCCCTCTTTAAAAGAACTACAACAACCACACCACCTCTTTTTATTCGTCAGCGATCTCAAAGCTGATCCGACGTCTGCTCTTGTATCTGCGTACGTCCAGTCTTGACCGAGTAATGACCGAGTAACAAAGCAGTATAGAGGAGTGTGGTGAGGAGTTCAGTGGAAATGAGGAAGTCTGCTCCATTTCTAAACAGATAAATCTTTAATCCGAGTACAAAGCAAACCGCCGCAGCGCCACAGGAAATAAATAAATAAAACACAGACTGGAACTGCTGCCAGAGACGCTCATAGTGATGCAAATACAAAGTGGAGCTAAAACTGAAACACAGTCTTCAGAAACCTACATGCACTTTAAAACTTTACTTTAAATCTTCTTCCTGAACTTAATTTAAATGACAATAAGGACATTTAAAGTCTGAGTGTACTCTCTGCTCTGGACCGAAGTGAGGACAGTAAAACTCATCTGGAGGTCATCATGGAAACGCTGCTGCATCTCACAGCGAGACACTCCGACCATGGAACAAAATGAAGCTCTTTTATGGTGTGATAACGCTCTAAGGCCGGCATTGGTCAAGACAAATAGACTCATTTCACTTTGATAATCCTCCATAATTCACCTCCCAACCTCTGGGCTGGAATCGGAGAAGGGACTACATGTGCGCGTGTTGATTAACTGTCCCCAACGTCTCGTCTCTGTGCCACCTTCATTGCTATTCACGGCCTCGCCCGGCGGAGGGACGATGATTTTTCTCAGCCTCCACAGCAGGCATGCGAGCGCCCGTGCAGTGTGTTTGCCTCGGTAATAGCCATCATGAATCCATCAGCCTCCCAGCAGCCGCTCGTCGGACGAGTGCTGTCGCTGCCGGACACACGGCTGCAGACAGTCAGCACTTCTTCAGGGCACATTTAGCGTTTCAGTGTCGGAGATTTGAATGATGCTCACATCTGTTGGACTAATGAGGCTGTTAAAACATAATAATTGTGGATATTTAAAAATCAAAAGCATCATTGGGTGTCAAACGGGCGAATCCGAACTGCGTCGCATCTTTAATTCAGTCGAAGACAAGGAAGAAAAGTGTCTGTGGTAAAGAGATGGTGGCTGCAGGGGCTTATGGGTAACCTAATGATGACAATGAGACAACAACCTTTTTAACTTTCTCTGCATATATTTGATCTGCACGCCTGAAAGACCCGGAGCATGGAAACAATTATAGCACACACAGCTTACACTAATTTGTACAGAGAGCATCAGGATACCATTGAAAGGGGCCAAAACAAACATTAGCTTTTCCTCACCTCGTTGTGGCCACAGAATCACTGCGCTCCATGTTTTATTCATCATGAATGACTTGTTTCAAACTCATTATGAAGCCAAAATTCAGCCCCGGCACAAAGGACAGAGGAGAGGAAGACTAATGTGATTTAAGATGAAAGTCTACAATGCAGATGGAGTCAAACAGTCTGTGTCTGAATGTCAGGAGCTCCAATCAAACTACAGGTGACCCGGAAGATTTAACCTGTAATAACTTACAAACATGCGACTGTTTAAAAGCAGTATAGTGTTTTATTTAATCCCACTTGTCGGCCCATCCAGTCGAGGCTCTGTTCACCGTGAGTCTGCTTCTGCTCGAGGTTTCTGCCTGTTAAAGGAAGTTCTTCAGCCTCTGTGCCAAACGTTGCTAAGTGCTGCTCATGCTGATTCATGTTGGGTCTCTCTAAATAATAAGAGTTCGGTCTAGACCCGCTCTTTTTGTAAAGTGTCTTAAGATAACTTCAGCTATGATTCGGCGCTTTATAAATTATTTTGAAAGCTAAATTACTTGCTAACACGTTGCAAAATGATTCTGCAGCACGTTTGTTCCTGTGAAAAACTCACCTCATATAAAGGTGAAGAATAAAAACCTGCAGTGTGCAAAGAACATTTGTATTTTAACATCACCAAAGAGACACAATGAAGACACCTGGCTGTGGCTCAGTGGAAGAGTCGGTCGTCTCTCAATTGGAAGGTTGGTGGTTCGATTCCCTGACTGCTACGGTTGCAAGTGTCCTTGGGCAAGACACTGAACCCCGTATTACTCCATCAGTGTGTGAATGAGTGTGTGAAAGGGTGAATGTGACGTGTGGTGTAAAAGCAGCTTTGAGTGCTCGCACCAGAAAAGAGTCTGTAAGTACAGTCCATTGACAGTTTTACACTCGTAGCAGAATTACTGTTTGAATATGAATAACGGACGCTGCTTCGACTGAACACGTCGCCATGACAACAGCGAGGGTTACTAAGCTCACCTTTTTTCCTGATTGATGATTATTTGTGATATTCTGCCTTTGTTGCAGTCATGAAGAATCTAATTTCAAAGGCATTATATTATTTCCTTTGTTGTGTTCGTCCTGGTTAATAAAGTTCTGTTGTTGGTCATGTGACCACGCTGCGTGCGGGCCAGGCTCCAGAGAAGTGGCGGGTGGAAGCGGCAGCTTGTTGATCCCGTCTGTCTTTTGTTTTGCTGTTTTCTGTTGGTCCACCAGGCGAACACGGTGACTATTAAGTTATTTTAACTTGTGAATTTACTGTCTAACTTTACTGGTGAGAAAATAAGAGTTTGTTTCAACATTACTTTAAGCTAAATGCCTGAAATTGTCTTTGTTTTGTAGTTTTCACGGTGTTCATGAGCCTTCTGTGAAGGTTAAAGGTGATTGTGAACATCAATCATGGAGTCCTTTAAAGACCAGCAGTTACGATGCTTCCTGAAACAAAGCTATCATGTGCTCTGTTTGTCTGGAGGAGTCGTTGTGGGCAGATTATCTGCTCATTAGACTCCTCACACATCGTACTTCTTCCTGAAGGAGAAGTTCTCTTTAAACACACTTGACCTCTGAAAGTCCGCGCTCCCTTCTGCTGCTCATTAGCTGGAGAAAAAGTATGTAAGAGTTATTTTAATTATACTTGGTTAACACAGAAACCTTGTGACATGTTCCAGGTTAAACTGATGTAAACGGATATATTTAGAACCAAGTTACTTCAGAACCTCGGCTGCTTAAAACCAAAGTAACCGAACACAAATCCAAAGATAGAAACCAACCTCTTCATCACTCATGTTGCAGAAGTCACAGGGAAAACTAACTGGACTGATAGTTATGCACGACACAGCACTGACACGGCAGGTTTGTCTGGTGTTTTTGCACATGTATCTGATGAAGTGAAGAAGAACTTTTACATTGAGGTAAAAATAATGCAATTAAAAACTGGATTTCAGTTTCTGCTCTGCTTTGAATTTACTGTGATGTGAGGATCAATTGGGCAAATGAATCCAGCACAGTATCAGTCACAGCTTTAACTTAATCAGATCGTACGTCAGCGTTCCTTTGATGGGTAGAGCAGAACATGAAGGCTCTGAGACACGACACATCTTCTCCTCAAACAGCAAACGAGCCAAAGACTTATCAGAACAATAACTGATCTTCTCGGGTATTAAACTGTGTGACAAAGCTTAGAGATATAGAAGAGTCTGATTCACCAGAAGTCACATTAACAACAATGAGGAATACATTCCCTTTAATATTCCTCCTGCGGGCTGCAATAACATCTTATTCCGCGTGGGCGTTCAGTCAGAAAGCACGCGGCGTGATTACAGTGCAAACAGCTCTAAAATAATCTCACTCCTGCTGCTCTGTCAGAAAGGTGCGTGACCTGTAATCACTCCTTTCTCCTGGCTGCAGTTCACCTGCAGGAGACGTGATTGCTGGGTAAACTCAGCAACAAGCACAGAGGCCTTCGCTCTGATTGCTTCAGAAATATAAGTGAGCAGTTTAACAGAGTCTTGGGTTTTGCTGCACATGTGGTCTGAAGCCTTCTGCACGGTCCACACCTGCACCTGAGTGAGACTTGTGTTGTGTCAGGAGGTGCACGTTGGAGCTGAAGACTACGAGTTTGTCCATAAAATAAAGATGATATCTCTGCAGCATAAAGAGTCTATGTCTCAAAGCAGAGCAATCATTAAACACGATCTGATGTCAGAACATCGGAATCACTTCTACGGGGCAACAAAAGGACGTAAAAGAGAAGCAGCAGAAGTGCGAGTGAAGAAGATATCCACCACCTCCCATCAATTTAATGTTGTTTATACTCTGGCTGCTTGAGACATTGGCTTTAGTGAAGATATTCATGCTTTTGTTGTTCTTTATAAGAACATTAGTGTAGAAACAAGAGGAAAACCAGCAGCAGAGGAGGTGCAGAGACACTCGAGGAGCGGAGACAGGAGGGGATGGACTTTTACTTTGGGACTTTACCCTGTGTGATCCCTGTTGCTCCCCCGCTTATAGCTGCTGATTGTCTCTGTTCCCATTGCCAGTGAAGTATCCTCCTGACAGTCTCTTTTCTGCTGCGTCACCGTCTGACGTCACAAACGTGACGGAGACAGGGTTAGTAACCAGGTTAGGTCTTTATTGTATCTATTACACATTCAGTCTGCGTATCAAACTCGGTGCGACAAATTTGGAACGATGTTGACGACATCGAGATGACAAGGAGGCCCAGATGGAGCATAGTATCGTGCCGGAAAGGTGGCGGAGATTAACATGTCGACACTGGTTTTGTGTTCTCATTAATGCCGATCGGAGCCGAGGCGATAATTCCCCGGGTCTACCACAGAGTGATTTGACCCGGGTCTGAATGCCGACCTTTCCCACTAGGCAAAAAAGCCGGGTGTTAGCGGGTTTTTTGACCAGTGGGAAAGCGGCTTCAGTTGGTGTCACGCTGACTACCTCCCCGTCGAAAAGACGACAAAGATCCAAAAAGGGATGTGTGATTGGCCTAAATAAACACCTACACCTATCCAATGTGCATCGTGACCACAGACTGTATTCAAAGAATGACCTATTGCAGGTAGTTTAGCATGCAGGCATAAATTAGCACAGAATTGAAGACTAATGGGACCAGTATACGAGAACAGCTGTGAACAGGCGGATACGAACACTAACAGCACTGATCACATGATCACCTCCAGGTTAACACCTGCAGAGGTCATTTTGAGCTCTCGTTTAATCTGCATTCTCTTTATAATGTCTCCTCTGTGATGAAAACGAGTGTCCGGGTTCTGAGGAGGGAAAATCTTAAGGCAGCAGAAAAGGCGGCTTTAACACAGGAGAACATTTTACAGGTTGTGAAAATTAAGTTATGTTGGACAGATTATCTAAAAAGTGAAATGTCCTCCTGCTGCTGCTGCTGCTGCTGCTGCTGCATGGGACCGTGTCCGCGTGGAGATACCATCGGTGGAGAAACTTCTCCGCAGTAACTCCTCGTGTGGCTGTGAAACACCACATTGTAATCTGACAGCATGAGACAGAAGCTCTCTGCTTTTCAAGGACTGATACTAAAACTTTATGTCTGTTGTGACTGGTTCACAGATACGTGTTCACATCTGCAGAAGCTCCATCATGTGCTGCTGTAGACGATAGCTTCACCTGATTGTCCACGTTACTTTTGGAGCTTTGAAAAACAAAAGCGCAGAAAGACTCCCTCTTAAATTCTTCATAACGAGCAGAGCACAGCCCTCGAGGTGACGACAAACCTTCCAAACCGTCTCCCTGCAGTGCTTCGTCTTCCTCATGAGCAAAGACATAAACTTTGAAGAGTTCTCAAACCACAAGGCCGTAATAAACATCACGGCGGAGAGGCCAACTGCTCCACTGAGCCTCGTACAAACCTCCACAGAACAGTGCACATTCTTCAAACCCTGGTACAGAGCAAACCACGCCTGCACACCAAAGACAGGTGCACCAACACGTGAAGTCAAAGGTAAAACTCCTCGTGCCGACAGGCTTCTGAATTCAGACAAAGAAACGTGTGTTTGTGCCGACGGTCGTGTTTAATGTTTCAGGATTTGTCAACATTTGGAAAACTTCATGAATAAGTTATGAGACTCAATTTGCATCTGAGGAGGAAGTATAAGCCTGTGTTCAATATATTACTCTTTAAACTGCTGCCAGGTAAGTGTGTTATTGAACAGGGTGAAATAGTGTTAACTCAGTCACTGTACACAGGTTTCACATCATATGATACAGGCAGGAGAGCATAAGGAACTACACAGATAAACAACTGAACAGCCGAGTCATGGAGAAGGATTAAGGTGGAGTTAATTAAATAGAAACAGGTTTTAAGCAAAGACTTTAAGCAGAGACACTCGGGTATTATACAAGTATGTCTTTGCATTAAATGAGACAATTTCATTTAGCAGACACTCTGTCTAAAGAGACGTACACCTGAGAGTTAATACAACATAAGCAACGATCAAGACAGGAGGGAACCAAGTCACTTTTTAATAATAATAATCATCATCATCAGCAACATCAACAAGATCAGTATAGTCATCATCATCAACATCATTAAGGTCACAAAGAGCTGGGTCTTTAGCTTCTTCTTAAAGGTGAAAGGGACTCTGCGGACCGAGTGGAGTTTGGTAGCTCGTTCCACCACCGGGGGACGACTGAGGAGAAGAGTCTAGTTAGAGACTTAGGGCCCTGTTGTGATGGGAGTACCAGGCACCTTTCATTGGCAGAGCGTAGTGGGCGGGACGGAGTGTAGACCTGGATGAGGGCGTTCAGGTAGGCAGGAGACGTGATTGTTGCTGTTTTGTAAGCGAGCAACAGGGTTTGAATTTGATGCGAGTGGCGACTAGGAGCCAGTGGAGGGATATGAGCGGTGGAGGGATATGAGCAGTGGAGTGACCAGTCGCGCTGCTGCGTTCTGGATCATCTGCAGAGGTTTGAGTGTGCATGCAGGAAGGCCTGACAGGAGGGAGTTGCAGTAATCAATGCGTGATATCACGAGAGCCTGTACCAGCAGGTGTGTTGCTCTGACAGGTAGGGTCTGATCTTCCTGATGTTGTACAGGACAAATCGACATGACCGAGCAATCGAGGCCACGTGAACCTTACAGGTTAGCTGGTCATCAGTTATGACACCCAGGTTCCAGACAGACTTAGTGGGTATGAGTTCAGTTTGTCCGAGCTGGATGTTGATCTGTGGTTGGACTGGCTGGGATGACAAGGAGCTCAGTCTTGGATAGGTTGAGCTGAAGGTGGCGTTCTTTCCTCCATTTAGAGATATCGGCAAGACATGACGAGATCCGTGCCGAGACTGTAGTGTCGATAAAATAAAACATCTTGGGAGAAATTCAAGTCTCACCCGAACAGGTCTGAAAGCCTAAATTGAATGAGATATCTTCAAAGTAAAAGCCGACGCCTGCTGACAGCCCTCTCCCGTCTGAAGTGACATAGTAAATTGAGACTTAAAGCTGTAAAAGTGTCTCAGCAAAGCTTCAGAAGTTCTGAAATGTGTGGTGAAATCAGTTCTTAACAGTTCTCCAAAAGCTTCTCTTCAAACAATCCGTCTCCTACAGAATAATATGAATACAAAACCACCGCATAATGCATTTCATCACGTTGCCTTTTCACTCATAACACACTTTGCACGGACACAGATCTTCTTAATAGATTTCCACCTGCTTTCTAAAGCAGACGTTTCTCTTTGTTTGCCTCAGGAGGTGCTGCTGCTGCTTCGTCAGTATTTTGTGTTTTAACAGACAAACTAGGAAAGAGGAGAGATATCAAAAGGAAAGCAGAGAAACAAGACAAAGAGTCACCTCACACCCCTTTAATTCTCATCGTCTCATCACACATCAGACACTTAAAGTTTCCAGACTGATAAAAAAGTAGATCCAGCTTTGATGCTCTTAGATCTTTCGCGCTTGTGAGGAAAAAGTGTCTGACAGGAGAGGAGCTGTTATATAAATCAAAGAGTTTATCATGAACAATGAACATTTTCGGTTCAACTTCAATGATCTCACACATCAAAGTCTGTTCTCAGGTCTTGGGGAGGACCACTGCATATGTAAAAAGGCTTTAAAAGCTTTGGTAGCTCCAGAGGGAGCTGCCCACAAACTGCGTAATAGACTGAAGCTGTTTGCCTCGGTGTCATTTGGGGCTGAAGAATACAAGTGTGTAAAAGTCTGGGGATGTGGAGGTCGGGAGAAGTGACCTGACGTGACCTGACGTGACCTGACGTGTGCTAACGTGAGCTAACGTGACGTTTATTTTTGTAAATGAAAAATCTAATTAAGAAATGTGTGGTGCTTCAAGCAATAATTTCACATTTTATCAAGATGTAAAGTGTCATAAATCACATGGTAGTCTAATGTTGCCCATGCAAAGATCTAATGAAAGAGAGAGAGAGGGGTTAATCATGGTAACTTCAGGGTAAACTCAGCAGCAGGTTATGTCCGAGATAAGACATCAGCGCGTATACTGTGAAGTGTTTGAACTGCAGCCTGGAGTCTCTGTTAGCAGAGACAGACCGGAGACTGTATAAAAAGATGGCCGACATGACAGCTCCCTAAAAGTGAAGCCAAACCCTCTCTATCGCCCCCTGCTGACTGGCTGCAGTATAGCTCATAAAGCCCGCCTCCTCCATGTTAACAGATGGGACATGAGTCAAACTATAAAATCAAAATACATGTCAGATACATTTTTCTCAAACATGGTTTCTGTCATTATAGTTAGTTCTTATCATGCTGATTTACGTCCAAGTTTTCATTTTTCTGACAACTTTATTTTTAATTAGTTATTATAGTAATTCAGTAAAAATGATGATTGACAGCTCTGTTGACAAATACGGCTCCTGCAGCCGATCTGTTCCTGATTAGCAGAGTGGAGGAGGAACGGCGAGAGGAGATGCAACAAATACAATCACTGCAGTCACTGAAGTTTCCATTTCTGTGAACGTTAACCTCAGACCAACACAAGAGGCTGTTCTGCTGTTAAACACGCCGGCATGCGGGATCCTTGCAGTTTTTTCTGTAAGTTAAATGTGTGTTTTGGGCACCCGCCGATCTGTACTGCGCAGTCTCTGGCTCCAAATGACGTCACCATCGCAAGATGGCAGCGCCTAACATGGGGACTGTTTTGGCATCAATTACGTACAATGGGAGCAGATGGAGATGCATCGTCCGTCTATATATATATATATATATATATATAGTCATTGGTCACAACACTGGCTGGTGTCTCGGCGGCAGGTTCTGACAAATATGCATGGAATGAAAAAAGGGTGTCTCTTGTTCTGCTGCATCGATTTGATGCTTTAATCATCCTGACTCTGACAAGGTAACAGGACTGCATATGTGCTGTATTTACACTCTTTATATATCAGCACACGCTAACCTGTTTTTGAGGCGGTGTTACAAACAAAGCTGTCTGAGGAACACGGGAGGAAAACCATTATAATGAATGAACAGTTACGGAGCAGTTCATCAATAAGTCATAATCACAAATGATATTAATGAGCTACTTGAGAACAGACCAGGAGACAAACTTCATCAGTGCATCATGAGGTTAATGATTAGTTATCTGTGAATCAGCCATTTCCTTTATTAGCTGTTTTTGTACCATGTTGTGAAGTGTTTGCATGATCATCAAAAAGCGCTCGCAGGGCTCGATAAAACTTATTAGCCAATAAAAACTGTGCTAACTGGTGTAAATGTGCTTCTGCAGCGTTCTGAGGTGCAGGGCATCGACTGAGCTTCCACAATTGATTTTGGAACGACGTTTTCCAGACAGTCTCCTAAAATTGTTTTTCTCTTGGACACAATCCCACATCATTTCACCTCCGAGGAGAAAATACACAGGAGAACAATAATATCATGATACGGTACTTTAGTCGCAGAAACAGAAAGAATAGTGGGCCCGAGCGTTTCGGTGTATCTACAATAATAACACGAGATCGCTCAGTCTGCTCTGCTCCAGTGATAAATCTCAGACAGACGGCGCTGATATGAGTTTTCACAAGTTATGAATTAATGAGAACGCTTCTATAATCTGCGTTTCCTCCGCTCTCATTCAGAGCGTGTGCGCACCTCATTGTGCTCAGGTCAGTTCGGATGAATCACCATCTCAGGGATGAGTCATAATCCTGCTCGGGGATTAATTAGTACCACGGAGGTGTCACTGACCTGTAATCAAAGCACAGAGGAGCCTTGATCTCCTAAAGTGTGAACTCCACGCACTCTCATTAATGTGTAGAGGAGGTGTGTGGGTGATTTAGAATTATAAAAAGATATTTACATTTCATGATCATAATGGAAAAGTCATGAGAGTTTAATAATGTGTGTGTTATTTATGAAGCCGTCTCTTTGCTAATTATGCCGCTAATGATTAGAAACACAGAGGAGAATAAAATGTTTGCAGTTGTTCAATTAGGAGCTCATAATAATCCGGCCGGGATAATTAGACACATTAACAAAGTGTTCAGGAGCAGATCCGAGTGAGTAGGAAGGTGAGCGTGTGACAGCGACTGAATCACCATCCCATCACTCCAGCTGGAGAGGATGTGACACTCTGAGCCTGACATTAGTGGAACGAGAAACTCTCTGGGCTGAGACAGAACCGAGCTGCTCTCACGGCTCAGGACAGAAACCAGAACACAATATGAGGTCCGTACGAGCTAGCTGGGTCCGCTTGTGGGCTGTGATGGAGACAAACTCTGACAACCTCGGCCCGGGGAAAATAAATACTTCATTGTAAAAACCCTACAACAGGCCAGATGGAGGAACATGTAATCTGTGAAACACTGACAAACGCTCTGATAAGTGTGGATTTTAATCAGGGTTACACAAAAAGCCTCCGGCTAAATGCTTTCAGCGTTTCCTCGTTGTTGTGTGCTCGTCATGATTCATGTTTTATTGAAAAAGCTGCAAATTCACACTGACGCAGATTTTGCTGCAAAGACGGCCGATCAGCGCGAAGCTAAGGAGGTTTGTGGATTCATTAAACATCATTAAAGTGTTTAGTTATTACTCCTCAGCGTCTGCTTTGAGTGCTGGGATGGATGTAAGAGCAGCCCTGAAACTGATATAAAACAACAATTACCTCCTGCTTTGAATCTTCTTATTTCCACACTTCCTTATGACTGTCTGAGTCATTATTCACAGTGACATTATTGGGTTCTTATTCTTCAAAGGCAGATCATTAAAATGAGACATGTTAATAAATGTACTCTAGTAAAGCTCACACAGAGATTGAAAGAGGATGTTAAGCTGATATTGACTCATCCTTAATAAAAAGTTCTGGTTAAAACACTAAAACAAAGTCAGGGAAGCTTTTACTCGGCCTGTAATATTTCTGCACATACTGAGGTTTAACATTAAAACTCCTGAGACTATAAACAGGCAAATAGCTCTACTGTATATTGTCTCCTGACCAGTGGCGTCCCACAGGGCTCCTCCCTGGGTCACAGCTATTTCCTTTACATAGAAGCTAATTACACACATCCTCAAGTGCATTTATTTTCTGCTGCAAAGCCGTCAAGCTGACAAAGGCCTGTTTATCAACTGGTTGCTATGGCTTATAAATTGGCGAGCAATTGCGTTGTGGCACGTCCCGCAGATTATGTTCCAATCAGATGTTCCCTTTTGTAAGCTTGTTGCTGTTTTACTTTCTCCATCAGTCTTTTTGCTAATAAAAAACTGCCAGCTGCTTGTATTAGAAATACAGAGACAAGTGTTTCGGTTCAACTAGTGACCATGTCAGCTGGTGACTTTCAGACTAATGTGTCTGCGGTTGTCATAGTAACAGCAGCTGTTGATAACAGGAAGAAAATACGTAGCTGTCCTCCTGAATTCCTCTTTGTTGTTTTGCATTACGATCTCGTCTTTGAAGTGCAAACGTGTCATTACGGATGGGTACCGAAACCCGGGCCCGAATTATGAAAGACCGTAGTATTAATAAACTCAGACGTTATCGGTTCTGCTTTCGGTACTGGAGAAACTAAGAAAATACGTTTCCTGTTAATTATTGCTACAAAAACGTCATCTTGCACATTCAATCTCACCAACCGTTTCTAATTACAGTAAGATTAAGACATTTGTCTGTGATGCATATTTGCAATTTGTGCAATTTGTGTCATGACTCAAAAGATGAACCCACAGGAAATGATTCACTCAATTTCAAGCCTTTAAAGGGGGTGTGCCGCTTCAAGCTTCATGTTTCACTCTGATACCTGTGGAGAAGATTTGCATAATTTAGAGTTCCTCATTCTTCTCACACTGGTGCTCTGTGCAGCCTCTGCCTGCAACAACTCCGTCAGCTCTGTCCCTTTAAGAAACCCCGCCCCTACAAGCCCACTTTCTTCTGATTGGCCAGCTCTCTGAAGCCTGCTGAGGCTGCACTTTGTGACATCACAAGTGTAGAAAAACACCGTGTTCACCTGGCATTCACAGCAGCCTGCCGACTGAGCTGAGAAGCCTGGGGAGTACTCCAACATACTTTTACCTACAGATTGGAAACTTCACCCACGTTTAATGTGGACATCCAACATTCTGACATTATGTACACTACCAGTCAAAAGTTTGGACACACTTTCCCATTCACTTGCATGAGAAAATGTGTCCAAACTTTTGACTGGTAATGTATATTTGTCTTTAAATGTGAAACCGCATGAAACCCACTCTAAAGTTTGGAGCGAGAAGAAAAGAACCTGTAACCTGCTGTTGGTCGTCACAGAGGAGCCTTCAGCTCTGTCGGTTGGGAGTCGAGTGTATCGTCTGTATTTCCATGAGAGGGACATAATGAGCCAGCAGCATGAGTTGTCCAGGTTGATGGTTTATTCAGTGTTTGCTGAACTGTTGGGTGGGCTTTTGGGATAGTGTTATTTTTCCTCATGTATACTTTCATCGCTAAGAGAATTTCCATTCTTCTATTGTCACACGGCGGTTACACTGCATGTTCTTTCCTCCTGCACACACAGTTATGACAGTTATGTGAAAACGACTGTTAAGCTAAGTGTACGATAATTGTTCTTATAGGATGTAATGCTGAATGTATGCAACCATCCTCCTGGTGCAACCTAAGAGAGTCACAGAGGACCATCCACTCACAAAGTAAACTAAGCATCAAACTGTTACACGTCAAGCAACTGATCATCTGTGCTCGTGTGGAGAAACGATCATGATAAATCAAACTTCAGGCACATTTCTCTCCTCTGAATATGCTCGGTGGTGGTTGAATCTGTGCCTCCAGGCTTGAATCAGCAGACAAGAAATGTGGGTTTGTAAGTGAAGGAGTCACAAACCCAAATCCACAACCACCACTCGGACTTTGAAGGGTAAAAAAAAAAAAGCCTTTCCAAGCCAAGAGCCGTCTCACACAAGCCAAGGTCAATGCAGCAGCCAAACGGGGCTGGCAGCACATTCGCCCAGACTGCACTCATACCTCCCAAGACTTGTGTCCTCACGGTGCAAACCACGAGCTCCTGCCCTAGAGAAGGAGCCCGGGTCAGGCCGATGATTGCATCAAAGCGACGGGCTCGCCAAGTGTTACTATCACAGCCAAATGTCCCGTTCTTTCCCTCGCACCTGCTCTATTTCTGTGCTCATTCTTTCTATTGTCTCCAACACTCTCTGTCGCACACGCTCAAAGTCACTGTATTTCACTTCTACGCCGACATTTTTCTTGTGTGTTTCTTATCCCACCGATTCCTTTGTCACTCTAAGTCTCTCCAGGCTCTCAAAGCCCTTCAGGCTGTCCAAAGACACATCTGTCAGGGTCGCATATTACCATCATCAGTCAAAAAATCGCTCAGAGGACGTCAGAGGCGGTACAATAATCTGTCTTTCTTTGTACTGCCCTTCAAAGAGCTCAGAAACAGTGCTGGTAAAAGAGCAAACTCTGGATCTGTCACATTTTGACTGAACACTGAGTTCTTTGCAGAAATCAGCTGCAAGTTTCCCTCTATTGCATAGATGATCTTTAAACTGAGACACACAGCGTCTGTTCCTCATATCTAAGTCGGTTCAGGTGTCATGATTCAGCAGAGCTAATGGATCAGGTGTTTAACGAAGGAAGGTTTTTACCTGCCAGAAGATGGTATCTATTGTGCTGCCCAGGAAGCCTTCTCTGGTTTCAGACGACAGCAGTTTGGGTCCGAGGATCGTCATGAACTCGTTGAAGTCCACCTGTCCATCACCTGAAACAACACAAGAGGACAGATTAAGGATACATGATGATGTAAGCTGTGTCCTAATCCAGCGGCCGTATTTGAAGCCCGATTGCGTCACAGCGGCGCGTCGAAGGCTCCTTCAGATGCGGCCGACAAATGCGTCCTCCTTTTGCATCCTTCGCGGCCAAATGTATCCCAAGATGCATTGGGCGCCAATACAAACGAGAAGGCAGATTCTTACGCAGCCGAGGAATACACCTTAAAAGTTTTTTGTTTCAACTCCATCGAATAGCTAAAAATACACATGATACAGGTAAACGAAAAGGCCCTTGAAACAAATTATCTTTAAAAGTTAGGTGACGTTAGTAATGCTAGCTACTTAGCCTGCTAGCTACCTGTTGCTAGGCAACAAGAGCAGCGTTGGGTGACGCAAGGGTAGTGTCATTTGCATTGTTTGCAGCTTTTGTCAAACTGGTTGTTGTTTGTAAATGAAACTCAAACTCTATCTGATAATTGGAGTGGTTCCTCTAACCACAGAGCACAATCCAGGCTGCAACCTTGTCTTGTCTCCGGGTCTCGTCTATGTCGTTGTTTATTCTCAACACCACCCGGTTCAGTGGAAATGTTTGAAACAGCATGAGCTCTGTCCTGCTCGTTCCCCTTCATTGGTTCGGAGAGAGCGGAGAGGCAGAGTGAATGACAAATGATGTTCCTGTCCTGAACAAGTACAGCTGATGTGCCCCTGAGCAGAGCACCAGCAGCCTGCAGCTCAATGTTTATAACTGCATGAATGTGAAGCTGAGGGGGAATGGGGGACATAACAGTGAACGTGTCCCGGATTGAACAGGTGTGCAGCGCAGACATAATTGAAGCCTTTAGGGTTGAAAAGGTTTCTGCAGTTCTCTCTCTTCAGTGTTTGTAGAAACTCGGCGTTTACAGCCTGTGTCTGTGCTGAAAGGGAAGTAAGGATGCTGTTTATGTCTTTGTTGTTCTAATCTAAAACCAGCACGCTTCAAATCGCACAGTTCAACACACTATTTACTACTGAGACGAGAGATAGTTAAAACAATGAGCCCTGACAAGCTCTGTAATACGGGATATGAAGCAGCATCAAAGTTTACAGCCACAGAATCACTCACAACATGAAGCTCCTGCTGTTTCATTCCAACACTATGATCCGGCAGCCTGCTGATCGCTGCTGAAGCTGCTGCCAAAACAAATCATCAAAACTGTGCAGACATCAACACGTTCCCACAGATCATAGATTCACATTGAATCTTTGTCTCTCTGAGAGGAAAGTTTCCATAAGACCCGCGAGGTTTCTTTGTCTCCCTGCACAGTTTGTCTGGTTTTATCGCCTGTATGTTCGGATGAATCAAACAGACGCTGAAAGCTCTCGCTGTTTGTTACAGGAGGAGGCAGTTGTGAAAAATTAGATGTTTAAAACGACTCAGTCTGTCCTTCCTCCAGCCCCTCCTCTCCTGCTCTGGCTGAGGCCACTGTGGGCCATGTCACACAGGAACGGTTAATGCCACTGACAGCAGCGTGTTCCTGCATATTCAGCAGGGCAGATGCATCGCTGCAGGCCAGATGGAGCAGCGGTGAGATCAGAGGATGTCCGGACAGCTGGATGGGTGTTTGACAGTGAGATAAAGGTGGTCTGGGTGTTCAGGTTCAAGGTAAAACAGAATGCGCGTACTGAGATCCGGCTACCGAACCCAAGTGAGATCTTTACAGCTCAACGGTGACTTTTTATACCTGAGCAGGAAAAAAACATTAACAGAAAGAGGGTTTAAGGTGACTGCACACCAGAGATGTGGACATGAGTCATGGTGACTTGGACTCGAGTCGACTCGAGTCACTGTTTTGATGACTTGCTACTTGACAAAAAATAAATGACTTGAGACTCGACTTGGACTTGAGGCATGATGACTCGGATGACTTGCGTGTGTTCATAAGTTTGAATGTTAGCTGTTAAATATAAGATGATTAAATCTTGTCAAGTTTCTGTCAAACAATCAAGTGCAAACTGGGAGTCATGATTGGACGACTCAAAAAGCTCCCCGGTAAGTGATTGTCATGACTGCATGACTGGCTGTCAGTCAAACTCCTCGCTATGGCAACATGCAACATCAAAGCCCCCAAAGAGAATCCTCATCAGTCGTACTCGTTACTACTCAACACGGTCTCAGAGCAGACCATCGTCATGGCTGCGTCTGTGCCAAGATAACACAGATACAATTCACTGTCATACTTTTTGAACAGGTTATATAAATTGACCAATAATATCATTATTAGACGGGCTGCTAACACCTTGTGTTTTCTCTTTATAAAGACCGGATAGTACAGGTAAGAGTGCTGCATCTTGGGTAGAAAAAAAGTGACTTGACTTGCCTTAACTAACTAATGAATCAAGACTTGCTTGGGACCTGAGCAAAAATGACTTGGTCATAACACTGCTGCACACTGACCAGACAAACGTGGACCAACTCCAACCAACACCAACTGTCGGGCCAGTGTGTGCCGACAGTTGGTCGTATGGAGTTGTTCAACTTTGTCAGGTCCAGTCGCGTTTGGTGGAGTCGTGGAAAGTCAGTCAAAGATCAATGTGCGCCTTTTCCCAACAAACCGTGACATTCTGAGAGTGCGTTCCCTTGACAACTAGCCTATACTCTCATGTGGAACATCAGTACGCACGACCTTCGTCCATGTAACATAAAGCTGAAACTTAGAAAACGAAAGTAGGCAACAAAAGTCCGTCTTGTCAGCTGATGGGCATTGTTTGGGCAGTGTGCAGTCACCTTTACGGCGAGTTTTCTGCATGCTTGTAGGCTAATTGAACATTTTCAAATGCAAATCTTCTAGATTAACGCTTTGATGTTTTACCAGCGGTAGAACATCAAAATAAAAACTCAAACATCCCTCGTCATCGGGAAGCATCTCAGCATATTTGAAGTTCACCTTAAGAGCCCTGTTTGCTTTTCCTAACGCTTCATGGTTGCATGCCGGCTCTCCTTTTGATGCATCTGCAGTTTGTGACGGCTCAACTTTATGCACAAAGTCACCGAGTCACTTTCTGTGTCTGTCAAAGTCCGAGCCACCCGCACCTGACCGCTCTCTTCCTGAGTTATGTCACAAGCGAGCTTCCTGTTTGAGCTGGAAACAGAGCGATGAATTATTGAGGAATGATGCTCAGACCTGCTGCCTTCAGTTAAAGTCAAAGACGTGACATTAAAGATAATAGAGAATGAAAACCTGATGTTGATGTTTAGGTAATAAAGTTTATAAGACTCAGAGAGGGACGAGGCACAAAGGTCATAAGCACCAAAAGGAAGAGAAGACAAAGGCTGGTGCAGTGCTGTGATCTGGAACAAAGAAGGGTGGTCACACTCTCCATGAAGGGCATTCAGAGCTCAATAACAATCTCAGGGATTGGCAGAGATGAGCCGAGCAGATAACCTGTCAGTATCTTCAGGATATCAGGTGGACTTGGCTGCTGGACTCTGAATCGATGGCTGTGACGGAGGATCCAATCCTCACAGCTGCCCACTTGGCTGAGATACAATCATTACCATCCATTCTCATTCACCTGCTAATGCCCCCCCTCTCCTCTACGCAGTGTCCCTTTGATCACTGCCTCTCTGTCATTGTGTCAGCGTGCACGCATATGAGAAGATCATTTCCCAAACTGCCTTTAAAAGAACCATGAAAACAGCAACAGGACGGATTTTTCACACTTAATCTGTCAGTTTACCAGGACGTTGTGGAGACTTCTTATCACGTTGTTCTCTGACACTTTTCTTTTAATCAGTGCTGGAAGTGGTTCTAACCTGCGCAGATATATTGGTATCACATAAATGTTTCAGATATATATGAAACTTTTTAAACAGAATACATAATGCAGAGAAATGGTGCCTCGTAGTTTGTTCAACAGAGGGGGGTCTCTGTTATGCAACACTCTGAATATAAGAGGAAAAAGACACGAGGGGAAAATCAATGTTTTCACTCTGTCAGAGCGAGGGGGCTGCACATGGACATGCGCCCCGAGAAGCTGGGGGACTCGGTGCCTTGCTCAAGGACGCCTCGACGGAGCCCAGGAAAGAAACCGACCACCCTCTGGTTCCCAAGCCGAGTCCCTACAGACTGAGCTACTGTCTACCCCATGCAGCAGATGCAGCAGATGCAGCACATGTAGCACATGTAGCACAAGTAGCACATGCAGCAGATGCAGCACATGTAGCGCATGCAGCACATGCAGCAGATGCAGCACATGTAGCACATGTAGCACATGCAGCAGATGCAGCACATGTAGCACATGCAGCAGATGCAGCACATGTAGCAGATGCAGCAGATGCAACAGATGCAGCACATGCAGCAGATGCAGCACATGTAGCACATGTAGCACATGTAGCACATGCAGCAGATGCAGCACATGTAGCACATGCAGCAGATGCAGCACATGTAGCAGATGCAGCAGATGCAACAGATGCAGCACATGTAGCACATGCAGCAGATGCAGCACATGTAGCAGATGCAGCAGATGCAGCACATGTAGCACATGTAGCAGATGCAGCACATGTAGCACATGCAGCAGATGCAGCACATGTAGCACATGTAGCAGATGCAGCACATGTAGCACATGTAGCAGATGCAGCAGATGCAGCACATGTAGCAGATGCAGCACATACAGCACATGCAGCACATGTAGCAGATGCAGCACATGTAGCACATGCAGCAGATGCAGCACATGTAGCGCATGCAGCACATGCAGCACATGCAGCAGAGCCCAGCTGAGCAGACACTCTGGTTGACGATGTTACTTATTCTTTAATACAGTTATTTGCTTAAGCAGCTGTCTGAGTGTGTTTGCATCGTGTTTTGATTTCAGCTCAGAAATTCATCAACCTCGTAAAATTGATAGACCGGTATTTGTTTAAAGTCAGCTGTTCTCTAAAACGTACATAAATCAAACCGATCTCTAGACTTTTATTGTTTGTTTCCTTTGTTTGTCTAAAGCTGCTGGATCATATCTGACTGAGCTGTCTGCACTGAATCACAGTTTGGCACATTAACAAACAAAGACAGCTCTCAGTAGGCAGCCGGCCCGTCGTCACATTCAATAACGCCTAAATGAAGAAAATCTTCAGTATTTTGCTAATGAAATCAATCAATACAAACAGGCTGACCCGGGTCATCTCATGGGAAAGAGGTTTTCCAAAAAAAACAACTTTAACAAATTTAGATCCAGATGCAGCAGCAGACAGAACAATGAGAACCGGGCGAATGAATAAATAAACAGCATAACACTTTGCAGACTTCCTGAGACAAAAGCTGCAGTGACCTTCATCAGCCTCGCCTGCTTCTTCAAGTGGCAGCAGACGATGCAACAAGATCCGGCCCTGAGGCACAAAGCAGCGCCGGTCTCCTGAGATTGTGGAGCGGATGAGTCAGAAGAGGAATAAAGGCAGTCTAACTTCTTAAACTTTAATATTCAGCCTTGAACATTTACAGTGTTTCTCCCTCCACAGTGAAACTGAAAGCACTTATCAAAGCCTGAGATAGCAGCAAGGAGAATTTGAATATTTTCCCTGTGATGTGACATTTGCATATTGCATTTTCCCGGTCTTATACAACTTTAAGCGTCTTTTCTTTATAAAATGTCAATCACAGCTAATGCAGGCGGCTTTGCCTGGAGCCTGCCGCTGCGCACAGGAAGTCTTAAGAAGAGGGATCGCTTGTGTTTTGTTGCTGCTAGGCGTGTTGTCTTCAAGGACAAAAGGTTAAAAGGTCACAGGTGAGGGTAAAGCTGCTCAGATAAACACCAGCTGCTTCAGATCTTACTGCTATGACAGCTGTAGACAGAAGTTATGTGCATGTGTTGTTCTACCACTGTTTTGTCATGCATTTCCATAAAGATGAATCTACTGCAGCCACCTTTGTTCTGAAGAAAAGTCTCCCCATGCGATGTATGAATTCATTTTATTAACGTCACATATTCTTTATTTATGTCGTCCTCTCACTGCCTCAGTTTCACTTGGCTACTTTCATGTGTCAAGTAGAAGCTGCGAGTGTTTGAGATTGAAATGAGAACACATTCAGGCTTGCATTAATAAATGTTTTATGCATAGCACGGAGGGATAAGTTATCTGTGCGTCGAAGAGGCAAAAAGTGCAGAAAAAAGTGTTGTGTAATGTAAATCTTTGTAAAGTGACGTGTTTGTGAAACCAGACAGCAGTTTTTCTGTCACGATGCGACACATCGGGAGAGGAACCCCATCACACAGAACATTTGTACACCTTTATGTGTGTGTATGTGAGTGTGCATGACGTGACTCACCATCCATGTCTAGTCTCTGCATGATGATGGCCAGCTCCACCTCACTGGGCATGTAACCCAGAGAGCGCATGGCCATACCCAGCTCCTGTTTGGAAATGAACCCATTTCCGTCCCGGTCCAGGACCTTAAACGCCTCGCGGATCTCTGCCAACACAAACAGGAAATCATCTCAGCATGTGTAAACAAGGCTCACCCATACTGCAGCATGTACTCATGATCGTTTACAGCACTGTGTGTAAACAGCCGGCAGACATCTTTGTTATTACTTCCTCACACTGTCTTGTAGTATTTTTGGGACTCCTTTCATTGGCAGTGATGCACCTGTCACGACTTTGAATCCATCCTCTGTTTCATGAAGCCAGTTGGCATTTCAGACGTCCCCTTCGCTCAAGATCATCCGCACACCCCTCTCTTCCTCCCTCCCTCTCTCTCCTCCTGCCTGACCCAGCTTCAGGCTCCGAGTTAGGCAATTGGTCTCGCACCACTGCCTCGAAGTTAACAAGATCAATCCCGCCCATCGATTCATTTTCCTCACCTGCTGTCACAGTCGCTCTCCACTCGTTTTCATGATTACGAGTTTTTCCACCGGGCTGTTCCCTTACTCTGCTTTCTTTGCTCTTCTTCACATTTCACTGAATCATTCTTAACTTTAAGTTCGTTCATCATCCAAAGGGCCGCTCAGAAGAACGTTAGAGGGGTGGAGTTTGATTATGTGTTACCGGGATAAAACATGTGACCTTCAGAATAAAAGCCTTCCCCTTCAATCATCATAATATTACTCCCACTGATGCTGCTGTATATGAAACCTGTCCTGCTCTGCACAGTTAACAGGTGCATCAGGTCTGTGCACACGGTTTAGTCATCACACAGTAAATGTACTGGCAGCTGAATTTATCACCACAAGCTTCTGCTGGAGGTTTCTCACTCTGGGACAGTCACAGGTCGTCTAATAAAACACATTTGTTTTATTTACAACACACAGGGGCAGGTCGCGCTCACAGTCAACTTTGTACTGTCATTACAAGAGAAAGTCAAGTCAATGTTATTTATGGGGTCAAGTCATAAATTTGCCTCCGAGAGAAGAGACAGAGCGAGGACGGAAAAGAAGTCAGAAACTCGCTGGTTTGTTTTTGTTTTTAATCTTTGCTGTTTGAGATCTTGTGACCCGTCAGATTTATCTCGTCTGGGTCTGATCTGCAGTTACGCTTCACTTGATGAAATTACTTTGGCAGCAAAAACAGAAACCTCTGTGGTTTCCTGTGTTGTTACTGTTCTATTGACAAATATCCATGAGATATACTGCGAGCGTATGACGGCTAAAGTGCAGGAAAAACACAAACAGCTCATAGTCCTGCAGAAAACCAGTTTTGAGACGCTAATAGAAAATGTTCTGTTTCTGCTGAAACTTACAGCGATGTGGACTGAACTCAGTGTGCAGTTTGAAGGTTCCTATTTGTTTCATCAACAACGGTAACAGGGCTGCAGACGGAGTCTTTCCTCTGTGCCTCTTTGCCACTTGTGTTGTGAAGTGATTGGAATATGTCAGCGTTTTTTTTTAAGTCTACGTCCTCAAAATATTACAAAGCTTTGCTGTAATGGTGACACATGCAACAGCATTTAAAGTGATAATCTCTTTCATGTAAATAAATGTCTGTTAAGTTTCTATCTATCATCGAATGAGGTAACACAATGGTGATTGAGCCGATGGCCCACGGATGAAAGCCTTTGCATTTGCAGTATTACAGACTGGGTGTCTGGTGCGGCGGAAAACATCACAAGTGGCGCCCAGTTATTGATGTGTTTTCCATCAGCCAGCAGTGGTTGGTCTGCCAGAGAGGGTAGGCGGAGCTAAGCGGCTGCTTTTCCGCTCTCTGCAAGTGTTGCGAGTAAACAGTAATCTACTATGGCTGAACAAACAAAGAAAAGATGGATAACTACAGATACAACTTCAACAAGAAGTGAAAATCCAAAGAAGAAGAAACAAACTCGACGCTCAGATGAAGCAAACAGTCTGAAAAGGAAAGCGACCGTCAGCCAGGAAAATCAAGAGTTACAACCGGAGCCAACCGTGGACGTCACACATGCAGCACTGTCTGGATATCTGGGAAGTGTGCTCCTGCAATTACCGTTTATCACCAAAGGTGCCGCCAAAGAGAACGAAACTGAGATCTTTGAGATTATAACTTTAAGAACAGTAAACTGTCTGATTCACACAGAAGGCAAGAACACTTTTGCAAGAAGAAATCTGAAGTGCCATCACATAAAAACTGCCCGTTTAATATGAAATAATTTAGTTTATTTTGATCGTAGCATCTTAATATTCTGTCTTGAGTTCGTAGTAATAACCAGAGCGCTCACTCGTTACGCTGCTGAAGCTTCACTAACCTGACTCACTCTCTAAGCAGAGACAAAAAAAGCCTCACTTGTACTCAGGTGAGTCAGCAGCTGCTTCGCCGGCTGCTCGACGTGCCATCGACTCGTCAGTGGAAGGAGTCAGCCGGCTTCACTGCGCTTTAATAAATGCATATTTCATAAATGTGCCTACAGACAGGAGCGGATGTATGACAGGAAAAGAGAGGGAGACTGACAGGCATCCGTGCTTTTAAATAGAGGTGGAATGTCACTTCTCTGAACACTATGACTGCATGACATGCATGAGCACACTGTGGAGCGCTGCATAATCTGAGACCGGGAAGTGGAATAGATGGTTTAACTCTGCAGCTCCCAGAAAGCACGGACGCTTCATTATGTCCTTTAAGAGACGACGCTGCATCTTTCTGAAAGCTTTAGATCCAGCAGCAACAGAAACGTACGGATGCAAGAGCCAGAAATGCAACGTTAACTTAGCGAAACAACACATCAACACTGCAGCACATGGTAAGAGAGGAGAATATCACACAAGCACAAAGGGAACAAACATCTGTCGTAACTGAGTGGAAACGTTTTGCTATTGATTGCTTCAATTCAATATCTTCCAGGGAACAAATACTAACCGCATTTTGTCACTGCCTGAGCCGAGCCGGCGCTACACTCAACTAAAAAACAGTCATTAAGGAACGAGCCCATCGATCATCCTATTATCAGCTGCCATTGTGAAGCAGTCTGCCGGAAAATGACTTGGAACAACAAAACGTAAATGGAGCGTAAATTATGAATTGGCTCATAAATGTGTTCTGACTGTGTTGAGCACCTTCGGTAGATAACAAGAGGACACAGGCTCTGACCTGCATCACAACAGCACGTTACTGCCTCCACAAACAGCTGCGAGGAGAGCGCCCGAGCAAGTAAAGCACCATCATCATTTGTGACAATGTAAAACCGTGTGTGATATTTTCTTGGATGCGCACACACACACGATGAAAACACACATCAAAGGCATCCAGATTATTTGCTCTGCATTAATATCAGCGTCTCATGAATTAATCCGGCGGTGACTCAGGCCCTCGTGGAAGACTTTATTGTGTCTGGAGCTTGTTGGAACAGAACATTGAGTGGATTTATATTCACATGACTCGTATCCATCAGGACTGCTGGCACACGGGGAACATCGAGCTGCTCTCCAACTCAAACTCTGACATTTGGTGCAGAATTATTCTGACCAAAAGGACAGAAGTAACAAAATGTGTCACTCAGACTCTGATGGAGCAGAATCCTCAGGTGGAGGAGTTTGTTCATTGTGTATGCGAGTTACGCCTCGTGGTGTTAAATGTTAATGAGGGCATGTCTTATAGTTAGTGTGTCCTTGACTGCATATGCTTGAATGACTAAAGGTCCCTTTACTTGCATTATGTAGTCTGCTCACTATTTTATTCACCACACAAAGAAGAGCAGACAGTCATTGAATGCAACACACCGAACAAACTTAATATTCTACTTTTTTTCACTGAGACATTTTTTTGTTAAAGTTGGAATCTCGAAGATCTCAGTTTCTTTCTCTTTGGCGGCACCTGTGGCGAGCAGGAGCACACTTCCCAGATATCCAGACAGTGCTGCATGTGTGACGTCCACGGTTGGCTCCGGTTGTAACTCTTGATTTTCCTGGCTGACGGTCGCTTTCCTTTTTAGACTGTTTGCTTCATCTGAGCGTCGAGTTTGTTTCTTTTTCTTTGGATTTTCACTTCTTGTTGAAGTTGTATCTGTAGTCATCTATCTTTTCTTTGTTTGTTCAGCCATAGTAGATTACTGTTTACTCGCAACACTTGCAGAGACCGGAAAAGCAGCCGCTTAGCTCCGCCTACCCTCTCTGGCAGACCGACCACTGCTGGCTGATGGAAAACGCGTCACTAACTGGGCGCCGCTTGGGATTTTTTCTGCTAAAGTCGCCACAGACACCCAGTCTGTAATACTGCAAATGTAAAGACTTTCATCAGTGGGCCATCGGCACACTCATCATTGTGTTACCTCCTTCAGCTGTATGGCAGTATGTCAAAACAAAACGGGATTTGTGGCTGAATATTATCTCAAATTTTGATTAATCAGACAAATGTAAAAACCTGAAACAAGAAAACTTTTGCATCATAAATGAACCGATAAAATGAACTGAGAGTTCCTGAATAATCCTCTGTCAATGGACTTATCAATTATTTAACATTAAGCCTTTAGCGTAGGTCTAGATTTACTAACACACATACAAGATGAGGCAATTAAAAAGAAGTAGAAAAGTTTGGATTATAAAAGATTATTAAAGACATTTATATTTTATCTTTTAGTTTTTGTGGTTTGGTTTGATTGGCTCTGTCCCAGGAGTGGAACGAGAGTCTGCAGTGGAAGCATCTGAGAGGAGGACAGACACCGCTCGCCGCCTGCACGCCACACTGGAGTCCTACCAGAGCTGTCTCAGCGGTCGACTGTACAGGATCTATTGCAATTTTGTTCCCAGGATGATTCTGCCATGGAAACCGTGTTGTGTTAGTCTCAGTAGTAGTAGCAGTGGTGGTAGTACCGTAGCTCTTTAGGTGTAGTGGCTTCCCATGGGACTGAGGACAGGTAGAACACATTCAGCACCCTGGACAGCTCCTGAAACTCCTGCTATGACATGTTCCCTGTCGTGAGTCAGTGTGATTCTGAGTGCTGCAGGCAGTCAGCAGCACATACAGTACACCTGGTTCCATTTCCTGTAACAGTAGCTTCACTTCCAGCACCAGCTGGTAGTTAAGTCTCTGAGACACCTGCTACGTTTGGAGTCTGCAAGAAGGTAGCGGCTTCTTATACCCATGGAGCTGGAAAGAAGCAGCCTAATGCCGACGCCCGTCAGCCTCCCTCCCTCCCTGCTGAAAGGAGATCTCTGCTGGTGGGCTGAGCAGACACAAACCTCCCTGCAGGCTTACGGGCGTCTGATTCAGCTCAACTTGCTTAGTGAAGGAAGAGCCTGAGTGCCGACTCGGAAGGATCTCTCCTGCTGCCCTTTCACTAAACCTTTAATGAAAACGCCTATTGTAGGGTTTGCAGTAAAGCCTCCACTTCTTCTTCTATTCTTCTTCATTGTTCAGTCTGCTGTAAATCACCCAGGACCAGCACTGTGGATCAGATGTGATACGCTGAACTCTATGCTGCTACACTGTTAGTCTGACAGCCGCAGTGAGAGCCAGACTATCACACTGTCGAGTATAACAACCACCCCGGTGTTTACAGTACATGGTCCGGAAATTACACTGGTTGAAATTTCAGCTCCACAATGTTTTTGTTGAAAACAGCAGAATACAACAATTCTCAGTAAAGTTCCCTAAACGTTTATGTGCAGCAGTTCCTGATGTTTAACTCATTTAAATTCTGCGCTACCAACGCCGTGACGGTTTCATTTGCATAAAACTAAAAGAAAGCACGTGTTCCTTTGTGCACAACAAAGGTCAGGGACCCTGTGCAGCTCTTGGCCTGGTATACACCTCACTCAGGAACAATAATAACACAGTTTAACCTCTTTATTAGAAGACATTTAAAGGTGGAGGCTTTGAGGTACAGACGTGTTTAATTTAGTAAAACTTAACATCCTCTGGTTCTCGCACTGACTCAGGAGCAGGCTGTTCTCCTGCACTGCGCTCCTTTCCACACCTTGCCTGCACCATACTGTAACTCCATTTGCATAAATATGGTAATGAATATAACAAAAACTGTATGCTTTTTTATTTACAGTTGAACTGCAAGAAAGAAAAAGAGAGGATGCACTAATGTGAGGAAGCAAACGTGTGCAGCTCTGGGACAAACCTGCAAAGAGACCGAATGACATGGAAAAATCCACGTTACACTTTTGGGTATTAAATCATATGTGCAGATAAAGAAGGGAGCCTTAATAAAAAAAATGGCCTCTGGATGTAAAAGCTCAAATAAAATCTATAAAGCCTTTAAAGTCAGTTGATTGACAGCAGAGCTCCTGGTTTTGACATCTGACAGGATCAAAGATCGGAGGCTCAGCTCTGCTGCCAGGCTCAGCAGGAAGTGCGTCCGTGTTCACACACTGACTGAAATCTCTACGATCAATCGGACATCATCAAACATTCTGTTTCAAGTAATTAAATACAAACTCTACGGCCTGTAAGTGACATTCAAAAATCCTCTGCTGGTAAAAATGTGCTCTGTATGATCTTTACTCTCTTCTGTGTAATGACATTGTCAGCTCCGAGGGCAACACACGGAGTGAAAACACAGCTCAGGTCTTTAGTGTTGCCTCGGCGGCTCGGATAGCGATGCAAAGGATTCAACAGTCTTCTGACCTTGACTATAATTTCAACCTTCACAAAAGGGAAAATCAGAGCCACAATTTTTACCTGCTGCAAATGAATACTGAGATAAATCTGGCCAGGTAACTGAATGTTTACACACAGTAACCTGAAGGTCTCTTACAGGAAACAACAGCTTCTCCTGAGAGATGAGACACAAAACCACTCCAGATGACTGATTCCTCACCCCCAGCCGCGTGACAGATCGTCCAGCTGCTGCCAGCTTCTTAATGGCCCTGGACAAATACACTAAATTGCTTCTTTAAATATTGTGAAGCAGGAGTGTTGAATGAGAACGTGGAGGAAGCTGTGCAAAGGAAAAAGGACGACGGGAGACGCATACGAGTTTCAAACGACGCTTGAAAAGAAACAGATAAGGCTCCTTCTTCTGATGTCTGATGATAACCTTGTCCTCGTACGTCCTGCTTTAAATAATGATGACGAGTGACAAACACACCTGCATAACTGCCATTACTGTCACACACTGCTGACTATAATCGCCTGTACCCGCCAGCAAGGCTGTTTTTGCTCATACATTTACAGATTTATGTCGTAGCAGCTACAAACAGTTGGTAAGTGTAGATGATCTGTACGTGAGTGGAGAGATGAGTATGTCAGAATGTATGAAAACCATTTTTTATTTCTGTCAAAATGATCAGAGTGTGAATGTTCTCTTCACATCTTTAAAGTCTAAATCAATGTGTTTCTGGTTTTGCTGCAATGATTGCAATGATTTGTGGGCCTCCAGGAAACCAGGCAAAAGCTTCGAGGAGAAAAGTGACTTGACGAAAGGTTTGACAGACAATGAACTGGGCAGACAAAGGCCGTTCCCAAACCACTCCCCTTCATATTTCCACTCCGTTTGCACGCTCACGCGGAGGGTCCACCACATTGAGTGCTGTTGTTAAACCCTCCACCAGCGAGTCTACACCGATGCGGATTTACTGACCAGAAGCAACGCTGCGTTATGTTTGTCATGAGATGAGAACTGCTTTAATTAAAAACATGAAATAAAGTTTTCAGGATTTAATAAATCGCTTTCTGTCTATAATCAATACAAGTGAAAAGGTTAAAGTGTTCATATTAACAGGGGCGGTTGTAAAAACTCAGCAGGTCATTAACACGAGTTTGAAAAATATATCTACCAATAAGATAAGCCGCCGAGGAAGCGCGGGATGAAATGTATGTTCCTCATGATGTGGAGTGATTTTAATGACTCTGCGTCACTAGTATTTCTGTCGCTTTTATTATTTGTGTGACAGGAAACCATGGTTACACACATTTCCTGTCTCCGCCGGAGTGAGAGGAGTTCGTCTCAAAGCTCGGCGCTGTGTTTAATCCCTTCACCCTAACGAGGGGTGCTCCGTTCAGCTGAGAGTGTGACGTCAAAGGGAGTTCACTCCGCAACAGAATGGGAGCGGGGAGGGTCCGGTTTGGGAAAGGCCCAAAGACTTGTGCTGTGTTTGAAATGCATTACTGTACTAGCAGTACGTTCTAAAAAAATGTGTACGTCGTATGCCAAAAAAAGCAAAATGTGCAGTATGCCAAAACTACCCGGATGTCGTACTGATTGGGAAAAAATCTCCAGTATGCATCGGACCAGTCGACCTCACCTACTGTATCCCACAATGCAAAGCGCTGGAGCGACACAGCGGCAGTTGAAATGGCAGACAGCAGCAGCATTCCAGCAGAAGGGGGCGCTGTAGCTAAAGAAGCAGCAGTTATTGTTTACCTCCGCCTGGCGTAGCATGCTGCAAAATTAATTTGTAAAGCTCCTCCATACTACATACTACCGCCAAACGCAATATGCAGTATATAGCATGTAGTATATAGCATGTAGCATGTAGTATAATATAGAATGTAGCATGTAGCATGTAGCATGTAGCATGTAGTATATAGTATGTAGCATGTAGTACAACATTTCGAACACAGCCCTGACACACTGGGGAGATGAGGTGAGGCTAATCAGACGCAGGAGAGACGATCATGGGGAAAACAAGGGCAGGGCACACAATCAAACAGGCAGGAGATCACACAAAGGCAGGAAGTAGAACATCACAAGGGAAACAACAAAATAAAACAGGAAATGCTTTTTAAACAATGAAATACAAAACTAAACAACAACAACTCATGACAAGTGATGATGATGCCACGGGCGCCACCTGCAACCAACGCCTGAGTCCTTTTCCATCGCCTCGAGACGTTTACATTTTTCTACCTGACTGCAACTGACTCAACATTGACTTTTATAATAATAATATTGCAAGACTTTCGGTACTGAGGAAGTATGAGTTTCTAAACTAAATTCAGGGGCATTTATCTTCAGCTGACATCCTCTCTGACCGGAGAGACACGTTTGCGGTTCCCCCAGCTGAACGTCTGAGTGCAGTTTGAAGGATTTTTGACACAGAGATTTTAGGAGTTAAGTACCTTGTTGTTGACACTGAAAAACCTTCTAACTGCCATGACATAAACAACTCATTCCTCCCACTTAAATCTGCGATGACTACAGTCTGCACGATCACTCATCCAACAGGTAGTGTGTAGTAAACACTGATTACAGTGTTGATAGGCTGCAGTTTCACAGTGTTTAGTTGACCTCACGAGGACCCTCTGAACACAGGTCGTTTCTTATTCACCGAACAAAATGAGCTCGCAATGAGCAGGACAGAGAGATTGTTCCTCTGTAAGTATCTCTGTGCATATTAAAGCTCCACTCTGACAGAGTATCAGCCCATTACCGCGCTGTGTAATTTTCCAGGCAGCAGCTTAATGTTGCATCCTTGGATTAATATTTCGGAGGTCTGTTGGACTCTGGTTTGTTTGCTGCCTGTGAGGCGGCCGCTGCTGACTCGGGCAGACTGTAATTGATCAGGTTTGTGTTCTACAGGCCCAGGTGATTACTCTCAGACACACTGCAAAACAAAGGGTTCATAAACACAGCCTCGGTGTTCAGCGGGGACGTGGAGCCACAGAGAAGCCAGCAGACGTGAATGCGGCTGGTGAGATAAGCCACGCGCTGAACAACGCGTTACTCTGCATTGTGCTCAAATTTTGGAGGATGCTGCTGGTTTTGTAGCGCTGTATTGTCCTTTAGAGCATCACTGACTATAAAAGTGATTGTTGTGGCTCTCATCAGCACCTGTCCTGTCACAGTCCATCTACTATTGGCCTCAGGTCTGTTGAGTAAGAGGAAATGTTTCCTGCAAAACAAAGCTCCATATGTGTTTGGGAATCCGCAGCGTGTACAGGCCTGCTTCCTAAAATAGTCATCTTTACGCAGTGGATCCCACTGTGTGACCGTCTGATCCCTCTTACAGTCACATGACCGGCCCAGCTTCTCTGGTTCAATAGCTTTGTTTACCACATAACGTACAGACAAACATTGTCTGTGCGTGTCGCCCCTCTCGGGCAGCCGGCGTTGTTCTTTAGCTTTAGGTAACTGCTCCCCTTCGTCCTGGCTCTGCGTCCCTCTCAAGCTGGCGTGAAGCGGAACTAAACAGAGCTGCAGTGAGTTTAATCATTTGTATGCAGCACGTTATTCCAAATGCAAGTATTTTAGTCTTTGTTGTCCCTTTTTGGACGATAAAGCTGGAGCTTGAAAATATCTGAAAACTGCTTTAAAAACCAGAAGCTGGGTGCTGCTGACACACAGGCACAGATCCTGTCTGTGTTTACATTCTGACCTCTGCTGAAAGCTAAATCATGCATCATCTGGAAACAAATTCATGATTTTAGATGTTGAAATATAATCTCATCTTCATTTGGAGTAAAATGCTAACAATGATCATTTGGATCGAGAGGCAGACAGGCTTTGAATGCACATTAAAGAGTAACCTCACACTTTAATGTGTTTTTTGAGCTGTGATGTAAATTATACTGCTGTGCTGTGATGAAACGATCAATGCTGGCGTTAATATTGACAATTCTTTTATAAAAATCGGGTTGGAAACGGCTCAAACACGCTATCTACTGTTTTAAATCAGCCCTGGACCTTTCCTTGCGATGCTGACGTAGAGACGAACGTTTGGGACAAAATGACATCATGAAATTTATTTTAAAAAAGAACGTTAACGCCTGCCAATCAGAGGTGGGCGGTACCCCGGCCCCGTCTTTGAGAGGGACTTTACTCTATTTTTGCTAGCACGCTTTACATTAGCCTTCTAGCTAACGTTACCACTCAGAGCGCCCATTCTCTCTTGCCCTTGCGTTGCCTCGCTCCGAAAGCTTCAGGCATTAGTGGGGCTGGAGCCAACGGCTCGAACTGATAGGGCTCGGGACCACCACGGTCCTCCACCACACTGAAGTGCTCTTCAGGGGACTCTGGAGGGGAGAAGTCCTCCACCTCAGAATAGCCCTCTGAGCTGCCGGACACACCCACCGCCCCTCCACCCCCTCTCCGCCCCCTCTCAGCCCCCTCTCAGCCCCCTCTCAGCCCCTCGCCCACTTTGAGCATTTTTCTAAATTGTGCAGTGGGTGGAGTTACGGTCAGACCCGTGGGTGCACTTACAGTGTAAGCATAAAGTACGACAGCAGTCTTACCATCGAGCTCCTCCACAGAGATGCTGGCCAGCACGTCGCTGTCACTGTCGGACAGCGAGCGGCTCAGGTAGTTCCCCTTGTAGAGCAGGCCTGCCGTCACATGGTGGAACGGCATCTTCTCCCTGAGAGACGACAGAAGGAAACGTTTAGACAGAAGTGAAGCAACGTTTACCTAAATTACTTTCTTCTTTAAATAGAAACAATTAAAAAGCTCCTCATATTAAACTTGTGGAGTGGGACTCCCAGGTAAGATGTTTAAATATTAAACCTGCTAACAGGCATTAAAAGTAGCGTCTTTTCAAAGTAAAGTTGACCTGTAGGCTGCATAAACCCTCTCTTCAGCCGAACATAAGAAACATGATACATGCATCTTTAATCAGCTACAGAGAGCTGGTCTCCATTTGTGCTTCTGCTGAAGCTAAAACAAATTAAAGTCCAGGCGGCGCAGCAGAAACGAGATCCATAAATGAAGCAGAACTCATTCACTAAATGGGAAGTCACACAGTGAGGGAGTCTCATATAAAGAGGTGAGTGTAGTGAGTGTGTGTGTGTGCGCATGCGTGTGTGTGTGTGTGTGTACTGTATGTGCAAATGTGAGCAAGGCAATTAATTATTCAATAAATCGAAGCCCAAGGGCACAGGAGGAAAAGAAGAGCACATGGAGCAGAGAGATTTGGGCGACTGGTTCCTCCTCTCTAATTGGATTTGGTCTCGATGAGCACTCGGAGGTGATGCCTCTCAGACTGACTCAGGAGCTCAAAATGGGCCGAGACAGAGAGCAGAACGCTGAGCTGCTTTGAAGCATTTGGCTTCTCTCTTTGTCTCTTTTGTCAGCTGAACTTTAGATCAGATTTCTGCAGAGTCATAAGAGCCTCAGCATCTCCAGAGCGTTGTTACAATAACTCTGAATATGCATCGTGAAAAGTTTCCTCCTCGTGTGCCAGGTGTATCATCCCGGCCCTGCACAAACTGCTCTGTAATAAGACATTATTGATGTAAAGAGGGTTTTTAAGTCGTTATTGGTGTTTCATTCACGTTATTCGAACATTATAGAGGACGGAGCAGCGGGGGATTCTTTGGGCTAACAGAACCTTCAGCAGCTCTTGAACTCATCCGGATGTAATAAAACTGTTCAAGGATTAAAAAGGTAACAGAGAATATCAAGCATCTCAAACAGATCTCATGCAACAAAAGGTTCTTATTCGTTTTCCGACTGGAATCTTCCACTTAGATGCTTAAGAGAGCGTCTCGGAGGTTTTTGTGAGTCTATATGTATCAATATAAGTCAAAGAAGTGCTCCTATCTTACATTTTCTACAAGATAAAAGTCGCAGAGATGGAATAGAAACATCTTAAGATCCCTACAAAGGAAAGTTTAGCCACACGTTGCACACATTATGTGCAGACAGGGCAGGCCCCTTTAGCAGATAAAACATGCCCTCTCAGGAGCCCCTCCAATGGATAAATGATACATGCTGAAACATTTGTGAGCCTCTGCACACTCCTACATGTGAGACAAAGGCCAATTCCACATCTCCACACTCACGGACTTACAGACTTTGAGGCGCGTTCCCGGTAAGTGTGTGAGTGCTGTCAAACTGTCAAATCATCAGGTGCGTGACGCTCCGATGCAGACTCTTCAACGCCAAACTACGGACTTTCCGTGAGTCCACATATCTGCAGACTGGCGAACTAGGTGATGTATCCAAACTGTGCAGCCCCCCATTAAATGTAAACAAATGTTTGTACATTGAAGAAGTTTTAAATAAAGTTTGAACAAAAATAAAAATGTAAACAATATGATGATCTGATCTTATCTTAAAATACGTAAGACACTTAAGACAAATACATGCTGCAGGTCGGCTTCTTCCCTTATTAGATGTATCGGCCCATCTGGTTTCCAGGCAACATGTGCTGCCATGATAGTGTGTCCCATTCCTCAAACCCTCACGCACTCACACACTGCACGCCTGACCAGTCCGTGAGTGTGCAGTGATAAGGCTTTAGGGTGGAGATCGGGATTGGGCCATTGAGCCGTCACAGGACGCCTCTGAAGTTGAAAATGTCCACGTCGCTTCGCATCACAACTTTCTGTGCGCTGGTAGCTGGAGCCCCGGCCCCTCAAACAGCCTGAGCACGCCACGGCATGAAGCCTTTTAAAAACGGTTACAATAACCTTTCTAATGAAAAGCTGCAGGTGTCTCACTAATGTCTTAACCTCCTGAGACCCTGTGTCCTCATACGGGGACATTACATTTTGGCTTCACAGCACTATAATATTAAATTCTGCAAAACTTAGACCCGTTGGTCTCATTCATGGACACGTTGTCCACCAACCTGGGGTCACAAAAGCAAATTACACTGATCGGTGTACATTCAAGATGGCCGTGATCCCGGCCAACATGTGTTACAGTCGGTCTCTACAGAAAACTCAACCAGGTACAAAACCTCTTCAGATTTTACGATTGAAACTTGTTTATTTAATGCGTTTTAACAGTTGTAGCTTGATATGGCAGACACATTTGACTAACTTCATCAATAGCAACAAGCTAAAACACCGTGACAACAAGGTACTCACATGAGGACATTTCAATGTAACACAAAGACAATTCTTAGGTTTCATACTTATTAGGTCCTGTTAATCCCCAAAAGGTAGGAGACATTAAAAATGCATACCAAACAATTCTCGGGTCTCAGGAGGTTAAAATTCAGGGCAAATCGTGCTGGAGGGGTATTTAATAACCATGAATAAAGCCACTGGTAACAACAATAAAACTCATGCATTATAAGAAAGAGGAGACAAGTGTACTTTGTCATTCTGATGAAGCAAAAAGAGAACGAGCAGATATGAAAAGCAGAGACGACATTAAACTTCAGACAACTTTAAATCAGTCTGACTTCATTTTCTCAGCATCAAGTCGTTATCTCCTCCAGCAAATGATAAAATACTGAATTTCAGTCTTTGCTACCACTTCCCCTCCTCAGAGTCTTCCTCCTCCACGTCCAGCTCCTAAAAATGGCTCCCGTTCCTCTGTAGCAGCAGCCAGCCATCCATTACCTCACAAATTGAAAACCGGCCCCTGCATCTTTCTTGTTTGTCAGTTTAATCAGCATGAATATCAAGACGACTGCAACTCTGCCTACAGCCACTACGGCCAGCTCTCATCGCACCTAATGTGCAGATTTTCATTTCCTCATTCATCAATTATTCAGTCACCTCTCCGCTGTCATTATGAACACATTAAAATCGTGGCTCTCGTGCTTTCTTTGCATGTCATCATGAGGAGCTAACCTGCGTGTTTGCAGAGGTAAACTGTGCAGGTCTGCTTTCCTCCAGCCAGCGAGAACAAGCACTGATCAGGATGATTTATTAACATACATTATGTTACAGTAAGTTCTTCAGGAGCAGACTGTGATCCTGGTGTTTGTGACAAAATAAAAGACTCGTATGTTTTGCAGCTTAAACGTTTGCCCTTTAGCTTAACAGTGGCTAAAGCCAGCTGTGTGTGTGTTTATCTGCATGTCTATGATTGTAAGTGTTCTCACGTTTCTGACACTCTGACTTTTCATCTTAAGTAATCTTATCAAGCTAAAAGCTCGCAGTAACCAGCTCTGAGCAGAGGACAGACCTGCGTTTTAGCAGCAAGGATTAAAATGTTGAACAACACAGAGACGAGTCAAAGACGTGTCACAGCAGGTACGAAGGCCGGACACAGGATCGGGTGTTAAAGCACCAAAGTACATTTGTGCATCTGCAGTACTCTTTGGTGTTTAGAGCTCGTTGTTCAGTCGACATTCTGTGAAGAATCGCAGGCGGCGTCCGTCACACAGCAGAGGCTGGTCCACTAGAGAGAGTGTTTGGAAGTGGTCTGTTGAGTTACAGGTAAGTTATAACTGGCCAACGTCAAAGGTGAACGATGCTGAAACAATAAACATGAGCAGGGACTTTAAGGGGCGGCTGTGGCTCAGTGGTAATCGGTCATCTCCCATTGGGAAGGTTGGCGGTTCGATCCCTGCCTGCTACAGTCACATGTCAAAGTGTCTTTGGGCCAGACACTGAACCCTGAACTGCTCCCAAAGGCATTTAGCCATCGGGTATGAATGTGTGTAGATACTGATTATGGAAAAGCGTTAGTGCAGTCCATCTACCATCTGCTTAGTTTGGATCTGTGTTAGATTAAAGTCCACAAACACATCAACAATGACGAGAACAGAACCGATATCTTCAGGATTCGAGCTTTCAACAGAACCTGGAGCATCAGAATCAGAATAGTCATAAAACAATCAATTGAATCAATGAACTGGTCAGTCAGCAGAGACTTCTCTGCAGGTATCACTGGCTCCATTCAGCAGCTGTTCTGTTCCATAAGGTCCCTCTCCCCCTCTCTTATCGGCCATCTGTGGAATATTGTTCAGTTCTGACTGCTGGTACAAAAACAACCTATGTCCATATGTGACACATTAAATGAAGTGTTCATGCAGAGCACTGAAATACGTTTACATCTTTATCAGCTGTTTCCTTTAAGCTGCACAATCATTTACTCACAGCTGTGAGGCTGAACAATAATCAAAACTTTATCAAAATAAACATATGGCCTATGGAGGAGTAATATCTGTTCAAACAGTATGTAATGTAAACACTGTGCTGCAGACACACCACACACAGACGTATCAGATATCTTTGTTTGGAGTAATTATTGTTCTTGTCATTTAGTGTTCTTGTTTTAGCCTTGTTTAGTTCTGTGTTTCATTAGTGTTCATGGGTTAGATCATTTCCTGTTTTACTTTATCACCTGTCTCTCGTGTTGGTCCACTTCCTGCCTTTTGTTTCCCGCCTGTTTGATTGAGTGCCCTGTCCTTATTGTTTTCACCTGCCCCTCGATTGTCTCACCTGTGTCTGATTAGCCTCACCTCCTAAGTTTATTAGGCTGTGTTTGAAATGCCGTACTACATACTATATACTACGCACTATATACTACATACTATATACACAACATACTATACTACATGCTGTATACTACATACTGCATTCGATGGTAGTCTGTAGTATGGAGGACCTTTTCAAATTAATTTTGCAGCATGCTACGTCAGGCGGAAGTAAACAATAACCGCTGCTTCTTTATCTTTAGCGCCCCCTTGTTGGAATGCTGCTGCTGTGACGTTCCAGCGCCTTGCATTGTGGGATACAGTAGGTGAGGTTGACTGGTCCGATGCATACTGGAGATTTTTTCCCAATCAGTACAACATCCGGGTAGTTTTGGCATACTGCACATTTTGCTTTTGTTTGCATACTACGTACTACATTTTTTAGAACGTACTGCTAGTACAGTAATGCATTTCAAACACAGCATTGGTCTCTGTGCTCCTCTGTCTCACTGTCAGTTCATCGTTTGTCATATCTGCCGTCCATCATTGTGAAACCATTTGTTTCCTCGTGGCTCCCTGTGCGTTTCCCATTTCTTTCGGATTTTTGGTTCAAAAGTCTGCCCCTGGGTCCCCTCGCCTTTTTGTTTAGATCCCTAAATGTGACACAGATCCCCACAAAAATCACACTATAATCATTTTAATGATTTAAATGAAAATAATGTAAAAATTATCATTCCCTTTAATGTCACGAATCATCTCAAAATTGTCCAAATAATGGCAGATATTTTTTCATATATATTTGACATCCGTTTGTGTTGATGCTGCTGTTCAGCAGCGACATTATAACCTGACAGTTATCACTCTCTCTGTGCTCCCTCACACTGCGCTGCATGCTCACAGAAATCCATCCCTGTAACGATTTGTTGCTTCGGACATAATAAGACTTTCAGTTTCACTGAGAAACAACAATAACATGTATTGACTTATTTGTATTTTTACAACCAACAAAATAAAATCTGACACCGCTGACAAACAAAGATGTAGAAGTGTCCGACAGCGCAGAGAGAGCAGGTTTCACTCCAGTATGTTACCATCGTATCTCAGAAGGATGTAGGTCTAGTGTTTATAGCTGTCGTCGAGCAGTGAGATAATGCGCTGGAGAACACTTGATCTCAGCCCCTTAAGAACACAGTGTTGAACAGAGCTGTTCACAGCCGTCAGCATCATTACACTTGATTAAATTGATCAAGGTCCCCGCTGAACGAGCTAATTTGCCCTTCAGGAGCAGAGCAACATATAGTAATCACTTAAATCAGGGAGTAATCACCGCAGCCTCATCCACGACCACGGCAGATCAGTTCTCTATTCCCCGAGAAAGTGATGCATCAGTTCAATAGAAAGAGGCGAGGATTCTGGGATTTAATACTCAGATTGACCGGCTGATAAAAACGAGCCTCAGAAATGACTTGGAGATAAAATCAGTGGATGGTACCTCTGAGCGTTACTGAGCCGGCCGTGAGGAATCAGGAGACTCTTTGAGGATACACACGGACGCTTTTTAGGGCAGCAGAAAAACGATTAGTTTCATGTTCAATGTATTATTTGATTCATTAACTCAGCCTTCATGTCCGACCAACGAGCTAATCTTCCTGCTAATTGTTTCAGTTTTACCTTCAAACAGACTGAAATGAGTTCATCTTGGTGTAGTGGAGCTGCTGTGTTCAGACTGACAGGTGTAAAATCCAATCAGACACGAACGTGACGCTGAAGCAGAATAAACCTCGGCTCATTTTATGGGATCCTAACTCACATTTTACATTACTTTGGGGCCATTAGCTAATGCTGTTAGCCGAAGTAACTTTGAGTGAGGCAGCGAGTCGGGGTTCAGTGTCTGGCTCAAGGACACGACGAAATGACAGCAGAGGCGGTTGTTGATGGCTGCACTCGCTGTGATTGGACCTGTGGCATTTAATCACAGAGAACCTGAAGCTCTGCTGCACGGTGTGCTGCGATCGCCGAGTCTGTTTAAGACTGAAGCTTCAAAAGATCAACCCGACACCCCTCTCTACTTTTATTAGAGCTGAGGTACATAGGACATATGAAGGTTCAGCTTCTTGAACAGTTTATTAAAAGACTTTTATTTCTTAAAGTTTTCTTGTGTTTTTCCACACATAACAAGATCTGACTGTGAAGGTGCAAGAGTAACAAAGCATGTCTAACCTGAACGACACAGTGACCACCATCAGATGGACGATCTAAACACCAGTGTCGTCATATACGCAAGTTTTTCAGACCCGAGAAGACCTGCTAATGAATGCCGATTGTCTCTTCTCCCATTGCAAGTGAAGTATCCTGTTTCGGCGAACAACAAACGTCCCCTCGGGTCAGAGGCAGCTCTCTCACCTCGCTGTGTTGCTGCATCTTGCACAAAACTAAGAACAAATTCACTTTGTATGTTGTTTGTATTTATGTGACAGCGGCAACTTCAATGCGCACCATAGCATTGCGCCGGAAAAAGGGCGGTGATGGTCGACACAGGTTTTGTGTTCGCATCAATGCTGATTGAAGCCGAGGCGATCATTACCCGGGTCTACTGCAGAGTCATTGACCCGGGTCTGAATGCCAATTCGACCTTTCCCACTAAGCAAAGAAGCCGAGTGTTAGCGGGTTTTTTGACCAGTGGAAGATACAAGTGTTTTGGCAGCATACAGGAGCTCACCTTTCTTTTCTTCACTGATGGATAACAAATGTTAAAGCCCAAAAAAGCTGCGGATGCTGGTGCAACTATTGTTTGCCTGAATGATGAGGTCTACATCCTGATAATGATGTTTACTGAGGTGTGAACAGGACAGATTCTCTTCTTTTAAAAGAAACCTTCTGTTAAAAATGAACCCTGAGGACATGAAATCCTTCAGTGAACATAAAGTCTTGTTTCCTTTAAAAGTGTCACCTACAACACTGACAGCAGACGAACTCCTGCATCTCTAAAGTCCTTTTAAGTCTTTCCATGGCTGTTAAGTCTGGGTCACGACAGAACTGAACTCAATTACAGCACAGACATAAATAAACCCACCTCCACAGAAGCTGCCTGCATGCCTGCAGGTAAGGCAGCACTTGTACCGACACTTGAAGAGGCAGACAAAGATGACGGGACTAATCACGGCTCTTTGACCTGAAGGAAGAAGCACTAAGCTGCAGAGCGGGTGCCAAGAAAATACTGCATGTCCTCAGAGAACCGACAGCGAGGTTTGAGGAACTCGTTTCTTTCTGCACACTTGTGGAGCAATTAATGAAGACGTCAGTGATCAGTGTCACACCTTCAAGTAAGACATGGGAGGTTTGGAGATCAAAGTCAGGACTCAGAGAAACAGACCCTTCTGCATTAATCAGACTTTTTCTCAAGGCAGCTGCGAGGAACTTTGATTATACGTCCATTTTGGCAACCCCTGTAGAAAATAGCTACACAGACTATTCCATACTATAATCTATAATCCTGTGACGTCCAAACCTCTTCTGCCTTTCTAAGAAATAACAAACCAACCCTCAGCCCCCCCCGGAGCAGAGCAGAGCCGTCCTCAGTTCTGAGAGAGAGAGAGAGAGAGAGAGAAACCTGATGGTGAAACGAGCTCAGCATTATTCAGAGCTTTCTGCATGACAAGGAGGCCAGATGGCAATTTCTCACATCGCACCCTGCAGCACAACAGCCAACAGCAACGGGCTGATGGCGAGGGGGGACACACGCAGAACATTGTGTCCTGGCAGCAGAAAATCAACTGTTTAAACACGACCGTGACACAGTGACATCTTTATGAGCACGTCTGAAAATAAACGAGGAGAAAACACTCCAACGCCGGTTTGAATGCAGCGAGTTATCAGCATGTAGCTCTCCTTTCAAGGTACAAGAAAAGTCACTGTTTCCATTACTCTGACAAAGCGCCATCCTTCCCTTCACAAGGAAAAACTGCTCAACTATAAAATCAAAAGAAAGAGAGCTGTGCTTTAAGGCTGGATCCACGCTGAATCACAAAGAGCAGCTACTGACTCTCTCCTGGTTCACACGTGTCCTCTCTTCATCACATCACTAGCAGAGAAATACAAACACCTGCAGGTTGAGGTGCGGCCAAATTAGCAGACAATATTATAAAGTTTTTTATTGTAAATTTTGCCTGGTTTTAACATTTTCATCAAAGCTGGAGAACATGTTTTAATATAATTTATAACAGAGACGTCTCTGAGATTGTAATCTTTTCCCTGACAGACACCTGGCCAAGACAGCGCACACCTTACAGCTCAGGTGTAAATAAAACACCAGCAGACATCAGGCTCACACAGAAAAGACTGACACAGCACAGATGAGGCAAATGCACGCAAGCCAGCAGCTGCTCATCAGATTGGTCACCAGAAAACAACAACATGCGTTAGACGGCCAAAAACAGGATTTGCACAATCTATAAACTTTACATGAGATCATTTTTATTGACACTCTCAGTGTTCCTACAAAGCGAGGCAGCTTTGTGCCGTCTGATGATGCTGTTCACTCGTGGATCTGTTGAGCCTTTAACAGAACTGAACGCTGAAGCTGCAAACACGCAGAGACATTAAAATGTAAAACCAGAGCAGCTCATTCAAGCAATCAATGATCAAACTGCTTTTCACCACCCAACCGTCCGTCTGCTCTGTGTGAAATGGCAACAAGTTATGCAACACATGCAACCACAAACGCATGCTGAAATCTGCCCCCCTGTAGTAAATAATGAGGGGCAAATACTGCCTTGGATCAATAAGACACGGCTGAAGCCTCAAAGAGCAGTTTCTGGATACAGGACTTGCAGCGCTGTGGACTGAGCAGTAAAAGCTTGAAAAGGCAGCCAACCAGCTGGAAAGGCAATTCATCAGACCATCAGTGCAAAACAGGAGTCACACTGAAGGAGCGTCCCACTGAAGTGCCACCTTTCTGCACACATTTCCAGCTGCTCCCTGCAGCAACACACTCTCTCTCCGTGTCTCTCCCATGCTGATTCTTACCCATACTGTTGGCTCTGACTGTACTCAGCAGGATACTGCAGCACATCAGGCTCCCTCGCCGGACTCTCCATCACGCCTTCCTCCGTCCCGTCCCTCAGGTACGGGTTCCCCGGCAAATCTCCATTTACCTCAGAGTGCGTCCCCAGCGGTGGTGGTGTGCCGGTGGGCTCCACCGTCTGAGGATCTGTGACCTCCTCCTCCATCAGACTGTTAGATGCAGCGGTGCCTCCAGCAGCAGCAGCAGACTGCCTGTCCACACACCACTGAGCCCGGCTGCCTCCACAGTTTGGGCTTGTCCCAGAGCAGCGGCATCGGCTCACACAAACCCGTTGTTAATATTTGAGCAGTGAGAGCAGCAGGTACAACAGCTCCTCTCATGCTCCACTCCTTGGCTCCTCACTCCCTCCCTCCCTCCCTCCCTCTCTGTGACTCTCTCCCCTTTTTTGCTCTCTCACTCACTCTCCCGCCCAAACATTCCTCCACATGAGGAGACAGAGTGGAAGGCTCATTAGTGAGTCCCAATGACAGACTCAGCCCTGCCTGCCTGCGGCTGTGCTCACAAAATACACAGGGAGAGGTGAGAGAGAGAGAGAGGGAGGGAGAGAGGGAGAGAGAGAGGGAGAGAGAGGCAAAATAAAGAGAGAGAGGGAGAGACAGACAGACAGATAAGGAATGACAAACAGAGAGGAGTGGACAAGAAAGAAGAAGACAGGAGGAGGAGGAGGAGAGATTGAAAGATGAGGTGAAAAAACAACAAGTGTGTGTGAGTGTGTAAGAAGACACTTACACGCGCACACGCACTCAGTCTTAACACCCCAGTGGATTATGCTCACAGTGCGCTCTGCAGGTCAGAACGGGGATGCTGTGAAAGAGCATCACACGGAGCGCGCGCCGTGCGTAACAGCGTGCGCCACCGTGTGGAGCAAAACCGCGCGTGGGACGCTGCGCAACTGGAGGATGCTGATGGGAATGGTGTGTGGGTGGGGGGCGGCCGGCATCCCGGCAGGGGGTCCACAGTCTGATCTCTGCTGAGCCCCTTCGCGGCTCCAGTACATCACATAGACACACACACACACACAAACACACACACACACACACACACACACACACACACACTTAGAGCTGCTCGTCATCAGTGTGACAAATATTCCATCCATGCAACAGCTCCATCATCACCAACAGGCGACAGTGTGGTTATTCTCATTAAGCGACATTCTGCTCGGTGTCTGACGCTGTTTGCTAGAAAATAAAAGCTCGGATTTGTCTCTAAAAGCAGCATGCTGTGTTGAACATGCGGGAATGATTCCTTTAAGCAGGTCAACGCTCAATGATTTATTTAAAAACTTCAGTTGAGTCGATGTTGCTGCTGCAGTCTTTGACGAGTCTCATGATTACACAAGAAAAACTAAAACATTCAGACATCTTGTTTTAGTGCCTTTTCCTCAAACACCATGCAAACCTTCCACCGAGACACAGAGACAGAAACCTGCAGCAGACACGAGCGCAGGCTCCTCACAGTGGACATCAACACAACAGGTGTGAGCCTGCGGGGAGCACTTGTGTGATTGAATGCGGACGGAGGGAACATCAATGAGCTTTAATAACAAACTGCATCCCACTCATTACCCACTGCAGGTTATTTATTGTCTCATTTAGCCAACTTACCTTTAGGGCTGTTAAGTATCTGAAGGTGATCAGTCAAATCCGTTAATCGATGCCCGCAGTAGGATCCAGTTTAGAGACTTGAGGTGGACTCCTCAATCAGCCTCGCTGATCGATCCGGGCAGCTGGTTGTGTTATTGGTGAATTATTCCTTTACTTTGTGAACGCAGCGCAGTCATTTCTCCCCGCCGTAAAAAGAGGACATGATACACCAGCTGTTCTTTCCTGATATGATCTCTAGCAGCAGCAGCGAGCCGCGCGCTCAGTCGAGTTGCACTTTTTGCAAACTCTCATCAATTTTTTAATTTCTTCTCTCATCCAGACGCGCAGGGAACACGAACAGTGGAGTCACACATAAAGCTTTCCCCCGCTCAGGTCCGCTGACTCAAAGTATAATCCTCAGGACTGAAGATCCTCACACAGGTGCTGAGCGTCGGGAAGATTGATGAGAGCAGCCCGCGGCCAAAGAGACGCTCCAACCCAAATCGATACGCAATCGAGCAGCAGAGCAGCGATTGGCTGCTTTAACTCCTGATTGCTTTAATGGGTTAATTGTGTCATTTTTATCCAGAGAAACTTACACCGTTTATGTTTCACTGAGGAAATATCTTCCACGAGTCAATCATTCCTCCTCTTCCAAAGCTATTTAGATTTAAAAAGTGAACATGTGTCAGATAAGCAATAACAAGGCCGTATTTCCGGTGAAAACCTTCAAAATAATGCCTTCATTGACGACCACAAAGAAACAAACATTTTAGTATAACCTGAACAATCATTGTATCACTTCAAATAAAACCTAAAGGACATTTCGGTGCTTTTCTGTAATTCTCTTTACTGAATCTTTGCTTTTCCCCTCCTGACAGTTTGGTTTGACAAAACTATTTCCACAGTTGAATCGTCAATTTCCGGTGTTCTCGTCGTTTCTTTGGAGCTTGATATGAAACTCGAGTACTTTCTCAAATGGCACAGATTGACATTTAAAACCTTATTGAGTTCCAATAACCTACACACACACACACACACACACACTGAGCAAATAACCAATGATAGTTTTTCCTCATTTGAAAGATAAATCCAGAAAGTTTGAGTCGTCATCCTTAGTGTTGTTTCTTAGTGAACATTCATTAAAAAAAAAGTCCCATGACCCCTGACCCAGGTCATACACACACACACACACACACACACACACACACACACACACAAATAGCCTCTGCTTATGCAAAATAAAGAGTTCACACATGTCCTACTCACAGCTCATCTCATTTACAATAACGATTTGGCTCCTAAACATTCCTTCAGTACCTTCAGCGTTCATGGGTGTGGATTTCTGACTGGACATGGTGAAGTTGTGAAGAGTACCTGTTGATCCCTCACCGAGGAGAAGAGCAGGAAGTTGTTTGGGAAGAAGGAGTAGCTGTTACTCTGCTCGCCCTTGTCACTCTGACCTGACGAAGAAGCAGAATACATACATGAACAGGTGGTTCTGCTTATTCGGTGTTTACTGAGCATGCTCCTGCATTATGTTAGGAAAGTATACTCTTTCACTGCAGTGTTTCCGGTAAAGAAGTGGAGGTTATTTGAAAAGGGTTTTATTTATCTCAACACAGAAGCAGGTTCTTTGATTGACAGATAAATCCCAGGAAGCAATATAAGTATTTGTTGTTACAGAAGCCAGAGCAACAGTTGGTGATTTTCAGAATAAAAGACTTGTAAAGGTCGAGAGTAAAACTTGGAGACTTTGTGTTGTTAAGTGAAAGATTTAGCCCATTATTGCAACAGCACTTCAGAGACTAAGGACAGGCCTCACTGGATGACAATCAGTGCAAACAAAGCTTTTATGATAGTTAGCTTTATAGCTTTATAATAGTTAACTTTTCACCAGATGTAGTCATGTTTTTTTCACCTAAATCTTTGACTTGGTATCTGGGTCTTGTATTACACCCCTTTCATACTGAAATTAACACAATGACGCAGATTTTTCAGACCCGGGAAGACGGCTTATAGATGCCGATTGTCTCTTTTCCCATTGCCAGTGGAGTATACTGCTTTCAGTCTCTTTCCTGCTGCGTCACCGTCTGATGTCACACGTGCCCAAAACAGGCTTATGCTATGTTCGAAATCGGATACTATATACTACATACTGTATATTACATACTGTATGCTACATACTGTATACTAGATACTACATACTGTATACTACATACTACATACTGTATACTACATATTACATACTGTATGCTACATACTGTATACTAGATACTACATACTGTATACTACATACTACATACTGTATACTACATATTACATACTGTATACTACATACTATATACTGCATACTACAACTGCATACTGCATACTGTATACTACATACTACATAGTGTATACTACATACTACATACTGTATACTGCATATTGTATACTACATACTACATACTGTATACTACACACTACATACTGTATACTGCATACTGCATACTACATACTGTATACTACATACTACATACTACATACTGTATACTACATACTACATACTACATACTGTATACTACATACTATATACTGCATACTACAACTGCATACTGCATACTGTATACTACATACTACATACTGTATACTACATACTATATTCTGTATACTACATACTATATACTGCATACTACAACTGTATACTACATACTATATACTGCATACTACAACTGCATACTGCATACTGTATACTACATACTACATACTGTATAGTGCATACTGTTTACTACATACTACATACTGCATACTACATACGGCGGTAGGATGTAGTACGGAGCTGTTGAAATTGATGTTGCAAAGTTTCTGGTTTTAGAAGTAAACAACAGCCTGCCAATAGCAAAAAGCTGCTTCTTTAGCTACAGCGCCCCCTCCTGCTCTTCTGCTGCCATCTGCCATTTTAACTGCTACTGTGACGTTCCAGCGCTTTGCATTGTGGGACACAGTAAGCGAGGCATACTGAAGTTTTTTCCAAATCAGAACGACATCCTGGTATTTTTGGCATACTGTAAATGTTGCTTTTGTTTACATACTACATACTACATTTTGGCCAGACCAGTACATACTGCTAGTATAGTGTGGTGGTTAGGTCTTTATTGTATCTATTACTCATTCAGTCTGTGTATCAAACTCGGAACGACAAATTTGGGACATGTCGACACAGGTTTTGTGTTCCCATCATTGCCGATCGGAGCCGAGGCGATAATTACCCAGGTCTACTGCAGAGTCATTTGACCCGGGTCTGAATGCCGACTGTGACCTTCCCACTAAGCAAAAAAGCCGGGTGTTAGTGGGTGTTAGCGTGTTTTTGACCAGTGGGAAAGCGGTTTTACACACACAAAGGAATGACTGATTAAGGAAGGAGTGTCGGTGTGACCGACCTTTAGGAGAAGTCTTGAAGATGATCCGTGTTTAAATAAAGCAAAGAAGAAGGGATTTTGAATGAAATGCCAGAGGTCGAGTTCTCCTGAAGGCTTCCTGACGGCAGACTTTCTGCACACCTACTCTCTCTCTCTCCTGTCGGTGTAATCAAATGGAGGCCTGTGTCTAATAGGGCATTGTAAGTCTAACGGCTGCAATCTAGACTCAGAGTAGGACTGCCAGAGGACAGAAAAGGCCCTGCCAGAAATGCCACCCACCTTTTTCCCGTCATGGTTACAACAATTATTTCTCACATTTTGAGGCCTTCAGAGGGTTTCACACAGCGAGACTCAGAGTGAGTCAGCATGTGGGAGTCAGACGTCTCGGGCGAGGACACATATGTGGTTGTGACCTTTTACTTATTGTATAGTCTCAGACATGCTGGGCGTGCTGCCTTCAGTGGAAGTAGTTTTCTTCAATAAACACTCGATACCTTTTATTGAGACAACACAAAGAGCACTGCATTACTGAGCACTGGCTCAGCACGCCAGCTAATGTTTCTATAGCGCTGATTTGACCAGGAATGTCCCTGAAGGTCAGGGAACATGTTTCTCCATGCAGACAGTTTACAGACTAAGATATACCACAAATAGAAACAGGACATAGCACCCATATACTGTACATTTACAGAAGAATCTGAAGCTCAAACAGTCCCTGCCCTGATAAGCCTCTAAGGTATGAAGCAACAGATAGAAAAGAAATAAGTGCTACATGTATTATTTTGATGCCCTAACACGTTCTGTGTACTGTAAACCGATGACTGTATATAGATGGACGACACGTCTCCATCTGCTCTCATTGAAGCCAAAATAGGCCCTGTGACAGGCGCTGCCATCTTGCAATGGTGACGTCATTTGGAGCCAGAGACTGCACAGTAGAGATCGGCAGGTGGAGCCGCTGTAGCCACTTCTGTAACCAAAAACAGCAAAGATCCCGCATGCCGGTGTGTTTAACAGCAGAACAGCTTCTTGTGTTGGTCTGAGGTTAACGTTCACAGGTATGGAAACTTTAATGACTGCCGTGAATGTTTTAGTTGCGTCTCCTCTCACCGTTCGTCCTCTACTCTGCTAATCTGGAACAGATTGGCTGCAGGAGCTGGATTGGTCAACCGAGCTGTCAATCATCCTTTTTATAGCATCAAATAACTCATTAACAAGACTAGGTCAAAACCTAGTATGTGGCTGACCACATCAGGTCAATGTGCGCTTTTGTGGTCAATGTGTTACAAGGACTGTCCTTGTGAGGCCGATGACAACGTGTTTGAAAGCAGGTGCACACTGCGGAGGTAGGTGAGGACAGAGGACGAGCAGCGGAGGAGCAGCCCCGCCTACTCCCCGAACAAAGTATTCAGAGCCATATAGACAGAGAGTCGTGTCAGTGGAGGTCAAACGCCATTGCGATGTCGCAACTCTGTCTCTCTACGGCTCTGAAAGTACCGTCAGTCAGTCAGTCACTCAGTCAGTCACGTACAGAACCATGTGTAGGGCTGACCCCGGCGGTCAGGTAAAAATAAACTGACTGACTGTCAGATAAATGAACACTTGGACATAAATCAGCATCATAAGAACTAGCTATAATGACAGAAACCATGTTTGAGAAAAATGTATCTGATGTGTATTTTGATTTTATAGTTTGACTCATGTCCCATCTGTTAACATGGAGGAGGCGGGCTTTATGACCTATACTGCAGCCAGTCAGCAGGGGGCGATAGAGAGGGTTTCACTTTTAGGGAGCTGTCATGTCGTCCATCTTTTTATACAGTCTGTGCTGTAAACCAATGACCTGCCACATGTTATCACTTTTTATACCACATGTACATTATTACTGTGTTTTAGAGCAATCAGAGAGTCACGTAGAGAAAAACCCTTTGGTTCACCTGATCGTAGGTTCAGTCACACAGGTCCATTATTTACAGGCAGGTTGATTTAGTCATGTGACCCTCAGATAATTGTAAATACATACTTCCTTTGTCTACAGGAACAATAAACACAGTTTGCAGTTTAAATTCTCTGTGATTTACAGACAACGTGAGTAAATGCACTTTATTTATCTAGCCTAGTCCATGTGTGAACATGGAAGAAACGCTTCTGTAATTCCTGCTGTTGCAACATAACCCTGTTTATAATAAATAATAAAAAGCATCCATAGACGGTGACGGAGAGAGAATAAGTTAAAAAGTGAACTTGGGAAATCATTACTCAGGCGATTTACAGAAAGAACTTTGAAATTAATTGCAGTCTTTGCAGTTTTGTGAGGTTTGGGTTTAATTTGTGCCTCATGCGAGGAACACAGTGAGCTGTTCTCATCTTACCCTTTATACAGACTAACACACACACACACACACACATGCACACACACATACACACACACACATGCAGTACACACCATGTATCACATATCCAATCTGTGCCTCAGTTCCTTCCCAAGTTCAGCCTTTGAAAGCTCATCACCATGCTGTGTGTGTAACATGTAAGTGTGACTGCATGTTTAAGCGTGTGTGTGTGTGTGTGTGTGTGTGTGTGTGTGTGTGTGTGTGTGTGTGTGTGTGTGTGTTCTCGGTGGAATGACTCACAGTGTCTGTGTTCCTGCGGTGGCTGCATCAAACTTTCTCCAAAGAGAATCTAATGAGTCAATACGTCTGCTGAAGATTGGATGCCGTCCTCACTGATCCTCCCGACAGCTGCTGAGGAGCACAAAGCGTGTGGCTGCTGAGTCTTTGTCGGGGACAAACAGAGGGATCTGCTCTTTAAGTCCGAGCCAACACCACTGCGATACACACACACAGCAAACATAATGGAGTACTGTCAGAGCTGTGATTCTGGCTGCCACCTATACTAAAATATTATACAACACAACAAAGCCATCAAGTCAAAAATCACTTGATTTAAAGTTTTTCTTATTTAGCTTTATTTATCTTTTATATTAGTTAATGTGATAACAACCTGTCTGTTTGTGTGTCGTTTTTGATGATAACATCATGTTCCATTTAACAAGTAAGTACAACATAATCGTCTGTCATTATAGAGAAAAAAGAACATCTGAGAGAAATAAGACCCCGGTCTGAAAAGAAAAGGTTAACGGGTCGAGTTCGTTAGAAATCCACACTAACGGGCCGATAACAAGCAAAGACAAAGTCCACATTACGATCCGTTTTGTGTCCTATATCATCGGTAAAGAAAAACCAAAACACTACAACAATAATTATTTCACCCGTCTGAATATTTATAGATCATTCACATTCTAGACTACAAGTTTCCCAGCATGCACTGGTGGAGGCAGGGAACACCCTGAACCCGCTGGCCCATCACACAGAGAGCAACACTTTCACACTAAGTTTCACACCTCTGTGCACTTAAGAGTCGTTACTGTCAGTGTCCACCCACAGTCCAAACACAGGCCCTGCTAACTGCACACACCGCCCCCTTCTTACTCCTGCTATTTAGAGAGAATACAAATAACCACCTAAATATAAACCAACTGCAAAACAACCTGTTTATTTTCACCTGCTTTAGACTCAGTGAGGAGGTGAATCAGAGAAGCAGAGTGCATTGAGTTCATATCCTGCAGCTATTTTAACTTACAGGAGCTGGAAACAAAACAAAGCTGCTCTTTTCCCCCTGAACCAGGTGACGGACGGGCCCGACACCAGCAGCGTGTGGCAGCTGACAGACAGGTACACCTGTCAAAAAGAGTTTTAAATGTTTTATTTAATGACACAGATGTTTCAGGCACCGACAGGAACAACTATAGATCCAGTTTCCTGAACAGGAGTTAACAGGTCAGAGCCGAGCGTCTGCTAATGTGACTTAATGTTCCGGCAGCCTGCGATTCATGAATGACGAATGAGAGAGACTAAATGACTTGGAGGAATGTAGCGTGTTAATATTTATATTGTGTCATTGTTTATTATGTAATAAAATATGCAGAGAGAGTTCTGGCTTAGCATATCAGTGCGAGCGCAGACAGCAGCTTTAAAGCACATTTCCCAAAGCAAACACTTTAATGTTATGTAACTTGTACATCACATTTAGAGACTGCGTCTGTTCTGATCCGTGTACGGCTGCAGGAATATTGTTGGGACACTTTGTTTGCACTCAGAATAGTTTTTTATGCTTAACTTTTTTAATTAATTTGTGGATTCTCTAAAAAAGACAATAAAGCACGTCCAGAAGAATTTGCATCTTCACTTAGCACGAGTAGCCCTGGTGTATTTTTCATTTCTGTATCATGCACCTGACAAAATCACAGCATTTGTGTGATCAAAATTGCATGAAGAACTATGTTTGACTTTTTGTCAATGAACAATTATGCACAAAGGTCACAGGAAGAAGTTCACTTAGCACTTGACATTTTCATAAATATCAAGATGATTTATTTCCTTTTGCAGCTTCAGCTCTGAAGACGGAAGAAACACAGCTTTTATCATCTCCTACGTCAGAGCTTCAGATGAATGTTTAAAGTGGACTCTAGTTTTCACCCGTACAAAGAGAACCACCTGCCCCGTTTTCCAGAAGTCAGCAGAAGATGTTTGAAGCGCAGCAGCAGCTTCAGAGGAGAGAAGGTCTCCTCAGGCGGTCAAACATCAGTGCGTCTGCTCCTGCAGGCTGAGCAGCTCGCAGCGACCTCATAAAGAGAAAGTTTTTCTAAACTTCCAAAACACTGCTTTTTTCTGAGGCAGTGTTTCTTCTATTTTACAGGGTTGTTACTTTTTCATCTGTCTCCTATCCATAAGCAAACAACAAAATACTTCTAGGCACGCACAAATACCAAACCATGTCTTTGGACTGTGGGAGGAAGTCAGAGAACATGCAGTACTGCGGATGCACGGGGAGAACATGCAAACTCCGAACAGAAAGGCCCCTACGTCCAAACCGCGACAGCGCTAACACTGCACCACTGTGCAGCGCTAACCAGTTTAACCACTGCACCACTGTGCAGCGCTAACCCCTGTGACCACTGCACCACTGTGCAGCGCTAACTGGAGACGATCAGGATGATTAACTAGTCTAAGTAGAAAACTACCTGAAGCATTGTGCATCCTTACAAAACACACGTACTGCCATACTTCAACTTTCTCACATAAGTACGAATGACTGGATGGAATACTCCTGAAATCGGCTTTGCTGTTTATTCTGTACGATGACCTTCATCCTATGTTGACCTCAGTTACATTTCAGACCTTCTCGTCCTATATTCTACTTTCTCGTCCACTCCCATCCTCCAATTTCGGCCTGGTATCAATGCCACGCTGTAATACCAGAACAAAAGGTGACTCTCTGGAATCAACCTCCACGATCCATCAGATCTGCTGAATCTGTGGACAGTTTGAAGAAGTTGCTAAAAACTCATTTATATAGACGAGCCTTCTTGTAGCTCTCCGTCTGTCTGGTGTTTTAGTTTGTTCTTGTTTGGCTTCTTTTCTTTCTTTTTTTTGCCTTGTTAACTTTGTGATATTTGCCTTTTGTTTGATAATAATAATAATAACTTTATTAATATAGCACCTTTAAAAACAAAAGTTTACAAAGTGATTTGACAAGCAAGCAAAACCAGCAAATCATAAAACCAGCAAAGCACAAGACCCAATAGGCAACAGGAGAACCCACACGACATGGCCAGACACCAAGGGGACAAAGAAACAGTGAATAGAATTAAAATAACTAAGAGAGATAAAAGAGAGGAAATAAAGCAATAAAAGAAATAAAGCTGTAAAAGCGATGGAGATAAAAACTAGTGAAGGCAAAACTAACAATAAAAGAGCTAAAAGCAACAGAAGCAACTGAAGGAAGTAATGGCATTAAAGTAACAAAGGAGATTAAAGTTAATAAAAGTAATAGAAGCAATAAAATGACATAAAGGAATTAAAAGCAAGCAAAAAAAAGCATTTTTTTTAGATAGACGATTAATAGCCGATAAGAAGAAAAAGACGACATCACATAACAGCAAGTCTATAAAAGTGAGTTTTAAGAAGAGATTTAAAAGATGTCACTGATGTTGCGAGCCTTACCTCCTCAGGCAGGTCGTTCCAAAGCCGAGGGGCGCTGACGGCAAAGGCACGATCACCTTTGGTTTTAGGCCTCGACTTCAGAACGACCAGAAGGCCCCCACCTGAGGATTCGAGGCTGCGGGCTGGCTCATGTGATGTCAATAACTCTGTGATGTAGCTTGGAGTCAGACCCATACGTGCTTTAAAAGTGATCTTAGTGAAATCTTAAAATCGTGATGTGATGTCGTCTGTTAAAACCAGTAAGAAGCCGAGCTGCTGCATTCTGGACCAGTTGGAGGCGATGTTCATCTGTTTTTATTCCTGTGTTTGTGAAGCACTTTGTAACCTGGTGTTTTAAAACGTGCTCTATAAATAGAGCTTTACTTTCTTACTTGCACTTACACCGTCAGACTTGGTGATTTTTCTGTGTTTATTCTGTTGTTAACATGAGTTACATTTCTGTTAAACAGCATCGACCTCATCTGTATGCTGCAACAATCATGATCCCGGCTGAAATATTCAGAGGCTGTGGGGATAGCATCGCTCCGCCTGCTGTCACCATCAGCAGCCTTTACTGAACTGACATTTCCTTTACTTTTATCACACCTGCTGCATCCTAATCACACAATCATCCTGCTCCTATGTTTGGTCAATCATATCTCTGAAAGGCTCGCCGCTCACAGACGAAGCGCTCAGTTTCTCCTGTTAACAGCTAAACAGGCTGCATCTGTGGCTGCTCGTGTGTTCAACACTGAAGACATGTGCAGGGACGAGAGCAACGACAGCTTCTTACAAACAAGCTCACGTTTAAAATCCTTTAGATATCAGGATCACTCTCACTGTCTTTTTTTATCTTAATTCAAGTAATGACGGTAGGCTAAATGACGCGTTGTTCCCAGGCTGATAAAAGCAATCTAATCTACAGCAGCAGCATGAGTCCCACGCTGCAGGGAAACACAGATGACATGCACGTATTGATCGAAGGAGGCTGCATCACAGCGGGAACAAAGAAAAGCATGCAGGTATATTCTCCAGCAGCACACACAGAGGATTACAGACTTGTCTCATTTGTTATACTCGACTGAAATAAATGTCTGTGCTGCTTCTTGTTGCGTCCTTACAGATAGCACGGTGCTCAGAGAGTATTTGCATATCATACACATGCTATCATTATAGGCTGTCTACTGCATGAAACAGATCAGATGTTTCTCCAGCTCCTGTAGTGATGACATAAATCACATTATGTACACATCTTCCCTTTGATTAAACACCCATGTATTATTGTTGATACTCCATGTTTACCTAACACGCTTGTTAAGGCCCCTTGTGCGAGCTGTGAGGATCGCCTCCAGTCTGAATTAAACTCTCTGGGCTGTCGCTGCACTGTACAGTGAAGCTCATAGAGAGCTCAGCATGCCGGGTTCAGGAAAAGGTGAGTGAGAGTACAGGTGGGTCCCATGTGCAGCCTCCTATCATCAGCTTTCCATCTGTAACAGGATGTGCACAAACATGTGTACTGCTGCAGAAGAGTTGTAATTCTGATGCAATGAGGCATAACACCACATATCTTTACGTTGCACATTTTCCATTTATAGCATCACTAATAAAAGCAGGTTTTATATCACTGACATATATACCTCTTAATCAGTGCCTGGTAAACAGGGAATACGTGTTTTGGTCTTTGGGCTGATCAGCAGAGTGTGATTCAGCTCAAACGTCTGCCTGATTTTCTTGGCAACCTGCCTGAAATCTATAAATTCAATCATGTAGAGCAGACTGTGTGCCAGACCACAGGCGGCCGCGACAATAAATGTTACGGGTCATTACGCTTAAGCTTAAATGTCTGCGTCTTTTAAAGCTGGAGATCGAGGCATTCCTGGCGTTTTCATCTGCAGGAGAGGACGCAGAACTCACCGAGGGGACTACATGTACCATGTGACCTGGGCGAGCTCCAGAGGAGGAGCTGGAGGATATCACCGGGGAAAAGAGGACGAAGGTTTTGGCTGCTCTGATGAGCTTGCTGTCATTATTGGACAGGAAGAGGAAAAAAGAATGTTTAGATGTCTTTATGTATAAAAATGAATAATAAAAATAATCTAGTATGAAGTTACTTCACATAAGTAGCTGCTGCTGCTTCATTTGTGTGGGACAAAAAGGGAGCACTGCTGCTTAAACTTGATTTCAAAGATTTTCATTTAAATAAATGTTAAGTCTCTATCTATCGCCGAATGAGGTAACACAATGATTGAGCCTGTGGCCCACTGATGAAAGCCTTTGCTTTTGCAGTATTAAATCACAAGCAGCGCCCAGTTAGTGACGCGTTTTCCATCAGCCAGCAGTGGTTGGTCTGCCAGAGAGGGTAGGCGGAGCTAAGCGGCTGCTTTTCCGCTCTCTGCAAGTGTTGTGAGTAAACAGTAATCTACTATGGCTGAACAAACAAAGAAAAGATGGATGACTACAGATACAACTTCAACAAGAAGTGAAAATCCAAAGAAAAAGGAACAAGAGTTACAACCGGAGCCAACCGTGGACGTCACACATGCAGCACTGTCTGGATATCTGAGAAGTGAGCTCCTGCAATCACCGTTCATTACGATAGGTGTCACCAAAGAGAACGAAACTGAGATCTTTGAGATTAAAACTTTAATGAAGTATTTTTCTCAAAAAGATGATGTACACAAAGGCCTGCTAAATGAACGCTCTATTGTTCTCATTAACGTATATTTTAAGGTGTGTTTGTGTCCTTCTGATGAATGTTTCCTCCATTGTTGCTCCATGTTCACTAGCAGGTCTTGTACTATAGTAACTGTGCAGTGTGGGCTTAATAACAGTTTCCTGCAGCTGGAAGGCGAGCTCGATGTAATGACTCACTGACCCATGAAGCTGTAAGTAAAAAACAAGCTACATTTTTGCTAACATGCTAACGATGTGTGGGTTCATCTCCACAGGCGACCTTCCTGTTTCGCGATCAGTGGAGGTTAAAAAGAACTAATTAAACGCTCCCACTGCTTTGATCACTGATGTGTGGCCTCAAACGTACAGAACAAACAGTTCCCATTACACAAACCTCCCATGCAGCATGAGTACACACATACCGTGCATGCTAACTCTGATACGTCGTGTTGTAGTTGTACTTTACACAAGAGGTTAAGTGCAGCACCTGTGTGTTACACAACCTGTGTCGCACACAAGAGGCATGAACGGCCTTTCGGTTTCAGGGTCAGTAAAAAGTCTCACTCAGAGCCCACTCACGTGTCACAGGTCTGCGTTTGAGTGTGTCTGCGTGAGGATAATAATCAGCTCGGTGTGATTCAGCTCACACAGCGACCTGGCTCCTCGCCTGCTAACCTGCTGCCTGCGGTTCATTCATCAATCACACTCTCAGGCCTCAACAAGCTCAGAGCCGACCGCCGAACACAAAGGTGAGAGGAAAATATGCTTCACCTGATACCCACCGATGATCTCTGTCACACAAGAACACACACGCACTCTCTCTGTGGGACACTTAGGTCCTCGGGTTTAAGAAGGGAGAAGGGTTCATTCATCTTTGGTGTGCTTGTTGCAAAGATCCTTGTGAGCATGTCAACGACCCTCAATGTGTTTACTCTGAATCTAAAGTTCTGTCTACTATTAAATGTAGTAAATCCATTAGAATCAAGACATACAAGTTAAAACATGCTTATAAATTGTACCTGCAGGCCTATTAAACACCAAAATGTATGTTGTAAACATTTACATTGCCAATTATGTCCAGTGAAGACATAAGAAGTGATTAAAACTTGCTTTAAGTGTAGATTAAGATTCACCCTGTCAGTCAAAGCTGGTGTTCTCTGTAATCGATGGAAGCAATAATATTTGAAATCGGCGCCATAGCTGTGGAGAAGGTTGTACAAACAGCTCGTCGTTTTACCCATTCTACACTCCTACAACACCCAGCATGCATTGCACCCCTACCTCTGAAAGGAACAGCCCAGCAAGAGAGACGCTGGAGTGAAATACTACCGTTTTGCGGCAGGCAACGGCTCAGAGCGGGACAGAATCTGAAATACGATGAGAATATTCCGGTGGATCGTCTAAAAAATCTCCAGGTCTGCAGTCGACATTCCAAACCTAGATTGAAGAAGTGCAGTTTAGGGAGGTTTTCCAGGGCGCATTGGAGAAGCGGATAGCGTCCTCCAAAGGCACAGAGTCAAATTGTATATTCTTTCCTACCATGATGGCATTGGCTCCCCATAATAGCATGATAGGTCTGAGGTGGAAAATCGGCGAACTGGCCCTTTAAGACAGTAATGGCAGATGGTTTAAATGCTTCATTGGTTTTTGTTGTCGTTTGTTTGCTTTATCTTTTATGCAAATGAAGCAGGAGTACAAACACATCTTCTCTGTGTTATTTCAGCTCGTGCAAAACTGACACTTTGATGTTTGTTTCTGCATCTTGTTAATGCACAAATACAAGATGTATTGTACACACAGAGCAAATCTGTGATGATGAACTGCCTGTCTTAGCAAATAAAAAAGGAGAGAGCCGCGTCTTTCTTACACGATGCTGCGCCGAACGTTGAGACAGACACAGAACATGACAGGCTCTGTTTTTCTGCCTAAAGATCTGGTAATCTTTTAAGCTGCAGTTTGAGGAGGTTGGACCGTCATATACTATATATGTTTAAATATATATATATATATATTTAAACATATATAGTATATATTACAAGAGACATCTCGTGAAAAACACCCAAACTTACAGCCTCGAAAATGACTCTGAGATAATGTTTTATTTAACCTAAGGAGGTCATTATGAGATTGCATTGTATTTCAATTATGCAGGACTTCCCTCAAACAGATTAAGTGTAGGTAACCTAAACTTGTTTTAAGGTCACGCTCCCACCTGCATGGGGAATGTAATAATCTCAAACGAGAAGGTAGAGAAGGCCTTGACCTTTAAAGTGATCTGTTCATTGCGTTTCCTCTTTATTCAATGACTTGCAGCAGACTCTATGACAGCTGAGCCGGAGGAAAGAGTCATGCTGGACACACAGCAGGCAATTAGCACATATCTCTCCTAATCGCTCAGCACCCCAAACGCATTTTAACACCCATTATTGAGACAGATTTTCTATGATTCATCGCAGCGCTGTGTGATTTACCAGCAGTCAGTTGTCAGGCGAGAATTCATTACGCCATTAGAATGCAAATTCTCCCTCGAAAATACAGCATCAATATGCAAGGCGATGCCTTCGTTAGACGGTCATTTGTTTAATTGAGTCACTTTGTTTAAAGAGGGGATTAGCATGTGAGCTAATCAAGGTCGCTCCCCGCAGAACCTGCCTCACGCAGAGGCAGAAAGTGAGTGCTGCAGACGAGCGCTCGCGGGGCAAATGTCGGCTCGGAGGCATTTTTCAGTAATTCACTCAAGTGAGCGAGCAAAATTAATCAAATCAATTAATAGTGAACTCTCACAGTGCAGGAGGTCAGGTGTGTCCTGGCTTGTATCAAAGCTCACTGACGCTTCAAGTGACGTGAGAAATGAACGTGCGGTCCAGGATTATCAGGCATCAGCAGAGCAGGAGCAGGAACAGTCACAAACGCACTGTTAGAGATGCTTTTATTACACTACATCAAATATTTACCTCATATAGGGAAGAAATTATATAAGAAGTGAAGAATTGGAATTCAGCTAGGATGATAAATGCCTCAGTAGTTATATAATATAATGTAATCTAATGTAATTCTGTGGCACAAACATTTTTCAGATGCTTGTTGAGAAAATTTAATATAAACTAAATAAATAAATAAACTGAACTGGTTGAATAAAAGAGAGTAACACCTGCTGCTTTCATATTCTGCAGTCTCAAATAAACCGTATATCTGAGCGGCTGCACACAAAGGAAAACGTTGTGTTTTGTTTTGTGACTTTCCCCTGATGCAGAGGGCAGCTTAACATTTGGCTCCTGCTCCCCTCAAACCTGTAGGTTTGTCAGGATGCCGATGAGCTCGGCTCTGCACGTCTGAATGCACTCATGTGCAGAGAGATGGAGGTAAAGCTGCGCACATTCACACGGGGATCTGAACGTACAGAAACGGACATAAATACACATGAGCACGGGCAGTTCGTGCAGTTTATAGGTCACTCTTTCCAGGCATTTTAGCTGACGGATAGAAGTTCAAACAGGCAGCGAGCTCGAGGACATGGATGGATTCACATAAGTGCACAGTAGATCAAACTGCATGGACAAACACACATGGAGTCAGTTGAACACGATTGAATTGTATGTAAAGTATGCCTCTGTTCTTTTATGCGTGCGTTGAAATCAATCACAACAACACTAAGCAAGTAAAGTAAATGTGAAAATCAATGAAAAAAGGATCAATGAAACCATGTTTTAGATATTCAGTTTGTTAAACTATGTCTGATGATTTGTGAAGGTTTGGCTTCTTTGGCATCTACAGGGAGAACACACATCCTCGTGCAGGGCTGCCGAGTTACACACGGACATTAGCTGAGAAATGATCGACTGTTTGGAGACAAGAATCTCTGGACATCTGGCCCAAACAAGTCACACATAAACACACAGCACTAAACAGCACATGCACATACACTACATGCACACACACACGGCAGCCGAGAGGAAGACGGGCATTGAGTAATGGTTTGAGCTGGTGGAGCAGAACAGACTGTAAACACTCTCCGCTGAGGCAATAAGACTTTTCTCCCCCATCTCTCACAGATTCTCACTCAGATAACATCCTCCAACACATTAAGCAGCCATCTGCAACAAGCATTATCACTCGCACATATACCACCGTTTTTAGCACGTCTAACAGTCCCGGAGAGAAACTCTAATCGGCCGACCATGAAAACATATTAACCACCAGCATTGTCTCTGATTTCAACCATGTTTTGAAGTGTGAATACAAACTGTGAGCAGCTAACGAGAGATACAGGGTTCGATTAGTTTGTTAAATTAAATATAGAGATTAATCTCTGATCTAATGCAGGATGAAAAGCCTGGAACACTGTCCTCTGTGGTTATAATGTTTTAAGATAACATAAACCTTTATTGATCCCAAATTCGGGACATTTTATGAAATGTATGCGTCTTTGTTGCCTCTAGAAACTTTGGCTTGCAATCATAAAAATGCAAATGTGATATTTTAGTAGAGTCTCGTTAATCTACAAAAATCTGAATGAAAATAAATGTTCATGAGACGATTATTCCAGCGTGTGTGGGCGTGCAAATCACTCTACGGCTCTGCACACAACAAGAGCGTGTGACAGTCAGTGTGGTGCGGCTTTGTATGAAGCAGATGGACGGCCATCTGAAGATAATCATTTCATTCGTCTCTGAGTGGTGTTACAAAATACTTTGTTATGCATATAGTTAGCCGTTAGCATACACATGCAACGTTAGCTGAGATGCCCCTCTTTGTTCAATGCTTTGTAATGTTAGCTGGGGCTTTATTATTGTGGGTCCAAACTTCCTCTGGCAAAGCTCAACTCCCATCAGTGATAATAGATCATGAATGGCCTGCGCTAAACGACTGCTTTCAACACTCAACAACAACCGGGACAAGTAGGAGCCAAATTCTCAGTCATGGTCAGTCGTAGCTGCTGTGTGACTATTTTTATGATTGGTTTGTGGAATTAATTGTGTAATTCAGATTCCTACATTTCTTCTGTTAAAGTTCTAATCTCGAAGATCTCAGTTTCGTTCTCTTTGGCCGCACCTATGGCGATAAACGATAATTGCAGTAGCGCACTCCCCAGACAGTGCTGCATGTGTGACGTCCACGGTTGGCTCCGGTTGTAACTCTTGATTTTCCTGGCTGACGGTCGCTTTCCTTTTCAGACTGTTTGCTTCATCTGAGCGTCGAGTTTGTTTCTTCTTCTTTGGATTTTCACTTCTTGTTGAAGTTGTATCTGTAGTCATCCATCTTTTCTTTGTTTGTTCAGCCATAGTAGATTACTGTTTACTCGCAACACTTGCAGAGAGCGGAAAAGCAGCCGCTTAGCTCCGCCTACCCTCTCTGGCAGACCAACCACTGCTGGCTGAAAACGCGTCACTAACTGGGCGCCGCTTGTGATTTTGTCCTCAAAAGTCGCAATACTACAAATGCAGAGGCTTTCATCAGTGGGCCATTGGCTCAATCACCACTGTGTTACCTCATTCGGCGATAGACAGAGACTTAACAAACATTTATTTACATGAAAATCTTTGAGATTATTACTTTAAATGTCAAAGTTTGTAACTAATTTGAAATACTTTCTCTTTTTTTTGGCCTTTTATGCCTTATTGAGTGAAAGGACAGTGGATAGTGTCAGAAGCCCCTTTTACACTGCCAGGTCAAGGTGGGATTATTACGTCTCTGTTACGTTTCGTCTTGTATGTAAAATGCACGGAGGTGGGATGAAGTCGTTCCCCCTCTGAGCCGTCATCGGTGGTAGTAACAGAGGCGAAAAGCAACAGTGTAAACAGTGCCGTATGTGTGTTTTGCACGTTTTGTTTAGGCAACGCTGTAAAGCTATGTAAAACACACACTGGGGCAGCTTTACGCCGGCGTTACTTGGTCCAATTTAAAATGGTAAAGGCTGCATGACAGCAGAGCTTCATCATGGCACGGCACTGAGGCGGAAGCATCAGGGAGAGAGAGAGTGGGGGATGACACGTGGCAAAGGGCCAAAGGTGGGGGCTAAACCCGGGACTGCCGCATCGAGGACTGTAGCTTCTGTATATGTCCCACACGATGTAACCGCTGAGCTAAACCAGCGCCCTAATTTGTAATACTTTTAGATAACTATAATGTACATAACGCCTGAAGTTCGAAGGCTTAATGTGTGTTATTTTGGCTTCCTGTGGCTTTAATACAAGTTGTGAATGGAGCTGCTGTGATGAAAAAAATAAATAACGTATCTGACATGTTATCATCATTTCTTTTCGCTAAACCGAAGCTGACAGGCAGCACGACACGTGCACCTGCACACAAACTGTTTACAGCTCGGTCATGACAGTCCGACCCTCAGCTTGTACACACGACAAGCAGCAGCTTAAAATGGATGAGAGCCTCTGGGACCAAAGCAGGAAAAGCCACCACATACAGTTCTTTTTCAACAGAGTCTACAGGGGCAGCGACTGTGTCTGAGCTCGGCGGACACCCTGCTGCTGTAATGAGAGACGAACGGGCTGACCTCTGCTCGGCTAACATCACCCTCTGAGAATAGTAGGCTTACTTTGTGGGCAAAGCATTTAATGGATATCCTGTCAATATGAAAAATGAGCCTTGTTGTTTTGCTTTTGTTTGGGTCTCCAGAGAGGTACATCGAGCTCCAAACTTAACTGGAAAAGTACTTCAAAATAAAAGCATTCCACTTTCACGCTGCCAAAAATTCTCTCCTTTGTATCGGTGCTTTCTTTTAAATTGCACTTTACTCTGCACCAAGCTCAGCCGAGGAACTACAGTACAAAGCGTCTTGGATGAACTGAAGCCATTTAAATGTCCATCTGTTATTGTTTGGGCACAGCCAAGTGTGTGTGCGGGTGTGTGTGTGTGTGTGTGTGTGTTTTAGATCCACATATGCTTGGCTAAACGAGCATTAAGAGGGTTTGGGATCCAGTTCTTGAGATGAGGTAATTTAAAATATATTTCAGCCTTTAGCAGCGTGTGTGTGTGTGTGTGTGTGTGTGTGTGTGTGTGTGTGTGTGTGTGATGCAGACTTGAATGAAAGGAAGGACTACAATTGACGCACACAACCTCTTTCTGATCCTCTCTCAGCTCTTCTTCAGAGCTCGCACACTCTCTCTGTTCAAAACAATCAGTATTTGTTTCTGTTGCACTCGGTCACTCTTATTAATCACTGGTGTCGTTGGTGTTGAGGGAGGAGTGCTGAGGACGATAAAAACTAATTTCCCATTCAAAAATTATCGCTGCATGTATTCACGTCATGAAAAATTCATCTTCTGAGGACTGTGATCTCGCACAGAAAAATATGTTCGGCTGATGCAGCCTCATTGTGTAACAGTGTAGTGTACTGTATGTGCTAATAACAGACACTAGAGTCAGGCCAGGAATACGTGATACACTACTATCATGCTTTCCGTCTCCTTCTTCCTCCATGTTTTACTTTCATTTCTGACTCTAAGAATATTTCTGAATTCGATTTTTAATGTTGTAGATCAGTGGCCAACACATTCTCAATCTGTAGACTTTTTGGCAAGGTTAAAGGGACATTGTGCATATGAGGGATATAAAGCACTAAAAAGATGGACCCCTTCAGGATTCATACAGCTCTGGAAAAAATTAAGAGACAACTCCAAAATGTCCTTAAATCAGCATCTCTCTCTACATGGCCAGCCCAGTCCAGATGTGAACCCCATTAAAAACCTGCTGAATGTGATCAAGAGGAGGGATGGATGGTCACAAAGCCGAGCTGCTCCGAGAGCGGCCTAACGTCACCCAGCAGCACTGTGACAGACTGGAGGAGAGCATGCAGAGACGCATGAAAGCTGTGATTACAAACCAGGTTATTAAAAACCAGGTTATACCAGATATTGAGTTAAAACATGAGTATTCTGTTGTTACAACATGAACATGAAGTTGTCTTCTTTGCATTATTTGAGCTCTGAAAAACATCTTTTGGTTTCTGAACCAGTCGTCATTTTCTGCAAATTAAAGACATCAGTGGGAGGATTTGATTTGGATGTTAGGAGAAATGTTGTTTACAATAAAACAAAAGTTCATTTTACACAAACACAAAGAAGTAGATCCAGAGAAACATGTTTGCAGTGGTATTGGAGCTGTATATTTCAATCATGTTGCTAAAGCTCTTGAGCACTAGTTAAATAAGCTTACACTGCAAACATACAAGACCACAGATGTCAGTCATTACACAATGATCAGGTTTTTTTATCCCACTGTGCTGCAATGGGAATTTACCCACAGCTGTCTTTTTTTCCAGGAAATATTGAAGCCCCCCAGTCTTTGACTTTTTCTAAACGTGTGTTCGGTAGCGCCCCCTATTGTTAAAAAATGTCAACATAAAGGCAGATTTTAAAAATGGCCTTTTATACCTATAACCGCCAGCGGGTCAAATTTACCCAGATATAGAACGCCGTCATTTTCGCGCTGTTCATTTCGCGCGTCTAGATTGATACATTGTATGTTGCTATGGCAACGCCTTTTTTCTACTACTGTGCGTCATCAAGTCATAAACTCCACTTCAACATGGATAAGAGGAAGAGATGCATGAATGTAAATCAGGCATTTGGTTGACTCAGTGCCTCGAGTGGAGGTGAGTCTGATGGACGGGAGCTCTCTGGACTGTCTGCTGTTCTTTGGTTTGTTTTCTGAGAAGCACCTTGTTCACAAAGTGCTTTGTAAATAAAGTTTATTGTTATATTTCATTGTCATGTTGTCATTTTGTAAGCTGCATAAAGACACCACATGTAGCATTTCATTATACAACTTTGTGTTGTAAAATGATAAATAAATTAACCTTGTAGCTTGAAAATCAATACGTTCTAATAGCGGGTCAATTTGAAACATTGGTTTAGGTATAATGTGACCCCTGGTGGTTCTAGTGTTAAGAGATTAAATGCTGTTTTGACAGACATTAACATTCATATTTCTAGGTTGACTAACTAAATAAGGCAGTATCAATCAACCGGGACCCAAGCTGCTGTGGAGAAAACTCCTACTTACTTTTTCCTTCTCACCTGAGAGCGTGTGGTGCAGTTCCTCCCTGGTAGACGGTGTATCAGACCAGCAGCACAACAGGACTTCGACCTTGCACAGAAGGTATTGATGCGGCCATGATTGGATGTGAGGATACTACTCTGAAAATACAATATTCTTCAGTGCTGGAGCCGGACGGGAAAGTCAAAGGTGGGATAAACAGTGTTGAAATAAATACCCCCCTAAAAACTCCTCAAATCAGCAACTTTCTCGATGCTTTCACACGTTAAACAAGTAAAACAAACTTTCAGACCACGTGTACATGCATTAGAATGATTCATGACTGCATAGTCTGTTTCCTCTTACCTCAGTGGGACCCAAAACCTGCTCCGAGGACTCTAGAAGGTGATTGAGGAGGTCACAGGGATATAAATCTGTATATACACACACAGAGAGTGCTACACAACAACGTCTAACTAGATCTTGTGTTCTTGGGACCTCAAGATCTAAGAAGCCAGAGGATAAACTGTCAAGAAAGACTAGCATAAGATGCACAAGCACCTCTACAACCTGTTACCCAGAGTTCCCCGGGGCAGTACAGTCATTCTCCCCATCTCCAGGCAGGTTTCCTCTCCTGAGAAATGTGACCTGCTGCTGACATTAATCTCACAACACGCGCTGGGATGTAGTGAGACAAACGGCTGGAAATACCTGCGTGTAAACTAGCAGAGCACATTCCAAGTGTAATCTTCTTAACCTTTATTTACTACAGGAGGATTTGCAGGTCTGTTGTGTTTTACTTATCAACTTCTCCAGCCTTGTTTACACGTATTAAAGCCCTGCCCTTCCTGTTGCATATTTATAGTCACCTGCCTTCCACACCAGGTAACCTCAATCATCTGCAGTTCTCCCACAGAGGGTGCTCCCTCTTGTGTTGTGTGTAATCTCACATCAATAAAAGCTCAAAGTAACAAGCTGAGGTTTGAAGATAACTATTTCCTGTCACATTTCTTTTGAAGGATAATTTCTCATGATTTAGCCATAAAACTTTAACTACTGTGTTTTTGTGACACCAACAACAGTAATTGTGAGGAAAGGATGGAAATGAGCATTTTGCATTTAGATTATAAAGCTAATGAAATAATAACTATGATTATCAGATCTTATTTAAAACTAGTATTTGGAGGAATAATAAAAGTTTTCCTTTGCAGCAGTTGAGAATAACTTAATGCTCCACAGGTCTGCACCCGGCTGTGTGCACTATCTGCATTAGTGCTGCAGAGGACCTAAATCTTACAGGGAAGATGCTCGGCTTCGTTATGCACACAAAAACAGAGGAAAAGAAGCTTTTGGACCATCGCTGAAAGCAAGAACAGTTTATGTGCCTTACCGTGTTATCATTGTTTTACAGGCTTTGAGATAATGTTGTAAATACTATTCTATGGGGCTTGTTCATCTGTTTTGTACAATAAAAAAAACTTGACAGTATTAACTTCCTACAGTTTTATATATTTCCAAACTACCGCAGTAAGCGCACATTACAGCTGAGCAGATGTAAAAAGGAATAACAGCAGCTACGTCCCTGTTGTATATCTCCTGAACTCCACCTCTGCCTCCTCTCGTCAGTAAGAGCTCTTGTGTTGGCCTCTAAGTGCAGCCCAGAAGCTTTCGCCACAATTATTGTCGTCTTAAAATGTCAGCTTCCCACTTTGATGCCAGTAAAAAAAACAACACAATAAAAACACAAAATACACTCTGAGGCAGTATGACACATAAGCCTTAATGCACCAGCGTGTGTGTGCGTGTGTGTGCAGCAGATAAAAATACACCAAAGCCAAAGCTGAGAATCCCAAATACATTTATTATGTTGATGCATCCAAACACCTGCTGATTCTCCCAACAGGGAGGCGCTGCAACACGGGAAACCTCACACAACAAATCAAAACAGACTGAAACGTGTACACCTGGATTTACATTCAAATAAAGAAAATAAAATGGACTCGATTTATACATCTGGATTTAATAAAATATCAGTAACAAAGGCTTTACTCTGACAAGCTGGACCGGAGGAGGTGGATATGAGTTAGACCGATATGAAACGACATCACCGCCCAGGATGCACTTCTTCATAGTGGGATAGTTTTACCCTGGATGATGGCTGAATTTAGGGTCAGAGGGCATGTTGTGCACGGCGGTGTGTTCATTGAAGTAAGAGGTGGGAGAGTTTCTGATTCGAGAGTTGATAATGTCTGAGAATACGGGGACAGATTAAACTGCAATATCAAACAGTGATACATCAGTGGATTTACTGATTTTATTATTGTAGAACTACTGATGACTTTATTTCAGACACTGTGTCATCCATCCTTAATATACTGCAAAGGCAATACCAGGCACGCCTAAAATACATATATATCACACTAGGCAATCTCAGATCCCACTGGCTACAGTCTGACGACGATAGAGCCTCTGGGCACAGCGGTGAACATCCCGGGGCGTGTAGCCGGCGGTTAGCGGTAAACGACTTCCTTTTCCGCGTGCTGCATTGTTTACAGAAACAGAACCCGTTTTTCTTGTGCTTGACTTTAATTAACGGGTCTTACCTTTGCTGAAATTTCATCATCATGATGCAGATTAGTAGAAAGACAAAATAAGGCTTTGTCGGGTCTGTCCTCAAGAGGAGAAGAAGACTACTTTCAAAATGTGAAGTTTGTTGAACTGTTGGTCGGATCGATCATTTCTGATGCATTCGAGGAAGTTGGGAAATCTGAACGGCTTTAGTGACACCACGTCAGGGAATTTATCTCAAGTTGAATTTTAGATCTAGAACAGATTGTTAGCTGTTAGCATGCACATGTCTGTTTATAGAGGTTAATAAGAAGCTAAATCATCGTCAGATAGCCGCTGATGGGAGTCGGGATGGCATTACGGCGGATTACGCTCCGCCTGCTTTTGCTCTCCACGGAGCCTGCTGATACGTGACTGGTAAATATTACTCAGACTACAAGTGCTACAAATGGAAATCCACGTCCCTGCCTACAGAGTCTACATTTCTATGTAGAATCTGAAATAGAGATTACATATTAGGTTATGCAAATGAGTCAAATATATTGTGATGTTGATGCATGTTACTATAAAAGCTGCATCCCGGCTCTGAGCGATGAAACACGCACAGCTGACACTGCTGCAAATGTACAACAGTGCAGCCTTTAGACTAAGAAAAACACAAAGAGAACAATAAGAAGCTTGACTCTCCCAGAGGAGGCGCAGCCGTGATGCTCCTCGCTCACCGCTCCAATCTCTCTCCGCCGATTGTCTGGGAAAGATGCGTCTCCCTGCAGACGACATGAGGGCTACGCAAGAGCTGCTGCGTACATGCTAATCATGTCCCGAGCTCTGCAGATGGTTATAAAATACGTCAGAAACAAAGCTGGTGATGAAGTCAGTGCAGGTCCAACTTTAACAGTGTTAACCTTCCATAGTGCTGCCAGATGGTTTAAAGATCAAAGCCAATGACATATAGAATAACGACCTCTTAAAAAAGAGGGAGGGACAGTAATAAAGATCTATGTACATACAGCATACGAAGCAAAAGAAGCGCTTAAAGTAAATTTGAAGGGGAATGTCTCGAAAATTAAAGTGAAGGACGTGATTCTGGAAGTTTCTGGCTGATCTCAGGGGTCAAGCCGATAAAATTAAAGATCTAATTCAAAGAGAAACGAAAGGAGGGAGAAAGAGTTCACATGAGAGTGAGGGCAGCGGTGGACAGGAATAATAATCAATGAACCCGACTTCCCTTAATTCTAATTTTGCTAAAGCACTCGCTCTATTCATCCTACCTCTCTCTCTCTCTCTCTCTTCTATCAGCATCCTGAAATGTCTTTGGTTTTGTTGCGGCGTTGGAATCGGGTGTCAACGGGGTCGAAGCCTTGCTCATGGGCTCCGAACAGGGCCCAGCTGGGAGTCTTGGCTACATAATCCAAGGCTGAGAAGCTCTGCCGTCCGTCGCTCTCCTCGTGAGCCCGGACCAGCTCCTGGAAACGCTTGTAGTCGATCCACGTCCACCATTCGCCGTCCACCTTGAACTGAAAGCACGGACAGAAGAAGGGAGAAACATGGTGAAGGATGAGCGAAGAGCAGGATACAGTGTTTGTGGATCTTCAGTGGAAACCTGCAGACTTCTCAAAGGCATTTATTAAGACTCTTTAATACATAAACCTTTTATACATTTAAGGGAATTTTAAAAAATATGGACAATTAAAGAGTCATTTCCTCCATGCGAGCTCTACTGACCCTGAAAGACGAGTCCGCCTGCTTGCCAATCCGTGCTGGCACCAGCATGTGCAGTACATGTTCCAGGATGCACGGCATGCTAGCAGCTGCAGCGTTGGCCTCTCTCCACTGTATTTCTATGACTGTATACTGGGCTACCATAAATACGGCTGAATATCTGAGTCAGCCAAAACACTACAGAATAAATTCTCATCCATAACATTCTCCACACAAATATTTTGAGATGCTATTTTCACAGATTGACAACCGAGAGACGGAAAACATCTGCAACAACAGAACTACAAACCTCTGTTAGGAATCTGTTGTGATATGATGGGATTGATCATCTATAAAACTGGATTTAAAACGTTACGATTAATGTGCAGCCTCAGATATATATAATTTAAGGTGACAGACATTTGTAGGACCGGGACGACAGTGGTTATCTAGCTCCTGCCTCCACATCTGCCACCTCCTCTTAAGTTTGTCTTTCTTTAATGGGCTCGGATTCACTCCACCTCCTCCCTTCTCCTCGCATCTCTACTTTTATCAATCACTGCCTCCGACTCATTCACACGATCTGCCATCCATCTCACAAAATGAGGGAAATAAATGGACAGAGGGACAGCGAGGAGCCTGTGAGAGAGTGTGTCTGTTTGTCTGTGAGAGGCACACGAACCACCAGAGAGAGAGAGAGAGAGAGAGGGAACAGCTTGAGTGTCTGACAATGAGGAAAAAGCCTCTAACATCATTGTGCCTCTCTAATCCTGCTTGTTTTCCCAATCCAGCGCAAGGGGTGAAGAGTGTGACCTCTGGCTTTCCCAGCATGCAACAGTGCACTCCAGTTAATACAAACCCATGTCTCTCCTTTTGTCTGTAAAGAAGGGAATGACGAGCACAGAGCAGAGACGCAAAGTTTAGTGCTGTTTATGGCCGTGTGCTGCAAAGTTTAATCCTTTAAACGGTCCATGAAGACTTGAACTCACCCGTGGGTTTTGTATGGAGGTTTTTGATAAGCTTTCACTGGTTGCAAAATTGTGCAGAGTTGTCACTGGGGACGTCTGCTGCGCTTTAGCTCTGAGCATTTAGCATTTAAAAGCACTCTCAGGTTCTTTGAGCGGACCTCCGTGCGTGCACTGGGGCTCGACTCTTTGAAAATTCACACAATTACAAGAAAATGGTTCTAATTCTGAAATTTACACAACGGGAGGAGAAAGTTAGCATTACATCACTGGCTTTCTGAGAGAAAGAACAGGACTCATGAAGACCAACATTGATTTGCAAAGTTAAAGACTTTCCTGCAGGAGATGACGACCCACTGAGGGAGCAGCGGCATTAAGCACTTGAGCCTTTAGATGCCTTGTGCCTGCCTCGGCCATTAGAGAGAAGCTGCCCGCTGCATTGCTAATGAGGCCTGAGAAAGGGGGGGGGAATGAAAGCAGCGCCTACTGGGAGTTAATGTTTCTGGTAATGAGGAGGGGAGATATTTGTTCAGCCAGCATCTCTGCAAATAATTTCAGTCTCTAAGCAACACAGCGAAGCCGAGCCGAGAACAAGACGGCCTGTTGTTTTTGCTAAACGCGTCTTTGCTGAGGATCACTGCGGATGCTGAGGACAGCTTCATCACGGAGCGCCGCGGGAGGTGTCTTCATGTATGAGCACATGCCAGTGAGCGGTGCAGTCTCAGATTTACAGATTTTAACTCTAAACTGCAAATCCTCTCCCGTGCTGTCTTTAGAGAAAAACTGTGCACGGAGGGGAGAAATGACTATCTAAATATATATGTATGGCACACCCTGCCTGTGAGCTTGTCATAGAGCTGCTGTTGTCTGCATATAAATACATTCAGACCTAAAAATGCAACCCAAATTATTTTTCAAGCCAACGTTTTCATCTTCTTTTATCTATAAGCCGGGACACACGTTGGCTCGCTGAATCAGCCACAGAACAAACTGCCTTCCTGCCTGCGTGTTGCACAGACGAGCGACAGAGTGTGAAAGCCTTTCACATAAGTCATGTAGTTATGATAAGGAGAATAGGACATTTCTGGCAGCTACAATATTTCCCACATTATTAAAGGACACAGCTGCCCTAATAACTAAAACTGTCTGTATGTGGGAAGAGGGCTGCAAAACCAGCATGGGCAGCGGGGAGAATAATTAAAGTGTGTATCTGGTTACACCTGACAAAATAAATACTGTAACTAAATACTGTATTTAACATGGTTTTCTTTCTTTTCTGGCATCATGTGAAAGCAGCCGAAGTGCACATATTGTAAGTCGCTCTTCAAACGGCCTAAACTTTAAAGGGGCCGTATCTTTTAAATGCATATTCTCATATTTTCCTGTGTTTCATATTTTTTTGTGTTTATTGTTCACAGTGAAAAAGTGAAAACTGCATAATTCCCTGTTTCTGCAGGGTTACATGTTTAAAAAGGCCGCCTCTGAAACGGGCCGTTCTACATAGAACCTTGCTTTGCTGAAATCGACCAATCGTCATTCACCTCAGGCTGCCTTCTTGCACGAGCTTTCAGTCAAATCGTTAGCTGTGTCCCAATCCACAGGCTGCAGCCTTCCACTGAGGATGCTCGTCCGCCATTTTGTTTGAATTGGTGCGCAATGCATCTTGGGATACGTTCGGACAAACGCGTCCTCGTTTTCCGGGCCACGAAGGAACCATCGGGTGCATCCTTCGCAGCCCGGGAATTGGAGGACGAATTTGTCGGCCACATCAGAAGGAGCCTTTGAAATGGGACAGCCTTCGACACGCTTCTGTGGCGCAATCGGCCTTCGAAGGCTGCAGCCCCTGATTGGGACACAGCTGTTGTCAAGAGGCCGAATAACTGATCCTAGAGCAGCCATGTTTTCTACAACTTTGGAGTGACAGGGCAGTGCGGCCGCTCCCTCACGTGGGATCACACATGTGGGGGAGGAGCTATGTGGTCACTCCAAATACAGTCAGCCAATCGAGGCTAAGGTCTGACCTTCGATGGCAAAACGGCTTGTTCGTTTCAGGAGGAAGGAGAGGCTCCGAAAAAGAACTGAATTAAAATATGTGTCAAATTTAAAACGAAACAAACCTTACCAACATGATTCACATATGTCCCCTTTAATCATCGGTCCGTTTAGATGCTGACAGGTGTGGCTCAGCTTTGCTCTACATTTTATCTCCATGCTGTCAGTCTAATATGATCACCAGCCCAGCAGGAGGCTGAAGGAGTCTATCTGATGTTTCTTTTAAGACATTTGACTCCATAAAGGGACGGCATCTCCTGGACCAGACACACAATCACAACAGGTCTACTGATAGACCTGATTTGTAAGTCCGCACGCCTCTCAGGATGATTATCTCTGGGAGGTTCGTGTCTAATGTGGCTAAAAGAATGAGCCTAAGATGGATGGAAGAGGAGAGTATCAGAAGAAGAAGGAGGGAGATGAAAGAGAGAGAAGGCTGGCAGAGGTGTGAGAGAGGCAGAAAAAAAGGAGAAATGGCCATCAATGGGAAGATCCCAGGGGTTGAAAAGGAACTAATGATGATGATGTGTCAGAGGAGGGAGGATCTATCGCTGCTTGCTGCTAAAGAGTGATCCCTCTCTCACACACGCGCACACACACACACGCGCGCACAGCTCTGATGTCTTTTAAAGGACTACATCAAACAGTGATCTCATCCAAGTGGAACCAGAAGATCTGAGGACTGTGCAGCAAGCATGCACACACACACACACACACACAGAGAATGAGCCTGATGCTTTCCCGTGGTGTGTTTTAAACTCCGCTGTTATGTAAGTTAACATTAAGACTTGGACTCTCTTCCTGCTGAGCCTGAGCTGCACGGAGACATTCAGGACGCAGAGGACACTTAACAAAACATCAGACTCTCCGCTCACAGGAGGAACCCAAAAAAGCATCCAGCTCCCAAACGCTGCTGGATTATTGATGACGGCACAAAAAGGAAGAGAAATTCAAAACAAGCTGATAAAAAAAAACAGTCATGAGAATCTGTTAGACACAAAAGTTTAGACACAATTTATTGTCGATTTCCTCTGATTCTCATTCTGCAGTGTTTTTATGATTAAGTTCTTTGACTTTACGTACTTAAATCTGTGCTTTGATGTATTTCTGATTCATTTTAGCACCACATTCATTTTACAATAACACGCCTGGAAAACCTTCTCTGTGGCAGTGTTGCAAACTTGTGCAGAAAAGAAACACAACTGCATTTACATCCTGGTAACTTTTATGGATAAGGATAAACAAAGGAACAAAGAACTGGGACAGTGTGTGTGATGAAAAGCTGGCAGTCCTCTGTTTCTTCTTGAAGAATCCTCAAAAGATGCACTGAGTGCAAACTGCTGTTCTCACTGTGGCTCAGTCAGCTATTAGTTAACAGGCAGATAGATCCTGCCACAGAGCATCAAGCAGTAACACAGCGATCTGCGTGACTGAAAGCAGGAAGTGGAAAGAGGTGACGAGGATATGTGTGTGAGTGTGTATACTTGGAAATACTGACAGTTGTCGGCGAGGAGGTGCAAAGTAATTAAGGTGTCTGAAATGGTTGCACAAATGGGCAAAGTTATTTTTGTGTCGGTGAGAGAATGACAGATGAAAAGAGACAGAAGAGGAGAGAGGAGAGAGGAGGGAGGAGGGAGGAGGGAGGAGAGAGGAGAAAGGAGAGAGGGATGGAAAGAGGAGGTTGGAAATCAATTCAGTGAAATATTGATTGTGTCCCAGTGTGAAGGAGAATGGAAGGAATGAAGTAAACAGCAGGCTTTAAACACCTTGTTTGTCCAGGCGAGTGTGTGTGTGTATCATCACCAAACATGTAATGATAGCGATGGTGACCTTCAGGTAACATGCACCTGTATCTGATATTTGAGACATTTGATTCAAACCCATAAATGTGGACGACATGATGGCACGATTTATCATCTGTTAACCATGAATCCCTCCTCCTTTCTCCCTTTTCTTTCTTGTGCACATTTCCAGTTTACGTCTTATTTTTTTTGCTATTGCCTTTATTATATAGGGCAGCTGAAGACAGACAGGAAATATGGGGAGCAGAGAGTATGACAGTAGTAGTATGGCAAGACATGCGGGAGTCGAACCTGCAATCAGTGAGTCGAGTACTCTGTACATGAGGCACATGCTCTACCAACTGAGCCAAACCAGCGCCCCCCAGTTTACACGTCTCAAGCACCTTTCACACTGCCTGTTCAAGGCAGGATTATTAGCCTCTGTTACATCTTCTATGTAGAACGCACAGAGGCGAGATGGTGGGGCGGAGTCGGCATCGGAGGTGGTAACAGAGGCGTAACAGAGGTGACAGGGCGGAACAGCGTGTCTGTGTATTTGAAGCACCCTGAGGCGGCTTTACGCCGGTGCTGCTGGGTCCAATGTAAAATGGCAAAGGCTGCATGGCGGCGGAGCTTCGTTGCGGGCTTTAGATACATTTTTGTATGAGAGGCAAGAGACACAGCCAGTTAGTCCTATTTTAAACTTGATGTCATACAAACATAAAACATAAAAATGTACTGTTTTAAAATATAACTGCAGAAGTAGACTTGGTCCCGCCTTCTTTCTTCACTCCCAACCCGACCGCAGAGTTTCAGAATCTTCTTGTAAATATTGTAAATAGTGTAAAAACATTCAACATCCGAAACGTAGTCCTAAAACTGGAGGGGGAGAGTAGCTTTTCTTTTGATCCATCCTTTTTCTCCTGTTTTTCTGTCAGGGAGTTATGAACGTTGTATTTTCTTTATTGAAATAAGACAGCTTGGGTTCTTGGTAAAGATGTTCTGTTTGTTGTTTTGCTGTTGCTCTCCCTGAAGTTTGTTTCCTACTTTGTGTTTGTTAACATAAATCAGAGATCGTGGACTGCATGTTCGGTCGTCTTCCTTGGGAGGGAGGAAAGAGGGGCGTCACCTTTATGTTGGGCTCGGGTTCCTCCTTGGCCGGGCGTCACAATGTATTTTTTGTTGTCTAAATATTTTCTAAATTTTTGTGGTAAAAAAAAAAATCATGACACCTGCAGCTTCATCAGATTACTGCCTACCAGGACACTACTTAAATGTGGTTTCTTGAGTCTTTCAAACCAGCATCAGTTTCTCTGATTAGTTCTACTCCGAGCATTTCACATGAATACATGATACACATTTCACTGTGTAGTACAAAATGATGTGCCTTCTTCCTCTCTGCTGTTTTCCCAGCATGCACTGGGGGCCCAGAAAGAGTCTACAGACACCACAGAGGTAACTAAATCTGCTGCAGTCCCATGAACACAAAGCTCCAGTAAATAAAGACAAAGGAGGTTTGGGAGTTTGGGTTCTTAAATAAATTGTTATAACACATCCAGCTCACTGTGTGTGTGTGTGTGTGTGTGTGTGTGTGTGTGTGTGAGAGAGAGAGACGGGGCAATGTTGGTGCTAAAGTGTCTCGTTTTAATTTCTACTCTGTCAGAGAGCCAAGACAGCAATTAATCATCATTCATTAATAACTGAGGGACAGTTGGCTTCGCACAACCCACCGCTGACTGATACTTTGTGGGGCGGGTCAGACAGAATGAACCACTGTGATGGGCGCACACTTTAAGTAAGAGGCAGGAGTTTTATAAATAATAAAACAAGACTAAATCATAACACCAATTTCAGAGCAAGGAAGCAGGAAAGTTTCGGAGCTGTGTGCGACTAAGAAAGAAAGATGTGTGTGTGTTTGTGTCTGAAAGAACTGGTGCAGAATAATGGATGCATAAAGGATCAGCAGGTACACATTATTCATTATTATGTGCAAAGGCATGCTAATGCACCACTGTCTGGGTCCAGCGATAACGTGGATAACTTAGTATGCTAATATGTCCAAACAGCAGCGGCCAGTAAGCTGCACCTATATAATATCCAGCATATTGTTGCAGCTCATGAGCATGAGAGTCAGCATTGATTGATCGTCGTTCCTCGCACTGCCAAATTGGAAAAAGTCCATTAACCAAGAATCTAAGATGGCAAAGGATGTTAGATTCATTCTTCATTAGTTCAGTGCCGTAAAATGTGCAAGACAAAAAAAAAAAGTCTCGCAGATTTAATAAACTCGTTGCTGTAACAGACCTTTTAATGGAGGACTTATTGTCTCAGCTCTGTGTTTCAGATGTGGCAGTTATGTGTTGAGTTCTTACCTTGGTGTGAGCGATGAGCAAACAGTTGGAGTGCTCGTGTTCGCAGGCGATCTCGTACTGAGGCAGCATGTCGGCCAGCTGCTGGACGAAGGCGACCACTTCCTGGTGCCAGGGGACGTTAGCCATGGTCAGACTGCTGGCAGAGCTCTCCCCACAGTACGTCACTCCCTGCACACACAAAGAGCAAACAGTCAGAGACGGCGCACTGTAAAGAGCGGGATTTACCGTTTTTTAAAGTACCTATAAAATCTCATTTGATTGGAGAGAAAAGGATTTCCTGAAGCAAATCAAAGGCCTGACCTGTAGTGCACTTTCAGGCTGATAACAATATATTTAATACACCTACTTGACTGATAATAAGAACAATCTACAAATGATATTATGGGCCATATTACTATCATTCTGGCATATAGATAAAAAGAACACCTGTAATAATCTGGTAACAGGCAACAATACTTCACATGCTTTAAAGTCTTCAGATAGAGGCTCTATTTCAATCCTCAGATGGTCTCACAGACATTCACTGGACACAGAGTGTGATCATGAGCGGTGATTTAAAAGGAATAAAATGTTTTGACGGAGCATTTATTAAAAATTCCCTGATGTCTAAATTCTGACAAATGATGGAGCGTCCTGTTGTTTTTACTTTAAGATAAACAAATGTGAGGGAACAGGGCCTGGAAGTCAGACGACTGGTTTCTGACAAATAGACTTTTGATGTAAATCCAAAGAAAGCCTTTTCCTGTGTTTCATTCTTTCAACAGCAGCAGGGAAATGATTGACAACCAGTTAAAGACATTTCATCTAGTGAGCTTCAGTATGGACACTTTAGTTTTCGATTGTAGCAACAGCTGTAAAATATTAAATTAATTATTCTATATGATTTGATTAAAGTGATAATAAGATTTTCATTTAGATAAATGTCTGTTAAGTCTCTATCTATCTCTGAATGAGGTAACACAATGGTGATTGAGCCGATGGCCCGCTGATGAAAGCCTTTGCATGTGCAGTATTTCAGACTGGGTGTCTGTGGCGACTTTAGTGGAATGAATCTCAAGCGGCGCCCAGTTAGTGACGCGTTTTCCATCACCCAGCAGTGGTTGGTCTGCCAGAGAGGGTAGGCGGAGCTAAGCGGCTGCTTTTCCGCTCTCTGCAAGTGTTGCGAGTAAACAGTAATCTACTATGGCTGAACAAACAAAGAAAAGACGGATGACTACAGATACAACTTCAACAAGAAGTGAAGATCCAAAGAAAAAGAAACAAACTCGACGCTCAGATGAAGCAAACAGTCTGAAAAGGAAAATCTTTGCAAGTAAGTTTGTCTCTCGTTGTGTTGGTATGTCCTTTTGTGGACATATCGTGCAAAAATAGATATTCGAATAGTTCGAACATTTGTGGGTTTTTTTGAAGGAATAATCGAACGTCATTTTGGGCCAATTTTGACAGCACTAGTTCACTTAAGCTTTCACCAAAATAGTTAAAGTAATGGAATTAAAAATGATAGTCTGTATTGTCTGATAAATAAACAGCACCGAGTGATGCTGATTGTAACCAGTGGAATTTGGAGATGACGTATAATTTATCATTGAGCTGGACAGAGAAATAAAGCAGGACGTGAAAAACACTCCGGCCTTGGCCGCAAAAATCAATCAAAACAGCCGGCTGAAGCCTGAGAGTGTTTGCTGATCAATAGTGGCAAATCTGTGCTGTGGTTAGAAGAGACGAGGCGGGAGAGGCGCTGAGAGGAGAACAACAGCTCCCCACGGCACAGACTAACTATTGATGAGTTGAGGTGAGAGCAGAGAGATGTTGAGGGAGCCATGAAAGGACTCGTCTTTGGTCCCCCATTGTGTACAAACAGAAAGAATCTGCAGCTCCGAACCAGCAGCGTCCATTACGAGAGCTGCATCAGCAAGACCATCGATTCTTACCTTTCATAGCTCGGCTTTGAAACTTAGAAGGCCAAGTAGCTGTGGGTGTGTGTCAGAGCCTTAATAATCGTATGAGTCAAATTGTTGTGTAGTTCATATTTTACTGCACTTCAATGTCAAGCTGCCACCAGGGCATGCACCAAACTTTTGATGACCTTTGTGTTGAGTCGCTCTAATTTTCAGGGCTTTAATTGCACACCAAAAAATATTTTAGAGGTATAAAAACACGATACAACACCAGAGGGGCTGCAGTACAGATGCATCACAGCAGTAGCCCCCTTTTACCTTTTTATTTTGTCTTTAAATGATAAGTAGGAATATTCGGAGAAAAATAAAATATAGACTTTTACAAATATAATATAAATCATCACTACTGGGCCTCTATACATGTGTGTTGGTGAGTGTGTGTGCAGACCCTTGTGAGACCCTCCCTCTGCTTCTAGTCTGTTGTTTTGCTTTGCACGGGACATTTTCAGGAGGGGGCGCTGTCGTGGTTCCCTGAGCCAATCACAGCATACAGGTGAGTGTGGGAGTGGTTCAAATTAGCAATTGGGTCCAATTCAGACCGGCGAACATGGCGAAAGAGCGATGCAGAGTTGGCCTTCTTTCTGTTGCACAGGTAGGTGTTTCAAGCCAGGTAGGACAAGCTAACTGGCGGTTAGCATGCTAGCACAAAGGTAACCAGTGGTAACCATGCTAACGCAACAATAGCTGGCGGTTAGCATGCAAAGGAAACCGTGATGCTGTCAGTGTTAGCTCGGCGGGGTGGGCGTGTTCTCGCACGAGAGAGTGAGAGTGAGTGTCTGGTGAGGGAGGAGGGGCCCAGTTTGAAGGTGTTGTTGACAAAATGTAAGAAAAAAATCCTACTTATTAAACCTTTAAAAAGCTCGGTGATGAGAGGGACACGTTGGGTTATAGTGACAGAAATGGCGTGCAACAGGCATGAACCTTTACTTGCAAGATAATCCCTGACCAGCAGTTCTTAATGGAAAAAAAATAACTCCAAGAACACTCAGTAAACCATGCAAGACCCTCAGCAAAGCAAAGTGTTGCAGAGCAGGTAGAACTGCAGGTTTTTTTAAATGCAGAGCCGTAGTCGGACACAAACATTAAGTTTTGTTTGGGAGTCTCAGGTAGACTCCCAAACGGTTAGCCACCACATCTGTTTGGTGCAAACATACTGAATTTAAATCAAGCAAACCACCACCTGTGTGTCAGTGTTGGCAGCGCTGCAACAGAGCCGAGGAAGCAGCCGTGCTGCTGTAACGCTCTGATGTGTCGGCCAGAAACACAGTCTGATCGACTCCCAGGTATCTCATGCAAATGTCTGTGTATCTGTGTGTGAGTGTGTTCACGTGAGTATCGGGATGTTTGAGTAAAATAATATGTTTGTGAGATTGTTAGAGATAAAATACAAGCTCACATTATTTCCCCCCGTCTTTCTGCAAAGAGTATCATCTCTCAAAACAGCAGCCATCAGAAAGCTCAGCACTGTGAATGTCAAGAATCCTGCAGAGGCCAATTGTTAAAGCCAGTCATTCATAACCAACCCCTGCTGCACAGCTCGACACCGCTGTATCATACTCCTGTGATGAGCCGCTGCTCTACAAAACCGTGTTTGCATTAAAGAATCGTTCGTTCAAACCAGTGAAACCATTGAAACCTCAGGATGTAAGCCCCATTAGCTCCAATCATTATAATAACGGTGCTTAAATATATTGGTTGTTGCAGGTCTACTACACGGGGAAAATAATCATTACACAGGTTGGACTCACTGAGACGATCTGGAGGCTCAGACTTGTACAACTAATCTAAATGACTTGACTGAAGTAAACAGTTCTGACCACAGAGAAACGTACAAGTCTGAGAAGATGAAATACCAGATTTTTCAACATTTCTCAGGAGCCGGAGATCCAAATCTAAAGTCTGAGACCAAGTTTTTAATCCAAAAAGCAGAATTTACATCAGTGAAAGAGGTGCGCCCGCTAAGAAACCAGGAAACTCTTCTGTTTTGAAGTATTGACTTCCTTTCTTCTGTCACAGACTCCACATGAAACATTCTCATCACTGAAGCCTCGCTCACATCGGCCCTGCTATTTCAAGAGAGCCACTCACATCTCACCCAGCAGCCGTAGGGGATCCCTGCCCGCTGTTGTGAACTGCAGCCATTTCTTCAGTAATTTAACCACATATGTCTTGTTGGGCTGCTTGTGATTCAGCGCACAAAGAAAACACAAACAGAAAGTATCTTCAGGGGTTGAGTTCGTAGAGAGAGAGAGAGGGAGAGAAGGGGTGCGGCTGGGGGGCACCGCAGGGCAGAGGCTCTGGACAGAATTGATGAGGGACCTTGGTGTTATCAGCCTTGCCTGGAGGCCCGCTGAATAAAGATCAACTATCCAGGACTCGGGATAAATCACCAGGAACGGGCCAGGCAGGAGCACGGGGCGATCGGAGGAGATGGGGAAAGATCTTTTAGATTCAAACTGAGAGAATGAATGAACTGCATCAATGAGGACGTTATGAGGGTGCAGGGGAGTCAAAGGGGAAAGAGTGAGAGCCATCCACCTGCTCACAAATAATCTATGTCGTTTGCTTTAATGGAAATCATAAATGCTGATCCTCAAGGCCCCCCTCTCCGTGCACAAAATACAGACTTGTGTGTTTGACCAAATTTATCTCTGTACATTTACTCTCTCTCTCTCTCCCTCTCTCTCTTTCAGTAATCCATTTCCTTCCTGCGCGAGTGAGGGGCCAGTGGCAGGTAAGTGGTATGATGCAACACTGAGATGATAAATCAACAGTGGACAACAATCGGACAGCGGATTGTAAACGATGCAGGCGAAATGTGTTGCGCCACATGATGGCCTAATAATTAATGGGTCGATAACAAAGATCACGCACACCCACTCGATGCATCATGTTTACACATCCACACTTTATCTTGATCTAATGCACGCACAGCACTCACATGTCGATATGTGCTGTAAATATGGAGCAGGGAGGGAGACGCTGAGGGAAACCTGCCTGAAGAAGCTTCTTGAGAACACTTCAATCTTGTCTCCGTCGTGATGACGGCTTCGGCAGCTGCAGACACTACACAATGTTTTTGTTGTCTTTTCAGGCGCTTTAATTTTTGCACCCGATGATTATTTTAATTGCCTGCATGATGGCAGTGCACATCAAGCTCGCTTTAATCTGCAGCTTAATTAAACACGTGGCAGAAAGACTTAATTACATCAATCAAAGAAATATCACTCATCCGCTATTCAAACGTTCCTGCAATAGCTGGCAGGGGAGTTTTAAATGTGTTTTAACATCTTTGTGACGACTTTAGAGGCATTTATTTGTCTTCTACTGAAAAGATTAAACTTCTGTGTATCTAATATCTCAGGTATCATCTCTTCTTTCCTCCAGAATGAGACTACTGTCCAAAGGTGTCCTTTAATTTGCAGTTTCAGATCCAAACATCTTGAATCATTTGTTCTTAAAATCCTACCTGTCTGAGTTTCTTTTAATCACCTCACCTTTTCTGATTATTACATACCCAATCATACATGAAAGCTTGACAGGCCTCCCGTGCCTAGTTACCGTTGCTAACGTAGGATTTGACATTGGCCGTTCAAGGGAGGGGCTTAGCGAAGGGTCAATTTGAGTCAACGCATCAGTGTGTCGTCAATTTGTGAAACTGAAACCAATTACAGTAAATTCTGCACGCCACCGTTTTAGCGTCATTTTGTATTCTTCAGTTAATCAGATATCGTGATGTCTCGTTATATGCAATATATAAATTATCGCAGAATCGCTGTAGCGTGATATTATCCATATCGTGGGCCACGTATCGTATCGTGAGTTACCCTGCGTTTCCCACCCCTATAGCATAGTTGACTGCATTAATACCGTGCAGATTATTTTCACATTAAATCCCATTTAATTCCACAGACCGGCTGGGAACGACCTCGTCTCCCATCAGTCAGCAGTGAAGGCTAGCTTTAGGACAGGTGATTTGATACTCTCACCACTCCATCCTGGGACGCACTAATTACCCTGCTCATGACGCTGAAGTCGATAGCTTCCCCAAAGCTGAGCAGCCAGAGGGGTTCATCTATTCGGTACAGGACGACATGCTGCTCAGAGGCAGGAGGAAGGGATGAAAGAAAGATGAGAGAGACAGAGGAGACAATTTGGGGAAGAAAAACAAGAAAGAGAGAGAGGGAGAGTTCATCCCTTTACCTGTGCAAGGGAGACCGGTTAAATAATTCATGTCAGAATCTGACGAGGATTTCACCTCTCCTGGAGGTCACACTGAGTGAGATTCATGAAGACAGAGAGATGAATTATTACCAAGTGCAGACGCGATTATCAGATAAATGCCAGGTCAAAGGTGGGCATGAAATGAAAAACAGTCACAACCTCATCCAACAAATCTAACTGTTGGACTTTTTACTTTCTGACTCATAGTTCAGTAAAAATGGCAGAAAATAACGAAAAATCCTGAAATAAGTTTTGTCTCACAAACAGCCAAAGATATTCACTTCACAACAACGTACAAATTATTTTCTTACGAGGAGAAATAATCACAGAATATCTGGTTTGATAAATGACTCGTAATTAGCTGATTGTCAGAATTGTTGAAACTATTGATTTAACAACAGAGGTGTCTATGTGATGTGTTTTTGTGTCTGTATGCTCGTTGGTATCCTTGTTTCAACTCTGCAACTTGAAAGAAATGATGTTTCTCTCTGTGTGATAAAAACAAGCAGTGGATTAAAGATGTAATCTCAAAGATCTTCGTTTCGTTCTCTTTGGCGGCTCCTATGGCAATAAACGGTAATTACAGGAGCACACTTCCCAGATATCCAGACAGTGCTGCATGTGTGACGTCCACGGTTGGCTCCGGTTGTAACTCTTGATTTTCTTCGCTGACGGTCACTTTCCTTTTCAGACTGTTTGCTTCATCTGAGTGTCGAGTTTGTTTCTTCTTCTTTGGATTTTCACTTCTTGTTGAAGTTGTATCTGTAGTCATCCATCTTTTCTTTGTTTGTTCAGCCATAGTAGATTACTGTTTACTCGCAACACTTGCAGAGAGCGGAAAAGCAGCCGCTTAGCTCCGCCTACCCTCTCTGGCAGACCAACCACTGCTGGCTGATGGAAAACACGTCACTAACTGGGCGCCGCTTGTGATGTATTCAGCGAACGTCACCACAGACACCCAGTCTGTAATACTGCAAATGCAAAGGTCTTCATCAGTGGGCCATCGGCTCAATCACCATTGTGTTACCTCATTCAGCAATAGATAGAGACTTAAACTCGAAGATTTTCATTTAAATAAATGTCTATCACTTTAATAAAGTAGAAACTGTGAGTGAAGCTTAATCATATTAACATCTCAGTTTTAGTCTGCGTGTACACAGCGCAGCCTGATTTGATAGGTGTCTCTGATTACCTGTCCGATCCGATGCCGCCTTGTTAGTGCTGCGCTCTCTGATATACTGAAATGCCATGCAGCGGTGGATCAATACACACTCCTACCAGAAATCTTTAATAGAAAAGTCAGCGGAGCCTCTGGGGGACTCGTACATTCAGAAGTGTGTGTTTTTCACCCATTAACAACACATCATAAACCCCGCGATGAAGCCAGGACTGGCTCCAAGCAAGTTGTTGATTACTTAAGTAGCAATAAAACACCACACGTAAGTAGGCATGATTAGCTTAATGTCAATGAAATAAAGAGGGAGAAAGAGATGCTTTAATTGTCTCACAGCTGGGTAAAATCATTTCTGCGCAGATGGCTAAAAATTGCTTTGACATTTACGGCGCATGACAAATGTGCAAGAGCAGATTAAAACAAAATGAACAGAATTTAAAGAGGCAGAAAGAGAAAAGCAAAGGGAAGTAAAAGGAGAGAAGGTGAGCGCAGGTGCCTCAGGACACAGAGTGGAGACATGAGAGACAGCAGCCAGGTAGCATACAATTAAAGAATAAAAGAATAAAGCAATTAATATGCTAAGAGAAAACAAATCCTCAGGAGAGAGTGAGCTGAATGTACTGCAGGTCTGACAGTGATGAATTCCTCTATCTGTTGGCTGCTACACAGTCCTCTCTTTGTTTCTGAGCCTGCGTGCTCTTTGATTTATCCGGTTTGTATTCTTGTACCCAGAAGAGACGACCGTCTAAAAAGAGGATCAGACAGCGGCTGGATTAGCCTGTCAGGCTGCAGACACCAAGTGAGCTTTGCAACACTGAACTTTTTCTGTTATGGAAATTAACTTATTGTTGTACCTGAGTGATCTCAACAAGCCTGATAATAATAGTTCTTCACAAACCGGAATGAAAACAAGCCCAATGATTATCTGAAGGTTTGTTTTGCAAGCCCTGAAAGCACAGAAACACCAGAATCTAAATATCGTTTGTTTCCAGCTGCATGTTGGCAAACCTGTGTGAAGGCAGCGTCTCCCTAAAGCAGTGGTTCCCAACCCTTTACCTGCTTGTATCTAAGACAGGCTGAGCCCCCCATCCCCCCTCGCCCGCACACACGTACACCAAAACATAAAATGATTCATTCCAAATCTTTATTGGCAAAATGTAACACCAATCAGCTGATAGTTCTTTGTCGTTTCAGTTGATCAAAGTTATCTTTAGTTATTATAATAAACACCCCTGTTAGTTACATTTAAATATGTGGATGTAGGAATTTCTGCATGCATGCATGAATGTATGTCAAACATAAATCTGTGTGCATCCATGTGTGTACGAACATATTTGTTTAATAGTTGAACAGACTTGATTATTAAGTAAGTGCTGTTTTAATGATTTTATTAACGTGCAAATGTAAGCTTGACAATCTCAGCGCAGACAAAGCCTCACGGACCCCCAGCCATCTTTGGCTGGTTTTGGATAACTAGTTTGAAGCCTTGAGTTTTGTATTTTGTGTGTTCTCATCTTGGATTTATGGAGCCAGGATCATATTTGGACCAAGGGGTTTAGCATTAAGAGGAGCAAGTGATTAGGAAAGGTTTTTTTTAACATACAAACCAGAGAGAGGAACAGCGGCCTGTTGAGAGCATCTTTGAGAACAATCCTTTTCATGCTGCCATTGTCCCAATTTGTCACAAGGTAGCCACGACCTAAAGCATACCGTGGTTTGTGGTCTGTTTGACAACAAATGGGACTTTTATTTACAAACCGAACCTCACTCTGAGAGAGCATATACTCATTAGGAATATGTGTACCGTTTAATAACTCAACAGAGAAGTAAGGCTGCTTTTAAATCTGCTTTTTGGATGCAGTGGAGTGGCCGTCTGCTGCACGTTTTACACCATATCTGAACTTTTGTTTTCAGTCTCAGAGGCTACGTCTACTTCTTACACACGACGTGAGTGTCGCATACTTGTATTCGTTTTGTGTGTGGGGTACGAATGCTTGCAAAGATGTTTCCCAGAATGCTGCTTAGTTACTTTTAATACGTGCACATTCTGCAAGGCCAGCAAGATCCCTCAAACATACTTCATTAGGAGAAAAAAAAATTTCTTCTATACCCCCCCACTCACACACACTCGCTCGCTGCCTGTTGGACCTTCAGAAAGTTTTGGTTTCTGCACCACATGCCTTTACCTTCCGACTGCAAGAAACCCTCATTACTGCACCAGCTCCCTCTTATTATTGTGAGGAGGAAACTTGCAAACTGCTGCAGTTTCCTGACAGCGCTGAAAGTTCACTGCTCTTTCAAATTATAAGAATGTCTCTGTTTGCAGCGGCTGGTGTGTTTGTTGTTTTAATTATGCTGCATGTGAAGCTGCACTGCTAATACCTGTTGGAAGTCATAGGACAAATGTGTCAGATGTTTTAAGTGAGTGCCAAAGTGCAAAAACACAGAGCAATGTCAGGCAATCCTTTAAACAATAACCTACAGCATCACCTGCCCGTTCCTCGTAAATGTTCTCCAAATTTCAATGAAATCTTTCTGATTAAAAATGCAGGACGTCCTGAGGGCATCGCGAGCTTCAGGTGTGTGTGTGTTCATGTTCACTCGTCTGCTCTTCTGTTTACCGTGCTGCTGTGTTGCCAGCTGAATGTTGTGTTACAGTAAATTGTCTAGTCTGAACAGCTAAATCAATACTCCGCTCAAGGCTACAACATTATTGCTTCCAGTCACCGGCGTCCTGAATGCTCTGCACACCTTAAAGCAAAACAGGTGGAATCATAACTAACTCCTGTGTGTGGTCAGCTCTTATATATTATACGTTTTCTTTACTTTACCTACTTTCTTTCTGCACCATCAGCACATCGATGCTGCAGCAGAGGGAGAGAAACTTTACAGACATAAAGAGGGCTGCTTAACAGAAAGAAACCGTTCTCCTCCTGCTCTGATTAAATGCATATTTAATTACAAAATAATGAAACTGCATTTTTTGTTTATACATTTAATTTCTATTCTCCCACTCTCGTCCTCAGAGGTGATGGTACCTAACCAGAGCAGATGTTACGGACGTGCTTCGGGGACAAAACAGACTTTTAAGACTTCAAACAGCCCGGCGTTCGATCCTGGTTAAATGTGTTCTTTAAAGCTACAGGAAACAAAGAATGTACCTCATCAGGTAGGAAGAGGCTGATACAAGGTACAGTCAACAAAGGTCATGTTGGGGTCATGCAGCATGTGTTGTGCCCACTAATGAATTATTATTATTTCAATTAGGACGCCTTAAATTTGCGTAATCAAGCTTTGTGAGGCCAATATGTACTGAAACTGGAGTTTCACAGTTATAAACAATACTTAGCTTGTCAGGGCTCTCTTGTGGACAAACTTCATAATGTCCATCCATCATCTATACCGCTTATCCTCTTTAGGGCTGCGGGGGGCTGGAGCCTATCCCAGCTGTCATTGAGAGAGAGGCAGGTTACACCTGGACTGATCGGCAGTCAATCACAGGGCTGACACGCAGAGACAGACAACCTTTCACACTCACAGGTAATTTAGAGTCACCAAAGAACCTAACGAGCATGTGTTTGGGCTGTGGGAGGAAGCCGGAGTACGAGCCGTGAGAACATGCACTCTCCCCAGAAAGGCCCACTACGTCCGAACAGCGCCTACCACTGCACCACCGTGCATTTTTTATGTCACCGTTTCTGATCTACACTGCCAGTCAAAAGCTTGGACACACTTTCCCATTCACTTGTATGAGACAAAGTGTCCAAACTTTTGACTGCTAGTGTATATTGAACATTGCATTTCTGCACTGCAACTTCTTTTAAAGGACGAAATACAAGCCTGGACCAGATACAGAAACAAATGCTAATCGCTCCAAACGCGGCACAAGGCAAAGGTTTGAGAAGCTTGAAAACAATGAAATATGAACCTGACCTTCACATTCAGCAGGTCTCGAACTGACTGAACTCCACTGGAGAATTAAAGCATCAAAGAAGATCAGTTTTGTCTTCTATCTTCATGTTGTTTTCCCCCTTATTTCCCCACTTGTCTGTATCAGAGATAAGCCGATGTTGGCAGGTATTCAAGGCCACACTGATGCACCGTTTGGACTCTCCTGCTCTCCTTCATTACCTGCTGTTAGGGTGTCCTTGACTAAGGCTTAACCCCAATGTGCTCCGTTCTGCTTCTGGACAGTTCCCAGGTGTGATTCTGTGTAACAGGGAGCAGCCTGCTGAGAAACACCGGTCAGCTCAATGAAGCTAGCCTGGAAAAATGAAGGTTAAAGGAAGTAATAGCTGCAATAGCTGCAGGCAGTGGGGACAGGGAGTGCAGGAATGAGAACTGCTCTGGATTGTGAATGAGAGGAGGGGTGGGGTGGGGTATTCCCATGAGGGGGCTCCATGTGGGCAGAGGTGATTCATGAATGCTAACTTTATCAGAGTGAGCTCTTAACCTGCTCGTATGCCTCTAGAGCAGGACGTTACGGATGAGGGATGTATGTAATGGGACACACAGGTAGGTGCGTCCCTGTGTGTATATGTTCATGTGTGTGTCGGGAGGATGGCCGAGGCCTGACAAATGAGCAATTAGCTCGCACCCCTGCAGTGAAATGAAAATAGAAAACAACTGAGTCTCAACTTCAGCTGCCTTCAAAGGTCAGGCCTCCCTCTTCTCTCTGCTATCTGAGGAGGACACGAAGCTGGCCTCATTTTAGATGTTGTTTTAGAGGGACAGAGAAGAAACTGCACCGGACAGCAAATTTAGGGACAGTTTTTACTCTGAGAGGGCAGATTACATGAGCAGAAGACTGAACGCTCCTAGTCTGACTATGTCCCTGAGTTTAGAGGTATAAGCTGGAAGATTTTCATCTTAATAAATGTCTGTTAAGTCTCTGTCTATCGCTGAATGAGGTAACACAATGCTGACTGAGCATATGGCCCACTGATGAAAGCTATTATTACAGACTGGGTGTCTGGTGTGACTTTCGTGGGAAAAATCACAGGCAGCGCCCGGTTAGTGACGTGTTTTCCATCAGCCAGCAGTGGTTGGTCTGCCAGAGAGGGTAGGCGGAGCTAAGCGGCTGCTTTTCCGCTCTCTGTGAGCGTTGCGAGTAAACAGTAATCTACTATGGCTGAACAAACAAAGAAAAGATGGATGACTACAGACACAACTTCAACAAGAAGTGAAAATCCAAAGAAAAAGAAACAAACTCGACGCTCAGATGAAGCAAACAGTCTGAAGGGAAAGCGACCGTCAGCCAGGAAAATCAAGAGTTACAACCGGAGCCAACCGTGGACGTCAAATTGGGAAGTGTGCTCCCAAAATTACCGTTTATCGCCAAAGAGAACGAATCTGATATCGTCGAGATGAGACCTTTAAAGTCCGAAGGCAACATAAACTAAAATGGGGACTTCAGAAGAATACTTTACAATAATAAAAACCAGCACCCTTAACAGAGAATAAATACATGTCCATATATAAACAGGCTCCCACAGAACATCTAGTCAAGCTCACGTCCACAGACACAGTAGATTAACAACAGCATGATCTGTGACAGAGAACAGATAGAAACCATAAATTACACCGCAGCTCTCACACCAGGCAGAGAAGCAAACACTGCCCATTATTTTCAGAAATACAGGCGCTTGAATTAGATTTTTGAGATAAAAAAAAAAAATCTATTTCATGCAACACTTGAGCACATGTCAAATAACAGAAGAAAACGGAAATGAATGTGACATAGCCTAATCAGAGGGACGCTGCAGTAGGGCGACGGGTCTAAAGCAGTGAAGGGGGTAAAGGTTTGATGAGATTGGAGCACAAAGCATTTCAAACTAAAACAACTCAACAATTAAAAATACCTCTGACATAAACTTTAAGAACTTATAAAGGTTAAATGGTCAAGTCAGACTAAATCCTGACATTACTGTAGACAGATTCAGAAAGATTAAAGCGTCATTCATCTCCAGGAAGATGACGTTGGGTCTGTTTTTCCTGCTGCTGCGACTCCGTCTCCCCTTTTCTGACCGGAATCAAACCTTTATGTGACGAACTGAATAATGCACACTGACCCAGGCAGGCTCGTCACCATGACAACCATAGCTCAGACTGCCAACGGGTGCCACTTCCTGTCCTATTATTATCATGCCCGCCAAAAGACCTGGATATGGTTGATGTGGTTCACCGATGGCCATCCTCCTGAATAATGGCACCTATCCATCTGCCGACATGTGTGGGGGAACAGATGTCGACAACGGATCTGACTCTGTTTGCAGAGCAGCAGTGCTGATGTTTCAGACTGTCATACACGTCACGTTGATCTTTTAGCTGTCAGTGCTTTTTGTGCTGAAGGCTGATTTTCCAACAGCACACTTTTGCAATAAAGCTGAAAAATCCGGTCTGAATGTATTTTGAAACATGAATTCACTTAGAAGCAAACAGAACAAAAAGTCATTCAGTGAACTAAAAAAAGTAATTGTGTCCATGATATTAAATACGATTGTTTGTGGCATTTCCATTTTAGATAAAACAAGAATCAGAGCTGCTGTAGAACTTGAAGAAAGTGAAGCTCTGAGTTTGAATATTTGCTTGTTTGTGCAGCCGTTCGCTTCATCTATACGTTGGTGAAGTGCCAGAAAGACGAGCGAGGGAGATGCCGATGATTTGCTTTCATCTAGAATATTTAGGGATGTCTCGGGCCCTTGAAGTAATTTAATACAAATTCTGCCAATTAAATTTCCATTAATTTCTACTCCTTTCCTTTCAACTGGGAATACAGCGAGACTGAGATATTTCTGCTCTTATTTAATGTCTTCACTATGAAGACTTGAGGAATTACAGACGATGTGTATGTGGTAGGAGATGTTCATTTCCTTATTGCTATAAAAACACAAAGCTCATTAAAGAGGAGCAAATGTGGCAGGCTTCACTATCAGACAGACATCAAAGCTCAGCACAGAAAAAATGTGTCAAAAACAAGAGACATCGTGTGGAGAAATGGAGGAAAAGAAACAAAGAAGGGATAATTCCTAAAATAAGACATTAAGTGAGAGAGGAAAGAGAAGACACAGATATAAAGTACACGCTGCAGAACCCTACCTTGACCTCAACGAAGTCCGGCTGGCCCAAAGCGATGAGCTCCGAGTACGCCTGCATCTCCTCCACGTTCCAGGCCTTCACCAGCGTCAGTCTGTACACCGTCCTCTGTCTCTGCAGGGACACAGGGCGTGATAATAAACATGATGACGCTGCAGTATTATTGTGTTGTATATCTAAGGTTTGTTAGTTCTATTCTTGCTATATTCTCTTAGTAAACAACATTCAATGAAACATGTAATTATTGACCAAATATAATTGTGTGAAGATGTCGTGTTTAACAGCTTGGGCTGATTCTGAGGCCTCAACAGGTTTTTTAACAATTTCATATGTTTGTTTTTTTAAGAAAAATCAAACCTCTACGCTGGTAAAATAAATAAATAAATAAATAAATAAATATTTATAATTGAATTCAGATTCCTGGGCACAGTTATAAACCAGTATTGTAACTGTATTTGCTGCCATAATTTAGGTGTTTTGCACAAGGTGGTCCATCATTATCTCGTCTGTAAAACTCAACTGTGACACACCTGATTAAAGCTCACTGCAGGTCACTGTCAGCTCTTTGACTGCTGGATGTTTCATTCCCACAAACGAGCAAAGTAAAAGCTTGTTTTCTCTGCCATCATCTCGCATACATTATAAAACCACTGCTTAGTTCCTGAGAGGATTTTGACGTTGACGTGATTTTAACGTAACAACTGAATTATTTATCATTCAAACTCTCCCATTTCAGCATTTATTCTCTTGTTGTTTTTAAATGATTGGCTGTTGGTTATCAGTAACATCTGTCCCCATCGGGCAGCACAGCAGCTCACAGATGTCCTGTAAAACACCTACTTCCTGTCTGATGATAACAGAGCTGTTAGGTGAACGTTTGCATGCCTACGAATGCTCGATCAGCTGCTGCAACAGAACAATATGTTACGATTTTTGCCAGTTAGAAAGCATTTTTTATGGTGTAGCAACAACTTAACGATACATGTCTAAAACCAGGTACGGAAAAAAATGTCCCATCGTGCATCTGCAAAATATAGGAACTGGAGGTGAGTGAACAGCGAGGTAACTTTGTAGTGCACAAAAGAAATAAAAAGTTTCAGGTAAGGATGCACTAGTTGAGTACCACGCTTCTGTTTTGATGTTTTATAGTTAAAAAAGTTAAAGAGAGGCTCTCCAGTTCACCCCATCGCCGCTGCCACGACAGGTCGGCAACAAGCAAAACACTCGTGAACGTGTTTTCACCATCTGTCAGAGGGTTACAAATTTAAATGTGTTAAATTTTGTTTTTGAAATATGCAGCTGTTTCACTAACAAAGGAATAAACAAGACTGGACGATGTTTTTGCAGATATTTCATATTTAGAGATTTAGATAAAAGCCCAAAAAATCCTGATGTACTCCAACTTTAACTTTCCCTGATTAAAAAACATTACTGAAGAAGCCCTGCTCACAGCCCTGTGGTCTACATTCAGCCTATTGATGCTGCTGCAGCAGGAGGAGGAGGATTACTGAGACTGTGAAGGAGAGGAGGAAAGACGAGTGGGGGAGATGCGAGAAGGTGAATGGCGTGGACAGAGGACAAGAGAAATAGATAATACAAAGAAACAGGTATGACAATGGGAGAAGACATCATTTCCTCCACACCTTCCTATCTCCCTGGAAGGTTATCTATAACACGAGGTCCTTTCAGCCCAGTAGGGAAGGGGATAATTGGCCAGTGGAAGCGGGGAGGTGAGATATTTCAAGCTGTCTTTATTCCAAATCCGACACTAAGGCACAACTCGATCAATCCCTCGGCACACTGTCAGGGAGGGGAGGTGGAGGAGAGCTGTCAGGAGGAGAGCAGAGAGGAGGGATAAGAGCTCAGGAAGGATGGAGATAGAGCCCACCGTGAAATGGAGACTTAGGAATGTGGAGCTGAGGCAGGGACACGGGGAAGGCAGGGAGTGTATTTTTGGAAAGGGGGAGGCTACACAAAACCAAATGATCTCACTGAAGTGGACCAGTGCAAAAACAGAAGCACTCGAGGGGAAATATAATCATATAAATCTATATCGCCTGTGTGCCTGTATAAAGGACCGGCTGTGGATGCGTCTTGTTTTTAAAGTCATAAAACATTAATGACCCAGAGGTTTGTTGGGAAACGTTAACTTCATAATAAAACATTTAAAGTGTAAATAAAATATGCACTAAGAACAGGCAGTGCTCTGTCTCATTGTATTAATGCTTGAATACAGCAAGGTCGAACCATGTCCATGTCATGAGTCAACTACAAAATCAAAATACACACATACAAAAACATTTTTCTGTCACTATAGTAGTTCTTATCCTGCTGATTTACGTGCTCATTTTTAATTAGTTATTTACGGCTCCTGCAGCCGATCTGTTCCGAATTGGTAAAGTAGAGGAGGAAGTTTCCATATCTGTGAACTTTAACCTCAGACCAACACAAGAAGCTGTTGTGCTGTTAAACACACCGGTGTGCGGGATCCTTGTTGTTGTTTTCGGTAAGTTAAGTGTGTGTTTTGGTTACAGAAGTGGCTACGACGGCTCCATCCGCTGATGTCTACTGCGCAGCTCTGGCTCCAAATGACGTCACCATTGCAAGATGGCAGCGGCATTAATTTCGTACAATGAGAGCAGATGGAGACGTGTCGTCCATATATATACAGTCATCGGTCCATACTGGGATTTAAACCGGCCACCCTCCGGTTCCCAAGCCAAGTCCCTACAGACTGAGCTCCAGTCTACCCAGAAATATGCTAATAGTGATGATATGTTCATAAAGCAGAGTTTGTAAATCATCTCTGTGTAACGAACATGACCGACCACTCAAGGCGCTTTACACTACATATAACATTCACCCTCACACACACATTCACACACGGATTCCAGAGGCTGCTACCATGCTGCTCATCAGAATGTAACCTAATCGCACACTGATGGCTTTGCTGGGGATCGAACCCCCAATCCTCCAATTAGGGTACGACCCGCTCTACCTCTGGGCCACAGCCATCCCAAGAAAACCTTGATACCAGGTTCAAAAGTCCTCTGACTGCCTGACTGTGATGCTGTGTTCAAAATAATGAGATTCCAGGGACTGTGTGCTGTGAGCGTGTCGGCAGGCAAGCGTGTCGGCCTGTTGTCCAGCAGGACTCCGTGATAAGAACATACCTTTAATTACATACATACATTAAATGTTTGATATTCTTCTGTTGTGTAAATGCAGGTTTTTCATAAATGGTCAGGTAGGAACATGACCACGAGTACAGAATACCAAACAGCACAAGAATGCAACCGCTCAGGGTCTGTGAGACGTGGTGATGACGGGATGGAATGAAAATATATATGTTACATATGGATCTTTGTTTCCTCCAGCCCCTGCTGTCACCTCACACTGAGATTTACTGACTGGCACGCAGTGAAAATGGGGATCTAGAAACAATCAGAGCGCAATGATCCATCGCCTGTGATTTGTCTCGAGCTGTGCAGTGAGCAACACCTCCAGCTGGGTGCTAATGAATTTGTCCATCGTTTGCTAAAGCTTTAAACAAGAGGAAGTGGACCTTTTACAGATAGGTGTAATAGAGACTCCACAGCTTACGTCTTTCTTCAGGTCGTTTCCCCCCGGTGTTACAGAGCACCTGAGCACCTTTTTTTTTTCTGGCTTTTTTAGGAAACACTAACAGATAGAATCGATTTACTGGAGAGGTGTGGTGGCTCGATGCAGGCAGCGATAATGGACTTCCTCTGCTCAGGAATGATGAAAAGGCACACAAGGTTACTGGACGCTCTTTTTTAACAGCTACAAGGGTATCACTCAATAGAAATGTACACCTCTGGATGCTTTCCTTTACACGCGCTGGAAGTGGATTATCAACTCTGATAAAGCTGTTAAAAGTTTCAAGGATCAATAAAAATCCACCTTCTCCACTTGAGTTAGGTGTGTAAGGCTTGAAGGGCTCCCTGACATTTATTAGCTTCCTGCTGCCGTTGCATTAGAACTCGGTAAATAAAGGATATCTCAATCTGCGCTTTCTGAGAGGACTCAATCAGGCTGCAGCTTTCATCAGCTCCGACTCACTCCAAGAAAAAGAAGATGACTCTGCACAGGAGATAAGAATCTGCCTCTTCTGACTGTCGGATCTCAAGTCAGAGATAAGAGTTTGCTTTTGTTAGAAAACACTACGATGGTGTATTTGTTTGCACAGTTCTCATGTCAGGATCTTCAGTTGTCAGGGTGAGAATAAACATGTAAACTTCTTCTTCTTCTCTATCAAAATGTAACAGTAACTGTCATAATGACCCGTAACGTTCAGGATGTATCCCTAGATTTAAGTCTGATTTCTTGTTACTATTAGATGAACACTGGTGTCAAAAAGCAGCATATGCATTCCTCTTGTTCCTAATTGAATTTACATGAATGACAGAAATCGATGAGGTTTTCCTGCCAATCAAAAGTGGTCCAGGTATGCTAAACACGCTTTGCTTCTCAGTCACCGAAACAAATGTGCTGTCAGACGCTGCTCCGCCTGACTCAGCAGATCTGTTCACATTCATTTATCTGGTTTACCTCATATCAACACAAAATCTAAGTTTCACTGACAGAAACTGGGCCTATTTTCAGTTTTTATTAAACTTCAGATCAATAAACTTTAAAACTTTCCTTTCACAAAAAGCCCCATTCTGAAACCAACTTCAGTATAAACAGTTAAAGATAAGAAATCCATAAAATGAATGTAATGATAAAGCAGACCAACATCTCTAGAGGACGGTTTCTTCTACACTTCTCTACACAGTAAATAAAACTGCATCAAGCATCATAATTCAATGTAAAACTAAAATAACTACGGTAAAGTAAACAGTCTTGATGAGGCTTGATGATTTGACATGCACACAATTTCAGGTGATTCATGGGGACTCTAACAATCACAGTTCTTATTTAAAGCGGCCTTGATGTGACTTTAATGGTAAAGAAGTGTCCGTTTCACGCTTACTAACCTGTGACTGTATGTTACCCGACACAAGAACAGAACAAAAGCAGCATGTTCAGAGTTTTAACTCTGGTTGCTTGTTGGTACCCGAGAGCACTGGCACAGCGATCTGAGAAATGTTAAGCCAACGTTTAGTCCAGGTTGCTGCACAGAGCTTCTGTGGGCCAAGTCTCATGCTGTTATAAAAACATGCTTCCTCATGTGTTCATAAATATGAACGTGAAGCCGACTGAAAACTTTAAGGATGAATATATCCATGCAATATTTTTCATTCTAGGATAGACACTCAGGCTTTTTCGGCTATAACAGTGAGAGATGTTCAGAGGGAAATAATAAATTTGTGGAAAAATAGTTCCCAGATATCAGATAGAAGTCGACAGAAAGGAGGACAACATGCATCTGAAAGCTTCATCCAGATTATAATCTGTCAGCAGAGTGTTGAGACTGAAGAGGACATCAAAGCTCACTGATCACAAAGCAAACGTCAGGCACCCCACGTCTTGACTATTCATGTTTAAGACAATCATATACAGCATCAAACGCGCCAGGATAACGGCCGATATCTTGGGCTTGATCCAAACACTGGATCTCCTAAAGGCACAACAGGACAGCCCAACAAAATCCTGCACAAGTTTGCCACAACAATGGCACAAAGCAAGGGGCGGTAAAATAAAGGCTGTGCCGATATCATCGGTGGTGGTAGCGGAGGCCAGACAGGTTCGCAAGCGGAGACCAGTTGACAGTCTTCCACAATTTTTAATCCGTGTCCGACAATTCTCTCGAGTTTTTGGAAAAGTGAAAAACATGACACCCCGTCTAAACTTTGAGGATATCTGCTGTCGGACTTCCAGATTCCATATGCACAACGTTTCTCCTTGTTCTGTGCCTCCTGCGCCTAGTTCCGGATTGGACAGTGGCCTTAGCAAAGGGTCAGTTGTTTACCCTTATTTTTACAAGTTGATTTGACTGAGCGGGCACAATCTCACACACAAACACACACGAGGTGAGCTTGTGCTGCCCACCTGGCTGGAATCCAAACTAGCTCAGCTTACCTTCTCTCCCAGCGCCCTGAGGCTGTCCAGGAAGCGGGGCCAGAAGTCCTTGAAAAGCGGCCGGTCGATCTTCTTCAGACTGTCTTTAGTGCTGGCATCCACACTGACGTACAGCTGGGTAACTGGAACCAGACTCCTGGAGATGAAACAAATGTGGAGGTGAGAGGAGGATGAGAATGATTGAGAGTCTGATAAGAGAAGAAGTAAAAATTAGGGAGCATTTGAAATGAAACGTGAATGCATTAAAAGAGAGAAAGAGATGTTTCCCCTCCTCCAAAGTGATCAATTTTATTCACACATCTGTATTTCTGTTTCCCGACTGTTGAACTACTTCACTCTGAAACATGACAGAAACATGTGGTCTCATGTGGTCTGCTCAGTACATCCTTCTTCCCCCATCTTAATAAAATCTGAGACTTACATGCAACAACATGAAATCAAACACTATATGTAATGCTGCTAAGCGCAACAAATGCTGCATAGGCAGATGGAGGCAAAACGAGGGGGCGGAGAAGGAGGAAGCTGTGAAAAACTGTGAGTGCTTCTCATCAATAATAAATCAGGAGAGACATTAACTTATTTGCGAGAAGCTGCCCTCGGGCCCAATCTGTACGAGCAGGCGGACGCACGAGGATAGTAAACAGAGCAAGAAAAGTGTAAAAAATTTACAAGACAGGAACACGAAGAGCGCTACCCTTTCATGAGCCTTTTAATGAGAGATAGAAATATTTGCTGAGCGGCAGAGGCAATTATTTAGAGATGCAAAAATAACCATTCAGCTATATGATCAACGGGGCAGAAAGTCCGGGGAATCAGCTCCGCCTCCTTCTGTTGAATCTCTGTACAAAGAATCAGAGGCCAGACTCAAGAAACACCAACAGCCCAACTTCAGCAGGGAGCCTCTGACAGACACGAGGAAAATGTGTGATGGCTTCTGCCCTTGCCTTCCGCCTGCTCCATGAGATAAATCACCCTGTGACGGACAAGTTAGCTGACATATTGGTGATGTCAGACTGATGTGATGTGTACGTCTGGATGACAAGCTGCAAGGCTTGTGGACAGAGTGGCAGCTCTAGATTGGAGGTCAAAGGGCAAGTAGAGTAACAGCCACCAGAGTAAACATGTGGACATGAAAACGATGTTTATTTTTAAGCGCCACACAGCCTCTATCGTCTAGGTTCAATGTGACCTGGAAGGTAAGGGTCTGTGGGAGTGGAATTTTTTTTTATGCAGTTTATAGCCTCATTTCACGGTGTGTGGATGAGCTCCTTATTAGATTTAATTGTAGTGTTATTTTCTTAACCAGACGTAGTTTTCTGTCTTCTTACATTCAACTTTTAGAGCCTTTTTAGGAAAAATAAAAAAGTTTGAGACTAAAAGTTGGATTTAAAAAACGTGTAAGTTGTAAAGGGATCAGCTTTTTACCCTGGAAAAGTCACAAGCGGCGCCCAGTTAGTGACGCGTTTTCCATCACCCAGCAGTGGTTGGTCTTCCAGAGAGGGTAGGCGGAGCTAAGCAGCTGCTTTTCCGCTCTCTGCAAGTGTTTGAAGTAAACAGTAATCTACTATGGCTGAACAAACAAAGAAAAGATGGATGACTACAGATACAACTTCAAAAATAAGTGAAAATCCAAAGAAAAGAAACAAACTCGACGCTCAGATGAAGCAAACAGTCTGAAAAGGAAAGCGACCGTCAGCCAGGAAAATCAAGAGTTACACCTGTGACAAAGAGAGACTGGAGATGTCTGGATTAAACTGGAAGTGTCCTCCCGCGGTTACCGTATATCACCATTAGGTGGCGCCCAAGAGAATGAACTATACTATACATGTAAAGGAAGCGAAGAGAGGAAGGAAGGGAGCTTTGTTTCATGTCTTTACACAGAGGGATGTCAGTGTTCAGAGCTACAGCGGACAGAGTGCTGAGCAGAAGCTGTCGTGATGGGAATAACGACACTGAGGTCAGTTCATCGTGTTTCTACTTTACTCACAAAACTTTTCCTGTTCATGCTCACAAACTCTCCTGCATCCAAAGTGCAAAGCAAAGATGGTGTGTGTGTGAGTGTGTGTTTGAACTTTGAGCCATCTGAACATGAATTGTCTTTATGAATTCTTCATGTGTAGGTGCATCAGGTTTGGGGCTCTCGCACTTTGCCTGTGGGAACTGGTTCAATGAACTCCTCTGCCGAACAAAAAGGAAGCACAACGTGACGATCTGAACTCTTGTAGCGAGTTTTTATGCAAAATTATAAAGTCATTGTGAACAGGGCACTCGAGTTAAACCCAGAGACAGCCGAACAAATGAGTGCAGCATCTTCCTTTGTAAGATATTTCCCAATCACGTAACAGAAAGAGCTGTTATTACAAGAGCAGCAAGAGGTCATTAGAGGGGCTGCAGGTTTCAGCACTACAGCTTTAATAATCTAATGACTGTTAAACAGGGCCAGCAAACATCTGACATGTCCTGAGCTGCATCTGGTCATGCTTCACCTGAGCTTTAAAAAATACTGATTGGTGCAGCTGATTTTTGATGCCAACAAACAACTCTATTCTACATCACTGTATTAGACCCTCCTTGTTAAAGGGCACACAGCCCCTATAATTGTGCAGGCAAACCTTTGATCCTTCCTGCTAGGGAACAATCTAACTGCTAATACACTCATGCTCCCTACTTTATTATTCATCCTCCCAGACTTCAAAGAAAACCGCTTGCTAAGGCAGGAAATAAAAATATACCACAGAACCATACAGTAAGTAACAAGTGTGTGACTGCTTGGCTCCTACCTGATCTCCTGTGGGAACTGTGCATTGGTGACCAGGAAGCTGGAGATGCTGTGGGTGTGGAGGAGGCGGATGAAGGTGTTGATTTCAGGATACATGATTGGCTCACCCACCAGGGAGAGGGCGCAGTGCTTGACTTTCAAACCCTCCTCGTACCGCTCGGGCTTCACTCCAGGGACACCTGAGTAGGGAGGGGATTAGACTTAATCAATGTCTTTAAACAATAAAGGACGGGGGGCTCATATGTGGAAGCAAACATCAACAAACTGCAAAGACCGGGGAGGAGAATAGAGGAGAGGAGAGGAGAGGAGAGATGCAGAGAAGGAGAGGAGAGGAGAGGAGAGGAGAGGAGAGGAGAGGAGAGGAGAGGCAGTAAACGCTTGAGCTTTCAGAGACGGGCCCAGCGCCCAGAGTCCATCTCTCTTCCAGTCCCTCTATCTTTCTTGTCCCCGACCGGTCTTGGACTAAATCTTCTGTGGATCTACCGTCACATAATTACAGGCTGCTGTAAAGATATTCTCAGCATTAGGTCCTGAAAATGAGGAAGAACGTTATAAAATAAATGGATGCTGCTATTAAAACTTTAAGGTCACTAAATCAAAAATAAGACAACAATTAATTCAGATCGTTCTGTGTTTAATGCATCGTGTAAACTCTTAAAGCTCAGCCGATTTCCTGACCCAATTAAAATAGTTTAAGAGCGATCAGTCGTGTCTCGCTCTCCATTAGTCATAGCTGCGCTAAAGGAAATTATTCTTCACTAGAGGACACATTTGGATCTCAACCATACGCTACAGAATTCACAGAAATAAAGTGTCATACATTTGATGAAAAGGAAAATGAAAGTTAGATGTATTAATGCACGCACCTGGGACACGACACTGAAAAAGAGATGATTTGAAAATCGATATCACATGTAGCTTTGAGGATTTGGAGGCGGGTGGGGAGGCAGGTGATGTAAGGTAACGGATGATAAAAGTAGCAGCATCATGTAAGCCTGCTTCCTGCTGACAGAATAAAGTATTAAACGCTCTATGACAAGCCAACACTTTGATGGAGGCAGGGAGTAAACAAATAGGGAAAGCTTAGGGGGGAAAAGTTTCATACACTGTCATGGGGATTTAATGTAATATTGCCGTAGCTCCAGCAGATGCCATTTAATTTGAGAGTACGTGCAGTGAATGTTCATCAAATAAAACGTTGGACTGTTGCCTTCAGAAGCGTTTTAAAGCCGTCTATGAATTATTGATATGTTTGCGACATTTTTTAGCACAAAAAGCGACTGTTACAGCGCTACCGCTCAAGGACACATTACATCTCTCACAGCAGCTGCAAACACATCAAACAACACAATGTCCCCCCGGAGAAATACCACTTAACTCTGTTCATACCAACCAGCCAGGAAGGATGACGCGTCTGTGAAGTCAAGTGTGTGAAACCTCATTAAATGTACATATCGTGTGGTAAAAGTAATGTAAAATTCTATTACATTTTCCCATAATTCCCTCCCTTGAGATCCGTTGGTGGGGGCTCCTTCTTTCTGAAGTGGATCACTCAGATAAAAAATGTATCAGCGAGGACGTGGGGCTCTATTACAAGCTGTGTACTGATGGATACAGCATTATAAGCCTCAGAATGAAGGGTATTATCAAATACCTTTAATGTAACTCTGAACTTGACCTTCATTAGCTTTGGTTCAACAAAGATTTAAGAGTCAGAGGAAGGTTAAAGAGGCCTTCACTGTGTTCACACGGCGGCCAGTTTCCTCTGACGTCAAGCTCAGGGTGGAAAGCTTAAATGCTGTAGTATTATGTCACCGCTTCTTCATTCATAACCAACTGGAAAGACAACAGTCAGGGGCTGCAGCCTTTGCAGGAGGCAGTCCACGGAGGATGCGTTAAAGCCGAGCTGAAACGAGATGGTCTGGTCTATGGAGGATTTTCTGTTCCCCCCCCTTACCCTTGCGCCACCAAACGCTGCTCCTACTGTCCAGCAACAGGTAGCTAGCGGGCTAAATAGCTAGCATAACTAACGTTGAGTAAGTTAACCTATTATTTTAAGGATAATTTGTTTTAAAGGCCCTTTTGTTTGTTTTTTTACATGTGTAACGCTTGTTATTTGACTGAGTTGAAACCAAAAACTTTTACATTTAAAAGTGTGTTCCTCGGCTGCGTTAGAGTCCGCCATCTCGTTTGAATTGGCGCGCAATGCAACTCGGGATATGTTGGGCCGCGAAGGATGCACCCGATTGATCCTTGGCGGCCCAAGAAAAGGAGGACGCATTTGTCGGCCGCATCTAAAAGGAGCCTTCGAATTGGGACAGCCTTCAATTACCTTGACTGCCTTCAAATACGGCCTTCTAAGGACGCAGCCCCTGAGTTGGGTTACAGCCAATGGCTAGTTAAAAACCGGAGGAACATTGGACCATACTTCAAAGGAAAATAGTGGATACAATTTTAGCTAGTAGGAGGCAACAGCTAACATAAGCATTTAGGTCATTCTAAGCCAACTCAACTGATTGACAGCCAAAAACAAAGATAGGAAAAAATTCAAGCTAATGATTATGCTAGCTAGGTATCTGTATCTTGTATCACTATCCAGCAGTAATGTTAGCAAAGACGTGCTATCCTCTGATCTGCAGACCTCTTTAATGTTCTTATCATGCTTGTTTCAGGAAACACAGTGAGCTAACTTGGTAGAATTCAACAAAGACATCATTCAAATCACGAGTCTCCACCCCACCTGCATCACCACACCTGACCAAGCCACTCCCCCAGCATAATAAAGCCTGCCCTCCGACCTGTCACTCCCTCTTCTATCCCCCCAAACCGTGAAAAACAAAGAAACCATCATGTGAGACGGGAATGGACTTTACCCTTGCTAACTTCTTGTTCTGTTGATGTACCATGAATTATTTGACATACAAAACTTTGTTTATGTTTACTTTGTTAGATTACCTTTGTATTTACCTTGTTTATTGAGGAGAGATGTACGAAAAGTGGAAGCCTTAACGCTGTAACTTTTATACACCTTAATCAGAAAATACCTTAACATTATTATGATTATTGTTTAACATTATTTATTAAGATTTGTAATATTTCCTTTTTTTCATTGTTTTGTAAATAGATAAAATCATCCATGTGAGCAACCAACCTTGTTTAAACTGTACCGAAACCAGTGTTTAAATGTGCACACAACATCAGCATTATCAAGCAATAACATATCTTTTTCAGACACACTGTAGGTAAGGGTGCAGTGTGGAAGCGCAGCATGCATGACTGGAGCGAGTCCTTTAAAACATTCAAAGTCCTGTGCTGTTGTGGCTAAAAGAATCACAGAACTAGATATTTAATTCATGCAGTGACCGAGCAGAAACGTCTTCCTGATATGCAAATGTAGCACACAGTGAGATAAAGTAGGCTAACACTCATGTGAATTTAAACATACTGCCAAAAGCGGGCACTCATTCGGGGCAGGCATCCAGCCTCAAAGAACCACATCAGCAGGAATTAAAACACTTAAAGGAGAGCATCATTCCATGTGCCTTACGAGCTAACACAGAAAACCATTGAATTCTCTGTATTTTTTGACCCTGGGCAGGAATATCAAGTAGATTCACTTGTTTATTCCTTGTTGTTTGATCTCACTCAAGTCTTTCCAAAGAGAGGGGCCTGACATTCAAAACTTGAGTGGCAGCTCGGAGGGCATTAAGCTGCTTTTTTCACCTTTAAAGGATGAATAATTACTCCTCATTATACTCAGTCTGAAGATGTTTAAAACCTCTGTTTAATGTGACCTTTTAGGGAGAAGATCACGAGGCAGTCAGAGCAGAAAGCAACCTGTTTAATCACACTGTGCGTTTACAGAGGCATTGTCTGATACTTCGCTGTGCCAGACTTTATAAATGTGTCACTGTCAACTGTAAATGGAGCTGACGGCTGCCTAATGTGATTTTATAGTGCAACTGGAAAGAAAATTATGGATGGTAATGACGATGTGGGCTCGCACTTTGCTCTATTATGTTTCTAATTAGAATTGCAAAGCTTTGCTTTGTTAAAGCTTCTGAAAATGTGCTTTTCTGTATTTTCTGCACAAAATGTGGAAACTATAATCCCTCTTCTGACAACTGTACATTTTTACTCAACATTAAGTGAACAAAGAAGCAGCTTAGTGTCAACATAAGCTCATGTGCGCTATTGTTCCATTATAATCACATCAGGAACTTACATTTTCTATGATGACGTGCGCTATAATACAACGTGAACCACTGCTCTGAGAATGATATTAGCTATAAAGCAGCCCTTTGAAGAGGATACGTCCCCAAAGCTTTTAGCATTTGGCATCTATATCATTTCCTGAGTGTTATTGCTTCTCTGTCTTATAATGGGAACAGCAGCGGCTTTGAGGTTAGAGAGGCCGCCCTCTGACTGTAAGGTCGCAGGATCACGCCTTAAGAGCACTTTACCTGGAGGACGGGCATTCATGTTATAAAAATAATCTTGAAGACTTTGGAGCCCAGAGGAAAGTGCTGGTTCTCGTATCTGAAGACGGTTTGGCAATCAGAGTCTGGGCTTGAGGGGATGGTAGTCTTTACTTGTGTGTGTCCGTGTGTGTGCGGGTCTGCAGGCCAAATTAGTTCAGTCTCAACAGACTGCACAGCCGCAGTCGTGTGGCAAAAACCACGAGTAAACGACACAGCATACCGGTGAAATAATGAACAGGGGGGAGAAAGAAAGGCAAGATGTTATTGGTGTACCAAAGGTAACTTTGGGCGTCCGACCAGCCGTCCTCGGCCAATGCTGGTAGCGGCCAGACAAAAATAAGTCCCACATGCCAACAGTAGTAGGACAAGAAGGATAAACGGAGCCCAAAATGTGGGTACAGAGGATATTCTGCTTATACAGACCATTGGATACTGTAACAGCAATGTAGATGTAGTGCAGAATGTGTGTGTGTGTTGAGGGATGATTAATGAGGCTGTATAGAAAGAGTGAGACAATCAGCAGACACAACATCAGCATTTTGATCTTCACTGCTTCATTACACACGGGGGTTACAAGAGGTCAAGAGCAGCAAAGTGAAGATGGAGAGGAGGCACATTGTGAATGACGCAGGAGTTGTGTTGTGTGTGCTATAAGATTCAGATTTACGATGATCAACAGTGTAGCTGATTAACAGAAAAGCCAAACAGATGGCTAAAGAAACAAAGTTAAGGTGCTTTTCGACAGCAGGAACTTTCCCCAGGAACTAGGAACCTTTTGAGGAACTCAGGGTCCCTGCTCGGGGGGTAGTCCAGGAACTTTCAGGACAGGGCCTGCAGTGCTCATCGTTTGTGATTGGTCGTCATTTTATTTCACCCGGCTTGTTCAAAGACTGCAGCTGCAAGCTCAGTTATCATCATGCTTTGCTCAGATTGTTTATCACCGTGCTTTGAGATGGAGTCAGAGAAGAATGCAGTGTTATAAAGCACGATCAAAAACAACACAAGCTGAGTCTCCTCCATGCTAACAGGCTAACTGTAGTGTCGCATAAATGATGATATTGCTCGTTAATCACGTTGTATGCCGTCATCTTCGTTGTATGGCCTTCATCTTCTTCTCACCGCCACCTACTGCACAGGCGGTGTAGTGCAGTTACTTTTATTGCTTCTACTTTAGGCCGCTATGGAAACGCAGACAACAAAGGGCCACAGGAACCTTTTACCTTTATTCTTGAAGAGAATTTAAACTTTCTGGTACTTTCGGTCGAAAAGCACCTTTAGACTAGAGAACACTTGTGTTTGCATGTGTGACCTGCTGAAGCACCCACCTCTGAACTGTCGAATCATGCTCTGGTGCTTCTCCAAGGCATCCTGCAGGATTTTCTCAGCAGGGTCCATCTTCCAGCGCCACTCTGTGCCCACAGGGTTTGTGTGATGTCTGTAAGTGGAGCACAGAGATAAACAGCAGGCGTACTTTTACCACTCCGTTAGAAATGCTACTACATCACTTGTTCACTGCCTGCTGGAGCAGCGACTGACAGGCAGTACCGCTCCAAGGTAATAGTCTGATTTAGATAGACTTAGACGTATGAGGGCGGTCATTTGACACAAACAACAGAGTGATAAACATATTGCACTTGATTTAGAGGAGCATCCTACAAACAGGGTGACAAACATCAAGACCTAAGACAAGCATTCACAGACTGAAGTACAGGGACATTTCTCACCCTATAAAAAATATACAGTGAAAGTGAAAGAATGCATCCTACTATAAAAACTCACACCTCCTTTGGGTGTAAATAACACCTTCTGACTGTCAAAGAGTGATATCCAAGTGCAACAACAAATCCTGAGGCATCTCAAATATCAGGCAGTCTGTCCCGTGCATATGCACACACTCACACCACACACGCCGGCCTCAAACATCAAATCGAACTCCACCTGTTGCAGCAGGAAGGTGGACGGAGAGGGCAGCTACAACCATGCATCAGTGCCCTGAAATTGCATACTTTCTGTCATCCCACATAGCTGCCTTTAAAAGAGACTGGCATATCTGTGATGACAGGGTGGAGGTGCACAGCAGCACATTCTGACAGCGACCTTTCAGAGCTCAACACAGTCACCTTTTCAAATGGGTTCAGTCCCTCACCAACATCATGATTAATCAGTGTCCACGATTAGGCCTCGCACTTTAATGCCTATTAGTCTTCTGCTACCAAATCATTAACTTGATGACAGGAAGTGGTGTTGACTAACGAGGTTTGAAAGGAGAAAACTAAGCATGCAGTAATTCCTAAATTAAATTCATTAAAGTTTTAGGTGATGCGACAGCTGTACACCTGACATTATTTTACTTGTTCATTAAAATAAGTAAAGGAATACAGTCAAGTGGAAACCAATAAAATGTTGTGGGTAAGTCCATGTTATCCCAAACCTTAAACTTTGTGTTATCATTTGCAGCAATAGACAATTAGAGGGCTTGAGCCTCTGGCTCTCCCTCAAAGGACCTAGGAAACTTGTTTAAATTGTAATCTCGAAGATTTTCATGTAAATAAATGTCTGTTAAGTCTCTATTGCTGAATGAGGTAACACAATGGTGAGTGAGCCTATGAGCCACTGATGAAAGCCTCTGCATTTGCAGTATTACAGACTGGGTGTCACAAGCAGCGCCCAGTTAGTGACGCGTTTTCCATCAGCCAGCAGAGGTTGGTCTGCCAGAGAGGGTAGGCAGAGCTAAGCGGCTGCTTTTTCGCTCTCTGCAAGTGTTGCGAGTAAACAGTAATCTACTATGGCTGAACAAACAAAGAAAAGATGGATGACTACAGATACAACTTCAACAAGAAGTGAAAATCCAAAGAAAAAGAAACAAACTCGACGCTCAGATGAAGCAAACAGTCTGAAAAGGAAAGCGACCGTCAGCCAGGAAAATCAAGAGTGCTCCCACAGTTACTGTTTATCACTATAGGAGATCTTCGAGATTACAACTTTAATTTTTATGTAATTATCATTAACTCATATTTTTATTTATTTATCTATTCTTATTTTTATACTGTATTTATTACTTGCTATTTTGTCTTTGTACTGCTGCAACACCCACATTTCCCCCCCGGGGATCAATAAAGGATTATCTTATCTTAATGTTTGAAGAAGAGCAGCCACTTTGTCAAGTGTCACTGATGAAATAAAAGGCAACTTTAACTTCTCTGAACTTTCCTGGATTCTCATTAATAATTTAACTATTGCGACCTCATGGAAAGAGGTTAAAGAGAAGGAGCAAAGCCTAACTAGTGCTAGCGTAACCCTTCTATCCTCTCCACCTCCACCCTCTTGAAAAAAATATGGTGACTGCTAGCTTAAAGTAACCAAGATCGCTAAGATGCAAACCTCAAAGCTTCAAACCATTGCCTACAACCTGAAAGGTGACGTCACAGTGGTTGTGTTTAATGATTAACTCTCTCAGTTAAGGTTTTTTTTAACGGTTAAATTCATCCAAGAGGAAAAGATTTTCTGCTGGAGTGAAAGGAGCCGAGTAATTCATGCAGCTGCTTTGTCACCATGTTTTTTAGTTTGCATAAAGTCTAAATATACACAGTGTTACATCAAACGAGTAATATCTTAGAACCAGACAGCTTCGTGCAACTATAACATCAATCTGACGGTTAAATATTAGTTTGATCTTGGCTACAGTCAAACTGAACTGAAGTGTGCAGTGGCTTTATTCTTCAGGTACATACCTCCAGCAGAAGACACACTTGTTAGCACAGGCGAGGCTGGGGGTAGTCTCCATGCACCGGTGGGACTCGATACCATAGAACGTGTGCTTGTAACAGCCTCCTCTCCCCCGCAACATAGACTGACAAGCAGAAACAACATCTTAAACATGATTCATGCACCCAGTTTCTCAAAAGTCTGATGCTTTATTGAGGAATCAATTCCATTACCTTGGTCCATCGACAGAGCTTCACTCCTGAGTGACTTCCAATGAGTTTGTACCCTGCACACAGAGAGAGAAAGAACAACACGGCTCTCGATCAGAAAGCACCTCTCTGACCCAGAACCACATTCAGCAGATAATGAACACGGAGAGAAGATGATTTCACATTTACTTTGAGTAACATATCAGCTCAGCCATGCACAGCATTCACAAAGTCATATTTATTCAACTGAAAATCTCCTATAAAGCGACCAGCAGAGGCTCAAGGGCACGTCCACGCTGGGAAGACGGGGATAGCGTTTCAAATTCCCCCTCAGCACAAAAGGAGGATAAAGTGTTTCAAATTCACTTTCTTCACTGCCTGCCTCTCGATCCTCTTATATCACCACGCCCGAACACCACCGGCTACGAGCGGACACGTCTGAGTCCCAGTGAGTCTCTTTTTCTTTACATGTCCTCCTCTGTGACGTCCGTCAGAGAATACTTTCATCTGTATCACTGAATCTGCATCACAACATGATGCTGGAGTTGCTTTGAGGGGAATAAAGAAGAGCTCACTTTTAAAATCACAAAGTTTGTAGTGACCTTCTAGTAAAGCTGTTTAGCAGCAAAACAGGTTCTAACTTTGGATTTTAAAGACTCATGTGTGTTTTATTTGATTAAATCCTTGTGAAATATCTCATTAAAACACAAGAGGCAGTTTGTGTCAGGGTGTGTATGAGCGCTCACTGATTCCACAGACGTCTGATGCTCGATAAGTCAAACACAAATGTGACTCACGGAGGCTGTTTGGAGAATATTTACAGAAAAGGATGAATGGTTAAAAATAGTATTTGATTCACCATCTGAATGAAACAGCTGCCGCTGATCACAGACATTCTATTGAGCAGGAACATTACTCTAACAAACAAACAACAGGCAGACACAAACTAATCTAGTTTTTTCACACGCCTAATGTTTGTTTGCCCTTTTCCTTATTCAGGCAGAAACATGCTGACCAGCATCAAATCGTTTTTCCACCTGAAAATACCTGGAGAGCACAGAGTCCTCTAACCTCGCTCTGAGCACCACAAGACACATAAAAATGTATAACCCGAAGCCAACCCGACTGTGGAGCCGACGGGCCCTGCTGGCAGTTTATTTTACTATTAATGATCTTAATGTAAGCACGTTTCCGCGCTTGTCTTTGTTAGGGAAATCGATTTCCAACGCCTCCGTGTCCTTGAATGTGTCAGAGGAGAGGACGGAGCCAAAGTGAGGGGGAGGAGGAAGCAGAGAAGGAAATAAATGCTCTCCCATTTCCTCTGTTATCGCTGAGAAGAATGTTGCATGCTATGAATAAATGTACTCTGATGTGGGAGGAGGCGACGCATGAGACGTAGAAGATGATAAAGAGCTGTGACAGGAGGCTCGATAACAACCAACATGAATGTGTTCATGCACAGGTATTAGATACGTTTACTGTATATGTATTTGTGTGTTCCTGTGCAAAGCTTGACAAGCAAAAAATATTATTTTTTAAAGATTATTTTTTATGCCTTTATTAGGACAGGAGGACAGGAGGACAGGAGGACAGTGGATAGTGTTGGAAACAGGGGAAGAGAGACTGGGGGATGACGCGCAGCAGAGGGCCGAGGGTGGGAGTCCGGGGGACTGTAGCCTCTGTACACGAGCCGCCGATTTACCTGCTGAGCTAAACCGGCGCCCCGGCAAGCAGAAGTTTCACAAAAATAAACATATGTATTTTTCTAAAACAACAATTAATTCTTAATGTCACCACATCTTACATTCTGCTCAATAACAAAAGACCACTCTGGCTGTAAATTATAAACAGACTTCTATTAAAAACATTTAAAGTCTGTTACTCAAACATCTGGTTCTATGGTTTCATTTATGGTCACTTCCTTTTCAAGCAGCGCTTTAAAGTTGCCTTCAATTTGCCACCAGAATTTAAGGCTTACAGGCCTGCTGCTGCAGAAAGCTGCTCAACAGTGTCCTTAATCACAAAGCTGCCTTCACAATAATTTGCTCTTAGTTTGCCATGAGTTTGGATGAAAAGCATCTTGCTTCTTACAGAGGCCAGGAGCCTCTGTAAGGCAAAGCACAAGGATGCTGTTCTCCATGTTTTAGACAGCATCAGTGGCAGTCAGACCATAGTATGTGGAGCGTCTCTTCCACACCTCCCTTGCTGACAAATGTAAATATAAAGCTACACACATACAGCTGTTTTCTCCGTGATTGCACTTGAAGAGGTAAACGGGAACTGAGGTCAAATTTATAACAATTCAGACTTTGGCAATTTTGAGTGTTGCGCCAAAGGTCAAAGGTAGCCCTGCTGCACTGCACAGCGCCGCTCTCCCCTTAGGAAAACAATGGCACAGCTGGTTAAGAGAAGTTCAACCACAGATCATGTGTAAGCAGCCCGAGGCTTTAAATCATTATAGCAGAAAATCAGTGGTTCCCTCAGAGATGTAGGATCAAATTATTTAAGATTCTGCAAACAATCCGTACTTTGATGTGTAACTCTCTCTCTCTCTCTGAGCCGCCTCAGGGGAATAAAACGAGCAGGGAGAGGAAGCGTTTAATCAAAGAGTTGGAAAATCAGCTCATTTGTTTTGGAGGTCGGCAGCTTCTCTTCACAGGATCTCACAGGAAATCGAAACATTTTGCTTTTAATTATATTTGACGACATAAATGAACACTAACCTGTTACAATAACTATTTTACATGGATGTGTTCCCACTATGTTTACGCTTTAGCCAAAATCTTTTGAATTGGCATTCGACGTCTCCTGGAGCTAAATAAAGGAAAATAACATCGTAAACATGCAGCGCTTTTATAACTTTCTTGGATGTTAAACTAGAGTTTCATTAGCTGCGTGACTTTTGCACCCATGTCATGCCAGAAAAACACAATACAGGATAAAAAGCCTTCCAAGATACAATATCATAAGACGGTGCCAAAACCTTCATCCTTCATTCTGTTATTGCAAATAAAAGGACCCGTCCGCTGAGACCCACTGTTGCCAGCTCTGACACCATGAAATAGGTCATAAGTTGGGCAAATGAAGTGAAGTCTTCTCTCGCTCGCAGAGTTCTATTTATAGAGCGCTTTGTTGGCTAACAGTGGGGGCGTCACTGGCTGAGAATGACTGGCCTGTGCTATAATAGTAAATGATGGAAATAAAGAAGAGATAGTAGGATGTTTCAGAGAGGGCTAAAGACTCTAAGGCTTTATCAGAGGCGAACACCAACAGAGAGAACACATGGATGCACAACATGAAGCTTCATTTACCAAGAACAGGGTGCAATATTAAAAAATACTGAGCCAAGTCAAGGATAAGAAATCAGATAGAGCTCAATTTCTTATTTTGTTCAAGAGCAGCTCCAGTCGTGTTTTAAGACATATGAAATGTTTGAAATAATAAATTGTGTCTGATGTGTTTTTTCTGCAAAATCCGTTTAATCACCTCCAAAGGCATCTCCTCCTCCTCCCTCATTAAAACTTCCTGATTCTGCACAGGCCCCGCCCACTATGCACATTTCCAACCGCCCCCTCCGTCACGAAAACAAAACGCGTCTCTGCCATCGTTGAGCGGCAACTTGTTGAACCTTCGCTAGCTTGAAATTTAGTAATTAGTATTAGTAACATTAACGTTAGTCACGAGTGAGTTTGCAAAAATGACGATGACGGTTACAGCTGGCTCGCACATCGACAAAGTGGTTGCCATAGGTTACACATAATGATATGCATAGCGTCACCCCGTCCATTAACGGGATTGGCTCCTTAGGTTTGTGACGTCTCAAACCTGCCAATCTGAAAACGTGTTGTTCAGCCTGTCCTTGGTACACTGCAGTTTAAAAGCAGACAGGCCCAGCCATGGAGATGACTGCTCATGTCGTCCCTGATATGTCTGTTAGCACATGAAGAACACCACATGGAGATGTTTACAAGGTTAAACACTGTCACTGGAGGGGAGCTTTGAGTAACTTTTACATTAATCTGAGACGCTCACACAGGCAGAACTGTGCTACAATATATACACACACAGGAGAACTTTATATCCTATTGATCCAATTTGAATGTAACATGGTTTGACTGAGTATTCCCTGTACGTATGCAGAAGTGAGTTAGCTTCTATTTAGTGTAGACGACCAATTGGCAGTAAAACATACGGCTCTACATATTGACTGTTTAACTAAGTGATATAATAAGCAAGTTGAATTAGCAGAACTTCACGAACACTCCCACACCAGCTGGATTAGTTTTGTTGATGTTTTTAGGTGTGGGAGGAGAGAGACGTGACTCTTGGGACTGCACCCTGAGGACAGCAGGAGGCAGAGAGGCTAATTGGACTGCAATGCATCATTAAGAGCCATTAGACAACAAATATTCCCCTGCTCCACACTTCTCCTCGAGAAGCACCTCTGGCCGGCTTTCACCGACCAATTTCTCTGTCAGGATATTAGAAAAACGTCTGGAACACAGAAAGCAATTTCAGCAGCTGATTAATTTGAACACGGTCAAACAAACAGCTCCAACATGTTACTACTCTCTGCCTGGAATGCTAAGCTAATTGCATCAGAAGGCAATAAAGGGGATATTTAATGAGTCATCATGTTGAGATACACGAGATAAATAAAGAGACACTTTAATCAGTGACTTTGATCAGGATGAACACACATCTGCACCACCTCTTCTGGCAGTCCGAGTTTCTTTGATTTACTGCTCAATATAAAAAAACGTCACAACTCATAATTCATGTTTAAAAGTGAATTACTACTTTGCTGCCCTTGTGGTTAGAGCAAGGTTAGGGATATGCTGACAAGCAGCTGGTGTGAGGTCTATAAAGTGATTTTTTATTGCAAAGCAGTGCAGCAGGATGATATGAATATATTACCCACAGTCACCAGTGACACCCAGCAGATGTTCTCTGGGAAACGGCTTCACAGTTTAACACAAGCAGGCAATTCAGTCAGTTCTACCATCCATAAAGCTCCGTCAACCAGAGATAAAGATGATCTTTCTCTGTTTCGACTTTGTTTTATTTTCTTGCAAACTCCATAACTTGTATTTAAACCTCTTCTCCTCACCTTGCTTTGTCAGAGCTTCTCGGAGGGCAGGTGTGATCATCTCTCTTCTTTCCCCGTCATCTTCAACCTTCTTCACTCCGTTCAGCTTGGATAACTTCACCATCTGGCCGTCTCCTTGACCTTCTGCTTTGCTCTGTGGTGACACAAAACTCAGTCATGATTTATAAACATAACTGCATGTATAAAAAATGGCAGTGTTATGACTTTATTTGTCACAACAATAAGAATTCTTACTATAAGGGCCTGTGTCCACAAACAGCGTTTTTTTACGTTGGCAGGGCCCACAACCTCAATTTCAGAGCGCTTCTCATCGCCGCTTACTGTTGCTAGGTTACGAAAGTTGTCTGGCTGCACTTTCCGCTTCCCTGTGTTTAAAATCGCTCTGATTGCTTAATATTTGCTTTTATTTAAGGAAATTTAACAAAGAAAACATAAAAACAGTGTAAAGGAATCGTGTCCTGGCGTTAGCAGCAGCTCTACACCTTGAAAAAGTTTCTGCTCCGGCATTGTTGTTGACAAAGTTGACATCGGAATGTCCGCCCTTTCTTGATTTTGATTGGTCGTTCAGGGAGAAGTGACATTGACGAGCGCGGCGGTGTTCTAAAAGTTGAACTATTTTTAAGTGAGAGCGCAGCGACAAAAAACAGCTGACAGCGAGGGGGGTTTGTGTCCACACACAGCGCTTTTTTCTGGCAGAAAAGCGCTGGCAGGGCGCTGCGATGAAGCCCTTGTGCCGTGAGAGAAAAAAACGCTGTTTTGTTTCTATGACAACAGTAAGTTTAACTGACTACACAGCTTTGTGTGTTTGTTTGTCATGTTGTACAGCTCCGGGTAGACGGAAACGGCTCAAACAAGCTGCTCCTCCATTTTTGGTGGTAACCAGGGTGACGAGTGGCGCCTAATCTGATTGGTTGCCTGAAAAATGCGGCGGTGACCACAGTTGCACCAGAGAAAGTTCAGATATTTTCAACTCAAGTGCTCGGAAAAAAGACGCTGGGTGCAGCGCTTGTTCTCTAGGCGGCCACTGAGCACTGACAATGCTGTAAGTGGACACAGGTCCTAATGTGGTGCATTTTATGATGAGGTCAGAATTCAGCTTTGCTTGTAGTAAACATTAAACTCCAAACAATAAATAATATTTTTTTCAACAACATCAAAGCCCAATGAGATGCAAACTTGAGGGACACTCTGGGACACAACGAGGCTCGCAGGCATGAAATCGTGACAGTTCAAAGAGTACGTTAGAAACTTCATCAAGAAAAGCTTAACGAGACAGTTTCCAAATAAAGTAGTTCCTCGCCTCGTGATGATGCTCATCACTTTGATGAACTAAGTAAGAAGCAGGAGGAGCTTCTCCAAAGTGTTTGATGTTTGACAGGACTGAAGATCAAGGCTTGTGATTCTGCAGTCCTCGTATGACTGTGTGTGACATAACCGTTAACTGTTGCATAACATGAACTGAATTTCTGAATAAAGAGGCATCATCCCGTCTGAACATTAGAGGGGTAATCCTGGTTTAAGGACCCTCAGGGGACAGTGAAATGCAACAAAAGGTCTACACAAGTACAAGACAATCTGAGAACTGTATTCCACAGCAGCTGTCTCTCTTTTTGCTGCTGGAGCTCGTTGGTGTGTAAGATTAATGACTTCCTTCAGGCCAGGATTACATAACTGCAGTGTACAGCATTTGTATGTAAATCCAAACATCTTAGAGATATGCGGCTAACAGATACAACAGAAGATTGATTAAGTCCTGCTGGAAAAGTTGCACGGTCCATGGGAACAGGTTTTTTTTTTCCCTGTGAGGTCTGATGGATGAGTCGCTTTTGAGATCAACCACGTTAAGTGACAGCTCCAACCAATAACCGTACGGTAGCAACTGCTTGGGCTCTAAATGTCATCTTCTGAGTACAGCAGCGCTCACAAGGGGCTGATACCCTGTCAGCAAATGTAGAGGGATGTTCGTGTGTCCAGTCTAAATGCTATATATATGCGGTCTAAGCCTCAGATGCTCAGATCTCATCTATTTCCGCTGACAAACCTAACCATGGCGTACTTCCAGCTTCTACCTGGACTAAATCTAAGGCTCTCTAGCAGCTCGATCTGTTTTGTGCAGCACAGGCTGCATGTGCCCGCCATTATCCAGCCTCAGCCCCAGGTACAGTAAAGATGCCACACTCATGACTGACAGCAGCAGCGCTCCCTCTGAGGAGCAGCACATTTGGTGACAAGGGATGCTGTGAATAAGTAAGCCATCATGCTGTGGCAGAATCCTCCCACACCTTGTTCCGGGGTGGAAAAGGAGAAAGTGTTGTGCTGGATGACATTTGGAAACTTCAGTTATCTCTGTGCAGATTATGTGGGGCGCTGGTTTACTTTGGCTGGAAGCTCTAACCCATGCTCTGCTCTAGTTATCAGTGCAGGTGTACAGTAGCTCACACAAGCAGTTAATCTGGGATATCAGAACAACAATCTGGAGGATGGTGTCAAATCAACGTTTACATTTGCAAGATTTCCAAACCAGGGATCAAGTATCTGTAGCCTGCACTTTACTCCATCTCTGACATGCAAACCCTGACAGCACCCGCAACATGCAGCCAACAGTGCACCAATCTGTCCCTGTGGTGTTTGCGTGCAGAACTAGAGATTCTTCTGGCCCCGGTCTCCGGTCCCCACTGCTCGACTTTCACCCTCCCCTGAGCGCTCGCAGACGCACCGTTCTGCCCGAGCCTGTCTGGACGAACAGAAGTGGGACATGTCACAGCGCTGCGTCGTGCTCTGGAACCATGACACGACATGGGGCTGATGCAGGCGGACAGTGCGGCGACAGCACACAGAGCGAGCATGCGATCAAGGGACTAACATGAGAAGGACATGCAAGGAGGACAAAGAAGAGGGAACGCTGGAATAAAGAAAGCTGTATGCTACCTTAGCAGACCAAAGGAGTGCATGGAACACACGTATGAAAAATGTGTGCTGCATATTATACATTCAAAGCTGCTGCATACTGTTAATGGACGGATGACATGACAGTAATCCCGGTCAAATATGACAGAGATTTTTCTCACATCTTGCAGCCATCATTTGTTACACTATGTTTCGAATACGTAGCATCTTCATTTCTGCCTTCTGGACTCTGATCTAAAAGCATCCGAACCCAGCCTAGAACGCTCCAGCACCTCCAGGCAGAAGCACAAACCTCCTAGGACAAAGTTTAGACACACAATATCTGTGCAAAATAAATTAAAGGAATATGGAAATGAAGCTTCACTGGCACTCTTGGCAGAACACAAATAGAAACACAGCCAAGGATGGATACGGACTGAGGCTGGGCAATATGAGCGCTGCACTCTGGCAGCCAATCACAGCCTGCCTGCCAATCTAGCATTGGGAACACTTGAAGGAAACAGTTGTGGAAAATATATATGAGCATCAAATTTCAGCGGTGATTCGGTCATCCTCATCCGCGCGTGGCTTCAAGGACCACTGACATCGACACGGAGAAATCCATCTGAGCCGTGTTCAGCTCATTCAGGCCTTCTGATTTGTTTGCACCGGACTGACCATGGAGGCACAGGGGGCAAAAGTGACATGCAGGGTGGGATGAGGTAACTCACTTGGGCAAGTGAGAGATGATTTGTGAAGAAGCTAGAAAGCTAATGACGCTTTAATTCAGTCATTGTTGGATAAAAATCTACAAGAGACTGATGACTGAGTGCGATGTGTGTGACAGCGTGAAATCATGAAACGTCACAGCCAGCCAAAATCATTAGTGAGTGAAAAAAGCAGAAATTACTGGACAGCCCGAAAAAACTCAACTGTGTGATCAACACTGGGCATGAAATCAGTTTTTTTAGGAGATTGTATCTTTAGTCTTTGATATAAAGTGCTAAAAACAACTGTTTTATTATGGACTTAATGTCATTTCAACAATTTATGCGTCATGCTCCCTTGGGGCTGAATATTGAGAATATTTGTTTGACAATTCGTCTTTCGAGATCGATAAAAAGAGGATCAGAACAGGCCTCGAGACTCAAGGAACAGAGGTGAATAGAAAGACGCTGATGCTTAATGCAGGGGCAGATTTTCTGCAATTCAATCCAAACAACTTTATTATCCCTCGAGGGGCAACTGGTCTGGAGCAGCTTGTACATAAAAGACGAGAAAACACAGCGACGGACAGACGGCAATAAATTACAAAGAAGAGCTAATAAATGACACAAGAGCTAAAATAAATACAGATTGTGAGGAGACTGATTAATAAACAGACAAACTGGGTAAAGAACTACAACTATAAGAACTCTATAAGAAACAGAAAAACTTAAGGAGCATTTAACAACCTAATTGCAGAGGGGATGAGCGATTTTGAATAGTTTTGCAAGCAACTTAACGACGTCCTGATGGCAGCAGAGAAAATCCACTCGACAGAACACAAGAAGCTCAAAGACCTGCAGCCTTACAGAGAACCTGCTGAGTACAAAGGGAATGTAGCTCTCTTTGTCTCTCACGTCGAGACGTACAACAAATGTAGAACAAAAACATGAGTACACAAATATCATGAACCACGATTTGAAAGAACCCTTCTCAGCTAAAAACACTAAATGTGGAAAAGCTTATTATTTGAAGTGAAAGCAAGTAATCTCACCACAGTGACATGCAAAGTGTTATATATCCTTTTGTTTGACTTGGGGAAGGTGTGAACTATCGATCAAACCTGCACTTTATACATGCATACATTTTGCATGTGTCACTTCTAAACAACACGGATCATCCGCTTCATAACACCTCGATGGAGCAAAGAAACGACGGTGGTGGACGGCTCCTCTCTTCGCTGCAGGACAAAGGGATGTAGAAGATCTCTTGTCCCCACAGCCATCAGACTTTAATTCTTTAGTAAAGGGTAGATGAGATGCCACACAAATGAATTTCCCTTTGGGGATCAATAAAGTTATTTTAAAATGTAATGTTAATGTTTTTGTAATTTTATGTATGTGCTCTATTTCATGATGATTTGTACCTTACCAGCCTTACCAGGGACAGGTTGCAAATGAGCCTTGGCTAGAAACACTATATGCAATACATATGTCCCACGCTATTGCAACATTGTGCCACAATGTCTTTTGCATTATCCCTGACAAATAAACTCATAAATAATGATAAATAAATAAACAATCCGGACGTAATCCTGGGCAACTCCCCTAAAACCCAGCCTGCTTCAAAGCGCTTGAATAGTCTGAGACAGTCGGTGACGTTTAGCTTCAGTCGGGTTGTGAAAAGAGAGAGAGTGTCATTAAATGTGTTAAATGTCTATCAGTGCTGATGTGCACAGAGAATTCATGCAAACTGCTTTGAGAAGCGACAGTGTGGTGTTAAATGTCAGCCGAGCGGATCACTCAGAGATTTGAGAGTCTCTGACATCACCTAGTGGTCAGACTGAGCTCCCAGCTGCAGATATAATGAGAGGCATCTCAGACACTAGAAGAAGACAGCTGCCTGTGTGGTTGATCTCCTGCTCATTTTTTAAGAGTAAGACATATTCAGCCTTTATAACCTGTTCAGTTTTGAAAAGCCTCGACACTCCTACGATATTCAGCTCATTAACAGGGGTTGACACACAGCAGATAAGACTTGTGGACCTCAGCTCGCCCTGCACAGTAAATCAGCCGATTAAGATATTCCAGTCAGGGGAATTTCCTTGTTCACACTTAATTTGCAGCTTGGCTAAATACTCGCTGTCTCCTGGCAATAGCAAACGTTTCGTGTACAAACTAATTACATCTTGCACTGTCTGCTCTGTGGGAGCAAATTATGCACAAACAACAGTGATTTGTTACCAACGACACGCAGCAACATCATCAACCTGATATCGAACTGTGATCAACCGAGTACAGAATTTTGACACTCGTATGTTGGAAGAGAAGTCGCAGTAAATACTCGTAATAATTTGCCGCAGGTGAAACGGATGTCAGGGTCGATGTTGGAGTTACATGACAGAAATAAACGGTTTTATTCTCAGGAGGAAAGAATGAAAAGAAGAAACACATCATGAAAGAAGACTTAAGAGGTCTGACTCTTTCCACTGTGGCAGACACAAATGATACCTACTGTACTTTACTGATCGCTCAAGTAATTTACAGACGTCTCTTTGATTTCCCCAGATGTCGATGCCTGGCATTGGCAGCAAACTTAAATGACTCTGGATGCTACAACCAAACAGAGCAGAGAGTAGCTGCCGGCTGCTAGGCTGTTTATCTATTTCCAACATCCAATTCATCGGGTTCAAAATAATAAACTTTACAAAACTACTGGTGTCTAACATTAAAGGAGCAATTCGCCCCTGAAAAAGCCGCTGTCAGTCAAAGCTGGTGTTCTCTGTAATCGATAGAAGCAGTAATATTTGAAATTGGCGCCACAGCTGTGGAGAAAGTTGTACAAACAGCTTGTGGTTTCACCCACTCTACATTCCTACAACACCCAGCATGCATTGCGCCCCTCCCTCTGAAAGGAACGGCCCAGCGAGAGACGCAGTAGTGAAATACTACCACTTCACTGCATGGCTCAGAGCGGTACAGAATACGAAATACTACAATGATTTTTAGTCTGATAAAAATGTCAAACCTGACGATTTTGAACGAGCCATGACATCGGAGGTGGGCGCCCTAGATTGAGGAAGTGTAGTTTAGCGAGCTCCCGCCGGACTACGTAAAATGCATCATGTGGCAGATGTTTTCCAGGGCCCGTTGGAGAAGCGGATAGCATCCTCCAAAGGCACAGAACGAATTTGCATGTTTTTTCTACCATAATGGCATTAGCTCCCCATAACAGCATGATAGGACTGAGGCTGAAAGTCGGTGAACTGGCCCTTTAACTATGGTCCAGTTGTACAATACTGACAAGTCAGGTTGTTTACGAAAAGGCCTCAACAGCACTCGTCATCAAACCCACCACGTTTACAGATAAACAGATGTGATTGGCCGACCTGAATCAAGTCAAAATCCGTCAGAACAAGAGGGGGACCAGATGCTTCTAACAGAGCAAATAAAACATGAGCTTGCAGGTCCGTCTGTTTCCCAGTCGAGAAAAACACATCGATGCAGAGCTTACAAATAGGCCTGTCACAATCCTGCAGAGCTGACACACAAGAAAATATAATATTTATATCACAGGAGAAGCGACGCTGCGACGATCACGTACCTCGTCTGTGTGAGACAGGGAAACTTTTCCTGCTCGCCACTCGCACACTTACATGAGCCTCTCTCTCTCACGAAGGCATTGTGTTTACATGAAGCACAAAGTCACACACCTTGCCTTTAGCGTTCACTTGAGTAACTGAAAACACACCAAACTATGCTGCTTCCGTCTAAAAAGAACAGACGAGAACTCGTTCACTTGCTTTTCTAGTGCAAATATCCGGTTGACAGAAGGCAAGTCCTCCTCAAAGTCTGATTTTATGTCCAAAGCCACGGTGTTATGTCCACCAGGGGAGGAGTTCAGGTTTGCTGCAGCTACAATAAAACATCATTCTGTGAGTATCTTGCTGTTTTGTTCATTTTCAGCTGAGGCAGCAGCCGGATATAATGCAGACAGAGATCATCATCAAGTGGCCAGTGGTGTAAAGTAATGTGACATTTATTGTATCCGTCAGGGACAAACAGATGTGCATGAGCAGAGAACAGTGATGCAAACTGATGCATTAAAAAGAAAAGCACCAAACAAGGTTAGTTTGGTCCCAAGTCCAAAAAGTTACACTGCAAAGCTTCGTGTTTTTTCATCCCTTTCCTTCCTGCATTTCAAACACCACGGCCTGTAACGAGCCCGATGATGCCCCTTCCTTTTTCCTCCTTTTCCTTCTTCTCTTTTTTCCCTGCTTTTCTTGAGTGACTCGTTCCTCACAAGTCTGTGAGGTGGGCGTCCTCGCTCTTACGCAAGCCTCCGCTTCTCGCCCGACGGGGTCTGGTGTCTATCAACCCATCTGCCACTTCTCATTCAATGACACCACTTTTTCTCCTTCCTCAACGCGCTCGGTTTGGACTGAGGTGGTGAAAGCTTAATGCCTCGATCGTGGCCGCTTGCAGACCTTCACACGGAAACGCTGAAAATAAACCTGCAGGATGATGACTGGAGCTCCTGTTTACAATGATTCAACGACCACCTAAGTGTAATACAGTGAAGGAGGCAGCTGAATACTGTGTATGTGACTCTTCTTTATAAGTACCGTATATTTCTGAATCCTTACTTTCACCATTTCATCCCTTTTGTGTGCATGGCAGAATGAAGTACCTGCAGTCATTCATAAGTTGCTTTTGCACGAGATCACAGGCTAACTTAGCTGCAGAGGAATATGACAGATTATGTAGAGTACTGAAACGGACTCGTATACATTAGTAAAAGTGGTGTCACTGTGCAGCTGGACAGAGTCTGACCTTTGCTTTCTTGGCACTGCTCATGAGGTTGCCCAGATCCTCCATGTCGACCACAGAGCCTGACCTTTTCTCGTCGTGCAGGCCGGACTCCTCCTCATCGCTGCTCGACTCCATCAGATCCTCCTGAGATGTGAAAGAAGGGACAGAAATGTTTAAATATAGTAAAAAAAAAGAAGGTCAAGGACAAATGATCAAGCGGAAAATGCTAACGTAGAGGGATTTGCATATGTTCCAACCCATAACCAATTAGAAACATGTGCACAGTTTAGAGAGGGAGCCCATATGGGAGACGTTTATTGTGCTGTAATCTCCTCTTGTTCTGCCTGATTAAATACAGAAACCATATGCATGTTTATGGTGTTTTAAAGGCTTTGTAACAATGCGTATGCAGCGTGAAAGCCTCTGCACAGATGACCGGCTGCAGCATAAAAACACACGAGTAGTACAGTGGGCAGATAAATCACCACCATGTGGTTCCGGCTGAATGTCACCTCTGCTGAGTGCACCGAGAGCTGCAGACTGAGGGGAAGAAGTCTCAGCTAGAGTTGGCTCTGTGGTGCCTGCTGCCATGACAACTGGTCATGTGTGTGTGTGCGCGGTGATGCATATGAAAACTGCCGGTGTGTGAGAGTGTGTTTGTACTAGTCTTCCTGTGAAATGTGTAATTTCAGTGATTAGTAATCTAAAAAAGTGCTATTTTCATATTTCGACGTGACGGACAGCGCCGACGGTGATGACTCATTCTATGTTTGCCGTGCAGGACATTTATAACACCCCGCTCGCCCATCAGTGCTCCTGAATACAGAGAGTAAGACTCCTCTTACTTATCAGACTTTAATCACATTGCCGATGTTGTTCAGCTATAAAAGCATCCCCTGCATGGGACAGACTGAGCTAAAGTGCCCTTGTAATGTGAAAAACATCCTCATAAGCCAGAGGACGTTTTCCTAATTAAACATGAGCTGCACACTTTCTCAGCCTCTCACCTTCTCCTGTTTACTAATTGTCTTTAGCTTCTTACTTGTATTCTGGGTCAGGGGAGCACAAAGGAGTCTTTGTAACAATGCACTGAGTGAAATCAAGGTTGCACCTATCTGCTCGAGTTTACTCCTCTAAACAAGGCTGTTGTTTATTTTAATAATGCATGGTTAAGGGATTTAAGCAATTAATTTTACTGCATGCAAATCCTGTCAAAACAATAGCTCATGGTAACACAGAGACTTTACAGAGAAACACTTTCATATCAAAATTCAGTTTTGGAAAGCCAATCAGAAATCCTATCCCCACTTAACATAACATCAGTGCATAAATCTGAATAAGCCTTTAATTCAGATTTATGCATGACATTAATGCACACTGGACTACACACTGTCTGTTCACATTGCACTGTTTTTAATTGTATACTGTTTAATATTTGCACTCACCAAATATGTAACTAATACATAGGTCATCAGATCTTTGAGGAAGGGTTTTCACACATTTATATTCTATCCCAGATATTTTGTGCCCACGTGAATTCAATCACAACACTGTGTCAAAGAAAACATGATGGCTGCGTCTCAAATGGAGGCGGTCTATGAAGGATAAGTATATCGTAGCCTGTGTAGACGCTAAAGCCGAACTGAAATGAGACGGTCTGTTCTACAGAGGATTTCCTGTTTGTGTCACCAGCTGTTCCCGCCATTACCCTTGCATCACCAGACGCCCCTCCTGTCGCCTAGCAACAGGTAGCTAGCAGGCTAACGTCATGTACCTTTACCTATCACTTTAAAGTTTTAAGGCCCCTTTAAGGCTATTCGATTGAGTTGAAACCGAAAACTTTTAGATTTAAATGTGTATCACTCGGCCGTTTAAGAGTCCACCATCCCGTTTGAATTGGCGCCCAATGAATCTCTGGATACGTTTGGCCACAAAGGATGCACTTGATAGATCCTTCACGGCACGGGAAAAGGAGGACGCATTTGTCGGCTGCCTCTGAAGGAGCCTTAGAAATGGGACAGCTTTCGACGCACCGCTGTGACGCAATCGGCCGTCAAATATGCCCTTTGAAGGCTGCAGCCCCTGAATTGGGACACAGCTATTGTGTTCATGATCTGAAGATTAGCATGCCTACTTTATCAACTAAGATATGAGGTGTGATAGGAATGGACAGTTGGCCAGATCCATAATTAAACATTATTAATGAGTCATAATCATCATTGGCCACAGAACAGCTCAAGCGGCTGGAAGGATGAAGCCTTTGCTTAAAGACTCTCCAGCAGGACAGATGTTTGCTAGCAGCTGTATGAGGCAGCTGAATTCTTGTCTTTTTAACCAATGGGTCAAACTGCTGCGACAAATTTTCACACCAATCCAGTAAATAAGAAAGAGTGACAGAAACTCTGTACCTCAGATCCGTCTTTCTGCTCTTCGTCCTCCTCTTCCTTCTGCGCTTCGTCCTTCCTCTTGTTCTTACAGGAGCCTCCGGTCTTACAGTTCCTGCTGCAGCTCTTCTTCTCGCCCTTGGCCAGGGCCTGCAGGCGGTTCAGGAACTTCACCTTCCAGGCCAGGAAGTCGGCCTGGATGCTGCCATTACGGCTCTTCACCACATTACAGTCGCCCTCTCCCCGGGTCAGGACCCGCATGCCGCTCAGCATCCAGAGCCACTTGTCAATGTTTTTACCCACCTGGTGAGGCAGTAAGAAAGTGGGTTAAATCAGGTGTAAACAAATACAGTCTGGATCTTCATGCTTTCATTAAAATGACTCAATAATGACTCAGTTGATATTTTGGTGAGCAGCATTTTAATTCATTTATAGACCTAGAATTTGCTTCCTGCTACGGAGCTGCAGCTGTCATCTTGTAGATTTAGATATTCTTTGATTTTTACTTGAAGAAGTATTCATATTTGGACAGAGCTTAATATGAAAGTCATTTCTTACTGTATTATAGTGACCAACATAGACAGAGTTCCCCAGACCAAACACAGCATATCTGAGGCCTTTGAGGAAGGTCTTCCCGTATCTGAAGTCAGTGGACGCCTCCTCCAGCCATTTACAGAACCACTCAGCGTTCTCTGTGGGCCGTCCGTCGGTGTAGGTCGCCGCGAGAAACACGCAGACTGACTTGTTAGTGCACTGAATGGAAAAGTAAACAGAAGCGGAGCATTTCATTACACAGAGGGAGGGGAGGCATTTGTGCATAAAGGCGAGGCAGAACACAGAGGCCATTCATAGGGCTTTAGATAAACAAAGTAAAACATGACATTTAAAAACAATCATCAATAAAAAACAGAATAAAATCAACTAAGATTAAAAGTAATAAATGTTTTAGATCAAATATAATACAAAAAATAAAGTTAAAGTTCATGCAAGTTTGCCTCAAGTGCATCAAAGAATATAAAAGTGCAATAGGTAAAACAATCGAAGGTGCAGGAGAACAAATGGAAAATGGAAATAGACTGCACTTACAAAATGTCTCTCTAGCTTTTCGAACACTAGCTAAAAGTCAAGCTAATTATATCACACAAGAATTCTGCTGAGTCACCTACAAAGACTAAAATGTTACGCACTGAACAAAAGAAAGTAAGTTCACATTGTCTCCTTGGCCCTCTTGTCTGCTGTCTGACAGTGTCTGAGCTGCCAAACCACTAACAGTCTGACTGACTGGTGGCAGGCCGGTGATGAAGTGCACTGACTGAGGATCAGGAGCGACTGGTGCTGGTGTCCATTTCTCCTGAGGACATCTTCCATCACTGATGACTGTATCACTGTCCCCCTAAATAAATAGTTATTTTCTCCCCTGCTGTGTAGCAGCCAACCTCTTATTCATCTCTCAATGCACTACACACACAGTGCCCACAGAATAAAAAGGCAACACTGATGAAAATGATCCATCTTTCTTCAGGCGAGCTGGATTAATGCAACACATTTGTCCTCTGTGGCAGCCGTTTGAAGAATCGAATGAAGGAAACACTGAAACATTTCACAACCTGAGGCTCACTTTGCTGTTTCTGCCAATAAATAAAAAAGGTTATTATTTTACTTTGATTAATAATGTTCTAATTAGGCCTTGCATGTACGCACATGTTGCAAAGTCATATGTGCTTGAAGTTAATTAACAACACCCTGGAGCAACTTCTTAGTACAGTCTAGATACAGCACGCTTTATCCTCTTAACAGAGCTGCAACAATTAATAAGTCACTTCAATTATACAACATCTAAATTAAGGGCAAATGTACTGAGACAATATCCTCAGCTGACATCCTCAAGTGGAGGGCTTTAAGTCTCTGCACATAACCAGGCTCACCTCATCAGCAAGTTGATCATCTGGATCGTAGTCCTTCATGTCGATCACCTCTGCTGGTATTCCCAAAGCCTTCACCTCCTCTGACAGCTCGTTTGCAAATCCCTGAATGAGTAAAAGTCTCAGTTGATGCTTACCAAAAAAAGCAGGGTAGGAAATCATGAACACTGCTGATCAGTATCTTTACAGCATCATATTGTCTACATGTTACCATCATAGATACATAAGGATGTTTTGGATTTCCGTATCTGTACCTTTGCTGTTCCAGTTTGTGAGCCGTAGAAGATTTTAACCGTAGACACATGAACCACAGAGTCTCTGTTGGAGCAGTCATTGTTCTTTACAGTTTTGTAGACCAATGAGCCGACATCTTTGGAGAAGCTTCTCTGAAAGCACACATAGGAGAGCGAATAATTACATGACAAATAAATAAATAAAGGAGTTTTCTTTCATGCAACACATAGATCTTTAACAGTTTAGCTGAAAACCAGCAGTCAAGGCAAAACCGTTAGACAAAAACCAGCACTTTGAGAAGTACAAATAAGAGAACTCACCCTCTTCAGTGCCAGCTTCACTGAGAACCAGACCCCAAAGACAAGTGCAGCAGCTGAATACAGGTACAGTCGGTTGTGCCATATCAACATGACATAGCTCTCATCGAGACGGTGCGCATTCTGAGAGACTGGAGGGAGGAAAGACATCTTATTATAGTTTTAGACAGGTGATGTGAATAAGAAAGCTTTTCTAACTTTGCTATGAGTAGGATGCATTGCAGAAATAATATTGGCAGGAAGTGGCTGCTTAGTTTAGAAACAACCAACATGACAAAACTTAACCCCAAATTCAGGTCACCTGCAGCAAATAAAGGGCGGCTGACAAGCTAACACTACTAAGCTAACTATCATTGTTACTGACGTCAGTTATAAAATAACGAACAGTTAATTTCCAGTTACGTTAAAACATTAAATAAGCTCACCTTTGGTATCCGAGGCAGACAGATGACTTATAAAAAGTGAAACAATTACGAAAAAACTCAGCATCGCTGCAAATGGTATAATAAAGTACACAATCCACTGCAGCTGGTGCTGTGCGCAACCATGTTGTTGTGCCGACAAGCATGATGGGAAGTGTAGTGTGTTCGTTGACGGCGCGCTTGAAGCAGTCTTGCAAATTGGCTTTAAAAGTATAGGTATCGTTGCAAAACTTCACCGACCCATTCCTACAAATCATAACGGACGAAACCGAGTTTCTTTTGCTAATGTAACGTGTCCTGTACTCATAGCAAGTATTTACACTGCCTCCTATTTTTCTGTTTTATTTTGAATGTTCTCAGCGGAAGTGTGAAAATATAGGGTTAGGGTCAGGAAACTATTCTATCTATTCTATCTTTAAAGTGTCCAATGGAACATTTAGTGTGATATTGTGTCAGCCTGAATTGTTGGAAAGGTTGATGGCTGTCGTGATCATAGATATAATTCTTTGTTTTTGTATGTTTTACAAAATGACTGTATCTATTTGTGTTTGCCGTCTTGCTGCTTGCTTCTTGTTTGTCTTTGTGCTGTTGCAGCAACCGAATTCAATAAAGTACTATCTTATCTTATCTTAAGCTACGTGTTGTCAGTTGGCTGTGTATTTAGAATTACAGGTTTACTGCCCTCAAGTGGTCACATTGAGGAACTGCAAAATTCAAATAGTCAAAGTAGCGTCAATGAAGACGAGATACACAGTCATTGGGATAACACAATAACACGTCCGATTAATTCTTTCATACTACAATAGTCGAACTCAAGCAGTCAGAAATGAGGGAACAAATATGCATTGTTACAGTTTGACGGTAAAAGTATTAATATTAAATCTATGTTCCAGTTGCGCACTTAACCTTGGATCCCATGAATATATATTTTCAAGATTTTCTTATGAAACGGTAATCGTTTCATACATCATTTCGATTTTTTTAAAGAATCGTTAGTCTGTAAATTAACATTTACTGAACAGGAAGCGAGTCCGGAACTCTCGTTAAACGTCAATGTTTCACGGTGGAAGCAATTTGTGAGCACACTGCTGGCGCATCTACGACGTTGTGAACTGACGGCATTATTTTTCTACACAACACTAGTTTAGACAGAGCAGTCTGTCCGAATAGACTTCAGCATGTCTATATTCACGCCAACAAACCAGATACGGCTGACAAATGTGGCGGTGGTGAGGATGAAAAAAGGGGGCAAGCGGTTTGAAATCGCCTGTTACAAGAATAAAGTTATGAGCTGGAGGGCAGGCGCGTGAGTAACACCCACACTCTCTACATCATTGTTTTTTAAATAGTCGTCACAGTATACGATTGAATCCACCAGTCAGTCAGTGTATTGTCTCCCAATACTTCGTTATAAACCGCTAAACTCATCTGATTTCCTCTCTTTGCGTTTACTTCCAGAGAGAAAGACCTGGATGAGGTTTTACAGACAACCTCAATCTTCGTTAATGTGTCCAAAGGTCAGGTGGCCAAGAAGGATGACCTCACCAAAGCTTTTGGGACAGATGATGTGACAGAAATCTGTAAACAGGTACAAAGTATTTTCCTGCCTCCCTCATATTCACACTGTATTGTCATCAAAGGCAGGAACAGTGTTTACCTCCACTTATTCATATTTAATTAATGTTTTCTTTCTTGTTTCTTTTTTGACAGATCCTCTCCAAAGGAGAGCTTCAGGTTTCAGATAAGGAGAGGCACAGTCAGCTGGAGACCATGTTCAGAGACATTGCGACTATTGTGGCAGAGAAGTGTGTCAACCCAGAGACCAAGAGGCCGTACACGGTCAATCTCATCGAAAGGGGGATGAAGGACATCCACTACTCCGTCAAGCCCAACAAGAGCACTAAACAGCAGGTGAGGCACCACAATGGCTCTGTTAGCTTTATCATGATTGAAGATTGAAATGTCTTCTCAAATAGTCTATTTATTAGTTATTGTGTAGACAGACCATTAACAAGCACATTTGCCATCAATCTGACATCTCTCCTGCAGCAAATGTCCATAAATATTTAAACATATTGACTGTATCTCTTATTTTGCTCAAAGAACAAAAACATTCATCTACTTTATAACTTAAAATCAGCATCTTTTTAAAAAAATAATAAGACTATTTAAATCGTTAAATGAGACAGAACACAAACTTTAAACATCAGGTGGTATAATTAGAGATTCAGTGAAATGGACAACATTAACTCGGAACATGTGAAATCTGTTAACAGGCTCTGGAGGTGATCCGGCAGCTGACACAGACCATGCAGATCCAGAGAGCCCACATGAAGCTGCGTCTGGTGCTGCCTGCCAAGGAGGCCAAGAGGCTGAAGGAGAAGCTGAAGCCGCTCCTGCAGGTGGTGGAGAGTGAGGACTTTGATGAGGAGCTGGAGATGGTGAGACATGTCTTAAATCACAGTCTGTCTGTGGCTGTGATTGAGTTACATCGGTCACTGAATAATAAGACACAAACTTATTTTTAATACTGTGTTCAGTGTGCAACCTTTTACTTTCTCCACTGTGTGTTCTGTAAAACTTCCACTCTCTATGTATGAGCTGCTGCCTGTAACACTTCTCTTCGCCTCCTCTCTTCCCCTCACTGTCAGGTGTGTCTGGTGGATCCCGGCTGCTACAGGGAGATCGATGAACTGATCCGCTGTGAGACCAGAGGTCGAGGTACTCTGGAGGTCCTCAGTCTGAAGGATGTGGAGGAGGGAGATGAGAAACTATAGTAACCCACCCAGTCAGGACTCTAACACACTAACATGCTTCACTGCGGCACAAAAACTCATTAAGAGAATATATTTATGAAGAGATTCATGCTTATTTCAGCCGCTTATAATGCCCAGCCTCTCTGTGTGTAAAGGATTTATTTTGCTATTATTATTTGCCAGATTTGCAAACTGGGTGGGGGGGAATGTTGGGAATACATTTGAGCATTTAAACCTTTCCTTCTGGACCATGAACAAAACTCCGTCGGCCTTCCATCAGACTCTGTGTGCCATGTAGTCACTCAGTATTTCATATAGTCTCAATTACATGGCTAATTTCTTTTAACATATAATTTATATTTTGTCATAATAAATGCGTTGCTATGCAGCAAATAAATATTTAACAAAATATTAATGTTGTGTTTGAACAGTGATTTCTCATTTACACACATTTATTCTGAAAATTAGTTTTTCACAACTAAACAAAAAAGTTTCAGAACAGAAAAGCTTAAAACCTGAACTAGTGACATTAAAAGCATTTCCATCTTTGCACATTATAGAGTTACTGAATATTATTCCATGATGTATAATGTCGGTGTTCTGAAAGGCAACAATACAAACAGTGTAGGTATTGTTTTAGTAAGAGACTTTGACATTTTGTTGTTGGTGTTTTTGTTTCTGCATTACACATTTTTAAACATAAAAAGCACATAAACTAACAATATTTTTTTCCTTTTAACTTGCTATAAACACAAATAAGTCCAGAAACATGGAGGCACATATTGAGTATCATGTCAAAATCAGGTAACTAAAAGAAACGTTTTCACACTTTCATACTGACTTTCATTTTAACCAGGATGTAAACTCATGTCTGAAGAAGACATTTACCAAAGTGACGCTTCTCTGAGTTGAAAGAAAACAGAAATCAGTTTTCAGTCATTTGATTTAAAAACAGCGAACGTCAATGTTTGACTTTAACAGGACAACCTGAAACTTTAATCTCTGACCATGTTTTCTATTCTGAAAAATAAATGATCGTGACTAACTGATGATAAACCTGTGAAACATTTGTGTACCTGCAAACACAAGTCTGAAAAGTTACGTTTTACGTGTGATTATTTCCAACCTGTTGAATTTATTTACCCTCTCAAAGACTTTATCTGCTCAGATAACTTTTGTAAACACATTTCTGAATTCGTTATTCCACAGTGTCTTTTAGTGCAGATTTTATTTCAGTCGTAAACCATTTTGCCACTCAACAAAACAAATGTGAAATTGCGTCAATCTAATGTAGAGCAATGTATCAATGCAATATTTCTAATTTAAGACAAATATTTACTCATTCACATGTAAGGCATGATAGTGGATTAAAAACATCACGGCTGTCATGAAATCATTCCAGTCTGGTATCATTAGTTGCATCAAATAAAGGAAAGAAGAACTGTGGCCATTTAAAATACAACCATACACTATAAATAGTGTTGAAAGAACATTTACAAATCCCTAAAGTCCTGCCCCCATCTGATCTATAAAACTAGTTACATGACACTTTTAATTTCTAGTGTTAAGTTCACGCAGAGTTAATCCAGTGCATCATTACTCAACATGTGCTGTTAAATCTACCCACAGTCACTGATTAGTGATTTTCCAGTTTGTCTCACTCACACTCAGTTAAATATAAAATCACAGTCCCTCAGATGGGCTCCGATCTGCGTTCGTACTGGCTGTTTGTGAACGTAGTCCTGTTGATCCTGCTCAGCGGGTGATTCGCCTCGTCCTCTTGGTCCGGCTGTCTGCTCTCTGCAGGCTGCTGTGCATCTCTAGTGGGGCATCTGGTGGTGAGAAACACCCCTCCAATCAGCATCAAACCAAAGGAGATCCATCCCAGGTACAGTGCAGGTCCCCAATCTCTTCTCAGCATCACAGCGCCCTCCAGTGGCTGACTGGTGTGATGGCACGTCCAGGCTGTGGGAACCAGTAGCAGAATCCCAGACAAAACAAAGAGAGCTCCAGAAGCCACTTTAACCTGGCCCCGCAGAGGGAACCATACCGCCCCCGCTGCTCCTATCGCTGTAGCAAAAGCCCCGGCTCCGATGGCGGCCATGATGAGTGCTCTCCACGTCCGGAAGCTCCCAGAAAGAGACATGAGAGACCGATAGAAGGAGCAGTGCAGGCTGCCATCGTGGGCCAAGTCCCAGTGATCCCATTCCAGCCACACCCCGTCCCAGTAAGCAGGCAGAGTAGCCGTGATGTTGTCCATGGAGCCGCTCACCTTCCACAGGGCCAGGCAGCGTGTCAGGATGGCACACAGCCACCCTGTGAGGGCCAGAGCGAGGGCAGCGAGCTCCAGCTGCCGCTCCATGACTCCGGCCTGCTCCTCCTCCTCAGTGCAGGCCGACTGCCTAACTAGCAACAGCTGGCAGCAGAGCGGGGTGGGGTGTTTTTTTAACGTGTGTGTACATGTGTGAGGCAGAGACGATTTGTGCGTGTGTGTGGGTGGGTGTCTGTGTGTGTGCTTTGAATATCTGTTCTGAAAGGGGAAACCAGTTCTTTGGTATTCATGGAAGAAGAAGGCTCTGCCTGGGTGGAGGAGGGAAATCCCTCTGTTTGCTCTGCCATGGTTTCAAAACAACCCTTTTCTCTCGCTTTCTGCAGAGAGGAGAAAAACAAAAGCTCGCCTGTGCTCTGACTTTTCAGCCACTGAGTCATGTTTCTGGGAGACTGATTTAAAGAGCCACGAGTTCTGACTGATGATTTGTGTCCTTCAGTAGCTGACTACTGGGAGGTCAACAAGGACACGCACTACTGCAGAAAACTGATTAACTGGCACGTTCGCTCCACCGTCTTTATTTTCATTCTTAGATGCAAATCAAAAGCACACAAGTTTCTTGCAGGGCAAATCTCTGATTATGATGTCGCTAAAATTGTGACTAAGAAAAGTGACTTTATACTGCTTAAACTTACACCCACATTCAGCTGCAGGCGCCCAAATATAGTCTCCTACTTTCTTTGCCAACAAAGTCACACCTCATAACTTCAGGTTGCAGCTGTTTCAGACGTTGGGATGTAAGTTTAAGGCTGTATCAGACACATTAATAACTATCTAAAGATTTAATCTAATATTTCAAATCCCTGCTTCAAGACAAACATTAAGAAACAACATAACATCTGTAGATGGTTTTGACACCAATGTAGACGGAGTAAAAGTAACTGTACTGATGATTGGCTGTGTCAGCCCCGAGACAAATCAGGATATTCCAATAACTGCCTAAAGAGTCCTGTCATGTATCCAAACATGTTTTGCAATTCTATATGTGGTCTGTGTGTATCTATGTACAGCCAGTTGTATCTATCAGAGAGTTCAGTATATTTGTCCTAAGTAGTAGTTTGTGTTGTGTTTTCTGCGTTCAGCCTTCAGTCCTCGCTTCAAACATAGTTCTTGATGGCGTAGCTGTGCGTGGGCGTCCTGGCGAGCATGTACCCACTGGAGTTGAACCGTCCCCTCTGCGGTGGGCAGCTTGTGCACAGAATGGCTCCCCCACAGAACAGCAGCCCAGATGTCACAAAGCCTATATAAATGGCCGCGCCGAGCTCCCTCTTCAGCACCTCGGGGACGCGCGGGTTGTGGAAGTCTCTGATGATGGAGTTGGCCGTCCAGGAAACGGCGACGATGGTGGTCAGAGCTGCCAGGCAGAAGATGGCCCCGGAGCTCAGCACCACCCGAGCCTTGATCCTCGGGTGTCCCAGGCAGTTGGTGCAGCGTGCTCCCAGGAGGAAGATGAGGAAGCCCAAACACCCCAGCACCAGGCTGATGCAGATGAGGCCGCGGGCCGCCTGGAGGTCAGGTGAGAGGTCCAGCAGAGCGTCATAGAGCTTACACTGCATCTGACCCGTGTACTCGCTGACGCAGGTCATCCACAGCCCCTCCCAGAACACCTGCATGACCACCAGGTGGGTGCCGATGAACGCCGTCACCTTCCACATGGGCAGAGCGCAGATCAGGATGGTCCCAGCCATGCCGATCATGGACAGGCTGATACCCAGCTCCTGCAGAGCCATGGGATGCTGCGGACTCTGTCCCACCCTGGGAGACACAGAGAGGGGAGAGCAACAGAAACAAGTTTTATTCAGGAATTAAAAAATTGGATCCCTGTTTTATTCCCTCCTGACATGTAGAACAAAGTGATCATCACACTGATGTTTGTCATTCTTTAATATAAACTGAAATGTGTTTTTGTGTTTCAGGTCGACATAATGTTCATGTGACTTTCCTTTCAAGTGACTCACAGGAAGCTGAAGGTATGATAAGACCATAACTGACACACATACAGACACAGATACACACTGTCATCAGAAGTCATAACAGTGACGCAGGGAGGTTTTCAGTAAGGCTGAAGTTTCGCTCCTGTGATGATGTCATCAGATAAAAATGTAGTGGTTTTCTGGTCATGGAGGCAGAAGGACACGAGGTGGCAGTGTGTCACAAAAGACAAACACAATGACAGGGTTTGTTTCGCTCCTGGGTCATTTAATGCCAACGCTTCATGACATCGAGGTTTTCATTTGCTTTACAAAATTCGATGTTTTCATGTATGAGAAAAGAAGTGGGTTGTTTTAATTGCTGACATTATTATTACAATATGGCCTCAAAGTTTGCATCTGAAGACCTTCACTTACCAATAAGGTTTCTTTAATGTTCAGATCCCATTAGAATGAAAGCGTGACTTCCTTTCCATTTATTAAATATGTATCACTGTTTGTTTGTTTAACTTTCTCTTAGATTTAGAAATATATTTAAGATCCAAACAGGATGTTTTTAAAATGTGGGAAAAAGCTGCAGTTGTGTCTGAGAACAGGGAAATTATCCTTGATGTTATTGTCAGTTTTGTTTTGATTCATGCATCCTATAAATTATTCTAATCATATACACTTATTAGCATTTATGTTGTACACATGTATGACTGTAATGAAGTGGCAAAGAGGAAACATTCCTGTATAGGGTGGAATTTTGCTCGCCACAAAGCGCTGATCTACTAAATAATGTAACATAATCACATAAGAGGTGATGACATGCAAGGTATCTCACTTCCCATAAAGTTACGCAATAATCAGTCAACATTGATCTTTTTGGTCTGGCTGTTCTCAGAATACAGGAAGTGGCTGAGAAAGCGGGAACACTTCACAGACTTCCTCTGAGTAAATGAATCCTCTCTGACCTGCAGCCTGATAACACGAGGAAACGCAACACTCACGCAACATCTTTCAGATAAAAGCGTTTGAGATTATCAGGGGGAAATGTACAAACGTTGGATGGATAAAACTTTCCAAAGCAGGGAATGCTTCACCAAACACCAGCCGACTGCATTTTAAGTCCCTGAGTCACCAGGTTTGCTCCCTGGTGAGTGATCATACCTGACAAACTGGTTCTCTCAGAGTTTGGTTAAAATAACAACAAGGAAAAAAAGTATATAAACAAGAAGCATGACAGAAAAAATACAAGAAGAAGATCATTTATTGTAAAATTAATCACAAATATAAATGAACAAAACGCTGCACAGGGCAACGACAAAATGACTTTTTCAACCACTTTCCCAAAACATATAAAATACAGAGTTTCTTAATTTAAACTAACCTCATATACACGTTCATTATCAAGCCCATTACCCTGAACACTTCATAATAATATAATAACATTTATAAACATAGCACTATTCTTAACAAGGTTTCAAAGTGCTTCACAGAAAACAACAGTAGAACATTCAAAGAGCTTCTTCATCCATCCGGTAAATGTGATTCTCTCATAAAGACAAAGTGCATGTTTCCTTCATCGTGCGTTGTTTGTGTGTTTGTCCTTTTTCTTGATGTTTCACAGCAACTGATTCAACTTCTTCGAGCAGCGTCAATCAGACTTCTCTTTGTCCCAGAAATCTCAAATATACGTCTTTGCAAGAGATCGGACTGAATCCTGTTTGCTGTATCCTCCAGAGTCGTTCAGGAAGTACTTCACAGAGGGGCTCTCGTCTTCCTTGCGGGGACAGTTGGCACACAGAAGCGCTCCCCCCAGGACCAGCAGGGCCCCGGCCCCCCAGCCGATGTAAAGAGAAGCACCCAGCTCTCTCTTCTGGGCGTCTACCAGCACGGGGTTGTAGAAGTTTCTTATGATGATGCTGGCCGTCCAGGACACTGGGATGAGGCAGAGGACTCCACTGATGATCAGCACCACACCTGCTGCCACTGACGCCTTCGCCTTGGCCCTCTCCTCTGGAATGAAGTTGGTGCACTTCCCTCCGGCGAAGGCGATGAGGATCCCAGCGAGGCCTGTGATGATGGACACCACCATCAGAGCCCGGGCCCCCTGCAGGTCAGTGCTCAGGGCCAACATGGAGTCATACACCTTACACTGCATCTGGCCTGTACTCTGGACCACGCAGCTCATCCAGAGGCCCTCCCACATGACCTGGGAGGTCACTATGTTGTTTCCAATGAAAGCCGTGACTCGCCACATTGGTGTACCGCAGACGATTAGCACCCCAATCCAGCCGAAAAGGGCCAGGGCGCAGCCGGCCATCTGCATCCCCATGGAAGCCATCGTCTCCTCTCTCTGAGAGTCTCTGAGAATACTACGAGCTGCTCAGGTGTTTGAGTGCATGTGAGGCTGAATGAAGAATAGGAGGCGTGAAAGCTTAGCTATGAAGGACATTACAGGCCCTGCCAAAGAATACCAGCCGTGCAGGATTCTTTGTGAGAAGGACAATCAAGGTTTGGGTTTCGATTGTTCTTCTGAATGGAGACGAGGATTGTGTTACAGACGGTTTTGTTGGTGCTATCAACAAGAAAAAGGATGTATGTGACAGAAAATGCATCAAGAGTATTGTCAGTCCAAGGGTTAAAGGAAAGAGAGGCAACACGTCACATAAGTCTCAAAGAAGAAGTCTCTCTTTGTACACAAAACTATGTTTGAACACGAATGAGAGATTGAAATAATTTGAACTAAATCTCTGCTTGTTGTGAGCGAAACATTAACATTAATGTTACAATATGAATTAGTAGAGGAAACATGTACACATATACAGAGACAGAAATCAGCTCAATGCTGGAGCATCCTGTGATTGGTTAACAAAAACAGACACAGGGTACAAACTCCTGTCATGTTGTGCATCATGGGGATTGTCCACTAAATATGATAATCATTACCAGGTAAAAACTGTTGACCGATGGGACCACCGGACCAAGATGTTACAGTATAAACTCTCCTGCTCACAAGTAGCTGCAGTATTTTTTAGGTTCTTTAAAACACCTTTAAACAGGTGACAAAGACGTGACTGAGATTTTGCTTTCAATTCAGCTCAGTTACATTTTTAACTTCAGGAATACTTTGAATTAAAACTATTTTATTAACTAAAAGCAAGGTGCTATTTTCATTATAGACTATTATTATGTATGTAAGAATAAAAGCATTGAAAAAGCTGAACAAAGTGTACTAGAAGGTCAGCCTTAACTAAATATATATTTTATTTACACTGACAGTAGAAAGTTTTATGACTTATTTACTGAAGTCTTTTTAAATCATTGCTTATTTAGAGTTCATTGAACTCGACTGTGATGTTTTTGTTTCTGTGTCTGCTCTGACCTGAGTGAGTTTAGCATGTAGTCAATAATCCAGAACAGGTTCAGGTAGATTCCCTCTAAAGGAATGTGATACCAGGTAAAATGTAGCAGCACAACAAGGTGTGTTCACCTCACTGAAAGCTCCCTGTTATACCCAGCTGACATCATGTTTGTGATAAGATCCCCTCAGGAAAAATAACACAACTTTCAAAGTCATTTCCTCGATGTCACACTGTGGACGTTGCGTATTTGTCTCCTCCTAAATCAGCTGTCAGACGTCACTGTTTGTAAACAGCAACACGTTCAGCTTCTTTCTCGTCTGATGCTACGATCGGTAAAATGGCCTGATTTGTCTGTTTACTCCGAAACTGTAGCAAATCACTCTCACCAAATAATTGTATGATTTCAAGGTTTGGTAAAGTTCAAGCACAAACGTGAATCAGGTATGTTCAGGGAAAATACCTAGTTTGGGTTAAATATGGTCTAATGTGCTCAAGTTAGAGGGCCTCCACCATCAATAATAAACTCATGGAGGAGGTTTAAGGACGGACCGCAGTCCTGAACGAAACCAAACAGCTGTCGTCTGACTTATTTCCTTTTACGTCTCCACAGAGATCCATTGTTGCACAACAAACACACCAGTGATTCACACTAATGCACTGATGACATGTTCCTTCATTATGATGAAGTGCGACACTGTAGATTACCTTGAATCACTCGCACTTGCACCATCCTGCAGGCCTGGTGACACCACATGGCATGTGAAAAACAAAGACAGGATGCTTGAGTCTCTTGTGAAAGCAAAAGTCAACTTTAACTTCTTCAAACTTCTGCACATAACTTCAATAACTTAAAGACCAAGGTCAGTTTAACCTTGTAAACATCTCCATGTGGTGTTCTTCATGTGCTAACAGACATATCAGGGACAACATGAGCAGTCATCTCCATGGCTGGGCCTGTCTGCTTTAAACTGCAGTGTACCAAGGACAGGCTGAATAACACATTTTCAGATTGGTAGGTTTGTGATGTCACAAACCTAAGGAGCCAATCCCGTTAATGGACGGGGTGACGCTATGCATATCATTATGTGTAACCTATGGCAACCACTTCGGTGATGCGCGAGCCAGCTGTAACGTTAACGTTACTACTACTAATGACTACATTTCAAGCTAGCTAAGGTTGGCAGATGTTGGCAGAGATGTGTTTTGTTTTCGGCTGTAATTTTACAAAAGGAGAAACGTAAGGGGCGGGGCCTGTGCAGAATCAGGAATTTAAATGAGGCAGAAGGAGGAGATGCTTTGGGAGGATTTTTACAAGGTAATTAAACATAATTTGCAGAAAAAATCATAACAGACACAATTTATTATTTAGAGCAGAGCCTTTTATAGGTCTTAAACCATGACTGGAGTGGTCATACTGCCAGTGAGGTGGCTCAAGTCTACTGCAGGGCCCGTGGTTTCAGCACAATTTATTCATGCTAATTAACAATTGATAAAAAACTACAGTTTCCAGCTCAAAAAATGACGTTTCATTTTTTGATCCATATTAAAAACATGGATGTACTTAGGCTATAGTCACAGTGTATTAATATTAATATAAATGTATTAATAAATGGTAAATGGACAGTACTTATAAAGCACTTTTCAAGTCGCCAGAACACTCAAAGCACAACATGACACATTTAACCTTTCACACACACTGATGACAAAGGCTTATGTGCCAATCTGCTATCAGTATCTACGCACATTCGTACCCAGTGATTGTGCCTTAGGCAGCAATTTAGGGTTCAGTGTCTGACCCAAGGAAACTTCGACATGTGACTGTAGCAGTCAGGTATTGAACCACCAAACTTCCTATTGAGAGACGAACGACTTCCACTGAGCCACAGACGGCACCAATAGATTTAGTTTGTTTTGGCTTTCATTGACAGAAACAGACATTTAGAAGAACGCTGAGATTATCCTTTAAAACTAAAAGTGGTTACACAATATCTCATAGTCACTGTTGATTTCAGCAGCAATGTGTCGAGCGCCACACAGAGTGTTTACTGTGTGCACTTATTGCATCTCACCACAGAAGAGGACCATGTCTACTGAAATCTACTGAAAATATGTTTATCAGCATTGAGTAGGCGGAATCTGTGTCCGATCGCACTCGAAGCTGATTGATGCCTCCCCCTGTGTTGATCCTTGCTTGTGTTGTACTAACTCTCATCTTTATAGTGAACATATGTTGCACAATGTTACTTTGTGTGGTTTATTTAACCTCCCCTGTATTTAAAATAAGCTATTGTTTTTTAATATAGATTGTTTTAATGCTGGTATCTGTGCATGGCTGTTAATACTTGCTGAAAGTAGCACACTGTAGCCGGTTCTGTCAGAAAGCGGTGGCCTGCGCTCAGCACTGTAAGACTGGTAAAACTGGTTAAACGTCAGCATGAAGAATTCAAGCTGAATGTTTTGAACACACTTGTTACACTGTCCTCTGCTTCGTTAAACTGTCGAGTTTGTGACCTCTTTAAATCCTGTTTGCAGGTCTTCTTAATTAAAAGCAATCAATGACTCATCACTGGATCATTGCATCTGTTGGAGGATGTAAAATGAAATCAATCACTGCTCCTGACCTGATTTAAGTTTGCTTTAAACTTTGTTTAAGCTGTCTAAGCTGGTTTTTAAACCACAAATCATGAATGTAAACTGCAAAAAGAGAACAAAACAAAACGTAAAGATATGTGCTTGGACAAAGGATTATCATTTGTTGGTGTTTTATTAAAAATCAGTGATTTCAGTTACAAAAGTCTTTTGATTCTGCTATCAAATCAAGACATTTGTAAAATATTCTATACAATAAATTCACAATTGATCAGTGGTACTGTACAGGTTTTCTTCCATCATAGTGTTTGATGGATCATTTTAACCCAGCGTAGATTTACAAAACAATCAGATAATAATAAGGTTTGATACAAGCTTTATATAAAATCATTTTCATTCAGTCCAGTCAACGTGCTGTGGGAAGATTTTCTTGCCAGTACTGTGGTTTCACGCCACATCTTTGCCCGTGTTCCTCATTCCTCTCCGAAGCACTCTCTCTTCCTCTACAAAACGTCTCAGGATGTCACTTTTTAAAAACAGTGAGACACAACACAAAAGCGGGTAATTAAAAAAGCAGTCTTTCTCAGGAGAACCTCTCAAACGTAGGCCCGGCTGGTGGCTGTGGATCTGGCGCCGGCATACTTTACTGGATACTCTGGGCTCTCTTTGGGTGGGCAGGAGCTGCAGAGGAGAGCACCACCCAGGAGGAGAAGTGCAGCTGTGCCCCAGCCGATGTAGAGCGCCGCCCCCAGCTCTCTCCTCTGAGCGTTGGTCAGGATGGGGTTGTAGAAGTCCCTGATGATGGTGTTGGCAGACCAGCAGACAGGGATGAGGATGAGAACGCCGGCACAGATGAAGACGATTCCAGCAGCAATGGCCACCTTAGCTTTGGACCGTGTGTCCTCCACAAAGTTGGTGCACTTTCCTCCAGCAATGCCCAGGATGACCCCGAAGGCCGCTAGGATGATGGCGACGACCACCAGAGCTCTGGCAGCCTGAAGGTCCTGAGGAAGAGCCAGCAGGGAGTCATAGATCTTGCACTGCATCTGGCCTGTGCTCTGCGTCACACAGTTCATCCACAAGCCTTCCCAGATGACCTGCGCTGTCACAATGTTGGCTCCAATGAAGGCCGTGACCTTCCACATGGGCAAGGCACATACAATGATGGTTCCCAGGAATCCGATGATGGCGAGGGCGAAGCCCAGCATCTGCCTTCCCATTGAGACCATGATGAGATGCTGTTTGAGTCACTTGAATCTGAACGGAAGCAGAAGAGTTTCAGGGGCAGGTCAGCTCAGCTCGAGTTGTAATGTGGAATAAATAGAGCGACACACTTCAGTTGGGTATAAATACTGCAGGTCTTTCTTGAAGGAGGAGTCAGGATGTCCTGCCCTCTGACCTGAAACCAGAGCACTGTGATTTTCCTGCCCAACCAGATGCTTCACATTATTCGAATGTGGACGGGGTGCAGTTTCGACGACATGAGCATCACTCTTTATGTAAATGAGGCCCGTTGAGAGGCAGAACATTCCTCATTGGAACAATGCTCTGCCGGTGACCTTTGATTGGGCAGCTTACCGGAAGATCAGGTTTGAAAAAAAACATTGTCATTGATGAGTATCACCGGATGTCAGACATTAACAGAAGGGGCTGCCATTTATGGCTCCATTTCCTGGTTTTGCTCTCACACTTTATGTGTCCGAATATTTCCAGAATTTGATTTTAGGTTTTACTTTTTAATCACAATGAAATACTTGAATATATGATCAATATGATCAATTCAAAATCCCCTTTTTTAAAGTGAAGATCAACTCTTTATTAGGTCATGTGAAATGACTCATTGATTTTAACAAAATATTTCTTAAATAAGTAATAAATATTTTAGAATTTTTAATAATAGTAAGAGTTTGAAATCACTGCCTTTCACCCATTTCAAGACGCACACGACCACTCTGATCTTTTAAAATGTCAGCGCTCATCCTGAGAAAATATTTCATCACATTATATTAATAGTAAAAATAATGCGGGATAATGACTCCAAAGACAAGTGAATATATTACAAACATTTTATTGAAATTCTTCATCATAATAAAGTGGTATTTACAGAAAACAAACACGTCACAAATCATCACTATTTACAAAATCGGCTCCGTAGGACGAGGAAATGAATAAATAAAAACTTTCCTCATGAAGCGCAGAGCAGCTCTGACAGCCTTCATGTTGACACAACATTCCTCTTACATCTCAGACAAGAAAGATTTCTACTTCAGAGCACGAAGTGAATCCAAAAGAGAAACAGTTTCATTAAGTTACATCATAATCAAAGGTCACGTGAATCTTACAGTCTCTGATTTGCATACAGTTCTCTAGAAATACAACAAGTATTTTGTGCAATTTTAATTTTGAGTGATTAAAAGTCCCTGAAGGCATCACGGCAGAAATCTCAGTCTTTACCCTCCGTCTGTCCGTTCAGGGTTTAGAGGTACTGTCGAGGAGAGTAGGCTGTCGGTGCTGCATACGGTTTATTGGGCACGTATGATCCGGTGCCTGTGTATGCTCTGCTGGATGGGGGAACATACACAGGGGCGTAGGTTGGTGGGTTTGAGCCTGCGTAAGGGTACAGGGGTCCTGGTGGGTATCCTGGGTATCCATATCTTGGTTTGGAAGGAGGGCAGGACGTGGTGAGGATGATCCCACCGATGAGAAGAATCAGAGCGGAGGCCCAGCCGATGTAGATGGCGGCTCCGATTTCCCTCCTCTGTGTCTCAACGGTCAGGGGGTTCTCAAAGTCTGTGATGGTCACGGCTGCAGACCAGCAGACGGGGATCAGGAGCAAGAGGGCCCCAGCAATGATGAGACATCCTGCCAAGATCACCACCTTGGCCTTGGATGAATCTCTCTTCAGGGAGCTGGTGCACTTTGTTCCGATGAAGGAGATAATGAAGCCGATGAAGGCGAAGATGAGGGCGATGATGACCAGGGCTCGGCCGGCCTGCAGATCCCTGGACAGCCTCATAACAGAATCACTCAGTTTGCACTGCATCTGCCCCGTGCTCTGCATCACACAGTTCATCCACAGACCGTCCCATATTATCTGGCCCGTCACGATGTTGGCTCCGATGAAGGTGGTGACTCTCCACATGGGGATCCCACAGGTCACTGCCGTACCAACAAAGCCGATGAAGCTGATGGTCTGACCTGCCACTTCCTTGGCAATCCTCCCCATGATGAAGAGGCTTTGTCGGGGCAGGAGAGAGAGGTAATTCAGCCCACAGGTCTGGTTCTCTTTCGGTAAGTGCGACAGCTCTCTCACGCGTTGTTTGTCGGGCAGAATGAGCAGGAGGAGGGCCGTCACTTTGTCGGGTTAGTTCTTCTGGTAAAACAAGATTCCTCCAGCCAGAGGAGTGGCATCCGTTTATAAGCAATGTGCTTTTGTTCTTGGTTTAACTCATATGCAGATTTCTGTGCAGTAAACACGGGTTTATTGGTGGTTCAGCCACTTAGTGACTTCAAAGCTCCTGAGATCAGCTCAGATTGTCTAAGATGGATGATGATCACATTACGTCTAGCTGTTGTTTTCACAAACAGGCTCTTTACAGTGAATCACAGAATCTTTTAACTACGACATTTATGTTATTATTTTACTCTCAGCCTAAAAGTCTAAAGAGATTTTTTAAGATCTTAATCACGACAGCGACCACATGGAGACATTTCTCGAGGAAGATTTAGACGATAATTTGGAGCTTGTTTATCCTTTAGGAAAGTGTTTTAAGAAGTCTGGATTTTATTGGTTTGATCAAATAAAATTCACACATTGTACTCTCATGGTTAAATGCATAGTTGTATGAATGGACTGTAGTGTCTAAAGCGTCGACCGGAGCTGGGTTTAGTTTAAAATAAATCTTTCCTGGTGCAGGAATTCCCCTAGTTGCTTTTATTTCTGATGTTAAATGGATGTTACATGTCTGCAGACCGCATGTGATCACAGGCATGAACAGCACACAAGATAAAGAGGAGATATCATCTGTGTGAGCACAGATAACAATCACCTGATGGGGCACTGAGACACAGGAAGTCAGTCAGATGTGGCCTCTTTGCATTTGAAAGAGAAAAAACAGGACTGAAACTGTGGAGTAAGCAAACAGTTGAAACTGTATTTTTCACACAAATATCCCAGAGATCCGACCCGACCGAGGAGCTCCACACCGAGACAGAGCAAAGAAAGAAACAGGAAACACTGAGATAGTATTATTGACATGATCCTTAACACATTCATTTCTTATTTCTTTTATAAATCTAAATCAAATCACTTCAGGTTTAAAGGAGGTTAATTATTCGACTTCCTTTTTTAGGGAGAACAAATCTAACCTCTTAGCATTTGATGGATGTGTTTTCTGCATTGCTGCGTATTCTGTCATGAGTTCGTCTGTTGAGTTTTAGATTTGTGTTTTGGTGATCAGATGTTTCAGATGTCACTTTTAAAAAGCGTTTAGTTTTGTATTTAATTGAATCCGTGCTCCTGCCATTTAGTCTTGTTTAGTGAGTGTTTCATTGGTTTGATCATTTCCTGTTTTACTTATTCTAGTTGGGTTTTTCTCTAGTGGATTTTATTAGTTTGATTTTGGGACTCACTTCTGTTTTCTCCTGGTGTCTTCCCTTGGTTTGGATTTACTGTTAGACCTTCTGTTGGGTTTTGGTAACCTGGAATTAGTACACCTTTGTTCTTTGCCTTTTTGTTTATTAAACTCATTTTTGTCTGCATCTGGGTCCTCTCCTCCCTTTCTTTGTTCCTCCGACATATAAACAGCCGTCATCCAGTGAGTATATAGTTTATTTACAGTTACAGAACATTGTGTAACAGAATTATTATTCAGAAACACACAAATAAAAATGCAACAGAAAGACAGATAAAAAATCCTGCAGTGATTTAAAGAAAAGAACAATTACTGACATCTCATTTCCAATCTTATTTCACAGCTACAACTCATACATGAAGGACGCTACATATTGTATTGCTTTCTATGTTGAAATCCTTACAACAATATGAAGAAATATTTACACAGATTTATTATAATGATGATGATAAAAGTCCTTGTTATATTGGAGTGAAGCCGTTGTTTCTAATTTGAGTCACATCTGCTCCATATGTTTATTTTAAAGCACATATGTTGTGTGACCTGGAGCGTCCATGTAGTTAGTCCTTCTGATCTTATACATATTCTCTGGATGTGGATGTTGACTTCACAGGTGTGAATTTGGGGATGTAGTGGGGCTGTTCATGCTTGGGCGGGCAGTTCCAGCACAGCAGCCCTCCTCCCATCAGCAGCAGAGCAGCGGCCCCCCAGCCGATGTACAGCGCCGCCCCTAACTCGTACCTCTGGGCCTCGATCACTAACGGGTTGTAGAAGTTGGTGACGATGGAGTGGGCAGACCAGGAGACGGGAATGAGACAGAGCAACCCAGAGACGATGAACAACACTCCAGCCAGGATGCAGGCCTTCGCCTTGGATCGCTCATCGCCGATGCAGTTGGTGCATTTCCCTCCAGCGATGGACAAACACAGTCCCAGGATGCCGACCAGGATGGAGATGATGATCATGGCTCGAGCGGCCTGCAGGTCCGGGGCCAGAGCCAACATGGAGTCGTACACCTTACACTGCATCTGTCCCGTACTCTGCACCACACAGTTCATCCACATGCCCTGCCAGATGGTCTGAGCCGTGATGATGTTCGCCCCCACGAAAGCGGTGACCTTCCACATGGGCAACGCACACACCACGATGACCATGAACCAGCCAATCACAGACATGGCAATACCAATGATCTGAATCCCCTGAGACACCATCTTTGTTCCTCACACGTTAAAATCCAGAAGAAAAGACCAACAGAAAGACGTGAGCTCGTATTTATAGGTCTCTGTGTGAGAAGTAGGACACAGACATGAGGGTATGTGATACCACAACCCTCAGCTCCCATTGGCTGGAGGAGTTTACACACAAACAGAGACCCAGTGACCTTAAGGAGCGCTGACCTGCCAGAATCCACAGCTTCAAGGTCACAAACAAAATAAACATTTGTCCTGGGATTTATTCATTCAGTTATTAAAGCCTGTTAAAGACAACAAGCTTTAACCACCTTTAATCAGATACATGAGTAACAAACCCACTTCATCCAAATAATGTTTATAGCTCTATTATAATGTATTATCCTAATGGTTTAAGGGGAAAAGTTTCAGATCTGAAACACTTTTTAGGTCTTTTAGGTTGGAAAACTGTACGCTGAAAACATTTGCTGTTAATAATAATAATTATAATAATAAAGTTTATTTATATAGCACTTACTAAAAGGTTACAAAGTGCTTTACAAAACATAAAAGCCCAACAGTGACAAACACAACAATGAAGGATTGAAACAGGAAGACACAATAAGACAGGAAGTCATACTGAATAAAAGAGGAACGACTTAAAACCAATGATTGAGTTAAAAAAGGCCGTAAATAAGTAAATAAAACACCCGGAATAAAACCTAAAAAATAGAAAGTCTTTCCATAGAAGTTTTGAAAGCTTCGTGCATTTATGTTTTCTCTAATTAGTTTACAAGTGTGTTAACAATCTGGCCCCTGATCCTCTGAGCAGATTCATCCAAAGACAGGACAGTAAGAGAGGAACCAGGAGCATAAATAAGGGTAAGAGTAAAATACGACATCGCAGATCTAAATGTGGACAATCAGTCGTCAGCTCAGTGAATCCCTGATATAAAATCTTTCACAGGTTAAATGCTCAAAGCAAACCAGGGCTGTAGTCATGTTTATTGTACTTTAGATTACTTATTTATTATTGTATAGTATTTGTGTGTTGTTATATTATGTCATATATTTCAAATCTGTATGCTATGTTTTTTATGATACTGCTTTACTTTGTATGATATTATATATGTAAAGGCCCAACTAGGGACAAGAGTTGAAAATGAGCGAAAGCTATAAACTCTCATCAGTTTCGTGCTCTGTACTGGATGTTAAGTTGCATCGTCCCTATTCAAATAAAATGAATTCAATTCAATTCAAAAGTGATTTAAAAGATGATTCTGAGTACCATTGTGTCTGTAAGTGAAATCCTTTTGGCAAGATAATATTAATATGATTGATCAAAGTGTATCAAAGAAAGATGTATATATATCCTGTCAACCCTCACTTACAAACAAAGAGATTACATTCATCGACGCGTGCACATTACAAGACGTATAATCACTCTGAATTGGAAGAATGGGCCTAATCGGCATGTGGGTTAAAGAAATCAAACATGTCAATGGAAACGATAACATATATTGTTAGACGTAAACAAAATGTTTTTGATGATATTTGGAGACCGTTTTTGTCTTTGTTTTAAGGCATAATGTTCATGTTGGTAACAAGCTCCAGCAGGAACAAGCTCCAGGGGAGTGAGGTTTATTTACTGGCTAATTTTGTTTATTTATTTATTTTATTTTATGTATTTCATTAATATGTATGTGTATGTTTTTTTGCATTATCTTTATTATTATTATTTATTTATGTCTTTCTTTGTCTCATTTTATTTATTCCATTTGTTTTGTCTGTTGATAGGCGTCGGGTAATGGTTGGGAAGGCAAGGCAAATAAAAACGTTTGCTGTATCCTATATAAATACTATTTCATTGTAAAAGTTGTAGTGATCTGCAGACTTAAAACTAATAAGCATATTGTTAAAAAAGATGATACTGATGGAGCGATGTGGAGTTCCTCAGGGAGGTCGTTCCACAGCAAACGTTGGGTCTCCTTTAGTTTTTTAAGTGCGAGGTGGGAACGTTGAGGGGGTTCCTGCACGAGGATCTCAGGGTGCACACTGGGTGGTAAGGGGACAGCAGTTCAGATATACAGTATAATCTCGGGCCAGGCCATGCAGTGCTTGGCAGCCAGTGTAACGTCATTAAAACAGGTGTAATGTCCCTTTTCTCAGTTTTTGTTGAGTGATTTCTGATTTATACCTGTTACAGGACCATTACATCCAATCCTTTTTGTGTGATTAGTTAAAATTTGTGAGTGTACAACTGAAGTTTGGTTGTACTCTATATTTAGACATGACCCTGTGTGACTACAGGCTGTGTTATTTTGTATACAGCAAGTGGCAGTGTTGGACAGGTAATTTGGAAATCGCTCCTGTAAGAACAGAATCAAAGTGCCGCCCATAACAACAGGAACTGTCTGACTGATTTAGTACAACCTTGTCTTAGATGTGTGTATGATCTAAAACATGTTTTGTTGACGTTATTATGTTGCAGGTGATTCTAGTGGTTCATTTTAGGTCATTTTTCACCCGTCTTTTGTTTATTAAAACTCAGAAGTAAACAAAAGAAGGTTTAGGTTTAAAAACACGAAGACCTTATGTTTAAGTTCACAACAAACCAGAGAGAAAGAAAATAAAAATGCTCTGCTAAAATTCTGAGATTGAGATTTTCCAGGAAACATTAAGTGAAGTATTTTGTGAGGATTTGAGTTCATTAACACTAAAATAATTTTAGTTTTAAGGCAGCTAAACTCTTTGGGCGTGTGGAGCCACACCTCATTTCCTCTTCCTGAAACGCTCAAGATAAAGATGTTTTATCTGAAAGAACACAGAAACCGTGAGAATCCAATGTAGATAAAAAAAACCCTCTTTATTTACACTTTGAGACAGTCATACAGACATTCAAATGAAATGATATGTAAATGGGCACAAATGTATGAAAACAAAATCAATCAAAATTCAATTGATCAAAGTAACGTGTTATAAGTTGTTTCATTCTTTAAATGTAACTGTTTTCTCTGACGGGCATTGTGTCACTCAGTCCAACAGTTGTTTGGGTGTGGCGCACGTCTCTGCATCTTGGCACTCATGAAACAAATCCTGAAGTGCTGCAACATTAAAGCATCAAACAAACTGTGACCACAATAAAATCACTGTGAAATCAGATCATTCTTATTGTGGTGATATGAACAAGTTTCCTGGACCACAAAGCGTTTCATTCAAGTCTTTATTCAGTCTCTCCTCTGTCAGCAGGCTGCTCTCTCCTCAGACGTAGTCTTTGGGTGCAGATGAACGGGTAGCTGAGTACTTGGCAGAGTAGTTATCCTTGGGAGGGCAGTTGGCACAGAGCAGTCCACCACCAATGAGGAGGAGGGCTGAGGCCCCCCAGCCGATGAAGAGTGATGCTCCCAGCTCCTTTTTCTGAGAGCCCCCTATCATTTGGTCGTAGAAGTTCCTGATGATGTTGTTTGCCGTCCAGCACACGGGGATGAGGCACATAACACCAGCGATGATGAAGATCACACCAGCTGCCACGCCGATTTTGGCTTTGGAGCCCTCGTCCTCCACACAGTTGGTGCATTTGCCCCCTGCGATGGCCAGGAGGACGCCCAGGATGCCGACCAGGATGGAGATGATGATGAGGGCGCGGGCGGCCTGCAGGTCACTGGAGAGGGCCAGCATTGAGTCGTAAACCTTGCACTGCATCTGTCCTGTGCTCTGGACCACACAGGTCATCCAGATCCCCTCCCAGGTGGTTTGAGCCGTTACGATGTTCTGGCCGATGAAGGCTGTCACTTTCCACTGGGGCAGGGCGCACACAACGATGACCCCAATCCAGCCGATAATGCAGAGGGCAATGCCCACCATCTGAAAGCCTCCAGACGCCATGTTTCCTCAGAAAGCTTCTTGCACAGGCGTCTAAAAGATGTCCTAAGGTTGTTTCTCTGAAAGTCAGTAAAGTCTTGCTTGAGAGATTCCCAAGAGTTAATGTTTGAGCAAGGTTGGAGCGGGTCTTTTATACACATAACTCGGGAGGGGCTTCACACACACGCACACACACACACTCTGTCACACAGAGTGACGTGATGACTGCTGCCACAGCCCCACTCCCCGCCGTGGGCATGTGTCATCATGTCAGTTTTTGTCTCAGCAAAGCGTTCGTTGCAGGTGGAATAACCACAGAGTGACTCACAGGTGCTGAGAACAGTTAAACAGACTTAAAAAAAAACATCAGCCGCACCTTCAGAGTCGTGGTGTTTGTCATTAGTAGCTTTTTTGGTTTTCTGTTTCCTACTGTGGTTACAGTTCATAAAAGAAAACAGCTTTTTTAGGAGGTGTGAAGATTGTTACTTTATATTTTCTGGTTTATCCTCGTAGTCATTGGAGTATGAAGGTGCACATACTAGAAAAAGCAGATATTTTCTCAGAATTTCAGGGTTTCAATCAAACATCTCATCCTGATGTCAGCACAAGACTCTCATTTAACTCAGGTTTAATCATTCATTTTTAAAGCTGACACACGTTTCTGATAAATAACCTCAAAAACAAAGAAGTGTCTAGTTTCGATCTATTGGAAAAACAAAACAACCCTTGTGTCAGCATGTTTGCGGTGATGCTGTCTGTTTCTGCCTGTTAGCGTTTCAGACTGAGACCATCCAGTTATTCATCCAGTTATAAATAACATTCTCTTCCTACTCTTTAATTAAACGCAAAGTAAACAGAACTTCAAGTCATTAGTTGGTTTTTGTGGCAACTACTTACAAAAATAATGAATGTCACAAAAAGTGATGTAGCATATTTGCATTACTCACAGTTTATTTAATTACTTTGCTAGACTATAAACTACAGAATGCAGCATGCTGGGTAAATGCTCAAACCATCCTGGTATAATAATCAATCTCAGCACCCAGACATCCTACATGGCTTACGCTCATTAAAGCATGCAGGGAAGTGGAGCAGGGAAGTGGAGCAGGCACAGCCAAAGGACATACCCAAGTAAATATTTATATTATTAGATGAAGGCAACAACAAGGACCAAACATTAAAAAACAACAATTATTATTATTATTAATGTATGTCCAATCACAAGGAAGTATTTTCACAAGAAAACAAAGGGAATCAAAGCTGACCTTGCTCAGGTGTCAGTCCTTTAAGGCCGGCGAGCTGCAGCCTTGCACAGGTGGTCTGTGGAGAAAGGTGTTCACTCTGCAGCCCAGGGTGCCCACTTGATTAATCGATAGTTTTCCTCAGCAGGGAGAAGACAGCAGGAGGGAGATGTTGGGCATGTGGTCACACTATGCCAAGTGATCCAAGTTGACAGACTGGTGCAAAAAAGGGGGAACAGTGAGAGGGGGCAAAGAGAGGTAGAGAGAGAATTAGATGAATAGAGGCAGTGTTTTAGAGCCAGGACTGCTGTTAGGACTATAATGACTCTTTTTTATCCAAGGTAGGATCATTTAGGCCTCTTCGGCCTGGCTATGGAGATTGGGTTCCACACACAAGGAGCCACGGAGGAATTTCCACAATTAGGAATCTGAGGAGAGATGGTTTCAGGTGAGATTAGGCCTGACGTGCAGGTCCTGATGGGCCTCAGGAAGGCCACAATCATATGTCAGCTTCTTTTCTACCCTTACAATGCAGGACATTATTAATATGAGATGTATTTAAAGTTAAGGTTGTGACTTGCAACATCTTAGTGCTCTTCTGATACCTTTTACCAAAGTAATTAAAGGAGCAAGACATCTGTAATCAAGAGCTCATTTTCCTCATTAGGGCAACTCTTGCAAAAAGGAACAGTGCAAACATTTTGCAGCAACAGGTAAGACTTGACTCGACAGCCGTGAGAAAATGCCAGAGGGAGCCGAGGTGACGAGTGTCAGCAGGTAGTCTGAGGCAAGCCCAGACTTCACTGTAACGGCTGCTTTGGCTCTCGCCCAGAGTCCAACCCTTCAGTTAAACTGACTGGCTCATTATGTTTCAATGCAAAGTTCAAGATGCTAAATCAACCTGCAGAGCTGACAGGCGTCTTAATTTAACCATTTACCACTACATCCTTTTTTTGTTTCAGGGTGGAAACTGCAGATTCACAGACTGAATTGAAAGTATTGAAAACAAACTGTGATGCCTGCTTGGATTCAGCAGTAAAACGTTAGATAAAGCTTGAACTGTAGATGTTCTTTAATTACTTTTAGTGGATTTTTCTGCCATTGGGACATATGTGAAATATTTAAATATGTAGGTCTCAGTGCATTTTGTTTCTTTTCAATGAAACCAATGTTGATGAGACATGATGAGGTGTGTTTTCTCTATGAAATAGTAAATATTGTGTGATGTAATAAGAACTGCCATGGTTACAGTGTTTGGGTTTTTTAATAGATAAAAAAACGACATTAGTTTCATGTATAATAGTGGAAAGTATGTGTGGGTATCTGTGTGGGCGGACCATGTCTGTATTTGGCGTGTGATGTCATCAGAGTGAGCCCTGGGGCCAGTGTTCAGGGACAGTCACAGTTTCAGGAGGTAATATTATCACAGGTAGAGTCTTTGTGAGACCTTCAGTGAGTCACGCGTGTTCAGGCACGACACATTGTCACATGACATAAACAGGAAGTCTGCAGAGTGTACAGAATTGATGTAAGAGATTTTTAGAGAAACTTAAGCATGAAAAGTATAAAATATCTCTACATATTCAACTATTTTGGTCTGTTTGTTTTCATTTCAGGGTTGTTTTTTGTCACCATTCTGCAGCAGATATATCCTCTAGAGCTTTTTCAAAATAAGGGCGTCAGGTGAATGTGTGAATGTGGGGTAGTGTAAATGGAATATAACCCCCACGTCAGCTCCTGTGCCAGTGAGGATATAAACCATGTCAGTTGTGAAACATGGAGTGACTGAGGGTTTGTGTTTTGCCCTGAGGGCACTTTCAGTTCCTAATTTGTGTGTACATTTACAGACAGAGGTTAAAACTTTGAACAGACGCAGGAACAACTTTTTCTTCCTTTTTTTCAGTTACCTCTGTTATTTCCTCAAACATATTGTTTCCATCATCCATCACTGCATGATCAAAGGGCTTTATTACTTTGCACTGTATAAAACATTTACACACATCAGCGCAAAAAGTAACCAGAAATAATAGCTCATAAGTAACTAAATTGTAATTGAATTAAATAAAATGTATGTAGAATTTGCATAGAAGATTATTCTGTTAACTGTCAGTATTAAGAACAGCATACTTTGAAGAAACAAGCACCTGCAGCAGACAGCAGCACCTCATGGAAACCGGTCAGACTCGCTCCCACTCCCATAACAGGTGAATGTTTAGCAAGGTGCTCTGCATGCTGCGACATGTATAGAATACAGTCTAATCGAGGAGCTGCACCTGCAGCGACTGTGGCTAACTCCCTGAACAATGTGTCTGTTTGCTGCTGATAAAAACATCATAGAGTGACCTGTTATTCACAGATCAAAGGAGATCTTCTGTTATGTTCAGGCAGCACACACTGTATGTTCATGAGATAATAATGCATGAGTCACAGCTGCCATAGTTTCAACTCAACTTTTGAGTGTAAATACATTTTCAGATGAGCCTTAGTGTCATGTGCGATTTGAGTCAACAACGAGTCTGTGCTTCATTTAAATCAAATGAAAGGTGGTACAAACTTTTTCAATTCAACATGCTGTTCATGCACTTTTGCACAAAGAACAAAGACATAAAAAAAGCAACTTCACACACAATCAGCTGCATAAAGGTTCAGATCACGACCCTAAAAAGTGACCCTAAAAACCTTACAGCCACAGGCATCCAAACACACAGATGTTCAGGTGTACAGGCGTGTTTTTGTTAAGGTTGGTCTTTTGTAATATTTTGCGGTTTGTATTGGTTACAGTGAAAAAAGTATTGCAAAAGACACGACAAGTCAAACTAAACATGAGTCAGTTTCTTTGTGCAGATTGAGAAACATTTTTTAACAAAAGCTTGTGTTAGTTTTTCAAACCAAAGATATCGATTGTCCTCAGCAACACCCAAACCAGCCACAGTCACAGGTGTAGGAGTAACTACAAGCCTCTTGTTAAATACATTCAGGAAAAGCTGTTGTTGATGATGAGGTTTTGATTTGGTTTGAAGATACAGGCCAAGTTTTCTGTTCAAAACAAAACAAACAGAGCACACCCGTAGCGACACTCTGTTCCTCAACCAAATAATTTCCAGGAGGCATTAGCCAATCACGTCAGGTGTTTTGATTCGAGTTGTATCTGGTTTTATCTGTAGAGTTTTATCTGGTAATCCACAGCTCCAAGGCACAAAAATGTTTTTACTGGGAAGCAGGAACTTACGGATACGGTTCAGTCCTGGTACAGAGACTGCCGTCTGCTGCAGATAAAACCACAGGAAGAAAACAGCATTTGAAGGATATTTCAGCCCCTTGTGTGTCAGGGTTAGGCTCCACAGAAGTGATTGAATGATTCAAAACAGATTTAAGCATTCCTTTAGTAAAAAAAAAACCACTGTACAAAGTGCTTCAAACAAGGCAACAAATTATACAATCAATACATTAAATACATTGACGATTCTAGCAATGCAATACACAATGATACAAACTGAAGTGAAAGCAGAAGAGCTCCCTAATAAAAGTGTGTTTTAAAAACAGATTTTTGTGAAAACTTTTGGTCACAACTGATATCAGAAATGCACACCTGCTAATGCAGTATTACTGTAAATAAACACACAACCAGAATCCCAATGAAGGGCGTTTTCTGCAGAGCCAGACAAACATAATTTACACACCTCAGATAGAATGCTAAAGTGGCTCCCCCTGCCTGTATAAACATACACCTGCAGCACTTAAACAGTTACAGTACCTTGAAAGGATTGTGTTCAGTGATCTGAGTCGAACACAGAGTGCAAAATGTTTTAACTTTCTCTGTCTATTTCTTCATCTTCATCATAACAGGATTCCTCAAAAGCTATATAGATTTAAGGAGAGCTTCATTTTTGTTTATTTACAAAACTGTAACTGGTGTAAAAAAAAACTCTGCAGAAACTGTGATGATGTCAAAGCAGGCATCTTTGGATGGTGGTGCATCAATAGGCCCGTAACACCTGCAGAGATGACTTAAAAGTTGGATGACCACAAATGTTGTATGTCAATCAAGCTGAACTTTGATTAAAGATATCATCTCGAAGATTTTCACTTAAATAAATGTCTGTTAAGTCACTATCTATAGCCGAATGAGGTAACACAATGGTGATTGAGTCTATGGCCCACTGATGAAAGCCTCTGCATTTGCAGTATTACAGCGGCGCCCAGTTAGTGACGCGTTTTCCATCAGCCAGCAGTGGTTGGTCTGCCAGAGAGGGTAGGCGGAGCTAAGCGGCTGCTTTTCCGCTCTCTGCAAGTGTTGCGAGTAAACAGTAATCTACTATGGCTGAACAAACAAAGAAAAGATAGATGACTACAGATACAACTTCAACAAGAAGTGAAAATCCAAAGAAAAAGAAACCAACTCGACGCTCAGATGAAGCAAACAGTCTGAAAAGGAAAGTGACCGTCAGCCAGGAAAATCAAGAGTTGACAAATGGAGCCAGCTGCAGACGTGTGATTATCTGGGAAGTGGACTCCCACAGTCGCAGTTTATCGCCACAAGGTGGCGCCGAAGAGAACGCAATTGAGATCTTCGAGATTATCACTTTAAAACAAACAAACAAAAGAAACACTTTTATGAATTTAATGAAAGTATTAAATATGATGGAAGAAAATGTGTATTATTTTGATAGAATTAAGTCTTCTATAAGTGTAATAATACCAAATCATACTCATGTCTTTTGCCACTGAAAAGGTCCAGATGCTGCGGCTCCTGTCAGGTATGTGTCTGTGTGTGTGGGAGGATGGGAGGGTCTGTATGTCTGTTCGTGTGTCTCTGGAGGGGGTTAACCAAAGATAGCAGAGATACTCATCCTGACCGCTGACCCCGGGTGACCTCTGATGATTAGAGGAAAGCCTGTAATGACACAGCTCATCAGCCAACCTCGACCTCCCCTTTGTCCATCGAACAACAACATATTGTACATATTTCACAAGATGCTCCCACCTGTTGTGGCTTTGAGTCCTTTAGTTTTCAAAAAGACAAAAATGTGACGCTGACTCGGATGTTTTTGTACGAGCGTTTCAGGTATAACAGTATTTAAAAGTAAATATCTAATCTAAGGTTTCGCAGACCTTCACAGTAAGAAATGATTTAGCCTATGTGCTCTTTGTCATCTGAGGTTCCCAAAAAATGGTCATATACAAAGGCGGTATTTATAAAGGGATTAGTTACACAGAGGACCTAGCATTAAGTCCCAGGTATGTATTTATGGTTTGACGTTTGCAATAACGTGTCCCACTGAGATTCAAAAGAGCATCATCTGCTGATGTCAGGTGATAGACTGCCAAGACGTCAGTCCCGGTGCATTTTTAGTTTAGATATTTCACCATATATCCTGCGCTTTAAGAGAAACACCTCAAACATGCGCACTGTGTGACGATGTGGCCTGAACACAGTGGTCTTTTTCTCTCAGGAGGGATTATGTAGCCGACCAACGAGAAACAAGGCCCGTCATTGTTGCTCTTTTTTCCTGCATGGAGATCTCATTCAGATGGTGATTCAGCATTTTTGTGTCACATGACACATACATGCACAGACACACACTCTTTATCAAACTCAACAGACTTTAAAGGTGCGCAGGTGAAAGTATTTTACATACTATAGTACAAACAGAACAGCGTGCACGATATGAGTTCTGTAAACACTTCCTCTGTGTGAATGAGTTTTAGATTAAAGACAACATGCTCCTCAACAATAAACATTTTATTATTACACAAAGATAATTGATAAAATTTGTTTTCAGAAAGAATTCAGACTTTCATGTGTTTTCCAAGTGATACAATAAATATCAGAGTTTCCCGACTTGCAGGTGCAGTTTGAAGGTAAACACGATGCCACCTTAAGCTGACTCCACCTTCAGTCGTCTAAGCCGTATAAAGAAGGTAGAATCTGATTCTCTCTCTCTCTCTCTTTCTCCCTCACTAAAAGTCTTAAGCAGGACTTTGAGCCAACGAGATCTGATATCGCCGTCATCTCAGGAGGGTTGAACCTGCGGACACAGAGGGCCTTCTATCCCAAAGAGCCCTGAAGAGTCTTACTCAGCTTTTTCTTCATCCCCAGCTCCCACTATGTCCTCTGCAGGCTTGGAGATCCTCGGGATGATCCTGGCTGTGGCCGGGTGGCTGGGGGTGATGGTGACCTGCGGCCTGCCCATGTGGCGGGTGGCTGCCTACATCGGTCAGAACATTGTCATCTCGCAGGTGATCTGGGAGGGTTTGTGGATGAACTGTTCGGTGCAGAGCACAGGCCAGATGCACTGCAAGGTGCACGACTCCATGCTGGGGCTGCCCGTCGACCTGCAGGCAGCTCGTGCTTTAGTCATTGTCTCTATGGTACTGTGCATTGTGGGTATTTGTCTGTCAGTGGCTGGTGCCAAGTGCACCAACTGCAGCAGGGATGTGAACAGTAAACCCCGGCTGGTGGTGTCTGCTGGAGTAATCTTTGTGATAGCTGGACTGCTGCTGCTGGTGGCTGTGTCCTGGACAGCACACGCCATCGTCCTGGGCTTTTACGACCCGCTGCTGGAGGAGACGGGGAAGAGGGAGTTTGGAAATGCTCTGTACTTCGGCTGGGCTGCCTCCTGCCTGCTCATCCTAGGGGGAGCCCTGCTCTGTTGCTCCTGCCCAACTGTGACAGCTACAGCAGCGACGGGTGGCAGCTCCGTGCCTCCTCGAGTGAACTACTCCCCGGTCAAGACCATGTCAGTCAATGGATACACACGAAGAGACTATGTATGAACAAGTGACATGTGGCTGCAGACGAAGAAACGATGACCAGATGACCAGATTTTCTGGCATGGATGTAAATACAGCAGCTTGGACTCAAACATTAAGTATGAATCAGTGATTCATGTCCCATGTGTTTTTGTTATGACCTTGTTATGGCATTTAGTGTGTTGCTTTCAATATTATCATTTCAAATACATTTTATTTGGAGCCATTTTTCTAAGAAATATTAAGATGTCTGATCTCAACACACAATGTCTATGCAGATTATTTGTGATTCAAGTTTTTACAAGATTATAAATAAATGAACAAAACTTGTCTAAGACATGTTTCAAGCTTTCTTCATTGTTTAGAAACAGTTTGTAACTCTGCACTTTAATGCAACAGAGTCAGAAAGTGATGCTTAAATTAAGTGTAACTTAATTACCTGCACAGGTACTTTGGTATGCAGATACAGGGGCAGATGCCATCTGTAGAGTTCAGCAGAGTCCGACTAATAAGAGCCATACTGGTGCATGCAGAATTGAGGTATTCTGTTTCATTGTAAATGGAGGAAAGAAACAATGACTGGCTTGTTTCAGGAGAGCACCTTGTGCTTCCCCTCCATTCTAGCCTGTTCTCCATTTGGAAGAGTGAAACTGAGTCAGAGATAAAAGTCTCAGTCTGCAAAGAGATGTAACCTGCACTGTAACCGAGGCACAAAGACCCCATTGATCAGGTGGTTTGCAAGTGGGAGTCACAGGTACAAAATCTAAATGCTTATAGAGTCACTACAGATTAAAAAAAACAATCTAAATAGATAAACAGCAGCTACAGGAGGGAAAATGTATTCAGGGTGTATTCAGGAGGGTCTTTCTCGGTGGCACGTGCAACAGTTAAACCTGAGGTTAAAGTTTGTGATGCACTGTGACCTTCAGGACAAGGACACTGATAAGACCCTCCACCCTTGTGCGCACACACCCAGACAATAGTTTAAGCCTCCTGCACACTGGCCCACGCTCTCTTTGTAAGTGATGCTTAAAATCTTCACGAGAAAAATATCTTTGTCCTGACAGAAGTACAATGTTAATAATAGCTTTGAGTCAGGGTGACTCCCAGATGCAGATACTGAACGTTCAGAGAGGTTCTGTGCTGTTTGCACTGCTGTTCCCCGCATGTGGTCTCAGTTATTAACTTCCCATGGTAATCTAGCAGGTGGGAAGAGTTGTTTTTAGCAGCACATAGCTGCACACACCCCACAGCCTTTATGTACTGCTTCATCATCTTGTGGTTTGTAAATTATTTGAGTATACTCACAGTTGTATTTCCAAACTCTTCAGGCAGTCTTCTTAACCCAGTGTCTATTAACTCTCCAAAGAAGAGCCCTGGTATTAGCCTCTTTATGGCAGGAACGTTAAGAGCACTGATTAACTTCAAATTTCTCAGACACACAAGCAGCAAAAATATTTCTGCTCCTATGTTACACTGTTTGGCATAAGGCAGGCCTTCCATAGCACTTGGTTTTTATCAGTTATGTTGAAAGGATACAGAAAGGCTTCCTGGACGTCAATCTGCACTCCCACTGGTTGGCAAAGAAACATCCTGACCCATTAAAACACTTTTTAAGTATCAACTCTATGATGCCTCTCCTTTCCTCCTCTTCACTTTGTACAGCTGGCTGTTTTAATAACACATATTTTTTAAGGAATGTTTAGACTTCCTGAGAGAGAACAATGAGAAACCTCCAGGAGTAGATATATAGGGCCTTCCACTTTCAATCATTCATCTGCCAATCTTTACCATGTCTGTTACTTTTTAACTTCTCCAGACCTGAGATACACACCCTCTGTTTACGCTCCCCTCACCCAAATAGGTGGGAGAGCTACCGGGGAGAGGGAGTTGAATGATTAAGCCGGGGGCCGAGGCTGGGTTTTTGGACGCTCAAATGAGGTGGGACTGAAGATGATTTGAACTTATCCCGGGCCAATCGCCAAGAGACTCCACCTTCTGCTCTAAAGAAATCTGCTGTTTATATGCAATCAGCACCAGAGAGCCATTTACTCAATCCACCACAGAGCGAGAGAAGACATCTGTGCACTTGATTCACACAGATTTCAGACATGCCTTCAGCAGGAGTGGAGATTCTTGGAGGGACTCTGGCTGTCCTTGGATGGATCTCAGCCATTGTATCCTGCGCCTTGCCCATGTGGAGAGTGTCGGCCTTTATTGGGATGAACATCGTCACAGCTCAGATCACTTGGGAAGGCATCTGGATGAACTGCGTGGTGCAGAGCACAGGTCAGATGCAGTGTAAAATCCATGACTCCATGTTGGCTCTGAGTGGGGATCTTCAGGCCGCCCGTGCTCTCACTATCATCTCCATCGTGTTGGGCATTGTGGGACTTCTGGTGGCTACGATGGGGGCAAAATGCACCAACTGCGTGGAGGAGGAGTCAGCCAAGGCTCGGGTGATGATAGCTGCAGGGGTGGCCTTCATCGTGGCTTCTCTAACCCAGCTGATCCCTGTGTCCTGGTCTGCCCATACCATCATCATGGAGTTCTACAATCCAATCATACCAGAGGCCCAGAAGAGGGAGATAGGGGCAGCTCTGTACCTGGGCTGGGCTGCAGCTGCTTTTCTGCTCCTTGGAGGGGGCATTCTGTGCTCCAGTTGCCCCCCGCAGCCGGAGAAAAGGTTCGCGCCTTCATCGAAGATGATGTACTCTCAAACCAGGTCAATCGTCCCGAGTGGTTACGACAGGAGAGACTATGTCTGAGCTCACAGCTGCTCTTCTCTCACGCCTTTGCTATGATGAGCAGACTGCACAGAGAGACGTGGAGAGGACAGTTATCTCTTAATAACTTATATATGTGTGTCTTCATGTTGAAACGGGGATAACTCCAATATTCAAGCCCCCATATTATGTATACCCTCTGAACAGAGACGACATTTGTGTTTTCCTTTTTGTGTGCAACTTTGAGGCTGTTGGAACAAACGTTATTGATAAAGTGTAACTTGTATTTTTTACTTTATGAGAATTATTTTGTACTTTTTGATCCAGTTTTGGTGAATAGCTTAACTATCTGACTGTGTTGACTGTTTTTGCAGATAAAGAACCTCAAACATTTCATTAGGAAATTCGAGGAAGCCTGTCATGAAGGCACGTGAAGCTGATTATTGGTCTTTTCTCATGAAATGTTTTGATGTTTGACAAGTTACTTTTTTGATTAAAGGCCTTTTTTTAACTGAAGTTGTCTTCATCATTTTGATTTCTGCTAATTATCTTTTTCAGGTCGTCTCTTATAAATGAGGCTTAAAGGTTGAAACCTTTGGTATTTAGAAGTGTAAGTAAATACACTGATCAATAATGTTTTCAGGTTTAAGTATACGATACATTTTAATTTAGGTCATGGTAGGGAACAGAGTAATCGGAACAACTTATTCAAAAATAGAAAGATGTTTAATCTTCACATCAACAGGTGCAAAGATGTCTGCTTCCATTCACCTTTCAGCCATCAGGCCGACGACTGTGAGTCTCTATCGCAGCATCTGTCCACCTGGCTGTCTCCCATCTGTCTGTTGGCTTAATGATAACAAGAACCGCTACTTTGTCAGCTTCCCCACACTCAACTATCTGAGCTGCCCTCCCAAACAATGGAGCTGTTTCATGTCAGAGGTGGATACTGGGGGGGGGGGGGTCTGTCAACACTGGGTTACAGAATGCTGGAGGGGGCGGGGGGATTTCTAAGGAGACAGTCCCAGCCCCAAAGAATTTCAAGGGCATTCTGCAGACAGACAGAGTCATTAAAGCCCGGCAAACACAGACCTGTTGTCAGGTGAACCTCGAAAGTGTTCAAGTGATTCGTTAACTGAAGGAGTCTGTAAAGTTTAAGAAAGTTTCCCAATAACTTATTGTATGATTTTAAAAAGTAAACTTCAGCAGAGCAACAAACATGGTGGTTTTTTACTTTGTGAGAGCTGACATTTACAGGACGCAACGTCTTCACCACACAGTGATGATAAAAAGGTCGGGAGGCGTAACTAAGGAACAGACGTCAGACATTCTTCTTTTATTAGCCATCAGTGTTGGACGACCTGCTCATTACACTGACGATTCAAACCAAAAGAAATGTAGAAAGCTAGGCTACAAACACACTGCAAAAGTATTTTCATCAAAACGTTTTTTTCATTGAACAAACTTCTTTCCAGGAAATAATAATACTGTAATGATTTTAGTTGTATCCTCTGGTCAATGTTAAACAACTAAAGACTACTAACTCCACATTTCCCCACCTCTCCCCTTCTACATTTTCATTTCAAGTGTTAGCTAGCTTGTGGCTGGTGTTTTGATGTCCTGAAAGTTGAGGAAAGCTTCTTGCTCAGTACGCACCTGAACACATGATTCTGAGTTGTTTCACTTAAACATTCTTGTCGAGGTATGGCCATGGAAACTCACTAGGGCTGTGTTCAGCTCAAACTTCTTCGATCTGCCACCTTTCCATCTATTACAGTCTGCTAGATGTCCAAGGACGGGTGCATGTCTGTCATATGCAAGTGCCTCTGTCATTACACATCCACGTATATGTTAGAAAAAGAAGCCCGTTCCCTCACTTGATCAACAAAAAAGCTAAGCTATGTGAAAAGCTATGATTCAGTACACAGCAATGCTACCATCTCACTACTGACACATTGAAACTGAAATGCCACTACCTGTAGAGCTGCTACAGTCCAATGTTGTCTGCTTGTTTTTAAAAAGCAACATTACCTGCAGAAAGAAGCCTGATCTTATTATAACCATGAATATAAGGTTCCAAAAAGGTGACATCTCATTTACAACCTGTTTCATTATACATGCCTTGATGACTGAAATGACAGGGAGTCTCTGTGATGTTGGTTAAAGGTGTAACATGACCATGCTGAGAAAATAAAGGAAATTTAAAAGTTAAGAAAGAGTTTTCTTATGACTCTTATATGTGCAAAGGAAACCCTGAATGCTTGACCCCTACAGCGAGGGCATCTGGTGGTTCTGTTATGCCGGGGGTGGGCTTTTTACTTGCATGGTTTGGGTCCTCTTAAGCCCAGCTCAGATCAAAGATTCGCAACGCAACAAAACAGTTTTAGAATGTTGCAGAGAAAATTGCAGTGGTGTGAACTGGTTAGTTGCAGAGCGTATGAAGCCGTTGCGTGGAGCTGCAGAAGATTTGACTTGTCAAATCTCAAAATGCAGTTTCAGAACTGAATGATGTAGCTATTTCACTTCAGCCAATCAGGAAACAGCATACATTGGCAAAGGCACCCTGTCTCTGGCACTGCAGTAGCCAAAGACGGCTCCAGATCCTCTCTTTCCAAACTCTCTGTCTTCGACGTTTATTAATCAATGTTACAGCTTTTTGAGCATGTTACTGTCACTGTCATCCACTTCTTTTTATAACGATAACAGAAATCCAGCTACTTAATTCATGTAACCTAGGCCTAATACTAAAATTATATAGTATGAACTAACGTTGTAGTATTAACGCAAAAGTAGTGGGGTATCTCGTTGCTATGGAAATGGTGTCTGTGCGTGTTCCGTTGCTTTGATGTGAGCGGCCCAGTTTTAGAACGTTTACGATCAGATGTCAGGGGATTCTTTTGGCAGCTGCATCCAGTCTCATTGTGAATCATTGATCTGAACTGGCCTCTGTAGGGAAGAGTCACTTCAAATCAAAACAAAGTTGATCCGAGTGATCACATTTATCTTGTGATGAATCCTGATTAAAGTGGTCATTCCAGGATAACAGTGTCCCCATCCATAGGGCACAAGGATCACTGAAGGTTGGATCAGGGTGAGAATGATGTAGATCATATGCTAAGGCCTTCACAGTCACAAGATCTCAACCTAAACACCTGTGGGAGAATTTGGAGCATCCTGATCACCAATATCTTTAAAGCACTTAATAAGGGAATGTCTCTAAGATTTTTATTCATCCCTTCACTACACTTGCTTATGTTGGTTTCTCCTTTCATTTGTGATCCATCCTTATATCCCTATCCAAACAGCCCTTTAAACAAGCTCATTTGGAGCCCAGGAAGTGCCTCTACCTTTACATTCTTTGACGACAATAAACCAATCACTTTACTCATGTGTGACATCTGCACATTAAATTATATATCCTTATTTTCAATCAAACAATAGGATTTAATCAACCTCAGAGTTGTTTCTCTAACGGTGCATGGAATACTTTGTGCCCTTTCAGCTGTAAAAGGCCTCTTTGTGGCCGGGCCCATTGTCAAGCTGGCCATGTAAGCTGAGAGCTGGCTGTGTCCACGTCCTTCCTCCCCTTTTGGTGATGTCAACTCCTTCAAGAACTCCTCCCAACCACCTGATCTGCCTTATAAAGGATACTGTGGCAGTCAAGGCATCAGTTCATCACAGTCACAGATGCAAGGCCTGACATTTACTTAATTAGCAGCTGGGTCTCTGTTTGACTCGTCCCCTTTGCAGCTTTATTCTGTGATCTCGTCTCAGGTGTGACACAAACTCAGCAGCAGAAGAGGAAGACGGTTCAGTATGTCTATAGGGCTGGAGTTAATAGGCATCTCCCTGTGCATCTTGGGATGGATTATTGCCATTGTGGCGTGCGCCCTCCCCATGTGGAGGGTGACAGCCTTCATCGGCAGCAACATCGTCACGGCTCAGATCATCTGGGAGGGTCTGTGGATGACCTGCGTGGTCCAGAGCACGGGCCAGATGCAGTGTAAGGTCTACGACTCCATGCTCGCCCTCTCCCAGGACCTCCAAGCTGCCCGCGCCCTCACCGTCATCTCCATCCTGCTCGCCATCCTGGCTGTGCTCATCGCCATCGCCGGGGCCAAATGCACCAACTGCATTGACGATGAGGCGTCCAAAGCCAAGGTGATGATCATCTCCGGGGTGTTCTTCATTGTCTCAGGGGTCATGCAGCTCATTCCCGTCTCCTGGTCAGCCAACACCATAATCAGGGACTTTTACAACCCTCTCCTCACTGATGCTCAGAGGAGGGAGCTGGGGGCCGCCCTGTACATCGGCTGGGCAGCTGCTGCCTTGCTGGTGCTTGGTGGCGGACTGCTCTGCTGCTCCTGTCCACCACGGGAGACAAGATACAACCCTTCACGGATGGCTTACTCTGCCCCACGGTCTGCAGGAGGCCCCGGGTTAGAGAGGAAAGACTATGTATGAAATAAGATCAAAGAGTAAGAGACATTATCAAATCCCAAATAAGCTCTCACCACCACCTCTCTTCACCAAACTGAGGGTGTTCGGAGGAAAAGAGCTCAGGGAGACGAGGAGACTCCACGATGAAGGATGTGTTTGATTTAACCTTTAATGCTACAATCTCTGAATCCGATGAATGTCAGAGAATGAAAAGTCATGCAAAGGACACTGGAGCGGAAATGTCCTTTAATCATGTTTCTGAAGAAAAAGATAATTGTGTTCTTAGTCTTGTGTTCGGTCAACACACTTAATGTGGTCATTGTACAATCATACATTTCTTATGCAGTCCTGGTTTTTTAATGTTTACCACTGAATATTATTATAAAACAAACAATGGGACTGCTTCATGTCTCACCTTCATAATAAGGCACTAGTGTGTATAAATGAATGGATTGTAAGGACAGGGTTATGTGTTGTAAATACTGTAGAAGACGATTAATCACCTGTAACGGTCAAGCCAGATGATAACTGTATTCAACACAGCTTTAAGTGCAGTGTGGTCAGGGCGGGGCGGGGAGGTTCTCTGAATGCTTTACACAGGCAGCACAAAAGCACCTGGTTCATCCATAACAGTAATTATGTTTGTGCATTATAAACAGCTATTGTACATGTATTTCAGAGGTGTTTTTTTAAAATAAACGTGACTGTTTTTTTAAGATTCTGTATCCCTTTTGTTTCATTTTAATCATAAAACTCATGTCAACTTAACTAAGGTTTGTAACTGCATACCGGCTCCTGCATGAGTCAGTTAACCGCTAACAAAAATGACGGGCTGCGCTCTATCCAGGCGCCTCCGTAAGAGTACCCTGTCATTCAATCCTGAGGGCTACGTTACCGGCAACTGGCAACTTAGCCACACACGCTCTAAACAATTAGCCATAGGATCGGTTACCGAGCAGAGGTGACAAGTTGGAGTCAGTCCAGGCAGGTTACATGACTTATTCTTTCTTTTACCCTTTACACTTTAGTTATGATTAGCTGCATACAAACTTCTTTCCAACACCCTGCCTGCCACACACTTTTATTTGTGGGAGTTGCCCTTCATCACGACTGATTTCTATTGTTCGCTACTGAGCTGGTAATATTAGAAATGCATTGCAAAAGCAGACATTATTTTTTTGTAGTAAAGTTCCACCTTGAAGCCGACTGGCAGTTTCTCAGCTGTATCTAACTTCCCTTCAATCCTCCATTATCCCGTTTTAGGTGTTTTTTTATTTAATGATGAGGTGATGTAAAGCAGCAGGTCATTATCTCACAGCAGCACATTTATCAGGCAGAGTGTCCTCAAGCCCAGTTTCACAAACACATGCGGTCACACCTGACAGAGGCAGCGACATAAACAATTAATGGAGACCTCATAGTAAATATAGTAGAGGTCCCTTGTTGCCGTATCACATGACTTCCAACTGTGGTGTTACTCCCATATCGGTCTCGCCTCAAACAAAGGAGCAGGAACTGCTTGACATCTGGTCATGATTACAGCAGCAACAGATTAGAGCTCTTTACTTTCTAATGAGCGTTGGAGACTTTTAAGGATACATATTAGGGTTGTTTTTTTTTATTCATTCATACACCTTATACTAAATATTTAGTAGTTTGTATATTCAGTGAAACAAGTTTGTTTTTAGTCCAGGTGAGGTCCCATTGTTCAGTGAAGTATGTCAAGAAAAGTTTACATAAAGCCAACTGTAGTCTGTTGTGTGACAGCTAATAGTAATGTGTCTTTTGAATGTATTTATAGTCATTTAGGCTACAATTTATGAAAAAGATTTTAAGTTAAAAAATATTGTGATCCTTCGTATCCTGAATTATACTTTTATATTAAGATGTAACACATTAAATCACTACTCTACATTTTAAAATCACTACAGTCTTGATGATAAAGTCTATAAGCTTTGTTTATGATTATTTAGGCCTTTATGGCTTCTCAAGGATGAAATGCACAGTTTAATTTAAATCTCCTTTCACTCTGTTGCTAAATGATGGATGTTTTTCAACAGTAAACAGGCCTGTTTAGGACATCACAGACAGTTAAACAGCACAAACCCCAAAATGTAGAGGAAGAGGTGTGACAGAGCATCGTGACGGCTGAGTGTGTGTTCCAGTGAGCAGGGTGAGGTTAGCTTCCTGTGTGCTGTTCCAGTCACTTCTCTCAGAGCCTCAGGCATGTTTGGTCACTGTTAAGCTAATAATTGATTCCCACACACACACACACACACACACACACACACACAGATGTACTTCTCAGCAATTCAAACACAAACAGGTTTCCTTGTTCCGCAAGCAAATAAAAGATGTGATTTTTATTTTGAATGAATTTAAATTGTGAGTCTGAGGGGGACAGAAACATCAGGAAACAATAACAACCAACAAACTATAAAGCAAACAGCAGCCTAGTGAAGCAAAAGATCCCGAGGCTGTGAGGAAACTGAATCTCATCAAATACCTAAACCTGCCTGACTGTAAAGAAAGAGAGAAAGAGAAAGGTACTCTGTGAGTCTCTGTGGTCATGCTCTGCTGGCTCTGGCCAAACTCAGGTCACATGACCGATACTGGGGAATGTGAAGGGCAGAGAGGTTGCCTGGCACCTGAAGTCGGAAAGAGAAAGCAACCCCCCTGCCCCCACCCCCGAATATAACAGGCTCACTGTGTCCACTCAGTGGGAACAGAAACTCGCTGAGGGTTCTTACCTGCAACGGCAAGAAATTTAAATCCAAATCAGGACCACAGCGGACCCACAACAGGATTGATTCAGAGTACAAGAACATTCAGAGCTACAGAACAATTATAGGTTCTTCTGTTTTACCAAATAAATGAACTTTTTCTGCGTAAACATTTTCTACCAAAGACTGTTGACTCTTCCTGAAGGAATTTTATATGAAAAGCACCAAATTGTTTGAGCCACAGTTGTGGGGAGAATATCAGGACGATATGTTTCAACTCCAGTCAGAGGTCTGAGGAAATGCCAGGAGCAAAACAAACACTCGAGTGCACAATATGTAGCCAGCCTGTCTAAATTCATGCCAAACTTAGTTTTGGAAGTTAAATTCACTTATGTTTCAAACTGAAGACACTTTGCTGTTTTACTTAGCATTCTTTAAAGCAGTTTTTCTGTGCACAACCAAAGTTAAATGATGTGTTCTGGTATGCTAAGTCAACAAAACTGTTAGAGTTTACACGGTCTGTTGTGCATGTGAGGAGATTTGCCGTTACTGAAATTAGCTTCCTGTCCTTTTTATCGCAGTCAGTCAACAGGTGAAGGTAACACCTTAAGATACGCAGCAAAGACGGGAAACAGTGAGACAGCTCATGCATGTCAACATTTCAACATACTCTACCTGCAAACATTAAGTAATTGAGGACCCGTTCCGTATAATATTAAAATGAGGAAAAAAATCAGAAAAATGGATCAAAGCAAATCTCTGAGGTGATCTCAAACATGTTTGTTTGACTTCATTATGATGATGTTAAAGGAGGATACAAAATGGTACACCGTGTGAGCTGGTGGATAACTTAGGTCAGGTTGCACTGGCAAAATCAGTGTGTATGAGTGTGGTGTGTGTGTGTGTGTTTGGTGGACCATCAACCCATGAGCTCATCGGTGAGGCAGTTATGAGCTAACATACCTGCTGATAAATTATCAGTCATATGAAAAGAGACGGTCCCTCCCTTTCATTCCAGCTTTGTGTGTATGTCCAACTGAGCGAAGATAAGAAAATCAGACTCTCATCACATTTCAGTTCCACATCAGAAGTAAGCAAGCCAGTTTGGGCTGACTGGAGCCTAATGATATGCAAATGGAAAGCCAAGGCTGCCAAATATTGCCACTTTTAAAACTTGTGTTGTTAAAATAACGCCTGTAAAATGCTCAGGACACTGTTCTTTACACAGGGTAATAAAGGCCGTAAAAACCAGCGTGGAATTGTGAAAAATGGCGGCACACTTTTCATCCGTTTACAAGTGGCGAAAAAAAATGGGGTTTTGACGATCACTGTTTCACTGTTTTAACCATTCTGAGTCTAAAAAACACCCTCAGTTGTCTTTTTATTGATCGACATGTGTATGTAACGGGTCTCTGACGAGTATGTTAGCACAGACGGTGAAATAGATTAACTACAACGCAAAACAATGTTTGGCTTTTACCGGTGGATGCTACCGTTAGCTTACCTTAGCTTCTGAGCATACAAATGGTTGGCAACCGAAACACGAAGAAGTGGGTTCACAGCCCATATCAGGATTGGATTATGTTATCAAATGGACCAGAGTATATATCTATGGTATGTTAAGTGGCGAGGTCATATCTCCACATTAAACTGTTTCCAGGTCCAAGCCGCTACATTTCCTATTGACAATATGGTGCAGTGCTGTTTTCCTCCCTGTTTTAACTGTCCTGAGTCTAAAATACACTTTTAGTTGTCTATTTATTGATCTCCATGTATGTGTAACCTGTCACTGACGTGTTTGTTATAACAGATGGTAAAATAGATTACAACACAAAACGTTTGGCTTTAAAAGGTAGATGCTACCGTTAGCTTACCTTAGCTCAAAATCATGGCAGTCTCTTCGCATTCCCTTCTCTTTTTGTTTACTGAGGCGTCTTTTAGAGTCAAATAGGAACTACACACATTTCATTCTAACAGAGGTGCGAGTGCAGCTGGCGGCCTTTCATGAAAAACAGGGTATTGATGTGAACTAGCAAATTAGCAAGCTAGCGAGATGACTTCTGCCATGCCATGCTTTGGTCAATGTATTTGGCAGTGATTTGAAACCATATTAAAAAAGAAACTCAATTACGACACAGTTGGTAAAAATGTGATCAAAAATAAAATATAACACCAAAAGACCTGCAACCATCATAGTTTGTCAAAAAAACCTTAATGCTGTCTGTGATTAAGCACACACCTTCTCATACAAAGGTAATTTTCTTCCTTCTTTTGTAAAATAACAGCAACAAAAGAGTGGTCAAACTAAAATATTAAATCTGTCACTACATGACTTTACAGGAGTCTTTGGCCCAAAGAAACAGGCAGCGAGATATTCTGCTGCCCTCAAGTGGTCAAACTGAAAACCTGTAGGAACATTACGTTATTAATATGTTGGTTGCTAAAGGTTGAGACACTTTTATATGCTTTAAATAATAATAAATGCCAACCAGTCTTTAACAAAGCAAGTGTACAATGTGCATTTAAAAACATTGTTAAAAGACAGAGAAAAAGTCTATACAAATCATTTATATGGCACTAAGAGAAATATGGCACTCAGGTACTACCTCAAAGCTAAACACTGACTGAAGCAAAACAACCAATTTCAGGTTTTACTCAGTAGTTATCGAGATAACTAGTGAACCTGAAATGAGACTGGTATTAGATTCTTTCCTTACACTGACACAAACAGTAAAGATGCTTTAGTAGCTGTGAGCTAAGCTAACAGCTGTGCTCGAATCATTTCTTATCTATTGAGATGAATCATTAAGCAAAAGGCTTAGTGTTACTTGGAGGGGAGATTAACCTTCCATGAACTTAACCCACAACTGATGTATTTACTGTCATTGAACAGTGTGACTTCTGTGTTTGATGCCTTTATTGAAGAACAAAAGGATGATTAAATTTGTTCATTTGTTGTAAATATTTGTTGCTTTTGAAATGTAGAGTAACTTCAGAGATGAAACAGAAGCCTAAATTAAAGTTATTTTTAATTTGTACATGATCCCAAACAAAAATACATACAAACAAAAAGTGGTTTGGAAAAGGAAGGGAGGGGCATAGGGTGGCAACCATAAAAAACACATTCAACACTGTCAACATTCCTCATCCATGTTTGTGCAGAAATTACAACAGAAATTAGGTAAGATTTGTTTTCAACAGCAGTAGCCACGTCCCTTTGTGGCACAGAGTGCAGCAGACACACAGATGGGATGCCCTCAGTCAGTGTGGCCTTACAGCTTTCCGTCTGTACTGTTCAGTGGTGTGTACACGTACGCAGCATCGCTGTCTTCGTAGATGATGGCCACAGTCTCACCTACATCTGACACTGATGCACTGGTCTGTATGTAAGCCTGAGAGAGGAGACAATAAAAGGTGAAGGTGCTTAGTATTTTAACAAATAAAATATACAAAAAACTTTGACCCACTGAACAAATATAACAGTTAATCATTTAAACCCGGATATCTAACCAGCTGTTTGTCTTTATAAGTTACATAAGTTTAATTCAGAATATTTTGCAATGGAATACAGAATAGAAGAAGTTTTATTTTAACATAATTTGGACTTGTTTGAAGCAAACATTTCAATCTGTGTACCCGCTCCAGCAGCTGTAGTCGCTCTTCATTCAGCAGGTTGCTCTGTCTCAGCTGGCTGACGGTGTTCTCCAGTCCCAGAAGTTTCTCCAGGTGTCGGCGGTGTCGCTGCTGCAGCACTTTCACTTTCTTCTGCAGCTCCACCACGATCGCCTCCAGCTGCTCCTTACTCAAACTGTTCTTATGGTAGCTGTACATGTAGGAAATTGGAAATGAGTTGTTAAAGCTGTAATAGAGAAAGACATCTCCTTACATTTTCCCTGAAGGAAAACCGTTATGTCCTCACCAGTGCTCCTCCAGCTGGTGATCTCCGCTGTCCTCCTCTGACTGGCCATCGTCTCCCTCTCCCTCCTCTGCGTCCAGTCTTTCCACAGTGAGGACGAGGGATGTGGGATGTGGTGGCGTGTGTTTGGACACTATTGGCAGAGTAGATGTGATGGGTTTGGAGCTTAGAGCTGACGACAGCACTGTATCTGGAGAGAAGGTGAACTTGGTGGATGGTTCACTGGGGAAAACGTTCGGTATCGTCTCGAAGTAGGCAATGACTTGTGTTTCATTGCCTTCGACATCTGATAACTCCTCTGTGGTATGAGTCACATCTTCAGCTCCAAGAGAGGCCACAGTCGTGTCCATAACTCCAAGAGCAGAGTCATCCATGACCAGCCCGTGGCCCTGAGTTAAAATGGCAGCAGTGATTCCATTTACAAGCTCTTCTTGCCCTTCAGCAGGGCATTCGGACATCACCACCACTTCTGTGTTCTCTCCAATGTTACTGAGATCATCTACTGTCTGGAATAAAGTTAAAGGGAAATTAGCCTCCATTTGAAATCGGTTCACTGATGCTAGTGGGTTCAGGTCTGTCTGAAGAGAACACTGAGATTCTCCAACATCAGGGGTCTCCACCAGGCAGGTTTCTGCCTGCTGCGACGGGTCCACGGTAATCTCATACAAGTGGACTGTGTGCAACGTGCTTCCCATCTCTACACCATCCACAGCCACTGTCAGGTCATCTGACCCTGTTAGGCTTTGATGACCGTCAGCTCGAAGCCGTTTTCGCTTCTGCTCACTGTGATCTGTGACTTTCCGTTTCTAGAAAGAAGCGGGGAGGATGTTTAGAAAAACAACGATGACAGTTCAACTTCAACAACAAGTGCAGCAAACATTTTCCCCCTGACTTCAAAAAGTTATTCTTTGTCATATCCTAATAAATAGTGTAATCAAATCAGTTAAGGCCAATTCAAAGAAAATCTCTTATGTTTTAAAATCTGCAATCATTTAATGTATTACATTACATAACACAGTTATCTTCTAATGATATGTATGAGAACAATAAAACATCTTGAATTAATTCTGTGGTAGATATATTTATGTTTTACCTCAGCCTCCTGAAAGATTGTTGGCACAGCATCGCTCTCAAGGTAACGGATCCCCCATCGCACCTTAAAGCATGAAGGTGCAAAATGCTCGTGGCAAATGTATTGGTGTCGAGAGGGAGTCCAGTTATCCCGCCCCATGTTCCTCAACCACTGCTGCAGCCGCACCGGGTCCTGCAGAGGGAACCTACAATATGATGAAAACAGACGTGAGACACTTCAATCCTTAAAGAAAACATTATCAAATCCTTAAACCAAATAAAAACAGGCAGTATTTACAATGTGCTTGTTCCGATGGTTTTACAGTAAAGTCAGCATCTATAAAGAAAAAAAGAAACTGCCTCCCTAAGCTGGAAATCAGAGCCTCAGAAATGATGCTGCATGACTCCGTGGACTCATCACATTTTGGCTTGACACTTTGTACAGAGTTATGAAACTAGACCACAGTTGTTTTTTAGGCCAAAATTCAGTTTGATAACATTTATATTTATGAGATATACATGTAGTTTGTTGTAGACCGATTCATGGTGTCAAATACATCAAAGCCACAATGGTAACAGTTACTGCATAGCCTGGCAACTGTATCTTTCTATATTGTAAACAGGCGTCTGCTACACACTTAACTTTAACATAGAGCTCCCAGTTGTAACCGTTTGAGATAAAATTCCTAGTCAACTCATAATGAAAGCTGAGTGAGTTGTCTCGGCAGTTGTTCCTTTCTGTGAATCAGCTTCAAGACTCTTATGTACACCATTACACATATTCACAATAACTCTAAACTGCATTTTCCAAAAAGAGTAATGTGATCCAACACTACAGCTTTGCCAAACCTCGATTTTACAAATAAGTTTTCATTGACACAGCCAAGGTGTATACATTCAACTATATGTGTATCATTGAAGTTGTAGTTTGCTGTGGTGTTTCACTAGACTACATTCAATTGATGTGTTCACACCACCACCCAGTATGACCTAAGTTTACCTTTATGACAGTGTAAACAGACTCAAAAAGGATAAGCTGTTGCATAAGATCACATTGGTTTGTACTGGTGTACTCAATTAAGTGGCAAGTTAGTATAGATCTTGACTTGACTTTGCGTGTCAGTGAAACCGAAGTAACCGGACTGGTTACATCGACAAGCATGATTCAATCAGTGCTTGATTGGTATAAAGGTCAAAAACAAAGACAACAACTTCGAAAATCGTCGTAAAACAAACAATAATGCTGAATATTCATGACTAAAGTGAGTCATTTCAGTCAGAAAAACGTTGTAAAAATCCACGTTGATTAAGAGTGACTCATCAAATAGGAACATGATGCATTAAGTTAGATGACGCGTCTAACAGCACTATTTAAGCAGCTAAGTTAGCCACTGAGCTAAAACCGTTTAAAATAACCTGCTTACTTGTAGAAGCTTTTCCTGTCGTGTCCGTTTCCGGAGTCATTCTTGCAGTTTAGGACTGAACAGTATTTTGGCATCTCAGGCTGTTGTTGCTGCTGCTGCGGAGGATATCTTCGTGTCCAACTCGGTTCACAACAAGGTGAAACTCGTGCAGTGTTGTCAACTGGTGGCGCATAGTTGACGACTGACGATCAGCTGTTCAGACTCGTGACGTCATAAACACGCGACCGTCATTCTTACAGGAAGTAGCCTTTTTTTCTTCGTAAAAAAGCGCAGTTTCAAATCCTACATTGTAAGTTTGTTGTACAAAATTACAGTTAAGTATTTTCTAATTAACATCTTAATAAAGTAGTTGAAAATGCAAACCATCGAGTGCTACAAAACAAATGCAGACAAGCTTACTTGACAAATAAAGAAAACAGCTTGTTTCTAAAATCACTGGACTTGATTTTTTTATTCAATATTTTTTTCCAAACATAACACGGAATCTTTAAATGATACAGTATATATACATACACGTAAGTGTATTTCTTTATCTAAAAAGTTGAGGGCCATTGGACAATGCAGCTGTGCGTTTCAAGACAGGGTTGCATTTTGGACGTTTTGTGTACTGAAGAAATCCACACATTGGGGTAATAAATCACCAGTTATTGAACATTATTTGAGACTACAGTGCCATCAGTGTTTGCCTTACACCAAAGCTAGTTTGGAAAGTAGACTGTGCGGGAGCTGCCGGGTAAGTGGCACAATGACAGTCAAGGATGAAAACATGGAGAGCAGCAGTTTCTTCCTCAATAGGAAGCAGTGCAGCAGTGCAAAATAAATGTCACCAGCTTCATGACTGAACCTACTAAATACACTACTAATGGCTAACAGCACCTTTAAAAGTGTACCCAGAGAATGTATTCCTGTAATTTGTAAAATAAACTGACATACTGTAGGATGGTTGAGAAACACTGATAGACTGCTCTTCACCCAGTTTACAATTCTCTAAGCTGCGTACACAGGCCAACAGTACAATGCTAGATTTCAGAGTCACAAGATGCTCCTTGTAAAAACTGAACAATCATTTTCAATACAGATCTTTGGTACATACCAGCTATTTGATCCCATCTGCTGAGTATATCAAATATGTAAGAACCAAGCAGCTCCAAGGAGACACATCAGAAATTCTCAGGGTTGGTTTCTTTACCCAGTTATGGAACATATGAATGGGTAGATGGACAACGGAAAGGGGGATATTCCAGTTTTAACTGATACAATGAAAGAATGCACCCAGTTCTGCACTGGGCTGGTGTAAGTGATCTCTTCCCACCTGAACTACACCACGTGTTTTCTGCATACAACTAGTGGAAGTTTGTTGGGGAAAGGGATCCCGTAGACTAAGCATGAACGACAGCATGTCTGAGCACTGGAGGGAGTGAGGTGGCTGGGATGGTTCAGGTCAGATGGGAGGTCGTCAGTGTCACAGATAGGTAAGTGTGGCCTCTACATCATCCCCAACTGCATTAGCGTGTTGGCATACGCCATGGGCTTGACATTCGGATGAGGCTGTCAAGGAGAATCATAGAAGAGAAACATTAGATTGAGATTCAAAAAAGTTTTTCTTTAGAAGATTATATCCCAAAACAATTATAATGTATATTCCATCTTAGAGAACAGGATACTGACCACAGCAGTGAACTGGTGAAATTCTGGCTTGAGGTCTGATCCCCTGAGGTGGATATAAGCTCCTTTGTTTCCCATCTGATCACTGGGGAAAGGCACAATACAGCAACCAACAGTTAAAAAGAACAGCCCTAGTAGCAGCTGAATCAACTCTCTGTAGATGACTGGCATTATTACGTACCAGTAGTTGGGTGCTGAGAACACGGTGATGCACTTCCCTGAGTGAGTGACCTCGTAGCCCTCAGCTTTGACCTCATGACTTCGCACAATAAAGTCAAGCTTGTTCTGTTCCAGGAAGCGCTCTGTCACGTCTGGCCCGAACTGACAACTCACTCCTCGCTTGCTGATCGACCGGCCATTCTGTGTCACAGAAACAGAGAAGTTCTTAAAATAAAAATAGAAGTGGACTGAATGTTTGTTTAACACAAACTACTGGATACTCAGACCAGATAGACCCAATGGGTGGGCAGGAACTGACCTGAGGCTGTGGATCTGACCAGAGGAGGTCACACATGGGGCCTGTGAAAGAGCAGAAGAAGTTGTTGAAATGAACCAGTCTTTTGCTAGAGATTGTTTCTTAGAGACAGTTTTATACTGACTATACTGTATGGTATGTTTGTGGTCCGACCCTACCTGAGTCTGGAGGCTGTCTGTTCCTTTCAATCTTCCTGAGGTCTTCCAACGTCACACCATCTTCACTGAACAGTCCACCATGCATAACCTGAGATGCAGAATCGTATTAGAACTGTATGCACAGCACATAATATCAAACCACTGCGTCATTAAGGGTTGCAAAAATTATTAATAACAACAGTCAGTATGATTCGGATAAACTATTGCTATTTGTCCATAATACAAAAAGTAAACACTTAAAAGTGTCTTCAGAAAAAGTCACTACATTTAAAGAAAATCCATCACAAGTTACATATTCTGGTAAAGTTCACTTGATGGAAATTTAAACACACAGCTTGAGGGATTTTTCTCCCCCCTCTTTCAACGATAAACACTCACATAAAGTCAATTCTTGTTAGTTCAGAATATTAACTGCACAAATGTTCTACTAACAACCACAAAATGATTTGCATGGCCCTCAGAAAGCTGTCGGCTTACCAGTACTTTGTTGTTGATACATTGTGCAAGGGGCAGCCACTGGAAGACCTCGCTGAACAGCTGGAACATCTGGGCTGTGTACTTGGCTTTGACCTCCCCTTCAAATCCATACATCTGGTTCATGTTGTCCGTCTCATGGTTACCTGCAGGCGAAAATCTTGGTTACACAATCTTGTTTAGACAACTTTGTATGTTGATACATATAACAGTAGAAACTGAATGAAATGTGAAAACGACAAAGGAAAATAAACAAAATTATTTTACTTTTGCTCTGAACTTTATGACAACACAAGTGTGTTTAATGAGACACATTAATTAGAAATGTTAGAGCAGCACTCTGCAGGTACAATACATGCATACACTACTCATGCACAGGTCCGCTGTGAGTGCTCTCACCTCTAAGCAAGTGGAAGTTGTTGGGGTAGAGCAGCTTGAAGCCAAAGAGGGTGAGAATGACCTCAAGAGAGAAGGAGCCGCGATCCACAAAGTCACCATTGAACAGCTGAATTCGACTGTTAAGCAATATGACACACAAGTTCTGGATTTGAGGCTATTGGCTGTTTGTCGGTGTTTAAGACACAGATCACAAATGTAATTTTAAAGCTGAATGTCTGTAAACCAAAGGATACATAGGGGTTGGTCTCGGAGGGTAGGCCATTCAACTTGAAGATGTTGAGGAGATCGTAGAACTGCCCGTGGGTGTCCCCGCAAATAGTTATTTTTTCTGTCTGTTGCAAGGAGAGTCAAAACACCTGAGTTGGTTATCAAAGAATAATAATAATTCTACTGTTGCAGTAATTGTGCACCCTCTAACAGCAACTTTAAGTCACTGTCTTGTTGAATATCTCTAAAGTCCTCACCTCCTTTAATTTGACTTCAACAAGACTTGGTAGTTTCGATAGAACGTCTTTGACTTGCACCAAAATCTGAAAGAGTAGACCAAAGTTTGATGACAAGTATAGGTGACATTTTCATCAGCGCAGCGAGTGTATTTCACATGTTTACCTGATAAGCACACTTTCTGTGTAGTTTTTTCTGGTCTTCGAACCACTCCATCATCTCCTTCATGAACGTCAATGTGACCCTTCCATCTTCAAGTTTGGGCCCTACATAGTCATCCTCAATCGCTGCGAAAGAAATTCATTTTCATTTCAGATGTGAAATAATAAAGGACATAAAGAACATAAAGTTTTACATCAGTTTCCTTTGTAGTTCCTGTTTGACAGGAAACACAATATATTACTTAATCTGCACAGTTTTGATCAAAGCACATTATGATTAAATATATATTTTTAAAATATAATAACAAAAGAAACTTACTCATGCTTTCAATGTCCAGAGAGTCCACTACAGACTTTTTTGCCTCATCGCTGGCAATGGCTCTCTCGAAAGCCTTCTGTTTCACAATCTTGTTACATTCTTGATATTTCATCCTTGCATCCTTGTCATTTGGTCGAACCCTCACTACCTGTCAGCGGAACAGGGAAATGATATGAATTACACAACTGGTTAACCATTAACCAACATTCAGGCAGGCATAGGGAAATAGACTTTGAGTCGCTGCCGAGAACAGGATGTTAATTGTATCAAATGTCGAATAACAATATAAAGTTCTTAATCTTGCAAACAGGTTATATTATATTTACTTTGCTCTGTGTGACACTAAATGTGGACAACATTCTCAGTCATTCACTGCTATACCCTAAACATTTTAGTAATCTATAGATGAATAAGAATCTAGGTCCACCATCTCATATAATTGTGAGGGTGAAAGTTCCTCTTCTGTTGTCATAGTGCTTCGTCTAGTTTGTGTAATGAATTGCTGTCACGATAGCTGAGCTTTAGAGGTCTTTGTTGCCACAGCCCTGGTATATTTATGTTAGTTATAATGAGAACTGAACAAGCAACAATAGACACCTAATTATCTGTAGTATGCGTGCCTTCAATTTGGATCTGATTGGCATCATGACTGGATTAAAGGATGATCTCTATGTTGGGCTGTTAAGGAAACATACAGAGCCAAACTCATGATGAATGACCAACAGATGGAACGAGAGAGCCCTTTCTTTTGAGATAATCACAGGAAAATCTTTTTTTAAAACAGCACATAGTTCGCGTGTCAAACACTCCAGGTTTAGACTACTCTGCAGTTGAAAATGTGCAGCCACTGATGAACAAAGAAGTTACTTTTCTTACCGTCTCGTAGTCCTTAAGTGCAGCCTTAAACTTGCCCAGTGCCATGTTGGAGGTGGCACGGCGATAATATCCCTTTATGTAGTTTTTGTCCACCTCCAGGGCCTTCGTCGCATCAGCCAGGGCATAGCCATAGCACTCTGTGCGAAGGTATGCCAGGCTTCGGTTGCTGTAGTAGATGGCATTGGATGGATTGACCTCCAAGGCCTCTGAGTAGTACTTGATTGCATTTTCATAGTCTTTTTCTGAAAAATAAATGTCACACCATGACTGGAAAACACAGAATATGTGGTTCTATGAACTTAATAAAAATGTCACTTTAAAAAAAAACAAAAGCACTGCAGGCAGTTAGTTAATGATTTAGTTCCAAATCGGGTGGAACTGGAGCTGAACAACTTCATGGTTCAAGCTTTTAAAAAGATTTGTTTTTAGACCATTGTCAACTGAAAGTTATTGTTTTAATGGTGAAATAAACAGAGCCTTAAGCTAGTAAAAGACGTCACTGTGGGCTCTGTTTGGAATTCTGTGTATGAAATTTTTATTTATAGCATTTATTTAATCCTAAATGTATAATACATTAAATGCCAATAATAAAAACATTCCTTACACAATGCCATGAATAAAATACATCCCATATGCTGTCGTCAATTAACTCAAGGTCAGTAATGTGATAATATTCTGTAAACAATGACAAATTAATTAAGTTTTGATTGCTACATTACATGAATCATTTATTCTACAGCAGGGCTGGATGATGGCATCTGATAAGTGATGCAGACCTTATAAGAACAGTCAGAAAATCATGGCATCATCATTAGTTAATTGCTCCTGGGCCTAAGGTACCATATTTATAGTTGATATCATAGCTGACATACAATATTTTTATACATCTGTGAATGGAAAATTATCAACAGCTAAACAGGAAGTCATGAGCCCAAGTGACGATTTCCATAATTCCATGAGTTCTAAAGTAGGCAACCAATGCTAACCCACTGTATCCTCAACATCTGTTGAGGCTGTTCTGTGTGTTCTGCTGTGGTTGATGCAAAAACTGCAAGGTGCCAATATCAGAGTCATGATGCAACTGCAAGGTGCCTTTTATATTGTGTGCAGAATACAAATGCAAAGTCCACTAGTAAATTCAATATAAAGCTAATACAAAACTTGTGTGTGTGTTTGGAAGAGATTTGCATGTCCTGTTTTTACCCATTTGGGTCAAAATTGTACTTATGTTAAACTAATTTAGTTACAATGACCTGCAAATCATCATCAGCTTGTCTTTACAAATCAACATACTCAATGATATTTTCAAATGTATACAATATTCAACAATAAGTAAGAAAACCAAATTTTATTGCTTTGACATGATGCTCTTCAACACAAACATGAGACTAGTTTTATATTTGGATAGGTGGTGACGCATACTTTGCTTAGCAGTATACCAGACACATGGCAACCCTGCCCATCCCACACCAGACAGCTTTTCCTTTACAACTGCTCTGACTCATCAGTGTGTCAGCCAGGGCAATATCCAGAAATAATCTAGAAAACTTTAATTTATGCAAAGCATTTTAAAAATGTAAACCCTTATAAAAAATAATGAACACAATACTGAATAAAAACAGGTCGCCTAAATGCATTATTCAATGTGCATACATTAACAAGTGAGCAAAACAGATTACAGTGTGGACCACAGGGATATAACTTGACTTTCGTTTTTGATGCTTCTGTCTGTCAAATGTAATAATCTCTGGGACTAACACGGAATCGCAACATGTCAAAGTAATACTATGGGTTATCCCGTTATAAAGTGATCTGCCCTCAGTCAGAAACATAGACATTTAATTTGGGGAAAATAGCAATAAATCTGTAAAACGACATTATGTGACCGGTGTTCAATCGAGGCTCTGCCGTGCTGCTCACATGTGCCCGCTGGCTAACAGAAGATTCTGTTAGTTCAATCTGAACGCCAATTAAAAATAATCGATAATAAACTTATGACACGACTGAACACCGGTACCAAAAATGAGTGAAAACACCAGAGAGCAATGCAGTAAAAGCCGAGAGAAAGTCTGGTTATCGGTGCATTTAACATAACAAGCGTGACGGCATGGGTTGAATCTATGCTGTTGCTGCTGATATTGTAGCTGCTAGCTAGCTAACTGGCCGCTGATTCAGTTTCGTGTAGCGTAATCCAATGAATGGGGTTTACAGTTAGCATGCTCTCACAGCACTGTTAGCTTAGCTGAACGTTAGCGACCGGCTCATTTTAGAGCTTGTTGCAACACGTTTGAGTCGTTGCTGTAATTAGTGGACACATATTTATCTGTTTTAAACAGCTGATTAAAGCCATTGACTTGACAGGTGTGTCAAATTACCTTTAAAATACTTATTCGCCTTCTCCTTCAGCAGCTCTGCATCATTACCTCCCTCCGCCATCTTCTTCTTACTGCCGTATTTCGAGTCGTGCGCCATTGACTGGACTGTCGTAAAGGTCGTAACGTAATTTTTCCGAGAATGGTTCAGAATTATCTCAGAGTTTACTTTAGGGTAAAAACCGTACGGCTACAGGAAGATGACGACTAAACAAATGGAAACATGACGCACAGTGTATCTACCTTTTAAGCCCTTGTAATTGAAGTTAAATATTTGAGCGGTAAGTATTACCTACTTGGGGAAAAATACGACATAAACCGTAGTAAGGAAAATGAACCTTCAAACACAGACAAGAATGATGTTAAGTGTGTCTCAATTAAGCCGAAGTCAAAACTAATATTCCAATTCACCCTTAACCATAGCCTTCTGTTGATTAGTCATTCGTGTATATGTACTGAGAAGGAAACTGCATATTTTTGGATGGGTTTTCCGTGCTCTGGTGACGACTAGTCATATTGTTTTTGTCTAATAAATTCATACTGTTTTCCATGACATTTAAAAGCCAAAGGTATAAAATATCTATAAGATAAAATATTACCATTTTTTTGTTCTTCCGGTTTGTTAACCAGCAGAGGTCAGTATGGACCTTCACTAAAACCCAAGACATCATGTTCGTAGGCAACTGTTAGACTGCTGATGGAGAGACTATGTTCATGTGAGGTTAACCAGAAAATGTTCAGTGAGTGCGTAATGTATTACAACCAAATCATTAGGTGGAGATTAGTTTAATGATTCACATGGGAGACAATTTTCCCCAGCTTGTCTGGAATAATGACTTTATTATTATTACTATTTAGCAATAGCCTGTCATTAAGTTTCTACCTCTCTGACTAAACTGAAATAACATTCAAATTAATTAAATTGCAGGCTCATGTTACACAAAAGTACAGCCTCAACAATTCCCTTTTGCTTTCTTCCAGATGCCTCAAGACTTGAGTGATTTTGCGATGGAAGTTTCCTGCCGTCTCAACACAGCAATGTCAGCATCCGGCAACCACAGCTATGGCCATAAGGGGACAAATATGGCACAGGTGCACATGTCCACAACTTTACTCACCCACACATGGCATCTGACGCACCCCAGCCTCAAATAACTGGTTTTCACGCAGCATTAAGCAGAAATACATCCAAGCTGAGACACATTTTCTTTAGCTAAAAACTCTTGTCTTTAGTCAATGTCCTGTGTGTCAGTGGAGTCAGGTTGGAACATCTGTCTTGTGTACCAGAAAGGAAAAGTCAACTGTTTGAGATGTAGGTCTGTGGTTTGGAGTGTTTGGGTTTTTGGTGGTTCGGGTTAGAAGTTCAACAGAGAAAGAGACGTTCAAGAGCAGCATGTGACACAGAGGATACAGCCCAGTCCAGTCTGCTGCCCTGACTCACAGGCGACATCCCGCAGTGAAGAGTAAGAGGCCAAGCAGTCGGCTGACTCACCCAGACCCCTACTAAACACTTAGCCCAGAGTGTGACTTCACTTTCTCTTAGCAAGATAACCTATGAGTCGACTTTTTTCTCTGAGCAATAACACGTCTAGTTCTGTGATGGTTTTACTAGTAGCACTTGGGGGAGGGAAAAAATACCCACAACAAGATTGACTGAGAGCAAGCTGACGTTACAGCCTCAGCCCCACATGAGAGTAAACGCAGACAGTGAGTGGGAGAGACAGTGTGGGAGGGAGAGAGGTAAGAGAGAGAATCTGGTTTGCTGGGAGAACGGAGGAGGGAAATTGCTGTCCTCTTGGGTGTACGATGCATGAGCGTGGGCTATGGAGGGGTCCTGAGAAAGTTAAAACAAACACGAATGGAGGAGCGCAGAGATATACGAGCAACCAGAGAAAGAGACAGATGAAGGTCAGGGGGAATGTGAGTGACATTCCAGGGTCGCGAGCCAGTGAATGATGAGGCCTCAGAGTGAGTGGAGTATATGTTACATAGGCCCAAAGCTGAGGTATTTATTTATTGTCCTGTAGCATGTACGACCACTGTGTTGGGAGTGTTTTGAACAACCCCCCTTTTAATCCACCCCTTTAGCCATCATGTCAGACACTGCCAGTATGTTGTCGAAGCTGAAATAGCAACAGTCTTGTCCCCCCCCTCTACTCCACTCTATCCAAATAATTCCCTAATGAGAGCATGACTTCAGGGGGTCTGTGGGGGGTCGCTCTTATTTAAACCATATGTTTTTCTAGCAGGCAGGACTTAAAACTTCAAGTGAAATGAAAGATAAAAAACCCATCCTCTTGAGCCCCACCCTTCCTGTCATTTCTTATTTCCTTCTTTGTTGCTCGTTCGTGATTTAGACATTTGGTTCCTCTGTAAGTCGGCATTTTTACAGCTGATAGTCTCTTTGAGTCATGTACGGATCTCGGGGATTGCTCACATTATACGGCAGCATTACGAAGTCCCTCCTCCACGTTCCAGTCGAACCTCCTGTTGATCGGTGTACCCATCATCCAGCATCCTGAAATGACACATTGAATGTTCACTAAAGTTATTTGCACTACAGGGGAGTGAGGCGCTGGAAATTCCATGTCAATGGAAAAAGAACGTGATGCATACCTGCCTAAAAACTCCGCTGCTGGCTTCACCTTTCCACATTAAAACCTCCTCTGTTTTCTCCTGCGTTTCTTGGACTTGTAACCAGTGTGGTTAGTGGATAGGGACGGGACGGGGGTACTGAAAGCAATTATGTTTATATTTTGTTGAGCGTCTGTTGACATTTCTTGTAGGGCTGTTTTAAGTATAAAGTAACCTATTGTTGCGTTCAGTGCCTGTCGTAAAATCAGCTGCTGTGTAAGTGCGTGTGAGGAGATTTGGTTTTACAAGAATCTGACTGAACAATTCAACTGATAAACAAAACACTTGTTTTTTATTTTGTTTCTTAAAGTCTAAATTTTGCCTTTAAACACATTCTAGGAAACTATGAAGCTCTTCAATGACACATTAATATAAACATGGTGCTCTTACTGAAGTTATTGAGATTTATATCTAACCCTAACCCTAACCCTAATAACCCTAAAAAAATCAATTATTTTCTAAGCTTAAATATATTGAATAACTATTTATATTTATATATAAGTATTTTGCTGGCATATGTATCAATGGGCAAGGTAAGGCACGTTTATTTAAATAGCACATTTCAGCAACAAGACAATTCAAAGTGCTTTACACAAGACAAAAGCAAAGAAACACATTATAAAATAAGACATTAAAAAGCAAAGTGAAGGTCAAATTTAAAAAGCGAAAACAAAATATATGAAGATATAAGTTCAGGTCGGGTCAGAACACTAAAACAGTATGCTGACTTTGTCTGCGGGTTCCAAACCATGAAAGGGTGTTCCCAGAACAACCTTTTCTCCTGTAAGGGATCCAAACCCTTGGAGTTGATACAGTCACGTACAGTTGAAAGCAAAAAATAGTTCGTTGTTTATTTAACCTTTGTGATAATTTTGGTTTTAATTATATACCTTTTTGTTTCTACATCGCTGAATGCAAACAACCCTTTTGTTTAGGTCTAAGTCTTTCTCTCCAATTATAACTCGTCAGTTACATTTTTGGCTGACCGCCGGGGTCAGCCCTACACACGGGTCTGTACTGACTGACTGAGTGGCGGTACTTTCAGAGCCGTAGAGAGAGAGAGTTGCGACATCGCAATGGCGGATCATGGAGCATACTGGACTTCCACCGACGCTACTCTTTCTTTACGGCTCTGGATACTTTGTTCGGGGAGTAGGCGGGGCTGCTCCTCCACTACTCCTCCGCTGTCCTCACCTACGTCCACAGCGCGCACTTGCTTTCAAACACGTCATCGGCCTCATAAGGACAGTCCCACAAAAGCGCACATTGACCTGATGTGGTCAGCCACATACTAAGTTTTGACCAAGTCTTGTTTCCTTAGTTCAGAATTCCCAGAATCTCTCGAGTCTCAGACCGAGGTTTTTGATCTGCGGGTTCCAAACCCTGAAAAGGTCTTCCCAGAACCTTTTCTCCTGTAAGAGTTCCAAACCCGTGGAGTTGTTACAATCACAGTTTTTGAAAACAAAAAAACTGCTTGTTGTTTAAATAGATTATACACAGAGGGGTTTGAGTTGTGTCTTGTTTGTTCCAGTCACAAAAACATTTTGATAACTGAAAACAGCTTTTTAAATCTCTAAAATGTGTCCTTGACTCACTCTCCTGTCCTTCATCTCACATTTTTAAATCCTTTTTGCTACCTGAACCGACTGTGAGTATGTTGGCTCATTTGTAGAAACTCAAACAGGCAGTTTAGACTTGAGAACTATACAATTAGGGTAGTTACACTAGCCACTGAAACCTCAGCTCCATACCTGAATGTAAGCCCACACACAGCCTGAATGTAATACATTCCTAGCCATGGAAATGTAAAGCAGACAATGGGAGGGTTTCTTTAATGGCTCCTACCCAGCAGTGCCCACCCACCCCTGATCCGCTGGCACCACAGCCTTGTTAAAGCACATTTAGAAAATGACCGACTAAACAGATAATTTGAATAAATAAAAACAAATTGCTACAGGAAGTGAAAGCAGCCCAGATTCCTAAAAAATTAGATTAGGTTGAAAAACGATTTTGCAGTATGATCTCAGCGTTTGGCACGAGTCTGTCCTTATTTGGTCATATCTTTGGATAGTTAGATAATCAGCCTTTTTGTATTTTCTGCTCATTTTCCTTTTGTTGTTTCTCTGTTTCTGTGTCATCAGTCAGGATTTCCACTGTCATCCGGATTCCCCCCACACACACTCTGCCTCCCATTCACATCTACTTTTGCAATCAGTCCCTCATTTATATGCTTTCTGTGTATCCTCCTTTCTGTCTCTTTTTCTCATTTGAAGCAGCATGAGTGTTTGATGTGTGCTGGGCACGAGAACAAGGGATCAGCTACACGCCCCAAACAGGAAATGAGAAATTCAAGCAAATAGACCCATGTCTGTGTGCCTCGGAGAGAAAGACAGAAACTCGCAGGGAGGAATGCAGATAGATAGAGCGGGGCAGACACTGGAGGAGGATGTGAAAGAGACACTGAATCAAGAGGCTGTAAATGTTGGAGGTGAAAAGGTTGTTACTGTTTGTGAGTGTGTGGAAAGAGAGAGAGGAGGAACACCTCCAGTATGATATTTATAGACAGTGACCACCCCAGACGCTGCTCTACATCGCCCAATGACATCACCCACTCACTGAACCCATCAAGGGTGACAAAACACTTTACTAACATGCGATCTCAACCTCAACTGAAAACATCTTTTCAGTGCTCATTTAAGCTGTGGAGGACACTTGGAGTTAGACAGCGCAGTATTTGTTGTCTTATTCAACCTGGAGGAAACACCAGCTTTGTGACAGGCTCTGCATCACACCCGTGTCCCACAGTTGAACTTAAGTGCCAGACAGCCACCCTGTAGCAGCAGAGCTCATAAAACAAGAAAGGGCCCTGGGATTATCTATCAAAGCGACAGTGGCAGCGCACTACCAGAGCAGTTGTGTGACCTTCTGCGGTCCTTTCATCTGGCAGTGCGGTTGTTGTTTTCACGCCAGTTAACGGTAGCGACGACATGTTGTGGCAGCTAGTTTATTTTACATCGCAGGCTGTGCTCCTACTGTTTATGAGCAATGAACGGCAGAGCGCGGCACACATGGTCAAGCTTTCCCACAGAAAGGAACCCGCATCATAAGTGACTCAGGATGTCTGGGTGCGCACACTCTGACCATTAGATGACTACGGGACTTGAAAGGGAAGCAGGACTTCCATAGGGCTCTTCAAACAAGGTGGAAAGAGAGACGGGCTGTTGAGGAAACCACCTCTCGTCTGAATTGTCTCAAGTGGTGTGAATAGCTGAGATCTGATGTGGTGAGACAGAAATAACAAACAAGCAAAGCGGCAGACAGACAACCGTCACACGGTTTCAAGACAAACACATCTGTCAGAGGAACAACATAACTTTCCCAACCTCTGAATAATCGAGGACACGCACAAACTGGGGCACAGACTCTTTGTAAGTCACTAATGAGACACTAAAGCTTTGCCATTTTACCAGCTGTGAGGCACAAATACAGAACCAGAAACCCTGCTCAGTGTCTGAAAATATCCATTCACACATACGCAGGCCATCCAGGATGTTGTGGGGGAGAGTTTCCTCTTCCTGTTGCTCTTACTGTTGGACTTTCCTGTCAGTTAGTATTAACTACTGACAGACCTTTGGGTGCCGTCCAGACTCATCCCTGAGCCTGTTTTTTATCTCTAGGGAGTCGATTCCTTACTGTAAAGTATTAGTTCACATCCTGTACACTTGGGTGGCCAGGCAGGCAGTCCTTGGTTCCCTCTGGAGCAGGCGGCTTCTCTGCACCTATTTGCAGTGCAGAGACCAGCGTGTATATGTAAAAGAAAACAAGGACCACACTGGCACAGAAACATGTGTTCATCAGGTGGTGTGAGCTTAAAATCAACCGCAGATACCATCTCCCTTACTCTCACTGGATTTCAGTGGAATGTGTTAGATGTTATGATCTCCATCTTCATCATCACCGTGGTCAAAAAGCTGATCACTCTGTTTGTCAAAGATTTCCCAGCTGACACCGGGGGAAGGCGTGCTGTGTGTGAAGCTCTCTGAGCCTTTGTGATTCAGCAGAGCCGGAGGGTCAGACTGTGCTGCCGATGCTCAGATACACTGGCTTGAATTAGAGCCCACTTTTGAAGTCTGGGTTCAGTTATACCTGTCCAGCCCTGTGTCTTTATTGTCAGTGTGTTGTGCAGATGTGTTTATATGTCCATTGTAGGTGTTTGAGTGTGTGTGCCAAGGATGTCGTCAAGTTGTATTTATTTGTTTGGTTCTTTAAATGGAGGCGAGGGGGGGCTTCTCACAGAGAAAGACAACCAACATCAATGAGACTAATTTAAAATGAATGCAATTAAAGAAGTAATGGGGACAGTAGAGCCCGACTGATATCTCTGTTGGCCGATATAATCTGAACGAGATGGGCCTATCCGTAACGCTTTATATGTTGATGTATTCAAATATAAAATCATTTGTTGTGCAAAAAACAATGCACTCTGACTCGAAAGTTTACGATTCTCACAGCACTGTCTACAGCACATGTAACAGAGCATTACAGCAGAGCAGGTGGTTGAAGTTATTAGAATTCAACATCTGTTAATGTTGTAGATAAAAAGTAACATATATATATATAAATATTTTATTCACTTATTTCTGTGCAACAACTGCCATACCCCTCACATGTCCAGGATCCTCAACACAAACTGAACCTGTCATACAAACATCCAGCCACACACACACCACACACCATACCTGAGTCTAATTTCTACTCCCAGACTGTAATGATATCAACACTTACACTTTCGTAACTTTTCTATACTATTGGTTTATTTTACACCAGTTCAAACCCCGGTTCGGGCAAGGTGGGCCTTTCTGTGCGGAGTTTGCATGTTCTCCTTGTGCATGCATGGGTTCCCTCTGGGGTCTCCGGCTTCCTCCCACAGTCCAAAGACATGCTTGTAAGGTTAATTGGTGACTCTAAAATTGCCCGTAGGTGTGGGTGTGAGTGCGAAAGGTTGTCTGTCTCGGCCCTGTGATTGACTGGCGACCAGTCCAGGATGTACCCCGCACTTCGCCCAACGGCAGCTGGGATAGGCTCCAGCCCCCCGCGACCCTGAACAGGATAAGCAGTATAGATAATGGATGGATGGTTTATTTTATTTTATTTTATTTTATTTTTTGGTTTGTTTGTCTGTTTGTTCTGCTTATCTGTTTGTTTGTTTTTTCTGTTGAATGTCACTATCTTGTTTGTCATGTTAATCCACAATCCAAAAAGTACTCAGGTTCATGTATCTCCTATTGTATTGTTCACTCGTAATTGTTCCAGTAATTACTTCCTTTCCAACACTGGTTAAAATCGCACAAACGGTGAAGAACATGTCACATGCAGTTAAAAAGGAGAGCAAAGCGAAAAAAAGGCCTTTTTCTCTCCTTGCTCATTAATGGCAAAAGATCTATTGTGAATGCCTCATCTATATACGTTCATGTATATGTATGCACACATGTGTGCATATAATTTGTCCTGCATATGTATGCACAAGTGTATTTGAATGTGTTCTCATGGGTGCACATGTATAATATGATTGCGTGTGAGCGTGCTTTGAATGGGAGGAGAAATGAGGAAGGATTGCATAAACCACACACATAATTTCACCCTGCTGCCCGCTCCCAAAGTGCCCCGATCACAGGAAATGGGTGTAAAGGAATGACTCAGCTTGCTTTGACCTCCACCACCCCCCTACTCCCTAACACCCCCACCCTCTCCTTCAGGGCTGCTTTAATTAGAAAAGCAACTCGTTTGTTTTTCTTTGTCTCAACACCCAGTCTGCCCCTCTCAATCACTGCCTTTTAAAACCAGCGCATCCCAAGTTTGCTGATGACTCATAGCTTTCTCCTCCACCCATCGCTCTCATGCACTCTCCCTCTCTGTGTGTAATACACTTGGCCTAGATTTCTGCCTTCAACGTAGCGATGTAAACAGATGTCACACAGACGTATGCCCTCACCCTACCTGCTCAGGTGTGCTCCACCTGTAGATCACTCATATCATGCTCAAACACAAGCTCCAACTATGACAGTGTCATGCGGAAACGTTTATGTATTCACCGTGGCTCAGTTGCTCAAGGCTAACACACAAACACACACATAAACACACAGATTCGTGCACCCATGCACGTACACGTACACAAACACTCACATGCCGCTTCAAAGGATGGCGTGTCATAAACAGAGGGACTGGGAAGGAGGAATGTGTTGTTCATTGGGGAATTCAGAGCCAGTGGGGAGAGGAAGGAGGGGTGGGGGCACACTGACCTAATGTCCCTCAGAGTGGAGGCAACAGAGGAGCAGGCTGCCAAGCCTCTCTCCCTGCTGTCATAACCCTTGTACGCCCATCAATATAGTCGAGAGCCCCACTGACACCAGAGGCCACAGATCACGGCTGACTAATCCGAAACAGACGCTATACCATGCTATCATCGAAAACCTAACACCTCCCTCACCTCACATTTATCCAATAAGAAGAGTCAGGTTACCGTGTGTGTGTGTGTGTGTGTGTGTGTGTGTGTGTGTGTGTGTGTGTGTGTGTGTGTGTGTGTGTGTGTGTGTGTGTGTGTGTGCATTCACAGGATGGGAAGATGATATTTCTTCCTGTCCACTGTGCCAGTTTAACGCAGTGTGTGTGTGATTTGTGAGTTTGGTCACACCTCTCTTAATTGGAGTCAGCAGCCTTGCCCCTGCTTTACTATGTGTGCGTGTCCATGCATGTGTGTTTTTTGTATGTGTGTGTGTGTTGTTAGTCAGTGTGTGTGTAATGGATGAAGTAGGCACTCGGATGAGTAATAGAGTGTGATTGAACTTCAGTTTACTCCCACTGGTGAGGGTCACTGCCTCGGTTCAGCAAAGCTCACTAAGGGGTTTACGGAGAGCTCAAGCCCCGCCCCCCTCTCCCAGCATGCCTCTGTGCCACAGGCTTCAGTAGCTACTTCAGTGTCCAAAATAGTTTACTATTCACGATGCAGTGCTTGAGGTTGTAGGGTTTGGCAATTGAACAAATATTTAGGCTACGGGAGAGCAGCTGAGTTCATCAGTTTTTTTTTGTTTTGTTTTTTTTGGAGGCAGTTTTTTTTCTAATCTTATTTTGCAACTGTAATCGCCTGCCTCTGAGAATTCAAGTCGGTAAATGATTAACCTGTGAAGCACAGTTGAAAGGTTGCACAAATAGAAAATGGCAGTTTGGGGTTCGCCCATATTTTACTACATAAATTATTTTTAAGTTCTCGTTGAACTGATAGCTGATAAGTCTTTTACAAAACAGGCCAGTGAATAAATTACAGTTAAACCATCTGTAGTGGTCAGTGTCCACTTGATTGGTGCTTTAAGCAGTTCATATAATAAATTAAGGTAGTTAAAGAGTGTATGTATAGTTCTGCACCCTAATCATTCGAGGGTGCAAGTGGAGGCCTCCTTTTTTTTTTTGTTGCCGCTGTACGTTTCTAAAAACTTACTTTTGTGTTGCTTTTGAATTCTGTATCACGACAAGCTTGATTGCATTTGATTAATATTTCATAGGTTAGCATTTTGTTGTGTTGGCTAATATAAGCCACCCAACCAGCAGAGTAAGTTAGGATTTATCAAACATCTGCCTAAATTGAGGAATATATATCTAGTTGGTTGAGATCAAAACAGAGCTAACAGAAGAGTGAATGAGACTCACATATGGTCACGAACACCGCTTTCCCACCAGAATTAGCGCGTTGACGCAGGTTTTTCATACCCGGGAAGATCCGCTTATAGATGTCGATTGTCTCTTTTCCCATTGCCAGTAGAGTATACTCCTGTCGGTCTCTTTTCTGCTGTGTCACCGTCTGACGTCACAAACGCGCCTGAAACAGGGTTATTAATCCCCCCAGGGATTAATAAAGTATTTCTGATTCTGATTCTGATTAAACAGTGAATATGTTACAGTTACTGATTCAGTCTGTTTATCAAACTCGGCGCAGACAAATTTGGAACAATGTTCAAGCGCTGCTCGGACGGAGACGGGTGGAATTTGTAGCTGAAATGATGAGGAGTGGCAGAAGTTACAGACAGAGCATAGCATCGCGTCGGAAAGGGGGCGGAGATTAGCGTGTCAACGTGGGTTTTGTGTTCCGATCAATGCCGATCGGAGCCGAGGCGATAATTACCCGGGTCTGAATGCCAATTGTAGCCTTGCCCACTAAGCAAAAAAGCCGGGTGTTTTTTGACCAGAGAAAGATTATTGGATGATGTTGTATCAAGGCCATCGCTCTGTCAGCTTGTTTTACAAATGACTCTGCCCCAAACCAAAACAAAAAAGGTTGATGCACAGTTACAATGGTTCTTATGTTCAAATCTGACAAGCCAGTGCAGTAGTAGATTATTATGCATTCATAATGGACAGATAACCCCAGAAAGATTTTAACAATGAAAAGAAAATTCACTTGCTCACATGAATTATGGGACCCTCAAAGCTCATCTGTTCTCCCCCCTCACATCACCATCACCCACTGGGGTATGTTTCCCAGTCGGGGTTGTGTGATTAAGCTGCTATTTATAGGCTGCCTGTCCTCTGGGTGTGGGGTCTACATGGTCAATGTTGTCCCTCCAGACCCCCGAGTCAGATCCTCTCTTCTGTTTATTACCCAGGGAGATGTTAGCTGTTTATAAGGAAAGATTCGTCCCTCTGTGTCCAGGGACAGAGATAGAGAGAGAGAGAAAGAGAGAGAGAGAGCGAATCTGAGAAGGAAGGAAAAGGAGGGGCGGTACCGTGAGAAGGAGCCAGTCCGGAGATGTAATTGGTACCTTTCCTTTTTTAGAAAACGTTTCTTACTTACTGAGGTCCAGAAAATGAGTCAGGGCGCAGCATGCTTTATAACCGCACTCAGACACTCTCACATGGTTTATCGTACTTTCCCTTTGTACTTTTTGCTTTGAAGGCTGTTTGAGTTTCTCCTCTCTCTTTGATCCTCCGTGTTTAAAGCTATGATGTTAGCTACTGGTTATGCACATGACAAAAGAGTGCAACAACCATCTGTTGAAAAGGACATTAAATATTCTCATTTGTGTTTTGTTTTTCCCCAGCGAATCTTTATTTTGTGGACAGAAGTGCTTCAACGTTTTAGCTTAATGGCTGGCAGGCAGAGGTGTGTGGTCTTTGATTCAATCTTCCCCCTTTCATTCACTGCCCCACATCTGTTTTCTGCCCCTATCACTTGCCTTGTTTAGTTCAGGTGACAACTTCAAAACGCCCTGGGAGTCTTCAAAGAGCTGGCAGGGGTTGACAAAAAGATGAGAGAGGAAAAGAGAGAAAAGAAGAGACAGAGCGAGAGATATGGTCGGCTTGCTCAGACTGTGATAAACATCTCGGCCTAAACTGCAGGTGTGAAGTGAGAAGGACGGCGGTATAGACAAGACAGGTGGAGAGAGGAAACTGGTCAACTTACTGCTGACTTTATGCATATTCAGCAGTGTTGCCTTCGAATGCTGCTCGGAAACAGTGAAACCAGAGGCTACAATTAATTGTATTCTCTAAAATGTAAATATCACTGTTGAAATCCAGGGTTGTTTATTCTTATTGAGCCAGAGCCCAGCTGTATCAAAAGATATATTTCCACACAACAGAAACTTTAAATTGAAAGTGTAACACATGAATGGAAAGTATTTGCAATTTCATGTTTGGACAATTTATTAAACTGGAAAAAAACACAAAACAGTTTTAACTGGAAGTAGGAAGCCATGTTTATTGATGTGTGTGTGTGTGTGTGTGTTAGTGTGTGCATGCACACAGGTTCAGCACCTGCAGCAACAATAGCTTTGAGCAGCTGTGTGATTGTGAAGCAGAGCTGAGCAGCAGCAGGACACCAGTGTGTTATTACGGTCACAGTCAGCTCTGTCTGAGTCCGCAAGAATTACACCAGGACGCTTTACTGCTCCACTTTTAATGACCGGTTGTGGCAAAAGATCAGTGGACATACAGTATAATTGCAAATGTCATGGATGTTGTAATAAGACAGAACCCAAAATAGCATTTTCAGAGCAGCAGGGGCGAATCAGCTTACATTTGGCATGATCAGTTTTCATTGTGCCAGATTGTGAAACGTTTTCAGGCAGCAGTACATGAAAGAGCTTTTCAATTTTTTCTGCAGATAAAAGATGAAGCTCAGCACATGGATGCAATTAGAGGGCCAATTATGTCAAAATTGAATGACTTATCCGCTGTGATGAAGTGCAACAAGAGAACAATTTTCTTGTTACTCATGCTGTCGTATGAAAGTCGGCACGTGGATTGCGTTAGTGGTAAAACAACACCTGCTTGACCTTGAAATGCTGCAGGCATCCGCCTTCACTCGTCTCTCTTGTGTAACTCTCGGGTGCCCTTTTTTTCTCTTAGGATGGAGCATTTTCTGGGATGTGCTTTAGTCTGTAGCGGGAGGTGTCAGCAGTTTGTTCCAGTCCCATAAAAAGCCTGGGGGCTCAAGAGGAAGCAGCTGCTGAGAAATGAACATTGGTTAGAAGGACAAGCCTACTTGAGTTTGACTTCCCCCTGGGACTGTTCCATCAGCACTGTGATAGATTTATGAGCCTCTTGACATCTACGCACTTTGTTTGGTCATTACAGCGAAAGTAAAACAGGTGGAAGTTCAAGCATTTTTAGAAAGAAATTTTAATGATCTTGACTCCTTCAACAAAACGTGTGCTTCGCTTGCTTTGGTTCGGTAATGATCCTGTTTTGTAGGAGAAAAAAACCCTTTAACATTCCAATTACATTCACCCTGGCAAGATAAAACAGCACATATTGTGCCTCAGCACCATTAAATATCAAGACCTGGCAGCGGATCAGTCTGAATCATTTTGAGAGATGAGACAATTATGTTGATCATGTTTCATTTGACTTTGTTTATGCGCCTTCAGAGAGCGCTCTCCAAACAAGCAGTGTCTGTGTTGGCTCTTTGGAGGAAAATTCCTGTGCTTTCCACAGGAACCCCGGGTAACATGACCAGCTTTGGAACAAGATAGCACAGATCGCTGTCACCTTGTTAGCAGCACAAGCATCCCCCATACCGCTCACTAGCACAAAGCTTATGTAAGGCATTTGACGTTGATGTGCTTGAGCATAGCTGTGTGTCAGTGGGTTCAGTGTTTTCATGTGCATGTGCACAGTATGTGTGTTTAATTTTCCATGTAGTCACTGCCCTTAAGTCTGGGACTTACCAACGGGTCTGGACCTGCTCTCCTCACTTCCAATACACCCTCGTGGGCTGCCAGTAATCCCTTGAGTACTGAGTGAGAGGGGTGGGGCTGGCAGGGTGGGGGTGGATGAGGCGCTCGAAGATAGATAAAAAATGTTGGTATGGAGTGCATCTTTACAGGTAGAGGCAGTGCCAAGAGCGGGGCTGTGTCTGGGAATTCTAGCGTTGGCTTAGCTGACGTTGAAGTCCAGCGAGGCCCGCTGCTCTTCTTCAGTCAGTCCGTAGTCCTCCAGAGTAAACAAGAATCCACTGCCTGCCCAGAAATAGACCACACGCACCTGGCATACACCACGCTTTTCCACTGGTAGATCTCTCCTGAAATTGGACAGTCAATGCTTAGTGCACAACCTAGTTTTATAAAAGTTGCTGCTAGAAGCATGATGTGTACGCTATGCAGGCTGATGGAGGTACCCTCAGCTAAGGAGGAGAGTCTTTGAGTAGCCTCGTACAAAAGTGTAGGCGCAAATGGAGGTGTATATGGGTCGAGGCTCGGTACATCAGTTTTGTACTGCAGCCTCAAACTACATCAGACTGCACTCAGTATACGACTAAATGTTTTATACAAAGTAAAGTTTGTTTTCAGCAGGGTTTCTAACACGGCAACAGTAACACCATGAAACCTTTGTTTATGGTTTAATGGGAAGAACAAGACTGAACTGCGTGTCGAAATGGTGATGGCATTCGTGTCCAAAACACGGTAGGTGTGTTCCAGTTTTTTCTCCTTACGTAAAAAGGTTCTCTCCCTTTGCTGTAATTAAAATGCACACACAAACACATGCATGCACTGACAAGTGAACTACACACACATCCACCTACACAACAGCGCTCTCTGACAAGTGGAAACATTTCATGTGATTTTATTTGGCTCATAAAAATCTTCCACTCCGATGTGATAATTTAACATCAATGTTTATTCAAATGTTTTTAAATATTTACAAAGGCAAATTAAAAAATGGTAAGTGCACTATGAAATGTGATAAACTGTCAAAATGTGTGTATGGTTTTATTCCTAAAACAAGTAACAGAAACTGAATTAATTCTTGAGCTGTGCAAAAAGCATCACACTTCAGTTGAAAGTAAAACAATGAATTTCCCTAATTCTCTATGGCAGATAACAGGAAGAAAAACAGCAAATGTGTGTGTATAGAGTCTGATCGGCTTCCCTATAACCAACACCACAACCACATCCCCCGACCCTCACCACCTTAAGACAACAGGCTGCCTGTAAATCCTGACAGGGAGACAAACATGGTGTCATCACTCTCACAAACACTGATATTACTCATGGCTTTGACAGCACGGGCGGTTTCATAAGGACAAGCTGACAATCAGTTATGGACACAAACACAGTGACAAATAAGCATTGTATAAATCACGTGGGTTGTAAAACAAACAAAGCATGTAAGAGTGATGGACGGTTCCTGTGAAACGTTGCTCAGTTGGCTGAAAACTCCAGCCTCTCAGTCAGAGGGAGTTCCCCCAGGTCGGACTGTCCCTGCGGTTGTCTGCTGTCCTTTATGGTGTGACTCTCTCCAAAAACACCTGTGGCATTATCTTCCAGGAAAACCCCAACAACCACTTAGCACCTTTAACTATGACCTCTTCGGGAAGATGATATGGCAAACAAAAATGCCCCACACGATCATTATCTGTGGAAAAAGTTCTTCCTTTGAGGTCATTTGGTCCTCAGGTCCTTTGGCATCTTTTATCCACCTGTTTATTGTAAATCATTTTAGGCCTTTTTCCATGTCACACTTTTAAACATGTGTATCACTTCTTTACAGATCTGTCCCTCTAACAAATAAATAAATTCATTTCAAGACAGATATTTGTACTACTGCATGGAAAAATATATACAAAATACAATCTACAATATCTATATAAAGTAGTTCTTGATTTCATGTGCGTTCAACGTAATAATGGCAGAGAGGAAAGGTGGACCGCAAAGATCCAGGTGTAATACTTTGTTCCTCATGTCCACATTATTGTCGTCCTCTTTATCTCTGCCACATACTCCTCTCTGTGGTCTCAAACACAACTTCGTCCTTCTCTGTGTGTTCGAGGGGAGGCAGAGCGAAGTGCCATGCTGTATTTTTAGCTACACTTGCAGGACTTCACACTCATATTGGACAGCTGCTCCACCTGAAAGTGAAAATCGACAGTAACGTGATAAATCATCTGAAAGTGTTGCTTTCACATACAACGTTTCACCTCAGAATGAGGGTCGCTCGGCTGCGGTATAGATACCTTGTGTTGCCTGCCCACATAGTAAAGGATTGGCAGAGGCTCCAGCGCCTGAGGGACACAGCAGGGCTGTGCAGAGGCTCCCGGGTTGTGATGCTTATACAAGGCCAAAATCTGTAAACAATTATATGAGGCAAAGCATGAAAATCGGCTCACAACTTCGTCTCCAGCATGACATGAGCCAAAGCAATTCCAGGACTCAAGGGATTAACAAGTTTGAGTAATGAAAGTGATGTTGTTAACATGAAGCTAATAGCCACAAAGTGATGCTTCTAATACAGTCAGATTTTTAATTAGACATTAATTCATGCACAACCTTACACGGTTTAATTTGAAACAAAGAATTGAGCTGAATGCTAAGTCAACGCTAACATGCTAACTTTTAACAAGCTTAGTTAATTGTGTTAGCATGCTAGCATTGATCTAACAATCACTAAACAAAGTACGGCTTAGGCTGATTGTAGTGCCATCAGTATTGGTTTATAAGCAGTGTGTTTTGTTGGAAACCAGTGGATAGTGGTGCCAAGTGAAGAATCAGTGAATCGACACAGTTGTTAAAATTCATCCTGAGGTGGGGCATGAATGTCGGAACCAGGTGTAATATTGATTCATCGAATAAGCTAAATCATGTGCATGACGTAATAACATAATTTCAGTTACATAGTCAGCGTTATCAGGAGCTTTTGTTAGACTTAATGGTTTATTGCCGTAACCAAACTGTGACTGTTAACCACATGTTTGTTCAATAGGCCCCTCGCAGGGACCCTCCAGCATTTACATATGTATTTCTGGAGTCATGAAAATCAACCTATTCTGTCTTGAGCTATGAGGACATGGTAAATGCATCACTTTCAGCTTGAGCTGCCGTACCTCTGATGTCATTTGCTTTGGTAGTGAGGTGTTGCACAATACCTGAGAATATTTGTTTTCGGCATTCCAGATGTAGGTGCAGGACCCCATGCAGTAGTTGGCATGATAGCCTGTTGGCTTATGTATCCACTTCCAGCCCAGATCTTTCCTGAAGTCGATGTACAAACTCCGCACGCAGCACGTCTCTGTCTGGCTGCATGAGAGAAAACGGGGAATCAACTTTTAAACTGTGATGAGACGGCTTTAAGACTTTAAGAACATAGTTGCTGTCGAAGGTACATTTTCAAAATGAGTCGGTATCAAAGCTGCACTGAGGATAGTTTGAATATCATGTTGAACTGTGTAAAGTTTAGCTGCATTTGAGAAGTCTCTACCAATATAAGCAAGACCCCAAAGATTTATTCTGTTTACCTCAATGAAGGTCTGGTGTAAATTACAAACTGTCTCCTAAAAACACTGAGCCAGTGCGGCTGTGGCTCAGAAGGGAAAGTGGGTTGGTGGTTTGAACCTTCCCTTCTCATGTTCCCCTTGAACAAGATACTTAGATCCAATTGCCCTTGATGGCCAGGCCAGGCTTCCTTGCATGGCAGCTCTGCCCTTGTGTTCGTGGCTGAATCAGAGACACATCGTTCATCCTACAAGCAGTCCAGTTAGCAAAGAGCTATTGACCCCGGACTTGTCACATGGGTAAGCCGTGGAAGTTACAGTGTTCTGCTTTCTTTTTAAGCTGCCATAGGGTGAGGTTGTCTGGTGCATCTTCTCAAATGTAAATGAAATAAAATACTGTGAGTAGCACAGTGCAGGTTTGCTTACGCTGTACAGGTATCCTTGTTGTCCGTGGAGCGTTTTTTGCGCGAGGTGAGGTGGCTGCTGACGTTCTGAGGGATGGACATGGTCAGGATGTAGGGCGGTTGTTGCGTCATCATTTTTAGCGTTCCTATGTCTCCCCTATCTTTCGCAATCCCAGAGATGGTAAAACTGAAGCCTTTGTCATCACTGGTCTGGCCACATTCACAGAACAGCCGAAGTTGGAAACCCTGCTCGTCGTCTGGTAAGACAGAAAATTATAACATTGAGACATTTAAAACCGGTTTGTTATTAAGATAAATGTAGTCTAGGAAACTTGAGCTACACAAATGGATGAAAATCATAGCAGATCAATAACTGAAGCTCAATCATCTCACCGGTCCCTTTGAGCCAATCCTGCAGAGTCTCTGTGACGTCGAAGGACAGCCATTTGTCTTTCCTCTTGTTAGTGATGAAGCGGGAAGCGAGGTAGCGAGCCGAGGTGCCCACACCCCAGTACAGCTCCACCCGCTGCTCATCGACTATATTGGTTTGCTTGATGAGCATCCGTAGCTCCGCGTTGGTCAGCAAGCGGTAGTCCCCAACACTTTGCCGAATCTCAGAGATGTTGAAGAACATCGGGATGTTTTTGGATTTCTTGTTGATCCCGGTGTTATTTTTACCTGTGGGATTTAAAACACACAATTAGGAGATTTCATCAACCCATTTTGGACAAGCAAGTCCAGGCTCGAATTAATCTCAACGGATGTCCTAAAGGCATGTCATGTGATCTGGTGTCTCCAACCAACCTTATCCATAACAAAAGGAAAGAGAATATAAACACTGATTTAGGACTTTTCTTGGAGGCACACCTGTGTTGCTTCTCTTCTCTCTTCACAGTTCATGCCTTAATCTGTACCAGGTTTGTGATAAGGGAGCAATATTTATGAGGATGAGAAGGACAGGAGCAGGACTGACAGGCTCTGGTTCTAGTGTGTATTTGGTTGGCAGACCAGAATTTCAGTCTATAAAATGAATCACTTTGAAGTTGCAGCTAACAGCTAAAGTCACTTTCAGACTTTAGACTGATTGGGAAATCGTTGATTTCTGTTGTTTTCGGCTACAACATTTAAAGATATCCAACTAAACAAGGTGGTTGGACGAATCCTATGTTCTAGCTGTATTAATTTTATGGCAGCGTCTGGTCGTACTAACTTAAACCATTACCAACATGAACTAAATGAACCTACTAACTTGCTGTAATACTTTTACACCACAGGCATGGATTGTCTCTGTTTCAACTATGGTAATGTTGATTTAAAGACCAGCGGCAATTCTTCACAAAAAATAGTATAAGCCGAGCTAATTCTCTTCTCTTTATTGTTACGAGCACCCCATACACATCAGGACTTCAATCGATGTACGCAATGCAGAGGTTTCCTATATACTTGAAAGATTATGATTTGTTCCATACACTATTGTTCTTTCTGCAATATCTCTTATTGTCAATTTGTATGAAGAGAACATGACAGAGGCTCAAATTGGTGCTTTAAGGAGACAATTAATGGGCTTCAAAGAATTAATGGATGGTCCTTAAAAGTTTGTGTTCTCCACTAACCGTTTACTGCATCACGTTTTTCATAAACTTCATGAAAAGTTCTTTCATAATTCCACACACGTTATAAACCGAATAGCCAAATTTACAGTGTTGCTCAATAATCTTGACTGCAGCCAAACCTTCATCCATTCCAGCTGCTGTAAAAATGACCAAAAAGAGTGTTTTGTTTTCTTACAGTATCCCTGCCCATGTTTGCAAATTTTATTCCCGAGCCTGCCCATATCATGAGAACATTCCCCATGCAGAGCCTGATAGAAACCAGAACCAAGCTACTGAAGGCTTTACACCATAAATCAACCAGCGTAACATTACAAAGGATTAAGTCGGATGAAGACGTGCAAAGATAAGTGCAAAAAGGCCGAGCATTGAGTGCAAAACACTGTGTTGCAAGAGATAGCAGGAGGAGGTGTAGAGCGGGGCCTTGTAACAGGATAAATGCAAAGAAAACAGCAAAGTGAAGAATGCACTCATGACTTCAATTCACAGTTGTGAGGGTGTGAGTGGGAGTGCAGAGAAATCGGAGATGTGTTTGAATGGATCCTGGGGCTGGCCCAGGCCCAAACCTTCTACTCTGCCTCAGCCTGCCAGAGCCGGGATTCTCCGCTCTCAAGTCCAGGAATTACTCTCTGACAGCAGCCGCAGCCTCGCATACTTTAGCTGCATAGTTGATTCAGGCTGTACCAGGATCCTCTCCATGTCACTGCTGCTTGTGTATCGCATACCAGTATCACCATCTGTGTTGTTACATAGGTAGTGTTTCACCCGCTGCAGCGAGGCCAAACTGAAACTGAAAAGAGCTGGTGTGGCGTGTAAAGGGAAATGAGATGACATTTTACTGGTCCCACCCAGAGCACAGTCAAACGTTCGGTTGTAAGAGCATGAATGGAAACACAGAGCATCAAAACAGTGTACAGTATGTGTAGAGCAGTGAACTGGCAAACGTGTACCAAGCAACACCAAGCACGGAAAGTCATCGTCTCAGGCGAGTCTGAGTAAACTGAGATAAATGTGTGAAGGGTTAGAGAAGTGTTTACGAAACAGGAAATCGTGTCAGTTCCCCAAGAAGCACATTGGCTACAGCTCTATAATCACATCTTTGATTCTTATTACAAATAAGCACAGCTTGCATCATCTCTGGAGCCATTTCAGCAAACTGCTCGTGTGATCAAAATACAACACGTTAAGGGAACAAAGTGTTAAACTTCTTCCCCATGCTAGGTTGAGAAAAGGCCTCTCTCCTCCAGATAGGTGCAAAGATAGCACCCCAGCCTGTGTACTGACATGGGTGTGGGGGGGATTTGTGTGTTGAATCAGGTAAGCCCGGGCCAGCTGTTGTGACAGGTAGGGAGACAGCTCTGTAATTACCAGTGGGAGGAACGAGATTCCAGCAACAGCCTAAATATCTGCCTCCTTCGTATGCTCAGCTCCACCCTCCCACAGCCCACTCGTAGATGTCTCGTTCCCCCACCTCACCCTGTTTCACGCTGTCCAGTCCATGTTCGCTTCTCCATTGCACGGTGGTTCCAGCTTCATCTGCTCTCTTATAATTACTCCAGAGCAGTGAACTCATTTAATCCTGAATGGTGCAAAGTGGCTGGTTTCCAGTGGAGGAAAGCATTTCCTCTGTAAACAAGCTGAATTATAGTTGGACCACTACCATGTTAAATAGCAGAGGTGAATTTATGTGGGTTTCAAGGAAAGGATGTAACTGCTAACTGGCTGAAGGAATTTAGGCTAATTCGCCACACAATTATTATGATGGAGACTAAAACTTTTAAGGGCCACAATGTTCTGCACACAAATATGCGTCCCTGTAGGCTGTTGTAGGGTTTCCTGAGAAGTGTGTGTTGAACAATAAAAGAACCACAAATTGGAGTAAGGAGGAGGATTGTTAATGAATATGAAAATAAAACTTGTTCTCCACTTGGATTCTGGTTTTAATTGCAGCTCTCTCTTTGTTTTCACAGAAGCACATAAGCTGGGTTGTCTCCCACTCCCCCTTATGTGTTTTTAATTGCAAAACATTTGTTGCTAGGCCTGCACACGTACGCTTGGCGATCACCCTTTCCAAGTGTGTGGAGGGTGAGTCTGTTTAAGGAACTGTGCTGAATGTTAAGACAGGGGATGGTTCTCTTCTCTGGCATTCCACAGAGGTAGGAAACACATGCTCCCCATGGGCACTGCTTGCACCGGACCTGAGTCAGTGGCCATCAGCCTTGCCTTCCTTCCTGCCAAGCTGCCCCGTCTCAAACATGCTGCAGGCACGCTGATAATAAGCTCAGGAAACCCGGCAGGGAGAGGAGCGAGAGGGAAGGAGAGAGAGGCAGAAGTAGGCCTTTGTATGGGCAGAGAGACTTGATTATAAAATGTAAACTTGGAGGTCAGGGAGAAAAAGATATGATGGAGAACAAGTGAAAGGAAAGTAAGGGAGAACCCGATGCTCAAATTACAGGAAACCCCCTCTGCCTGCGGCAGAGAGAAAATGAAAGAGAGGGAAGGAGACAGGCTGAGGGGTGAAAGAGTGCATCTCATTTCTTCTCTCATCTCATTTTCTCTCCTTTTGTTTTCATCATACATGCCCTTCATTTTAAAAGTTCTATTGTTCTGCTCTTTGCTCTGCACGCTCCTGAGCACCGTCCATCCACTTGCGTCTTTCTTTTGAAGCGGTGGATAAAAGAGGGATAGTGTGGATGCCTGCCTGATAGGGTGAGGAGTATAGGCATGTAGAGAACAATGGAGCAAAGAAACCAACTAAAAACAAATCTGTTTATCATAACAGTTTGGGAGTCATTGCACAATTACAGCCAAAATCCATTTGGCTGAACAAACCGCATGTGCAAGCTGGCCAAACAAACAGCGCTAATAAAGCAGTAAAAATGCCATGGATACCACGAAAGCAGCAAGCATCAGGCCAGATGCAACGCACAGTAACACGTAACGTATGTGATCTCTGAACTCCTCATGTTGCCTGAAGATGTTGGGTGGAGATCAGAAGGGGTACACATGTTGGGGGAATTTATGGACCAGATTGGAATTGACACCAGCCATCGGGCAAATTCTTAATTGGAGATGTAGCCATTTTGTTCTTTTCTATCTCAGTGTGTGCTTTGAGGTTTGTTTACGGTCAACTGTGGGGGGCCAACAAACAGAAAAGGTGTCATAGAACTTTGTGTGTTTTTGGTACACTTTATAGTTCTCAATTATAAGGGCCCCCGTTGTTTCAATTTGCAATTTTTAATGTGAGATGTAATAATGACACTTTCTCAAAGTGGAAACAATCTGAATCTTCTGCATCTTTGCTTCCGTGTGTGTGTGTGTGTGTGTGTGTGTGTGTGTGCCTGGAAATTTAGGAGCATAAATCAGCCATACTATTACTTGACATTATTTCTGTTGTAGTTTAGCATTCAACAATTGCCTCTATTATTAACAGTGGGTGTTCATGTGCGGACAGTACATAACTGGTGTGTTGCTGAGTTCTGGTACTCACTAGTCATGTTGAACTTGTGCAGCACCTTGGCGAAGTACTCCTCCTCCTCCTGTTCAGTGGAGATGTCAGTCTGGACCTCAGTCTGCTGCTCCTTCAGCATCTCCTTGGTGCTGTTGTAGAGCGACAGCAGGGTGCTGGGGATGTCCTCCTCATCTCCCGCCTGATCTGGCTCAGGCTCTTTTGGCAAACGCAGTTTGCTAAGGATCTGGCTCCTAATGGCCTCAATGCGCTTTTTCTTCACCATCTCCAGGTCCAGAGTCTTACATGTAGACATCCCACTTACATTACCCACTGTGTACACAGCCATGAGGAACAGAAACACCAGCTTCATGGTGCCAACCTGTCTTTCTGCAAGCACTTCTGTACTTTGTGTCTTAGCAAATCCTCCCTCACCTTTTCTCTCACTGCCTGCCTCGGATAGGGGACGCTTAGGGAGCAGTGAATCACTGTGGAGAGGTGTCAGTGACGCAAGGTGTTTACACACGGCAGAACAATTAAAGCAGTGTGGAGAGTCCAGAGAGTTTAGGACGGCTGGTGCCCCCGCTGTCGCTGCTGCTGTGAAAACCACCTAACACTTGTGTCCTCTTTGCATAGAAGCAGGTGGAGAGAGTCCCAGTGGGTAGACAGACATGGAGTGATGAGCCAGCCTCTGACTCAGCCACACAGGTAACACAATGACGTCTCAGGCGCTGAAGTGGGTCCAGAGCGGAGCTGTCAAAAGCTAACAGAGCCCAACTAAACATTCACACAGACAGCGCCCTCAGGAGACCTCTACAGCACCTGACAGTCCAAAACAATCTACCAACACTCAAATACTCAACAGAGCTGGTTCTGTACTCACAGAACAACGTGTGGTTGATATGATTTCAAGCCTCCACCCACAATATTAAATTGAATCCTGTCCTACTTGAAGCAAGTATATATTTGCCTCCACGTGTCAGATGTATTGCTCACCAGGCAGTCTCTCTTTACATGCCCCCAGAGAACAACCGAGCGAATGTGGAGAAGCTGTGTAACACTCAGCGAAATGAAGAGTGCTGTTGGCAAAGCCTGACTTACTTAATATCTGAGTCCAACACTTTTCAATGCCTCTGTTTCTGTCCTCTCTGAGCCACAAGGTCCCTTCACCCTTCACTCGTGGTTCTCTTCATGTGTTTGATGTCAAATTGGCCCTCTCTATAAGTCTCCAAGGAAGACAAAATTGCAGTGATAAGTCCTGAGTGCTAAGTGGAAAAAATGGCCTTCCTATTTCTCTGTTTTTGAAGTTTGATCAGATGACCTCCGGCTTCCTTTACAGCCCAGATAAAACTCTCAGGGGCTTTGAGTGGGTTCAGAGCTGATCCAATATCCTCGGTGCAGGGAAAGAAGAATAATGTAGTATTCAAGAACCTCACTTATTCTTCAACAATCGCACATTTATGCAGCACAACGTTAAGAAATGTCCCTGTAGGAAAACATCTGATTGACTTGTAACGCTCTCCACTCTGACTACCTCTTTTTAGCAATAACAGCATGTGATCTGTGTACAGCTGCAGTTCACCAAAAACTGCTTTCAACACCTCAGGTTGATTCCTACTTCACCAAATACAGAACAACAGCTTCTGTGACTGTATCGTCATTCTCAAACACAATGATATGATGTTATCATCAGATGTTTTATGTCTGTGTTTAAAGCCTGAGATGAACGGCTCCAGCAGAGATGCTATCAGTAGATAAATTCACAGCCTTCTGTCAATCAAACAAAACAAAAGTTTGACACACCTTCTCTTTAAGTGAGTGTAGCATCCAGACACAGCAGCAGCAACAACAGCAGCAGGAGTAACAGTCCCTCTTAGCTCACACTGTTTTTGGGAATCGGATTGAAGTCTCGTCTCTGTCCTCTCTTCCCTCTATCCATCCACCGGTTTCACCTCATTTGTGCCCTCAGAAGCCCCTTACCAACTTCCCTATTGAGTCTCCTCTGACACAACTCCCACTTCGCACCTCTATTTAACTGCCTGTCTCTCTCCCTTTCTCCCTGTGCGCTCCCTCTCTCCCGGTGCTTGTCAGAGCTTGCTGGTGACAAAGTGATTTGTGGGAGCTCCGAGCTCAGCTAACTTTTCTCTAGCTCTCACTCGCTCTGCTTCTCTCTCTCTCCCCCCCTCTAACCCTTCTCTTTTTTTCTGGTTCCTGTTACTCGTCTAATAGAGCGAGGAGCTCTCCGCCCAGGAAATGAGGGTAACGGCCGCAGTGTAAAACATCTGCTGTTTAACAGAGCTCTGCTGCCTGCCCTCTGTCCACATCAGGAAGCCAAGAGCTGAACACGCTGAATAGCTGACTTTAGAGGCACCAGCTCTTTCATACTCAGTGGCCTGTCTGCCACTGAGGCTGTGATGACTGACATGTCAACAAGCCCTGCTTGGCACCAATGTCTCACCACACTGATAGCCACATTTACCTGGTGGCTGTGAAGGTGAAGAGCAGCCAAGCCAAAGAACTGAGACACTAGCTGGTCTAAAAGTGGAACAGTGCCTGGGCCAACAGGGTTGGACTGTGCGGTGCACTGTCCCGGGTCTGGGTGCTTTTTTAGAGGTTAGATTGTGTATTTACAAAAGGCCGGCTAGACTTAAACAAACCAGTGATGCTTTCATTTCGTCTCCGTCTGAGCGATGAATCAACAGGGAAGTAACATTTGTAATTTACAATAGTTCAGTCTTTATTCTTGGAAATTTGGGGGTTTGCCCAAATGTGTTTCCAATAAGTATCTATTGTCTTGTATTCAATGGAAAATCTTTGAAGAATTAGCCATTCATTAAACACTGGCAATTAAATATGACATTTAACACGAGGAAACTAAAGTCAAAAGTCCCCAAACAATACTAGCAATAACAACAGAACAATGACAGAGAAACTACAAATCTTTCCACAGTGCCAGCTTCATTGTTTCTTTGGTTGCAGTTAATAATAAGAGGCGGAGATCAAAATGAGTGTGGCTGGCGAATATCAACAACTTACTGTAACTTGTCGTGTGTTGGTCTGTAGCAGCTTTGATGGGTGTGCACTGCCACCTAGTGATCAGAATGCTACAACAACAACTTTAGTGTCATCAGCCTTGACATTATAATGAATAGCTCATTTATTTCCGATCAGCATTTATAATTGTTTCCCATTATATTCCGTACAAATATAGACAACCATTAAAACAGTAGCGTGTGTGAGACAGAGAAGGGTCCCAGCAGATGTAACATATCTTCTTCCTGTTTCATTTTGTCTGTGACATTAAAAAAGATTTTCCTTTTTCACAACAAAGATGCACAATGTGAGACAAATAACAGGCATCTGAGAAATTGAAAACAGAGACAGACAAACAGACCTTGTGCTAAATTTGCTAGCCAACGAAGGCTTCTTGTCGTGCAAATAAAGCATAATTTCTTCTTCTTTGATCTTTAAAAAGAAAATGCATGGACCTTTGAAAACGAAAACCTCTGTGCTCTCCTGACCTCGTACAACCAGCACATCTTACCAAGTCTGCCTTGGGGTATTTCATACCCTTCACCACAGTGCCTCCCTGCCAGCACCTCATGGTGTCTGTGTGTCTCTGAGTGCAACACGGTCTGCTTTCCCATCATTCACTGTGAGGTGCTAAATGATTCTTGTGTGATTGTGTGGAGAGACCCATAGAGCCGTGGCAAACTCCAAAGTCTCTGAGCCAGACGAGCTGGAGGGAATAAATATTCACAGTCAACAGAGAGAACAGTTAGCCTACAAATCATGCTACCACATCAGGGTTGGTCCTGCAGACACTTCATAAATGTGACAGACTAACACGATGCTGACTTCGCAACTGGTAAAGCTGTTGGTCAGATTGGAGTGAGGCCTACAGGTCATGTATTTAAAGACCAGCACTGGTGTATGTGCAGGAAATTAATGTAAACTGTAATATGAGGTATGTTCCTATTTCAGTGCATTATAAGTAGAAGTAAAAAGAAGCACTGAGATCCTTAACTCAGGTAAGAGTATCAGCCTAAAAATACCAAGTCCTGCATTTAAAATCTGGAACTCATGGAAAAATATATAAGTGTTAAAAGAAAAATGAAGTAAGAAGTATCACAACTATAAGTCCTTGTTATGCAGCTGAATGGCTGTGGTCAGTGCTACATCATTACATTATTATTGCATAAACATACAGTGAATTTCTGTTGAAGACGGTGAGATCCTCTAAATATCTTTATATGTATAAAGTGATTTTTGAATGTAGAATCTTGCAGTTGCCGTACAGTAATTTTTGTAAGTATATCACTGAAAAGCTATAAATACATAAAACAAATTAATATTGTGCCAGTGTCTATCCTCGTCTATTTTTACACACTTGCTTTAGTTGTAAACTGACATGGGATGGTTCAAAGTTTTTATTACATCAAGGTTATTGATTATGTTTCCGTCCTCTATAGGCATACTTCCACCAAAGATCAGAAAATGTTTACGGGACTTTGCATCTGCCCCGTAAACATCATAATGTACAATAAAGAAACATAAATATAAGTTAGTTATTTCAATATTAGTCCCCTTATTAAAGCCAGAACAAACAAATTGATAAGGAACAGCGTAGTCTTCCTCGTCACCTGTCGTCCAACTGTTGCCTTGGTTTCAACGCGCGTGTATTCGCATGCGTGTTTCAACTTCCGTAGCCAGCTTTGTGAATTGGTGTCCCGAGTGTGTGTCGTACTGTTGCCCTTTTCTGCGCAGTTTCTAAAGGGTAAGTTAAACGTCGTAATAAAAGGCTAAGTATTTCTTTGTTACTGAAAATACGAGACGTCGTTTCATTCGTTTTTTTTAATGAAGACTTACTATAGTTAGTGGACTGTGCTGAAGAGGGGCAATAACAACAGGAGGTTACCAAGGTAGCGACGACGCACAGGACGAAGAGACGGAGGAGGGAGTGAGGAACACTAGTTGTAGCAGAGAGGGACACGGACCTTTTGAGGTCCTTCTGTAGATATATTACGTGTTGACGTTATGTATTTAAGCCTTAAGAGACCCAGAGAAGTGGCTGCGCACGCAGACATGTAGCTTTGCGGACCTTTGATGGACTAAACACCCACAGACTCGCTGCTGACTTGTCGATGAAGACCCTTTACGATTCTGGACAGGTGAGTGTTGCAATGATTCAAGTTGTGTTGTGGTCTGCATTTGTCTACAAACAAGTCACAGCTTCTGTTTTGTGAAATTCTCTCAAGTCTGCAACCTTTTAAAAATAGTTTATAATAAAGTCTTATCAACAAAGGAGGAAACTGACACCTTTAAAGAAACACATTTGTGGAATGATGAGTTTATGATCATAATCCCTTTTTTGACAGACACCAGCCCCATGGAGAAATACGAAAAGCTAGCCAAAATTGGAGAAGGTTCCTACGGTGTGGTGTTCAAGTGCAGACACAGAGACACTGGGCAGATAGTCGCCATCAAGAAGTTTGTGGAATCCGAAGATGACCCTGTAATCAAGAAGATTGCATTGAGAGAAATACGTATGCTGAAGGTGAGAAGAGATTAGTATCACCAGATAGTATCAAGTTTGCTCACATCTAACACCACAGATGGACACATGCACATAGGTAGCTATACATGATATAGGGTCTTTAGTCACTTTGTTGGTGTGTTTCACAGTTATTAATTTTATTGTTATTCACAGAATTTATACATTAAGCAGTTGCAAATAACTTTGCAGAAATCACTGGAAACAAACTTTAAAAGACTGATTTGAATAAAATTCTGACATAAAAGTTAAGTTGAAGACAAAAAATAAAAGGATGCATGACATATGGTGGCGGCAGTAAATAAGAGGGTTTTTTAATACAGTCACAGTCGGGGCACACCCTGGATCCTTTACAGTTTGGATTTAACATTTAGTTACAGATGACACATTAGCTGACACATTGTCCGTGTTCTCTGTTGGCCCTGCAGCAGCTGAAACATGTGAATCTGGTCAACCTGCTGGAGGTCTTCAGGAGGAAAAGACGACTCCACCTGGTGTTTGAGTTCTGTGAGCAGACGGTCCTCAATGAGCTGGACAGACACCCCCGTGGGTAAGTCAGGGGCAACACGAACAGACTTTCATCTGCTGCCGTGAGATCTGTGTGTGATGTGTTGTTGACAAAGATTCAGTCTCTGTGAGATGTCCTGAGTTTGAGCAGGGAGTTATGGTAGATATTGAAGGGGCACATACTCAAATGTTTATATTAACTGTTTTCAATTAGTTGGCATCCCTCTAAGTATTTATTCCACCATCATAAGTGCATTAACTCAAGCACTATACTTAAGTACAATTTCAATGCACTTACTTGAGCTCTCCCATTTCATGCTACTTCATACTTCTACTTCACTGCATTTCAGACAGATTAGTGCTTTTTACTCCACTGCTTTAGTTTGACACTTAAAGATATAATCTCAAAGTTCTCAGTTTTGTTTTATTTGGCAGCACATTTGGCCATAAAAAGCAATTGCGGGTGCAAAAGTCCCAATTTAACGAGACGTCTACAGTTGGCTCCGGTTGTAACTCTTGATTTTCCTGGCTGACGGTCGCTTTCCTTTTCAGACTGTTTGCTTCATCTGAGCGTCCAATTTGTTTCTTTTTCTTTGGATTTTCACTTATTTTTGAAGTTGTATCTGTAGTCATCCATCTTTTCTTTGTTTGTTCAGCCATAGTAGATTACTGTTTACTCGCAACACTTGCAGAGAGCGGAAAAGCAGCCGCTTAGCTCCGCCTACCCTCTCTGGCAGACCAACCACTGCTGGCTGATGGAAAACACGTCACTAACTGGGCGCTACTTGTGACTTTTTCCGTGAATGTCGTCACAGACATCCAGTCTGTAATACTTCAAATGCAGAGGCTTTCATCAGTGGGCCATCGGCTCAATCACCATTGTGTTACCTCATTTGGCGATAGATAGAGACTTAACAGACATTTATTTAAATGAAAATCTTCGAGATTATCGCTTTAATTTGTAGGTACTGGTTTCAAGATTTTACAAACAAATAATAAGACTAGTTTATAAATAATGACATATATAACTACTATAAATAATATAATAGTATATAGCTAATACATACATAAGTCCACAAATGTATAAATATATGCTGCTTACCTGTTGACCCATCAGGTGTCTGGGGCCTTTCTGCTGCATAATAAGTACTTTTGATATGTTGATTACATTTTGCTGATTATACTTTCTATCTTTTACTGAGGTTCAATGTATATGAAAATTGTATACAGGATTATTAGCTCTAAAGGAGTCATTAACATTGTGATATATTTACACTTAAGTAAAAGCTCGAAATACTTCCTGTTGTGCAAAGTTGGGCCTCTTCTCTTGAGGAGTTCTATGTTTAGCACAAAGTTTACCAAAGTACTCATTGTGTGTGTACATTGTGTAAGAGAAGAAGTGAATTACAAAGAGGGAGACGAGACTGAACAGATTTAAATGAGTAGAAAGTTGGCTGCAGACTAAAGGAGGAATATACAACTCTAAAGAAAATATTATTGAACTATTTAAATAGTTTTTTTTGCTCCATGCTTTTAGCGTCATGTAATGTGCAGTCACAAGATAAGATGTTAGCTTGATTTTTGTCAGGTGAAGTCACAGAGCAAGCCTAGACCACATTGGCTCGCCGACAATTTTTCCTTTTCCCACAAGGCCGTGCAGCAGAAACTCTAGCTGCTTCTGAAAACAAAGGCGCCGTTGCTGTTAGAGACAGGCCTAAGGTTACCTGGGTGACAAGAGGACTGTGTAAAGCACCACTTCTTTTTTTAAATCTGTAGAATAATAGATGAGGAAAACATGACATGTAAATAGGCTTTCTTCCTCCTACAACAACACTATTTCCTTTGTCCCTTGTCCTCTGTAGGGTGCCCGAGGCTCAGCTGAAGAGTATAGTGTGGCAGACTCTGCAGGCTGTAAACTTCTGCCACAAACACCATGTATGTATACATAATAATCTGGTACTTTTCTAATATATTTATTTGTGGATTTTCCCCCACTCTCTCTCTCTCTCTTTTTTCCATTGTCTTATGGGAAAAGTTTGAAGTTTTTTCAAGATTACCTAAGAACAATACTGCCATACTATATGTACAAGACATTGAAGTTACTGGTATTTGCCATAACTTCCTATTTCTTATACTGGCCATGCCGTGATCCAGTCATAGAGTAACTAAATATATAGGGTGGGGGACAAAATCCAATCCAGTATTCAGTACAAAATATTAGTCTGGAGTTCTTCTGAGAATTGACTGAAGCTGTCCAGGAATTTGAACCATCTTGAAATATAAGAACTTCTGTTCCTCTACAAAGTAAAAAAAGAGTAATTACAGACCAAAATGAGCAAACTCTGACTCTGTTTGGGCTGAGCTCCCACAGAGGGAGTCGTGTTAGTCTCAGTGACTGCAATGCAGTGTTCAGTTTCTCTTTCTCAGTTTGTTTCTGACTAAGATCTCTTACTATTGTTCCTCCTTGCCCGTTTCTAATCTGCCAGTCCAAAAATAACCTCTGTCTCTGTCACTAAGAGACCGTGTATCATGTTACCAAATCTTGACACTGAGCGTTTATGTTGCAGTGCATCCACCGTGATGTAAAGCCCGAGAACATCCTCCTCACCAAAACCGGAGTCATCAAGCTGTGCGACTTTGGCTTCGCCCGCATTCTGAGTAGGTCATCCAGGGAGTCAGTGCATTTATGTGCGTTTAGTGTCAATGTACCTGTAATGACTAATTCAACACGAACCTGAATCAGCTCAGGCCGATGGCCTCCTCACTTTCAATGTTTCAATGAATGCATTGCATAGGAGGACCACTCAGCCAGTTAGTGCAGCTCTGTGTAGTGTGTCTCTGTTTACCCTTCCTGCCTTAGGTTTCAGTGTTACGTTACCATACATTAACATGTAGTCATGTAGTCATTCAGCACACCTTGTAATCCCTTCCTCTACAATGTATGTGTTATTTAGTGTTCATTATTCAGTATCTAAGTGTGTGTGTGTGTCTGCACAAGTTATCACCGTCTCTCTGTGGGTCATGTTCTCAGCGGGACCAGAAGACGACTACACAGACTACGTAGCGACCCGATGGTACCGAGCCCCCGAGCTGCTGGTGGGGGATACTCAGTACGGACCTCCTGTGGACGTGTGGGCTCTGGGCTGTGTGTTTGCTGAGCTGCTCCATGGGAATCCACTCTGGCCCGGGAAGTCTGATGTTGACCAGCTCTACCTCATCCGAAAAACTCTAGGTACACTGATAACGAAACACATGGACGGGGGTTAATAGAAAAAATCCACCTGTGTATGCACTTGCACTAACTCACTTGCGTAAATATGAGGATCACGTTTACAGATTGCACATAACATTGCTTTCTTGACACTGTCCAGGATCACACAGTAATGTGTGGTGAACAAATGCACCAGAGTTTGTGTGAACTGAACTAAATTAGTTAGGTGAGCGACTGTGAAAGCATTGTTATAAGTATAATCTCAAAGGTTTATGTTGTCGGTTTTGTCCCTGTCTTTTTGTGCATGAATTGGCACAATGGTGAGTGAGACAATAGCCCATTGTTGAAGCCTTTGCAGTTGCATTATTCCTTGGTATTGGGTGTAGAGTCAAAATTCCCGCCCAGGAAAAATTAACAAATGGCGTCAATCATCCAGCCGTAGTTGGTCTGCCAGAGAGAATTGGCCGAAGCTGTGGGGGTTTTTCTTTGTGAGTTGCGAGTAAACAGTTACAATCGCCAAACAAACAAAGACAAGATTGATCACTGTAGACGGTAAAGTGAAAAAATAAGTGCAAAATCCAAACAAATCATCATCACACTCATTAACGCTGTTTGGGTCTCTGTTAAGGTGACTGCACACTGCCCAGACAACACCCAAGTCACCTCGACAATCTAAAGTTGGCAGTTGCTGGTTGCAGTCTTTAGTATGTTCCGAAAACCAACTGCCAGCTCCACACTGCCCAGACATCAGCTGACAGGACAGACTTTTGTTGCCTCCTTTTCTTATTTAAGTTTTTGCTTTATTTTACATGGACAAAGCTCGTGCGTGCTGATGTTCCGCATGCGAGTATAGGCTAGTTGTCAAGGGAACGCACTCTCAGAATGTTGCGGTTTGTTGGGAAAAGGCGCACATTGGTCCAACTTTCCACGACTCCACCAAACCCGACTGGACATGTCGAACAACTCAATCCAACCAACACCAACTGTCGCCGCACACTGACCCGGCCCAGTCTGGGCAGTGTGCAGCCACCTTTAGAATGAGCTCCAAAAACTTAAGCAATAGGCGCTTATTGGAACATGTGCAAAGAAACCTTAGTTAACTTTGCCTCTCATAATGTGGATTTTGCTCTTAATGTTTTGCTGAACCAGTATTGACAGCAGGCCTTGCTCTTTTATTTAACATTTTATATATCAGGGTCTCAAGGTTTTAAGTACATTTAAACCCTGCTATGTTTCCACCCTCTGATCTAAATGTTGGCACTGGATGAAGATTTTGATTGTCTCACTTCTGACCTCAGGTGACCTGATCCCTCGTCACCAGCAGGTGTTCCGCTCCAATGTTTTCTTCAGCGGAGTCAGTATTCCTGAACCTGACACGACGGTACGAATCCTGTTACCATTTAGAATGCAGACAGTATGTTGTTAAAACAGAGGCAATTGGATGTGACTGATAACCATTTTTTTTGCTCTTAGGAGCCCTTAGAAAAGCGCTTCCATGGAGGCTCTCTTCATGCCCTCCAGGTTATGAAGGTAAGTCTCAAAACCTGACTGATACACCTGCGTAATAAGGTTATCGTAGATTTGTCTGTGAGCATTTTTTAACAGTTTTACCATTACCTACTTTAGTTAATCCACCTCAGAGCATTTACAAGCGTATTTTCATTTGTACATACGTTTATATCCTTATTTAGCCTTATTTAAAATACTTGTCAATGCAAAGTCGATGTTCTGAAATGCACTTAGAAATGCCAACGCTTAATGCTAATGTTGTGCGTCTGTGTTTGAGCAGTCATGCCTGGTGATGGACCCGTCTCTCCGGCTGTCCTGTGAAGAGCTGCTGGAGCTGCCGTACTTCCAGGAGGAAGGAGGAGCCAACTGGGGCCGTGAGAGTGAGCGCCCGGGGAGAAGACATGACAAAGTGTCTCGACGCAGACAGCCAGGGGTACGTATGAAACACTGATGCTTAATGATATAAAAAAACACAACCCCAAAGAGCAATCCATGCACCCGGCTTCAGCCTTGCATGTGTGTGGGTTGGTCAATATACATCTGCAGGCACTCACTTGGTCACTTTGGCTTTAGCAGAGGGCCAAAGGTTTCTGCATCCATCGCTTAGCATGTTCCGAAACTACTTCTTTTGCGTTGCCATGCATTTTCAGTAAGACTGAGTAGAATTTGTTTGTGGCAGTTTGTAAATACAACATACAACACCAGTACTTCGCTCTTGGATGTGTATTTACAATCTGGCACAAGATGATCACGTTTTTGTGAGTCTCGTTACCACATCTTCTGCGTGTTACATCAAATGTCGAAAGTTTGACCCCTGGATATCACCAACACAAAAAAACAAGAAAATACATGCCGAGGGGAAGTTTCTCTGCAGGTACCGACACATACTTCATGTGAGTCTTAACGATGATGAGGGGGATTATGTTTGTATAAGTCTATGCATTTTTAAACACGCAATCATCATTTTAAATGAAGGTTTCTCTCACTCTGGATTACCTATTATATCACTAGACACTCCTAAAAAAAAAAACCTTTACCTCAAGTTAAGAGAATGTGACATAAATGCACAAAGGTCGTTGGCTCACTTCTTCGATCTCTTTGTCCCTTTAGGCTCAGTACCTGCCTCAGTTACCAAACAGCAACATCTCACCAGCACCGGATGTCAAGAAACAGGTGAAACAAAAATATCACCTGCCAACCATCTAACAAAGGAACTAACTGATCTGGAACTTTGTGGCTGAGAAAGATGGACTCGTGCTACTGTATGCTTTGTGGAATCATTTGAATACAGGTCGACTTGAAGACACTTATATTCTTGGTGTGGCTGTGAGAAAGTATATTTTAATTCTGTGATCACTTTTATGTCATGTTTGTTGACTTTATCACTTTATAGTCTTTACAGATCAAACAGTAATAAGGGCATTTACAGTTTAGCGTAGGTGTTAGAGCCAATATCACTTTGCGTCAGGTGCAATGGTTACTGCATTTTCACATATCAGTAAATGTATCATAAAAGTCACCAGTGTACCATCATGACCTGGACTAAAGTACTACAGTCACTAACAACAGACAGCAGGTTGTTACTGGCTACAAAATATGACTTTAGGATGTAAATAAACCACAATTTAATCTTTATTTTCATCTGTATTTTATTCTTAAAATATAGAATGATTTAATGCTTTACTTAGCTTTTTTACACGTGTACATTTTGTATTATAAAGCAATGTACTGAATATATACAGTACCACATATAACATGATATTCTCAATGTGAATAAAACCCACCATGACACGTGATACTCTGATTGGTTTTAACAAATTGCAGCTTCTGTCTTTGACAATGATCCCCAAACCCTGACATGGACCCGGACATTCATTCAGACACAGGACAGTGATACACCTGAACATGCATCAACAAACTGACAGCCTGACACATGGCTTGACCGATCACCTGACCTTGAAGTCATCAGATTACAGATGTAACTCCTTGCAGTGCGTCACTGTGTTAGAGGATGTAAACTAGAGGGTCACTGGGGTCAGGGTTGGTCACAAGAGGAAAAGTCACTTGGACCAAAAAAATATTTTATTGTCAGCAATATAATACAGTTATTTATATGTGTTAATTATGTGATTCATGCATTTTTCCATCAAAAAAAGAAATGATACCCCAACTACTCTATACGGTCAACTGGGGAAACAAAAAGGATCCAAAGGAACACGTGAAAAATTCCAGTTCCAGCAAAGAGATTTTCCTAACAGTGCCGTAAAGGACCAGAGACCAGAGAGAATTAGTGCCATCTAGTGGCAGGGTTGCAGATTACAAACAACTGTAAACTGCTCTCCTCCCATTTCAAGCGTGTAAAGGAGAACCTAAGAAGGCCTTAAAACCCGCAAAAAGAAATCTAGAGCCAATGTTATGTTTGTCTGTAGAAACATGGGGGTGCAACATGGCAGCATCCTAAGAAGAGGACCTGCTCCCACCTAACTCTAACACAATGGTCCTTTAAGGTAATGTCAAGCCATGTATTATTTTTAATGTAATACTTCTTAACACAACTGGTTAAAGCAGTTGTGTACCAAAAATACTTAATTTTACTTAAACTTTAAACTTAAATAACAGGACCATCGGTGGCCACCAAGTTTCAACATTGTTCATGTGCCAACATGTGCCCCTGTGGGCCCTGAGGACATGCAGGGGAACATTTGAAGAGGTCATGGTAAATATTAAGTTTAAGGACACATAGAAAAAAATCAAGTCAAGGTGCTTGATCTACTCATGAACTAAGGTCCCTTGGTATCAAATGATCTGAATTTTAGAGGTTTGAGGCCAGAAGAGGGTTGAAAACACTGGCTGTGCCACTTTTACACCCGGGGCGTTGCAATGATCTCGTACCTGCGTGGCACATTTGCAAAGCTGCTGTACTCGGGGCTGAGATCTACACTGTCAGCTCCTCCAGGGACAGAGAAGGTGAAACGCTGCAGCAGTGACACCATGAAGAGGAAAATCTCCATGCGAGCGAGGGACTCTCCGACACAAGATCTCTTCCCTGAGATATAACCACAAACAAACAAATGAGAAAGGAATATTTTCCTTTCCCTCAGCAACATTTTCTAAGTGAGTGAATCACAGCTGAAGGAAATTAAATTTACCTGCAGAGAAGGGCAGAAAAGCTGGATTTTTCTTAAAGTTGCCGTTGTGGTCCAGGAAGTGCTGTGGGTTAAAGGACCATGGTGTCTCCCATTGTTTTTCTTCTTTCAGCACCGAGTGCAGCAAGGTGACAATCATTGTAGCCTGTAGAGTTTATAAAAAAATAAAAGATGTATTATCTGGAATCAATCATGTATTATCTGTATCAATAACACCACATCAAACCAAAATACCTTGGGAATTGTGTAACCCCTGAAAGTGATGTCATGGAGTGCGTATCGGGGGATGCCCATGGGGACGATATCCATGAGACGCTGAATTTCATGGATGACTGCATCCGTGAAGTGGAGGGACTTCCTGTCCTCCATGCAAGGACTGCGTCCCTGCCCAATCACAGTGTCGATCTCCTGCTGCATATTCTCTATAAAGGAAAAAGCAAAAAGTATTTCTGCTCTGTTAGCATAGACAACTAAAATATTTTAAATAATACTTAAGGCATTAATATAGCAAAAATGATTATTTTGAGAGAATGAGATGTTGCTTCGGATGCACGGTGGTGCAGTGGTTAGCGCTGTTGCCTCACAGCTAGAAGGTCACCGGTTCAAAACCCAATTTGGGCAAGGTGGGCCTTTCTGTGCGGAGTTTGCATGTTCTCCTCGTGCACGCGTGGGTTCCCTCCGGGGTCTCCAGCTTCCTCCCACAGTCCAAAGACATGCTTGTAAGGTTAATTGGTGACTCTAAAATTGCCCATAGGTGTGAGTGCGAAAGGTTGTTTGTCTCTATGTGTCAGCCCTGTGATTGACTGGCGACCAATCCAGGGTGAACCCTGCCCTTCGCCCAATGACAGCTGGGATAGGCTCCAGCCCCCCGCGACCCTTAACAGGATAAGCGGTATAGATAATGGATGGATGGATGGAGATGTTGCTTCATATTTTGACATTAAACTCTTGATGAAGTACAATGAATGTAACGGTAGAGAAAGTTTAAAATCCTCAGTTTCATTACAGACCATGAAACTAAATAACAACATGGAAGATGGAGATCTCTGAACCATCATTAAAATATAGAACAAATGTTAGTTAAAAAAATCTGTTGGGTAAAAGGTAATTAGATTTAATAAATATGTCTTGGGTTTCTAGATTAAGCTAGTGTACAAATTCTCACACACTGGTTTCGGTGACCTACCCTGTATTTTGGGGTATTTGATCAGCACACTTAGTGCAAATCTGATGGTCGAGCTGGTGGTTTCAGTTCCTGCCAGATAAAGATTCAACACTGTCGACACCAAATTGTCATGGTGGAACTCAGACGTGGGAATATCCTTTTCCTAAAACAGAATCAAGAACCATTTTACTGATTAAAATGATCAAAATTAAAGGTATTTCAGTGCAATAGAGAGAGCTCATCAGTGTAACTAGTGGTCTTTGGTGCTCTGTAATTGTGCAGCTATTATGAGGGAATATTTGCATTTGCATCCGTGATAAATAAGTAAATGTAAAGAGTAAGGTGTCGATCAGACAAAGCACCTTTTGCAGGCTGTAAAACACGAGGCGCACCGCACTGCCTTTTGTGTTGAAGCTGTTAAAAGAGCAGTTCGCTGTGCCCTTTTTCTCTCATTTTTTTACTGTTGTTAAGGCAACCACTGAGCAAGCTAGCTAAAATACTTAACTTTGTGTTCAATAAATTAATTAGTCTATATCTGCATTAAAAAAATGGATAGGCGGAGGGCAATTGCTCTGGCTTTGACGGAGGGTGAGAGGCGTTCTGGCTGAAACAGAGATCAGTGTTGGTACATGAGATCCTCAGGAAGAGGAAAGATCACGCCGAGTACCACCAGCTGGCCTAAGAGCTTCATCTCAATGTCATCACACCCACAGAAGGCCCGCCTTTCCATTCATCCGATTGGACAAGGAGAAAAAATGGCAATGGTGTCGGGTGCTTTTCTGCTTCGAGTTGAAGTATTTTCAGAACGGAAAAATGCAAAGCAGCGCGCAAAAAGCTTCCCTCTCACTGAACCAACTACAAAAAAGCCACTCCCAGCTGCTAAAGTGCGCTCTGTCTGATCGGGACCGTAAACTGCCCGGAGTAAATGAAAATTTAATAGAGGGGTTAATGAATTGAGTTCTGACATACCTGACTGAGTCTGCTGAGGAAGCAGTCGATGTAATCTCTGGGGGAGCTGGGGTCCAGCGTGTCCTGGTGTTCCTGGATCTTTTCCACAATAAACCCTCTCAGCTCTTCGATTCTTGCAAATATTTTGTGCTGTTGACCAGGCAGCCACTCCATCAACCGAGGGAAGATATTATACAGCTGTTATGGGGAGAGGAAAGGACCTACAGTGAGTAACGTCCAACAACCAGCCAATAGCTGAGCAGAAAGTGCCAGCAGACCTTTGAGGTGCTGATCAGATAAAAATGCACTGACCATCTCTGCATACAACCGTATCATACACTGTACACACATTGCATTAAGAAGAATCAACTCAATGAACAGAAATAAGCAGATTCAATTTAATATATATTCTCCAATACTATCCTATTGTTGGCAGGACAGACTGATTGTTGTTCACTTCAGCAAACTGTATGTCTTGTCAGCTTTGACAGATCCAGACAAAAACTTAACCTTTGAGTTGTATCTTCCTGCCATTGTGTCAGATATATCTGGCGGTTATGTCTTTGCAGTGTGTTTGTCTATGCAACGTCACATTTCCTCAGTCAAACCCTTAAAAGGTTTGTAATATATTTGTGTGTCCCTGATTAGTTGTAATTATGAGATCTTTGACAGCATGGGGTCGCCACAGAGCGACAACACTACAGCATGAGTGTTAAGGACATTGATCAAAAGCTTCCAGCCAAGCAGTGTTCTTCCTTACCACTAAACCACCCACCATGCTACTTCGCTTTCTCTGCACCTTACCTGACCCCAGGGACTGCTGCCAAACTTCAGGGTTCCTGTGATTATCTGCAGAAGGTGAAGGAAATGCTCATCATCATAGCTGAAGCGTTGACCAAACACCAAGCAGCAGATCACATTGGACACAGTGCAGCTCATGAAGTATGTGGGATCAAAAGGTTTTCCTGAACAAGAACAAAAATGTAAACATCAGTTTATGACAAAGGTTTTTCAGTGGTTGGTTGTAAATTTCCAGAGCCAAAGTGCATGAGTAAAGCCACAGCCAATGTCCTTCTTTTAATCACCAGAATAACTTAAAAACAAACACTCATTATTAAAAGCTCAAAATATTAAACACTCTTTGGCAGACAGGATTTCACACTGCATGAAGTAAAGAAAACAACAGATCTGCTTTTGCATTTGTCTTAAAAATCTCGCTGTGCCTTATTTACTGTTTATTGTTATTTACTGCATGTTCAAAGTCCATGAATATTGGTTAACTGAAACAACAAGAGTCACCTTTACTGAATATTTAAGATGTATCAATACACACATGAAAGAGCACAGCGGTGTAACTATTTTTATTAGGTGAGTAACTGCAGTACTATTATACGGGAGTATGAGCATTGGCATCTGTGAAAAATAAAGTATAATAAAGGTAATGTGTAGGCATGCTTAATCTCTAGAGTCTTTGCCGTACCTGCCTCAGTCTAGCATTTGGCTTAAAATACCATTTAAATCTCACTGTGTCTTGTTTACTGTTTATTTAAGCAAGTTCAAAGTCCATGAATATTGGTTTGTTGAAACAACACAAGAGTCACCCTTTAGTTGTGACAGAGCAAACGCAAGGCAGAGTCATAGTCACACATGCATACCCTTGGTACTATTTATGCGGGCCACCAGGTGGTTGCTCTCCTCCTGGATCCACTCCTCCATCCCCTTACGTCCCATCCCGAAGTCCCTCAGTGTTGTCAGGGTGAAACGTCGCAGCTGTCGCCATCGCTCTCCATTACTGATCCCCAAACCTGTGAAGATAGAAAACAGATGGATTTAAAATAAATTCATTCAACATTTCAAAAATAAAGCTACACATTGCATAATGATGCAAAAATGAGATTATCAGTGACACCGTGATTTGGAGGATGGGGTTAAGGACACATGATTTTGTACCCAAACAAGTTGAAGCATATCACAAAATCCATTTATTACCATAGCCCTTGGTAGCTTTGAGAAGGAAGGGAAGAGGTCCTCTGCCTGTGAAGTCATCTGCTTGGTCCACCAGAGCCTCCTTCACTGCTTCATACCCCACCAGGACCACAACTCGCTGACGGCCCAGGTACACAGTGATCACAGGCCCATAGCTTTCACTGAGCTGGAGGATAAACACATGCATGTCATTCTTGTGCAGACATGCAAGGACCAAATCAAAGTCAAAACACCCAGTGCAGTGCAGAGAAGAAAGCCTAACCTGTGACTAAGACCAGAAACATCACAAACACAAAACTATTCCTGAGACTAGGTGATGAAACTTCAAATGGCCAAAAGTATACTTAACAAAGGAGAAACTACAAGCCACAGGCATGGGCGAAAAAAGGGGGAAAGTTGCTTCCAAGTTATCACAGTCTAGAAGACAAAGTTGTCCATCGCTCGTTCTCACCTTTCGCAGAGTTTTGAACGGAGCCTTCTTGTCCAGCTGCAGCAGGTTTCCTATGACAGGCAGGCCGGACGGTCCTGGAGGTAAGCGAACCTTCTTACAGCTCTTCAGGCTTAACAGCCACACCAACACGATCAGCAGCCCCGCTGAAATCAACGTGACAGAAAACTCCATAATGCTCCACGAAAGGATCGCAAATTATCTTAAGTCCACTGAGAGAGCTGATATAAGAAAAAATCTGATTGCATTTAAACACAGCTTCTTGTCATGTGGTCAACCTTTTGCCTGAATCTCTTGCTTGATTGGTGATCTGATTGGTGGTATGCAGCTAAACAGGAAATGGGATAGAACTTCTATCCCATTTCCTGTTTAGCTTGTTAGTCTCTCTCTCTCTCTCTCTCGTTCACTGAACGAAGCGACCTGATTAGGTGCATCTGTACATACAAGTCAATTCACAGACTCAGACTCTGATTAAATATATTACATCCTCAGGCCCTGTGAATATATAAGGAGCCTCATTCACCTCCGTTAAACTTTAAAAACAACATATCATAAAAACGGTGATGCAGACTCGCAGCGCTGAGAGGGAGAGAGCATCTGCACAGAGGGAGGGGGGGAGCGGGTCATCGCGGACTGAAGTGATGACGAGATATAAAAGTTTGATCATAAAGCCTGATCATCTACAGCTCTGTGTAAAATATATGTAGTACACAGCGGACTGCAGTCTCTGTTGACAGACAGATCTGAACACAGGTCCACGTTATTAAACGTCTGTGTTCTCCCCGCGCTGCGTTATAAACTATGATGAACTGATCGCACAATGAAGTTGTAGTCTTCGTATTTTATTTTATGTATTGTGTTTTGTACAGATATGGACGTATGTGTCTGAAATAAAGAAATAAAGTAAAGTACAATACTAGAAACGATATTACAAGAGCTCAAAAATAAACTGACACAACAGCAAGATGAGATAACACATGAATGTTTATTTTTATATAAATATAATATTTTCTTTTTAATATAGTTGGGCCAAGTAACTGTTATTTTGTGATGATTGAACAAGAAGACCAGTAATGCAATGGGAGCCGTATTGTTCGTGAACGAGTGAGAGTGAGTTACGGGTAAACCGGAAATGTCACTGAACGACCTGGTGAACGAATGTAATGAACGAATCGTTCAGCTGAACGAGATCCGAAGATCCGGGTCACTGAAGTGAACGAGAGTTGACATCTCTAGATAGAAGTCACCAGAGAGGTTCTGTGAGTATGTGCACGACCGTCTCACAGTTTTTGCAGCTGGCTTAGGCAAAGATTTTGCCTCATTGCAACACTGAAATTACTTTCTTATTGTACTTTTATCAATAATGTGCGGTTTATCTCACTGTACAGCCACAGCAGAGATGCAGAACAAGCTATTGTGCTCTCAGACTAAGGATTTTAAATTCTATTCTTCATTTTACATGGAGCCAGAACACAGAACTAAAAAGATAACATTTGACTTATTTCGGCCAGCAGGAGAGCCTTTAGAGGCTTGCAGTGATATCCTGATAATAAGGAATTTCAATAATACATCTTAAAAGTAACATGCATGGACTTTTTTCTGCACCTGTTTGAGGCAGGATGAGGCAGACCTTGGCTGGTTTAATGTGGGCGTTAAAGGACAAATGCTGATGAAGTGAATCTCCTAGATTTCCTTAAGTGATGCTCAAGGCCAGGGTGATGCCATGTAGGGTAGCTTTAGCTGCATGTTCCCCGAACTGATATCTTTGTGTAGCTTAAATTATTACAATAGTTGCAGTGCTTAATTTGAACAAAAGCTATTTTTCAATAATATCTAAATATCTAATATATCTAAATAATAAATGTAAATGATTGTGCAAACAAAGATGTGTAGATTTTAAATTACTTCGTGTTTAAAAAAACACTTTCTCTTTCAAGTAGTGTTTTAATGTTTTAGATTAGGTATTTAAACAGTTTTTAACAGACATTTGATGTCTTAAAGACCTTAATATTTACATAACAGATTGGTTTTGTGGAAAGTAAAAAAAAAAAAGATTAAAATAGGAATATGTCGAATAAAAATAAGTCCCAGGACATTTTCCCAGCTCTGTTTAAAGCCTAAGTGCGTAAATTCTCTTGATTGATAGCTATACAGTCAGAGGCAGCAATACAGAATATTTAATACGTAGTACGAAGTTTTTATAGCAGTAATGAATAATAGTAATACTTTTTATTTTTCTTGTAAAAGAAAGCATGTAAAAAAAAAAAGAAAAAAAAAGAAAGAAAGCAGATTTGCATTTGGACAGAGGCTGTTGAGTTTTGAGTCTGATGGGTCTACTTTATCAGTCAGGTAACAGCAAACATCAACACTCCACCAAACATTAGTGTCACAATAAGTAGTGCATGTTGTATAGTTGTCTTTATGAGTGACTCAGAGTCCTTCAATCAATGCTAGATTGTCTGAGTGGTGCTCCTCTTTTCACCGCGGCGTGGCGATGATCTTGTATGTGCGAGGCAGATTGGCAAAGCTGCTGTACTCTGGGATGAGGTTTATACTGTCGGGGCCTTCAGAGCAGGAAAAGCTGAAATGCTGCAGCAGAGACACCATGAAGATAAAAAGCTCCATGCGAGCAAGAGACTCCCCAACACAGGCTCGCTTCCCTGTGAAGACACACAATCACAACAAACCACTGTGTGATTTAAAGGGGCAATGAGTATGTTATCATGTTAGACTTCGGCCTGTCATTAAGCACTTTAACCGACTGAGGACTGTGTTTTACCTGCAGCAAATGGGAGGAAAGCGGGATTCTTCTTAAAGTTGCCATTGTGGTCCAAGAAGTGCTGGGGATTGAAGGTCCAGGGAGTCGCCCACTGTTTCTCTTCTTTTAGCACAGAGTGCAGCATGGGAATAATGACTGTGTCCTATTGACACAAGATATCAAGTTAGTGTTATAGTCTAATTTTGCCCTTTGAATTTTATATATGGGAGTGTAGAATACCTTTGGTATTGTATAACCCCTGAAAGTGATGTCATGGAGTGCATAGTGAGGGAGGCTGAAGGGGACAATGTCCAGGAAACGCTGCACTTCATGGATGACTGCATCTGTGAAGGGGAGGGACTTCCTGTCCTCCATGTTGGGACAACGGCTTTGTCCAATCACAGTGTCAATCTCCTGCTGCATTTTCTCTGTGAAGGACAAAGTAAAAAGTATTTCCACTCGGTCATTATGAATGACTTAAGGCAGGCACAGGTTTTTAACATAATTTTAGAACTGATTAACTGCGTCTTCCAATATGGAACGAATTCAGTTCAGGTTCAACAGATCTTGAACTGTTCGGAGCATTGTCACTAAACAGAAATTGGACTCAGAAAAGTTGGTTTCTTGTCGGAACCAAAACAGCAGGTTTTTCTTTACATGAACTGCAAACTGAGACAACATCAGCGGCCGTGGTTTGAAAGAGACGATGGGGAAGACAGCAATCGTCTGCTTCTTTATATCGTGTGTATATATATATCTTGTTTTTTTGGATGAAGACAAATATCTGTAATACTGGGAAATTACATGCACGTAAGGTGTGCTACAGTTGATTGCTTTTACTGTTTTTTCCAGTGTGCATTGTGCATGATGGTGGTTTCACTCAAAGTTGCAGGAAATGTACACTGGTATGTTTAAAGCACCAAAGTACCTAGGATCCTGATTCGACAACCAGAGCTAAGGTGGTAAAATGTGTTTTAGGGGACCTACCTTGTATGTTTGGGTATTTGATCAGCACACTGAGGGCATATCTGATGGTGGAGCTGGTGGTTTCTGTTCCTGCCAGGAATAGATTCAACACTGTGGAGACCAAATTTTCAAACCCGAACTCACTGGATGGTAAGTTCTTTTCCTGAGAGGACAAAGGGATTAAAAGTACAAACAAGCAGAAATTCAAAGTGTTGTCAAAGTGTGCAAACAGCAGGTGACAGGAGACAAAAAAAAAGATAATTGGAATAATTAAACAGGCTATACAACCAATACAGTTCTTAGCACCCAAATGCTTTACTCTAACCTGATCCATTCGGATGAGAAAGCAGTCAATGTAGTCTCTCGGGGAGTTGGGGTCCAGTGTGTCTTTGTGCTCTTGGATCTTCGTCTTGATAAACCCTCTCAACTCCTTAATCTGAGCAAAAACCGTGTGCTGTTGGCCGGGCAGACGCTCCATGAACCAGGGAAAGATGTTGTACATCTGTGGGAGGGAAGCACACTTTCACACAGCTTGGTTTCTCGCAGCATAATCATGTGCAAATCTGTTCAGTATGTTTGCTTCATGGTTCCAAAATGCTGTTTATGAATTTTTGCTAAGTAGTTCAGAATATTCTGTTTTAATATGTCTTAAATAGGATGTCAGACCACCCTATGAAAACCGAAAGAAACATGAATCTGTAATGTTTCAGTGAGAGGACCAGCAGACGACAGCTAGACTTTGGGACTTCGACATACCTGACCCTTAGGGCTGCTGTTGAACCGTAAAACCTCAGCTATTATGTTGAGCAGGCGCAGGAACTGCTTGTCTTCATAATGGAAGCGTTGACCAAACACTATACAGCAGATCACGTTGGACACAGTGCGGCTCAACAAGAACGTGGGGTCGAACGGTTTGGCTGTAGAAGAAGAAAAAAACAGGCAGAGATCAGAGAGGTCAGTCAGCGATGCAAATGTTTTAACAACCTGCTCTAATCAGTTTCAAAGCATCAACAGTGACCTGAAGAAAGGTTGGTGCTCCATTTGTCATGTTCAGACATTATCTTAGCTTGAGGTGTTTATGATCATTTGTTTTTCTTGTTCTCAGTGTAAAGTTACATTGGAACCTTTTTCAGTCCTAATTCATTTACAGCCCTCTAACATAGGTGAAAGAAACTGGTTGGTCAGCTGTGATTAAGAGCCGATCCGCTGTAACAACAACCGCATATGAAACACGTTCTCACGTGACAGATGAAAACACACCTTTGAAAGATGAAAACACACCTTTGAATGTTTCTATCCGTGCTTTCAGGTGATTGCTCTCCTCCTGGATCCACTCTTCCATCCCCTTGCGTCCCATCCCAAAGTCTCTCAGGGTTGTCAGTGTGAAACGTCGCAGCTGGCGCCAACGCTCTCCATTACTGATCCCCAAACCTGACAAAAAGCTCATGTGAGTTTGTTGAACAACTGGAGCTTTGCAGAAATGTAGACGCAGAGACATGCAGGCATGAAACCACTGACAACCCTTTATCCCTCAGCAGGCACATTTGAAGTGTTACCGTAGCCCTTGGTAGCTTTCATCAGAAATGGCAGCGGCCCTCTGCCCGTGAAGTCGTCCGCCTGGTCCACCAGAGCCTCCTTCACTGCGTCGTATCCCACCAGAATCACTGTCCGCTGCCAGCCCAGGTAAAACGTCATCACAGGACCATACGTCTCGCTGAACTATAAGAAGATAGAAATGTTTTTGAGCAAAAGTCAAGTTGCAATCAAAAAAATGTATTCAGTGTGAAATCTATTTAAATAGTGCAAAATAAATGTGTTCTGAACTCACCTTCAGAAAGCTTTTAAAAGGTGCTTTCTTTTCCAGTTGTGGCAAATTTCCTATGACGGGAAGAGCAGTGGGTCCCGGAGGCAAATTATACTTCCTTTTGTTTTTGACACCAAACATCCACAGCAGAGCTAAGATCAGCCCTGCCAAGATCACTGTCGCAGAAAAGTCCATAATGCTCTCACTCGGTCTTCTCAACTCTTCACTGACCAACAGATCTCTTGTGTGCTCACTTTCACCCTGCAACCGGCGCTTTTATCTGAGTGTTTATATTTAACCCCAATTTGGCACGAGTGCTGCATTGGGCCACAGGTGAACCATGTGACTCACCTGTGAACTGAAGTGCACCTTAACCTGATTTTCATTAACTGTAGACTGTGTGAAGCGGGCAAACAAACAATTACCACATACCTGAGTTTTACACACACAAACATGTTATCACTTCCTGTCTGGTTCCTGTTGAAGAAACTGAAGTGAATGATAAAAAGTGTATCTAACATGTTTCAAAGCTGAACTAAGAACCCAATAAGATTAACTCTTCAAAACAAAACACAGCAGACTGCATGTTGTAGCTCAGTAAATCTCTGAGTCAAGCTTCAGCATGTCGAACGGTTATGTAACATATTCTATGTTTGTGTAGCAGGCGCGGCTATCAGGACGAGACCAGGATTAAAGAGAGAGGGGTAAATGTGCTGAGAAGGTCAACAAAGATTTTGACTGCAAACCCACTGCTTCAGTTGTCATCCATCTTTTTTATTCAGTTAATGTTTAGGTTGGTTTCCAGATCCCCCCCTCCTCTCTGAACCAATTGCATTTGCAATTGAGTGTAAAGTGTGAGGGGAGTAATTACCAATCAACACAGCAAACAGCTTCGTAAGAATGATTGGTAACACTTTACAAAACTGGTGCACTCATATTCATTTAAATTAATCATTAGTTAATGATTCATGTAAACAGATGGTGGTAGCCAGTAGCCACAACCAGTAGCAACAAAAATCAAGTCACTACAGTTAGCAATTCAAAATAAATTAATCATTAACTAATGATTTACAAAGATATAATTATGTTATGACTTTAGTTGGTGAGGCACGATTATTAACTCACTATGAACTACAAAGGGACATCGGCTCATTGTGGTAGTTAACACATGAATTTACAGTATTAATTAATACTACATATAGACAGACAAACAGGCAATTAATCAATGAATACAGACGTGATTGATAGTAATTCATGTATTAATCAGTATGTGAATCATAATGACTCGATTAGTTGCTGATGTGGTAATCATTAATGCATGTCTTAGTTCCTCATGTTCCTCAATTTATTTAAATATATAAAAACAAAATCATAACCTAAAAATGTCTTAAAACTGCATTTTGACTCTTAAATCTTTAACACCTTGGTTTTTAGATGATACTGTGCTTTGGTAGTGAAAACTCTTCAGGTGAAGTACAAGCCAACACAACCTCTGCCTCTCGTGGGCAGGGCACCAGGGTTGGCTGTTTGGCCCGGTTGGCAATCATGCCAAATTGAAATATTACATAACATTGTGGTGTTATGTGCTGTGGAGCAGGTGCTGCATGTTGATCTCAGCACATGTAGCTCATTCTAATTGGAAAAAAAACTGAGAGCACACAAGCACATGCACATCCAACACATGAGCTGTAAACCCAGGAGATTATTTTTGCTGTGCGACAAAATCTGAGATAAGCACAAAGGGCCATGCGGGCTCTGCATACCCGCCTCTTGTGCAAATCTGCTCCATCATCCCTCCTCTCAAAACCTCATCCTGCTGTCTACACTGACACTTCATGCAAGCCAGCAAGCATCAGATGGATCAAGGAAACTGACACACTTATTGTGATAGCACAATTTATTTAGGGTTTTGTGCATTTAATGTAGATACTAGTATGTGCAGATGATGGGACACGGGACGATCTTTAAACACAGAAGGAAAGCAAGCTAGTAAAATCGAATGTAGAAAGAAAAGAGAGGTAACATTTTTAAAAAAGTATAAAATGAACACAATGATGAGCAAACAGCAGAGAAACACAACTGTTAAAGCGCTAATAGTCTTTTAAATGTCCGTGTGGCTGTCTGCAATCATCATCGCTTCATGGCATTATTCCATTACTGCTTCTAGTGTCATCCTGTGGCATGGAAAGAGTGATTCAACACAGACAGACAGTGTTCAGAGGAGTCAGGATCATGAATGATTTACCTGAGGAGCATGGGCATAAAGCCAGGAAGAACACATTCATTAATTTATAAATCAGATGTATAGTTACCCAATGACTGATAAATAAATAACGCCCTTATAAAGGAAGACCATTACAGGGATTTTTACGAGAATAAAAGCTCTTTCAAACAGTTCTCTCTCTTTCTAGACAAAACTAAAAAGCAAATCCTCCACAGTCAAACGCATCAAAGTCGGAGTCTCCTTCGAAGTCGAAGCTGTTAAAGTGTGGAGAGTCGACGTCCTGGCTGCAGGCGTGGTAGGAGCCCCCTGCGGACATCTCGGAGAAGCCCCCTGTGCCATGAGCCATCTCCGGGGCTCTGACAGTGAGCGGAGAGGAGGGGGAGCAGGAGTTGAGGTAGCCCAGAGCAGAGGAGGCCGCTGCCCCTCCCATCAGCAGGCACACCGCCCTCACCGCGCGGGCATCACTGCTGTTACCATGGCGAAGACAATCTGACACACGGTGAGGAGGGGGCACAGAGCTACGCAGAGACCGCCGTGTTGAACCGGCTGAAGAAGTAAGTTGAAAAAAGTAAAAATCAAAATGAGTGTTTTCATTGATAAATACTAGCCTGACTAGCCAGATTGTCTCGCAAATGCAAAGTAGTCCAGATCCTTTCAGTTTAAGTTTGATTTTCAAGTTGTCATGAACAGGCGCAGCCCAAAATGGACGCTACAACCAATCAAAGAAACGAAATATATAACGCTAGGTAGGATGCTAGTAGCTGCTGGTAGCTGGTTCCAACATTTTAGTTCAACGTAATACACAAACGTTTGGTCATGATTTAGTAGCCAACATAAACCATCTAATAATATAGTAATATACCTAGCCAACAGCAGATTCAGAGCGCATGCACATGAGTGGCCTTTGTTTACAATAGGCCTTAGCATTATACAGTAATCGTATTAAACCTGCAACATATTAGATAAACAGTTTTGATTGGCCCGTCCTGAATCAGGTCGGATGGAAATCTGTCTGAATAGGAAAAGGACCAACTGCATCTGCCATGGCAAATGTAATGTTTTGTTGTTCTGTTACACTACCTCTAAGTCTTTCCTGGATGTGTAGGTGCAAAAAATCTCTATATGAAATGGGAATAGATTCAGTGGAAACATCATCATTTCAACATCAACATAATTTGGTAGCTCATCAGCAACTAATGCATAAGTCTCCAATAATATATGTGCAGTCAAAGCTGTTGATTTTAAGTGTAGGAAGCAATATTTCTGATAAAAACATTGAATCAGGACTATATCAAACTCTTCTGTGGAGTTCTGCACAGTTTTCTGCTCATTTAGGCTCATTCTGCTGGATATCCAGACACCAGAGTTCCCTGTCTATCTGGCTCTAAACAACAGTGAGCTACACTCAGGAAGAGTGGCTGGTGAGGAATGAAGAGCATTTTTGACAGGAGTTGGTCTGCAAAACCAGAACATAAATCAGCTTAAACCTGTGAGTCAGTGTATCTGTCGAGTAACTATAGATCACCTGATAATGGACTTTGGTTTTGGCCTCTGTCCCTGAAGGAGCCTCCACGCTCAGTGACTCGGGACAAAGGAGGGGTGCCCTCACCGACCCTGGGTGACCCGGGGTCTTTATCACTGGAGGAGTCAGGAAGGGGATCTCTGTCGGTGATGCAGGGAGTGATGCTGCGCTGTCTCTGAAGGGTCAGGGGTGACATGACACCCTAGAAAATGACACACGGACAGGTCAGTACGTAAAAGAGGTAACGTGGCTCTTTTGCTGTTTGTAGACATCTTTTTAAGTTTCATGTTTTCAGTTATTAGTAGAAACCTATACATAAACATATCACAAATAATAGGGGAAAGTAGCTGAGATGACGACATTAAATCAAGGTTAAAGTAAGAAACAGCAGGAGCAGACTGAAGTCAAAGGTGCTGACTCACCTCCCTCACTTTCCTGATCAAATTCAGCCACAGACTGTGAAAAGACAAAATGACAAGTCATTATGTTTGAATCCGATCCAGGCCAGCCTTTTATGACCTATAACATGTTAGTATTGCATCATTCTGATATCCACCTGCAGTAAACAGGTCTGATAGGATGTGGGACAAAGGAGACCTAAATTCCAGCAGGTTTATGTGTGCCAATAAGTCACCATGTGCAGTGAACATCTGATACTGAGTGGGGCAAAGGACATTCAAATGTGTGTTTGTGTGTGTGTGTGTGTGTGTGTGAGAGAGAGAGAGAGAGAGAGAGACACCCACTTGCAGTCGTCAGGGTTGTCTGTGAGAAGCAGCAGGAACTTGTTCTGCGGCAGGATTAGGGCGAAGCAGCAGTCCCTCCTGCCCCCTGGAGGCAGCTTGGGCAGGTCGAGGATTTCCCGTCCCTCTGCGATGGTCTCACAGTTGGTATGTAGAGCTATCACCTGGTCCGGAGGGGACTCTGCATCCCGACACACCAACAGGGATCCCTCCATGGTCAACACAAGATACTTCTCCTTCCACTGCTTAAACATGAAGCCGCCTGCCAGACAAAAAAAAAAGGAAAAACAGAGAGATACTTTAAGGAGGTAAAAACAGCACTGTAGATGGAAATGGATGTGACAAACTACATTGCAACATGCCCACAGTGACAATGGTATGATTTAATGTAATTATATTTAAGATGTAATATTGACCATGTTTACAATGATGTTAAGCATGTTGTGAGCATGCTAACACTTGCAAATTAGGATAAAACACCAAGTATGGTTTAGGATTGCTGGAAAGGTAGTAGGTAGTACTTACAAAACTCTTGATCAAATTCAGATAACACTATATTTCAGTCTCAATCACAAGTGAACTGATGGCACACAGACATTTACATTAATTGAGCTATAAGACGAGCATGGCTCAAATCACCTAAAAATTGTCAACTGTTATAAGCTTCATGTCCAAATCTTTGATATAATTATATTATTCAATATCATGATAGTGTAGGCTGCTGTAATGAATATAGCAACATACCATACAATACATTAAAAAAATACATTAGGGTGGAATAATCACCTGTCTGTCAACAACAATAAAATGTGGTATAACATAGCAGTTGTATTGAATGTGATTACAATGCACAAGTAGAAAATTCTCGGCCAGGAAATAATCTGTATAAAAAACAATGTTTCATTCTAAATGTCATTGACTTATCCCATTACCCACACGAGGGGACATCATTTCAATTTCAGATTAGGGCTGCTCTTAATCTGTATATAAAAAGAATGACACAAAAACAAGCAAATGAAAAATAAATGCTATTGTCTGGGGCCTGAATTCTCAAACAACAGGAGAAATGTCAGCTAAGGCAACAGGGCTCAGAGTAAAATAATCATAATATAAATCCCGCTGATAATGCACCCAGTCGTCAAGGGCAACAATAATTCACTGTTAGTCAACTTGTCTCATCTCCAGGGTCAAAATATGTGCATCTCTTAGAGAGAACATTAAACCTGTATGAACGAAAGGAGGCGCGTCTGTTTTTGGAACATACTGTGACATCCAGGACAGGACACACATGGCGCCGTGAGTGTCCCAGACAGCCGTCCATTGTGTAATAATGATATTAGATGGAGAGCACAGTGTTGACGGATGGGGAAGATCTGCTCTAGTTCTCTTTACAGAGGATTAAAGATGATGAGTGGATTTTACAATAGAGAGAGGGACAGATAGATAGAGGTATATAGATCAATTTAAATTTGACATAAAACATTTCTGTTGAGGTTTTTTACTACGATTAGTCCACAGTTCAGAGACATTGCTGACATTGCTGAATGTGAAACTGTATCTTCCTCCTCAGTCTCTTGATCCACCATGACGCCATCATCAAATATAATGGATGCAGATATGAAACAGATGTAACATAAAGACACAGACATAAAACACTGGCTGAGTCCTGAGTCTTGACTTGGCTTCAAAAACAAACACTGATTCTGTAAAAACACATCTGGGAGTGATTATGTCTCACAAAGGGACTCTCAGACTGATATCACTCATCTGAGACTTGGAGTGTTGATCTGAGGCAGCTCTGAGAAGAATAACTACCAAACATATATCTCCTTAGGGGGAAACTACTGAAGCTAAATACAAATGTATTACTTTATAAGTGTCATTTTGTCTTAAAGGCCTGGGCTCCTTCAAAAAGTTTGATCATTTCTTTAGAATTTGGCTGTAAACGATGTTGTACAAACTGTTTTTTAGAAGATTATTATTTTAAATGGCCATTATAGATCAAAACTCTCCTCATGGAGCAAAAAATAAAATCACTTCCCATCATTCAGCGTCTGGTTATTAGATTGTGATCGTAATACAGTATAAAACACACAAACAAGACTGCAAACACTGCTTAATCAGAAGTCCACTTAATTCATGAGAATGAGCACAAACATGTGGCAAACAACAGACAAAGACTCATCACCCATCACGTGAAGGCAGATAACTGCACACAGATGAAGGAATCAGTGCAGGCCTACCATATTTCCTGAGGAAGCCTCGATGAACGCCTGCTGTGCTCATGCCTGTGGTCATCACAGCAACAGGGACTGAAATGAGAGGCAGAGCACTTGATGCGGAAAAATAGGCTAAGGGAGAGAGAGACAGAGAGAGAGACAATAATCCCCACTATTTAGGCCTTCCTTCCTTTAAAGCCGTACTGTTGTGAGTGGAATTGGAGTCATCCAAGCTTATGCACATATAAACATCATATGAATAATAGCAGTGGATAAAACCGGACAGTGCCTGTTTATTTCATTATCGAAGCCATCACCAGATGTCATGTTGGACGTTCCAGAACTGCTCCTCTCTCTTGAACACACAATGACGTAAGCCTCCATTTGCAGGCCTGCACACAACATATGGACGATTTATAATAGCTTATCATTAAACTGTCATCAAACCCGTTTCTCTGTGTATCTCTGTGTGCTTGGATGGCCTCCGAACCAGGGTTTGGATCACCTCCCGCTCAAGCAGATTAAAACAGAGGGATTATTATTCTTGCACAGCTGGAAACCCGTTGTTCAGTACTGTGAATAGGCCCAACCAAGATGTTAATCTGTCCAGACATGGGAGACATGTCCCTCTCCAAGGGACAACCTCCAAGATATTTACTGATTTTCAGTGTCATATACGCTGGATTAAACTCCTCACATTGTATTTGCCCGTGCTTGCAGTTAGGATAACATTATGTAACAAGAGCGATCTATGAGAGGCACCATCACACCACAATCAAACAGGTCCTACATTCAAGATGAGTAGGTTGTGAGAGGAGCAGACAGAAAAAGATAGGATTATTTTTTGTCCCTTTTACTGATGGGATAGAGATAAACCGTAAGCTTTACTTTCACATTGCTGTCACCCAGGAAGGTCAAAGGTCACATTCACCTAGGAGCTAGAAGCAGTTCAATGATTTGCTCGGGAACTCTTCACTAAGCTTGCCAGTGTTTGTTAATGCATTGCAGATACTAAATTGTATGTACGAGGGGCGAAATGTCATTTAACAGGGGAATGTCCCTATCCTGATATATATATATAATGGGGTCTTTGATTCTGAAACAGTTGTTAAGTCAACCCAACTGATTTAATTTAATCAAAAAACACATTTCCTGTATTAGTGTGCAATCATGACACAAGAAGGTTTTATGTTCATGTGGGATTGGGAGTAGCCAAAGTTGAGCACTTAATTTTGAAAATATATATTTTTGAATGCAATTATTTCTGCTTTCAGATCAAGATAAGTTTATCAGAATGCCCCTTATTAAACTGTTCAGTCTCACACAATGACGTGAAAATGTGGGATTTAGTCCTTACAGAGTCAAGAGGAGTTCTTTACTCTGTCCACAGGTCCATTGTATGCATCCACAATAAAACATAAGAATAACTGCAAATAAAAGGAACATTAAATATTTATAAAATTCTGTTAAAAAAACAAAAAAAATTTAAACTCAATAAAAAGGCACACATTTTCTTTCCAAAAGCATGTTCAAAGAGAAATAAGCAGTATGTTGAAACCTTTGTTCCTGGTTCTGGTTCGAGTCAGTGAAAGTTTATTCCCATGAAAACTGCTGAGGTTATAACAAATCATGAACAGAGCAAGTTGTTTAAAGCCATGTGTTTTACAAAACCAGGTTCTCATCCTTACTATGACTGTTATTTTCCGTCTGACAGATCAGTCCTCTCAAGTGGATTTTTAAAACTCATGTATAAAAGAAAACAGATGTTCAAAACCAAGGAGTGTCAGACTTTAGAGAGGGCTAGGCTCATTGAGTTGATGTTGTGTTCACTGTTAATGGTTAACATGAACACTGATGAAAATTTAAGCTAGCACCCATTGCAGCGTTCAGTCTTGGCCCACAGGCAGTGGTCCCTGTTGGACCCACCCGGAGCGACAAGAGGACACATATAAAGAAATATTCCTCAGTGTTTTAGCCCTAGTTTGTCCGTCTGTCATTGCCTGGCTTTTCTTCAACCGATCCTAGTTTTCTCTGACTCTTCTTCTTTTGACTGTTGATTCTCAGTAGGATCAACAGTAAAGGCCATTATTTTACTGAGAGTCTTTGTTTATTTTTAAGAAAGCAAAACACAATGCCAAATGTAAATACATAAATAAAAATGTCAAACTTTTGGTTTCTGATTTCCCTCAAAAGAGAACACAGAGTGAATTACAGAGCAGAGTTGTGTGCTGTGGCAGGGAAAAAAGCTATTTTGTTTCAGAAGTACATTAAGTTTGGCTAGGTGCATGTTGCAAAATGATGAAAAACATCATGGTATACATTTCTGGCTGAATATGCACGCTGCAGATACTTCGTTGCATGTGATGTTTTATTTCAGGGCCTACCTTTACTTGTTAGGATATATTTAGACTTATTTTTTCCTGTGTGATATCTTTTCTTGAATTGTTACACAAAGAACTTAATTTAAATCAAGTAACAGAAAAAAAAATGTAAAAAATGTTTGTGGAAAAAATTGCAATATATACACACAGGCATCGCTCTGGATTATAAAAACATAAATAATATTATAATCATTAATTATTTTCATTTACGTAATGACGTTACATTTACGTGGGTGATGACCGTTGACCCTTGGTGCATATATGATTTGATTATTTGGGTCGACTCATGATTGTTTGGGTTGAACAATATAAAGAAACGTTAGTCAGCAGTTTTAAGTCTAGTTACTACAATTCACAGACTGCTAATGCCAACAATTAGGATGCTAACGTGCTGGAGCACATCGTCACGCCACAGATGGACGATAATGGGTGAAAATGATGAAGAAGAGGAAAGTTTAAAAGAGCTACATATTATTGTAAGTAAGCTAGTTCTGTCATGTGCTGTGTGTCTTGGGCTAATGTTAGCTACAGCTAGTAGCTGCTAGCTAGCTGGATAGTGCTGTTTCCATAGTAACCTTACATGAATCCGCTTTACCGTAACTTACTCAAACAAGGCTAATAACTGTCCATGTACCTATGAGCACATGACTGTTCTGTTAACTTGGCTTTTAAAAACATTTAACACCATTCAGAGTAGTTTAATGTGTTTGTTACCTTGTCCAGCTTGTTGTCCTTATGTCTAACCTGCACATATATATGTCTATTTCTTTGTACGTACACTGAGAGCAATGTGAAATATGGGTCGAATTTGTACATATACTATCTGATCAAACTGATTCTGTAAAGATGCCCTTTAAAATAATGCCCCAAATGAATGGTGATAGCCAAAACTACTTTAATATCAATTTCCTACAACTTACAATACAATTGAAGTGGTTGTATTGTGACATGGCAGCACACTCCATATTTGTTTATCTGTAAATTACTTTAATTTCTTTCAAGGAGTATTTGGGTTCATGTGCAGCTTGAGGGTTTGATATTTGTCACCAGCAGGGGGCAGAAGAGCCTCTGTAAACTCAACGCAGTCACATGCCCTTACTCCTTGTGGTGAATCAACAGGTTGGGGGAAGCAGTTTGTCTGGCTGCAGTAAGAAGAAGACCAGAAAGAGGTTGGCTGATTGTTAGCATGCCCAGGTGGCCCTGAAGCTGGGAGAGCAGGAGGAAGGTCATTCCCATGTCTTGCATGTGGGGACCCTCATTTCAAAACTAACAGGTTGTTTAGTTCAGCGGGCACTGAAGACTGACTTTCAGCCATCGTTAAAGAACATAATAACTTGTGTCCATATAACTTGTTTTGTTGGATTTACAACTGGAAGCATGTGCTTTCAAGTCTGTTAATCCACTTTAGCTTTGTGTAAAAGTCCATAAGTCTTTAAGTCCTGGTGTTCGGTGAGTCAGGTTTGCTGGATTTTGGTGCTGCTTAAACCTAAACACTGAGTCCTGCTGAGCTGGTGCCCATCCCCCTCAAAACCCAAACATCCACTCCTTCCAAGCCCCAAAACTTTGTGTTTTGGAGTAGAACACCCCTCTTTCTTGTACAGGACCCCCTCGGTGACCCTCTTCCCTCCCTCCCTGCCTCTCTCTCTGTGCTTCTATCTGGGAGCAGTGAGAGCACCATTGCTCAAGCTCCTATTGAAAAGAGAGCATATACAATGGGGTCTTTCTCAATCCCTCTCTGTCTCCATTAAAGACCCTGGGAACACAACACTGTCCAGAGAGCCACTCTTAAAGGGCCAGTGGGACCAGGTCTTCGCAACCTGAGTCCCAGCACCTCCCATCATTTTCATGGGAACAGAAAAAATCTGGAATCTACATAGCAAATCAATTATTCATGAATGGTATGTGAACTCTGCAGAGCTTTCTTCCATGCAGCGATCGGCAGCATCACTGCTGTCCAAATACACATAGTCACCTCAGACATCACAACAGTCTACAACAACACAATAAGCCGTGCTGCACGTCTGATGGGAATCAGGGACAGCAGCATTTATTTAGGCTACAGCTGATGGTGCTTCAATCTGTTTGGGCTGAAACAGTACATTCAAACAAATTCCCAGACGTTCATATAATCCGGGCTATGTGGGGTGAATACAAACGGAATAGTCTGAATACTATTACTATTATTGTAATACATTTTTGTCCCTGTGGCCTCCATCCACTGGCTTTCATCTCTGACCTTAATTCAGCTGGGTAAATAAAGGTCGAAATACTTTAAACTGTTTGCAGCAAGTCACTTGACAAATTAAGTTTATAGGCCAATAACAAAAAGCAAGGGAAGTTTTTTTATATTTAACTTAACTATTAAGGAGCCAATAGAAAATGCTTTATAATTTTTTTGCATGAAAAATATAACTATTTCTCAATTGTTAAACAGTGGAGCGTTTGACCCTTATTGTGTTTAAAACCAAGAATACACCGTCAGAATAAACTAATACAAAACATTTATTTAGAAGTTTAAAGGCATGAATCAACAACAACAATACACATGCAGGTACAGTTTAATAGGACACGATAAGCAGGCTCTAAGAAAAATGCTTGAGCAAATATTCATATTAATGCAATGTGACGTGAGAGAATGTGTTAAGTTAAATGATCTTATAAAGATTTACCAACTGTGTCTCATTTATTCAGTGAACAAACTGATTGAAGATCTACCTTGGAAATCTTATCTACCATGTTGTTTATCTGCACACGGGCAGTGCTCAGGTCTGTGTTTGCGGCAGACTGACACACATACTTTGTTTCAAGCGGGAAACGAGTAATTTACGGGGCTATTTACAACTTCTGGGGATCCGTGTGTAATTAAAAAGCGAATGGGTGATTGTGTGGAGACAATCAGCATGCCGCAGGGTTTCTCACATCCTCTGAGAAAAGGAGGGAGACTCAGGAGGAGGAGGGTGGAAAGAACTTGAGTTGAGGAATTTGAATCCTGTTTGAAGGGGGAGAGGGAAAGAAAGAGCCAGGGGAATGTCTGAGAGAGTCTGAGGGAGACCGGTGGGCAGGAGAGACTTTGGACGACAAACTGAAGGAAACACCGGTTTAAAAATACTCCATGTGTTTCAGAAATAGATCGGGTTTGGATTTATCAACGGACGAACATTTTACTGCGCTTTTTGCTGACTTTAATTTCGCTGGATAGTACTCCGTGTTGGGATCAACCAAAACAACAACATAAGGGAACAAGACTTTTGCCAGAGCGGAGATTTTTTTGTCTGTCTCCCTAAAAAAAAAGGGAACTGAAACCTCTTGATCCGGTTTGCTTTGGTCCCATCTGTGGATAATCTCATTTTCTCACAGCGAAACATTTTCAGCGCACTACTCTGGATCATAGAGCTGCTGAGATGCGGTGATGGAGTCCGCTGGTGTTTCCGAGATGACTGCTCTTCTGATGAAGCAACTTTTCGGAGGTGATCGCCTTTCAACAAGAACCATGAGCCGGTCTAAATGGTCTTTTTTGATCCTCACTGTCATTCTTTCTGCTTGGAGGCCAGTTGCTGCGGCCACACTGACAGGTAAGCTTAATTTAGCGCTGAGCAGCCGCAGCATTTTCTCCAATCTGAACGTTGTTTGTTAACTTAAGTGTGGGGGAAAACAAAGTAATGAGTAATTAGCCCAGTCAGCCTTCTGCTTCTAACTCATTAAATCAATTTGCTTTGGGGTGGCGATTGAAACCACAGCTGCAAGTGCGTTCAACATCTGGCCAACGTGAAGGAATTCTGTACACTCATAAAAAAAAGCCTGTAAAACAACATGATCAAAGACAGTAAACCAGAAAAGATCAATTGTATTAGTTCAGTCAGCCTGAGGATTTTGAGTCAGTGTCAGCAGGTAAAAGGTGATGGAGTGAGTTTGTTGTGTGTAGCTGTTCTGGTTGACTGGCACTATATAGCTGGAGTGCGTCTGAAGGATCAGTTTCAGCATGCATCCTTCTTCAAAATGTGTATTATTCCTGGGAACTCATCCAAACAAGGTATCCAGACATGGATTCCCACCAGTCATGGTATTTCCGGAATACTGCGGAATTTTGAGAGATGTATTCCAGGCATGGGAAGGGCAAGGGGTTAAATAAATCCAGTCAGGAAGTGAGAGAATCCTAACACTCAGTTCAGAATTAGATAGAAAGTAATCTGCTGTTTTGCCCTACTGAATCCAGACTGTTGACTCTTTTCTACATACCTGGTAATTTTACATCAGGACCAAAATCCTAGAAATCCTACCAGCCATTATTTAGAAATGCGTATCTGCTCTAACAATCAACTTTGCTTCTAAAATATTGGAATACATCAAGTACTGCAACCTGAGGATGAAAACATGGGGTCCCTGCAGGGGCCTCCACCTGTCAGCTCATGTGTTTTGACCATCATGGTCATGCCGTCTCTCTGGAAGCTCTGCCCTCTGCAGATGTATGACGAGGAGGGACAGAGATTACGAGACAGTGCTGTGATTTATACGCTCAGACTGATGGTTTCAAGGAGAATTTTTCCCGATGTCTCAGTTCCTATTTGGTTGTAAGAATGGCTGTGGTCCGGGAGTGAGGGATGAGGAGGGGATCAGGGGGGCGAATGCTTTGGTTTGTGAGTCAGAGTTGGTCTGAGTCAGACTCAAACAGTGAGTTGATGGATGGGCTACGGGGGCAAGAGTGGAGGAGAAAGAGTTTGGGAGGGGAGGTGGCAAAATGTGTAGCGATGAATCCGAAGAATGGCATGAAAAGGAAGCTAAATGGGAAAAGGGCAAAGGCGCGGCAGTGAATGGAGGGGCTGAATTACGTAGCGTTAAAAAGGCAGAAAGATAAAGGAGGGAGTGAGAGGAGAATAAATGCTCGGACTGTGTCGGGTATTTTTGGTATGTGCAGTCCACTGACATTTAACATCTGAGCTTTTACTATGAAGGAGAGTAGGAGTAGAGACGGGGTGGAAAGAGGCAGATCATGAAAAAAAAGTGTGGGACCTCAAGGGAATTTGGGGGACAAAGGGGAGGAGATGGAGTAGTTAAGCACAAATGAATCACTGGAGACAGGCCACACACACACGCACACAGAGTTTAACTACAGCCTGCCCTCTCTGTCTATCTCTGCATTAAAAGGTTTACAAGCTTATTATTATATGAATGCAGCACTAAGAGGCAGAGAAAGAAAGTAGGGCTGTTTTTGTTCAATAAGGCACTGGAAAGAAACAAAGTCAGGGTCATGCAGATTGTTGAAAGAGCTCAGCCAAGCTTAAAAATAAAGGGAGGAATGACTTTTTACGCCAAAAAGCACACAGAGACAGAGAGGCGGTGAAGCAGACACACAGCGGGCCTCTTCATTTATTGCACACTCCCCGAACAAGCCTTTGAATGCTGGGTTGTGTTTGTGTGTGTGGATTTGGTCCACATTTTAAGGATCAAGGGTGTGTTCTTCACATGAGTAAAATAATTGCTACCAAAGTGTGTTATTTCCATTACAGGTCTGTTTTCAGCAGCTGAATTATGTGCGTTTGTGGGAGATGGGTTGCAGTGGAGTCCTGTGAGGTCACAGTGCAAGGGGTCAGAGGTTGAAGGTTGGCCATGAAACAGACTAGAAGGGCGGGTTGACAAGCTTGAGAAAATCTTCTACAGGCATCATCACTCAGTGAAACAAGCGTGATTTACTTTTGTTCTGAAATTCAAGAACAAAACCCAAGTTTGCACATTCTCACATCCCTTTGTCCTTTATCTTCTTCATCAAGACGAGGAGTAGTTATTCCTTGTCTGCTCTGTGGATGCTTAGCATGTATGTGATGTACTATATGTGTTCTTGCAAAATATATGTCTGGACAGATCAAGGCTGTAACCATTCATTTATCTCTAGGCATGCATGCCTCGGCCTCCACATTCTCAGGAATACTCCTCGTTTCTGTTGAATGCCTTTGCAGTAAGAAAAAGCAGAACCATACTCGTCATATTTATGACGACCCCTCTGTGACTCATTTTCTAGGATGTTGAACAGATTCGCAGACATCTTGGCAGACAACCTGCAGGCCTATCATAGCTGTTTGAAAGAAACCCTGAATATTTTAAGTCTGTGTGTTGAGCTCTCTGTGCTCTGACACCGTCCTCTCACAAGGAGCCTTTGTCCCAGTATCAGCGCTGTCCTTCTCAGGTCGGCCCTTCTGCCCATCAGGGACACAAGATAACCGACTCGTTCAAAAACCAGTGTGAGGGTGGATAAACTCTGGGTTCACCTGCTGTTATCATACAACATTTATCAGATCAAGGACACAACCTAATGATTATTTTAGTGGTGGGGAGATCATTTGACTAATTGATAAGTCAACAATTCTGGTAATCAATCATATAAATGTTTAATCCAAACATCTTGTGTTTTGGGCATAAAGATGTGGGAACGTGGAGATTTTAACTTTTCTCTTAAGTTTGATGAACAATTAATTCCTAAATCAAAGAAGCAAGCAATATATTGTTTGAAATATAACACATCATCCATTGTTGTTTTTTGTTGTTTTCTGGCACAAACCGTTAAAACTGCTTAATCCACTACAGGGGTTTTAGTAACTTGATTTCCTTTATTAAATCCAAAGTGTTTACATATATATTAACCACAAGCTAACACCCAATCCTGCTTCTTCCCTCTCTTCAAGATTTGGAGTTCGAACGGAGTCCCACTACTGTCATCTCTTCGCTGGGCAAACCTGTGACAATGCACTGCACCCTGAGGGGTACAGGGGGCGAGGAAGAAGACCCTCCTGATGTGCTATGGCTGAGAGACGGCGTGCCACTTCAGTATGCAGACACCAACCAGTTCCAAGTCCACACTGGCAGCAACAGTTGGACAATAATGAGCACGCTCAGGTAGGCAGTGTACCTGCTGCCAATGCAGGAGATTTAACCACAAAGGTTCATGTGTTGTGAGGCAGCCACACCTGGCCTAGAAATGTCAGTCATGCATCTGCTGTGATTGACTTTATTTCCTGTTCCTCCACCTTATCTTGTCGGCCAGTTTAACCAGTATTGTTGCTGGATTACATCAGTATGTACCTGTAGGCACTGGAAATGAAAATAAGCATTCTTGTTAACTCGGGCATGTTTAGATCTTGTATTTATTACTGTTCATTAATATCTGCTGTCCCCATCAAATACAATATAAACCATGTTTACTTCCAGCCAGTCTGGGCCACTGTGAAATTAAGTCAGTAATAAATGATATCACTCTGTGCATGCCTTTCCTTCTGTAGCTTTATGTATTTAATTTAATCCTGGTATGATTGGATGAAACAAAGAAGGAAAGTAATCATGGTCGGTGCATCTTTCTGTCATTGTGTCCCTGTTTTATCAGTTTGTTTTTTCATTGCTTGATCTTTATCAAACCTGCCTGATTGTATCCTTTTATGCACCCAACAGTATTGAAAAGGTCCAGCTTCCTGACATGGGCTCCTACCGATGTGCTGTTCTATCAGAAAGCCACCAGACCCTGTCTGAGGAGGGGGGAATCCAGCTGGAGGGTGAGTTCATCTTCAGCCACAGCTACAAAAATAAGCAGTCTCCTCTGAGAGCTACGGTTTTATTTGGATTAAGTTGAGACCCTGATTCAGCTAATTCTTCCTCAGGCCTTCCTCATTTCTCTGTGGAACCTCAGCACATTTCTGTAGTGGCCAACGTAACCCTGAACCTGAGCTGTGTGGCCCACGGACCTCCAGAACCAGTCAGGCTCATCTGGCTACAGGACGGCGCTCCTCTCAACTCCCTGACAGACCCGGTGGCCCTCTCACCCTCCACTCTCAAACTCACAGGTATCATCTTTCACTCTTTATTACCCCAGCAGGCTTAAGCCACATGTACACAGCTTAGTCAGACCAATCAAAACATACAGCCTCAGTCAACTCCTCAAGGGCTCTCACTTTGAATTGATACAGCCCCATGTTCAGTGATCATTATAGCGGGCTGTGGTCTTTTATTGTTTGAGTAATACTCATCGCATGTTGGTCGTTCTCAAGATGATTTGGTGTTTTTCAAGCGACAGTCCTAAAAACAAAATATTGAGTTAAAATTAAATAAATAAAAGAGGTAAACAATCAAACAATCAACAATGCTCAATCAAGCACTTCAATTCACTTCAGCACAACATTAACAATTTGACTGAAATAGGCAAAGTTTTAAATTGCTAAAAAGAGGACAATTTCTCAAACAATGGTTTGATTAAATCCATTTAGACTCATTATAATGCACTGCTTCAAAAGCTTCACAGCAACTATCTTCTATGGTTTCAAAGGCTTTCATGTCCCCCTTCATGGTTTTAACAAAACCGCCAAATGACCACCCTCCCCAGAGAGCAGACTGGCTGGCACAGAGCCAGTGCATCCATTGAGGACATGCCGGGTGGTTGTGTGGTTGATGGGTAAAGCCAGAGCAGCAGGCACAAGAGGGACAAGAGGGGGAAGGAAAATAGACGGGCAGAGGACACAGGGAGATAAAAGAAATAAAGAGAGAAAAGATTCTGTTGCTGCTTGAATGCAAACCACAGCTGCCTGCCAGATAGCTGGTCCGTGTTAGGTCCAGTAGTAGGAGGACAGGCTGAGTCACACGAGGAGGAGCAGGTGGCAGTGGTTGGTTTAAGGATCTGGTTGACTCATCAGAGGCTGGCTGGTGCTGACCAGGACCCGATGGTAACCTACACTCACATCTCTGGAATGGACAGCTGCTCTGGCAGACCTCAGGTCCAGACCCGGGCAAACACAAATAATCTTTCAATAGGCCCATAAAGGGAAATGGCATGAAGTACATGCCAACCATGAAGGAGTCCAGAGCAAAACACGTCCCTGTGGCTCGCAGTTAGAGGAAGTTTCCATCCACACGTAATGGACAGTGTCCTTAAACTAGAGTAGACATACAAAGAGCTTTGGTTCCAACAGAGATCGATTAATGAAGTTAACATCATTTGAAAACAGTTCATAATATTTTGTCTCTTTATATGTCACTCCTCCACATGACTACACTCATCCCCAGCTGACATCAGCACTGTTGGTCAATACTGCGATGCTCATGAGCTCAGGAGTTCTTCCTGTTGACCGATTATGACATTTCAGCTGATCAGGGGATGCTGTGTTGCGGTTTGCTGATGGGGAAGGAAGGAGACACAAGAGCGAATGGCGCAATTTAGAGATGGCCTGATGAGCAGTTAATTCACCCACACAGGCAGTGGTCATCCCTCTACCCCTCCTTTCTTTTCCTCTCTTACAATCCCTCCCTTCACCCAGCAAGGATCGTACCCCCTGTTCTTTTTCCGGCCGCAGCACAATGGAGGCATGGTGCCGTCGGCGCAGAGCAACACTGCGTAATGCTGTGCAAGTCTCAGTTTGTGGCTGATGTTTGGGTGTTAGATAACTGAAAAACTCGACTGTCACATGTTTCAGCAGTGTGTGTGTGTTGTCTTGTGGAGTGATTCAAGAGTGTGTGAGCACGCTCTGAGTCACTGTTTGAGAGGACTCATTCTCTGTTGAATGTCAGCGTGTGTCATAGTGTTTTGCCCCCTTCAGAGGAGCCCCAGCCTCGTGCAGGCAGCAGCTCAGCTTTTTTCACCTGGACCTCAACACGACAGCTCTCTTTGTTCTAGAAACTACACTGGAAAAATATTCTCACTATCAATAAGCTGCATGCATGGAAAGCTGCAATAATGTCAGACTATAGGATAGAGATCCTAATGTTCAAGAGTGATTCATGTAAAGTTAAGTCCACATTCTAGTTGAGACTTTTTGTAAATCTGCGAGTTGAAAGACAACTAGGACTAAATTTGTTTTTTTGGACATTTTTAGATGTCAGTGTACAAATAAGGTTAAAATGATGTGTTAACCAGATTTATATCTGAACCAAATGGCAACAAAACTTTTATTTTTACCTGCAATTCGCTTAATCAGCACTTACGGTATTGATTTTTTGATTTATCTTTTACCTCAGTATAAAACAACAAAGATTGATTCAAAAGTGATTAATGGACCAGGCTCAATATATTGATGTAAACATTCTTGGCACAGATTGGTGAGAGTTTTTCATTGCTCCTGCCAGTGTTAGTCTGTGCTATAATTGACCCAAAATAATCATTAATACATCTATTGTTTTGGTCCGTGTGATGGATAAAGTGCCCTCCGGGTTTTCCTCCCAGTGGAGAAAATGATTGAAGAGCATGATGGAGCCCCTTTGTATGTACCTGGTGCCCCTCGGACAGCCTGAGTCTCTACTGTCAACAAGCATAAACTAAACCGAAACTAATCACAATCCTGTTGACAGAGAGATCACGTTACCTTATGGAAACTATTACCATCACTGTATTCTCACTTCAGTATGAACTTTCACACATTCTCACATCAACATTAAATGCAACTCAGCATGCTGAGCATGGATTCTTGGTTTTAGAAACAGCCGTCTTCACACGCACATGTTGTCTCATATTTCCCTCCAGGTTTGAACAGGACCAGCACCTTTTCTTGTGAGGCCCATAACCGCAAAGGTGTGGCCACCTCTGGATCTGGAACCATCACTGGTACGTATCACACTGTGGAAGCACCAACATTTCTATCAGACGTCTTCATTCAGTTTGGATGGACTTTTCTTTTGTCCACATTGTATATTTCCATATTGATGTATCTTTTGTTTTTGTGTCTTTCTTTCTTTAGTTCTCCCATCCCAGCCCCAGAATCTAAGAGCTGTAGAGATCACTCCCACCAGTCTCCGTTTATCATGGCAGCCTGGTTTCGGAGGAGACTATCCGATTATCCGCTGCTCTGTTCAGGTGAGACAACATGAGATAAAAACGTGAGACTAGAATACCACAACTAATTGACGAAACTAGCTTGGAAAAATCACTGCGTCTGTTTGACCTGCATGTTCAACAAATACATCACTCTCCTTTTATTTACCTGACTCTGACAGCCAGAGCTTTTTGTGCAGTTTGCAAGCCTAGTTTTAAAGAAAAGAGAACTTCTCCTTTCTTCTTTTAACTCATCCTGTACCCTCCCTACTTTATTCATGTAGCAGTGGATCAGGTTTCACTCTGGGGAGAGTGGCCTCCTGGACTAATCTTATGTAGCACCACTCCCTCTCTCTCTTTCTGTCAGTGTCTCTCTGCCACTCTGCTCCTCTGTGGCCATTACGCTTCATAGCAGAGAGGAGGAACATTTTCTCTTGCAGAAGGGAGCAGTGCAGCACCACCCCTAAACGTCTGGTTCTAATAAAGCTGCCCCTCATACCTCTTGCTGTTCTTGCCCCCACCCCTTCCCTCAGCCCTCCCTCACCCCCTCACCCTCACTAGGGAACAAGGCAAGGGGCCGGCTTGAGCAGAATGGGGCAAAAATCCGAATTTAACGGCTCATTGTGTAGTGAGGAGAAACATGAAAAAGCGTACTGTGTGGAGAGAAGAGAGATATGAACGTACTTCACAAAGGGAGCTTAAAAAGAGACGGACAGAATGAAAGACATAAAGATAGAGTCAGCAAAAGACAGAATCAACAGGAGAAAGAGAGAAATAAGTAAACAAAAGAAAGAAAGAAAGCTGGGGAGAAAGTGAGTGAAAGAAACAGGAAAAGGCAGTGACAGCAGGTATTGTACGTCTGAGCCATAGAAGGGGAATGTCGTCTGAAGTGTGACTCAGGGCTGGGCTGTACAATTAGATTGAACACAGTTGTTTACCGGCTGGACGGTGATTCATTGAGTCTGGAATGGCGCTCGTTCTCTCTCTCTGACACACACACTCATTCACACAACTTAATATTCCTTTGGATCACACCACCGGGTCACGCCATCACCCAGCCAGCTACATGTGGCCTCTGAATACTCATTGTTTTTTCAAGTCATTGTTAGAACAGTGCAATGCCGCACCTGCTGCACACACACACCTTTTCTGTTTGTGTGGCTGCTCATTTGGTCTTTTTTTAAATACGTTTTCAGCTTTACTGTAAAGCCCACCCTGTGAAGTGCAGCCCGTAGCCTGTTGGAGCTGCTTGATTAAGAGCAAAGCAGCAGAGAACAATGGTCCAGACCAGCAAATTTAATGTGGTTTTAAGATTGCTGCAATGAAGGATTTTTCCTGGCTTGTGTTCCTCTTAAAATGTGTTTACCACAGAGAGTTTGCAGAGGCTGCAGGTTTCTGACTGTGAATGTGTTTGATGGGTTCTGCTTTCAGGGCACCTTACTGAGCCTGGATCCCAATTAAAACAGCAGCCAAGCAGATTTTACACCACTTTGGGCAATTATCACTTAATGACCCCACCCCCCACCATTATGTACCAACTTCTACCCCCATCCTTTCTTCATCAAGACTTTATACCCAATGCTGTCAGATACTTTGCATAAAGGGGAAAATTATGCCCCTCAAAAAATCTAAAAAAATATTTTTTATCGCAAAAACAGGAACTTTATTCTAGTCTTAACACGTGGGTCGTGAAATATCAGGATCTATCTTTATTAAACAATAAAGTTTATTTAAAAACTTCAAATTAGTCAAATGGACAAATCTATTTTTTATTTGATATTTGGTTTAATTGTTTTAATGTGAATTGTTGAATTGATAATTAGGATATTGATCATGAGTAACAATTAACTCATGAAGGTAGCATTGATAATCTAAATTAAGACGATGTTTCTCAGACTAAGCAGTTGCTTTCTATCATAAAAATTATGTTCCTTCTAGTTTTGTATTTCAGTAGTTCAGAATCCAGTCTAAAGGCAGGTGGAGGCTATAGCAAAGTTGAAATTCATCATTCATCTAAATTCTTTCAGGCCAAACATTCAGGAGAGTCTTTCATATCGGGTCCAGATATGATGATCCACAACCAGAATGTGAACATCCCACCAGCCACGCACGTCATTGGGGACCTGGAGCCCCACAGCCTCTATGCCGTCAGGGTGGCCTGTCACAGCAGCCAGGGCCCATCTGAGTGGTCGCCCTGGGTGGAGCTACATACCAAAGAAGGAGGTGAGTCCTCCAAGTGTGGAGATGTTTGTTTTCACCCTGGATGTCTTTTGTATGTGTGTGCATGGGATCACCTCCTCTGAAGGGAGGTAGGGTCAAGGCTGTGTTGTTGGGGTAATGATTGAGGTCTAAGTCCAAGTCTCCTCCCACTCCTGCTTTGGACTGAAACCAGGACAGCTTTATAATTTTACTGCTCACAATACCAAGCTATGCAGAGTAATATTTACCAAACAAATGTCAAGTCTCGGTTCTTCATTGGTGAATTGCAGCTCTTTCAGCTACCTGATTGCTGCCAATGAGAATGATTCAACATTTTAAGTCTTGCATTAAAGCTGAATTAGTTTTTTATGTAGCTCAGACCTTTTAGTGCTAGGCCTAATTATCATAATGGCTTTCCAAGATGTGTGTAACTTTCTTATTGATCTGTTTGTTGGTTCCAGGATTTAACTGGTCTGACTCGAGTCTCACATCTACTAATCTGTTATAAGTTATTTTATTTTTGCTCATGCAGTGGTTAAGAGTTTTAAGCGTTGTCCTGCAGCTGTGTTCTAATGATCTCTTATGCCTGATTGTTTTCTGTCATGCCTCAAGCTGACATAAGCTCCAAAACGTCCCCTTCTGTGACCCCTGGAGCGCAGTAGTCGCATTCATGCTGACTGTTGGACAGCTTAATGAAAGAAAGCACTTTGCCTAAAGGGATACTCTTAATTATCAGGGACACTTAATGATTCTCTGAAAGAGTTTTTGCCCCAAGACACATTTTTTCTGACTTTCTAAGTGAGTCTAGACTTATTGAAAACATATGTTATGATAAGAGGGAGTCAGCGAATCAAGTTACAGTGCACTTTTAGTCATAATATTCCTTCCTGTACCCTTCCACTTAGTCTGTGTTTATGAAGAGTACCAGACACCCGTCACTGTACCTCCACAAACCCAGTTTCAAATGTAAACTCTTGAGGTAGAAGGCAGACTGGTGGTGAAGGGACAGAGTAGGTGGAGACGGAGACAGGCAGAGGGAGGGAGGGTGGACGTTAAACTCTGCTGAAAGGCTTCAGTTAGGATCGTAGCACTCTGTCCAAGCTAAACGCTGGGCCGCTCTGTGTTTGAGTTTAAACTGAGGTGGGATTTTCCATGCCAGCTCATGCTGTCTCTATCCCTGGATGAATGGGAATGGAAACAGCGTATACTAAGAGGAGAGATATGCCACTGGAGGAATGATGGGGGCTTTCCATAGTTGAGGCTGCTTATAACCTAAAAACATTTCAACATTTCTCATAAATGTAAAAAGGGAGAAGTAGCACTCCTTAAAGCTGCTATTTAAGAGAAGGACTAGAAGCGGTTTTAAGATCAAGTGAAGACTTTCAGGTTTCAGTTCTTTATTATGACAAAGTTATGGTTTTGTTTCAGTGGAAAAAATCAGTGTTTTATTTCCCTTTGGACCATACTGCTTCATTCCTGCACCAGCAACTCTCTGTGCACTTGTTCCATTGAGTCAGAGGATGAAAGGAAAACAAGATAAGATTAAGCTTCTGCTCAAAGATAGTTCAGGAGGAATTTAAGGTCAAAGAGAGGGAGAGGGAGAAGAGGAAAGGTAGACAGTTCACAGCTTAGTCACAGTTTCCACATCTTCCTCTGAAAACTGTGAAAGAACTCCCATTCGGCTCTGTGATGAATCTTACTTCTTTTTTTACTTTCTTCATTTTGGCAGTCCCTATTTGTGCCCCTCCTTCATTCTCAGTTTTGTCTCCTACCAGTTCTGTTTTGTGTTGCATCCTTCATTTCCCCTTCGGGCCTTGTCTAACTTGCATTATGTTGCAATAGTGTTTTCCTACCTCGGATGCTACAAACTGAGGATTTCCCTGCATCAAACAAGCTGAGCAAGTTCTTTTTTCCAGAGTCCAGTCTTTCAACTTCTCTCATTCATCTCTCATTTCCCCCCTCTTCTGACCCCAGATGACCTGTGATTTCTCTTTCCAGAGCACACAGCCAGGCACTGTGGGAAAGACAAAAAAAAAATGGGCTTAATGGTGAGAGAAGGCAAGAAATGGACAGAAGAGCAGGGAAACAAGGGAAGGGGGCGCTTTGAGAAAACACTCATTTTGCTATTTTCCCAAAGAGCACTATTTTCCCCGGGGGAAGAGAGAACAGAAAGGGGGGGTTTGGGCGGTGGGAGAGGAAACGAGACGACCCATGTTACCCTCCTAATCCTAAAGCTGCAATGAGATTATACATGTATAAACCATGACTCCAGAAATGCATCGTTCTGAAAACCTTGAATAAAATGAATGAACTTGGCCGATTTGTGTACTTAAAGAAGTTTGTACATCATTCGTAACATTGCAAATGCTAGTAAGGCTTTTTTACAGTTCATCCATCTATGTCCATAAAGTGACGGCAGAATGAATCCTGATTTAAGGGACGTTGTCCTGAAGTGAGTCATAGCAAAGTGGCTCGACATACACATGTTTCACATCTAATCCTGCTTAATACGACTGCCAGCAAAGTTGCAACCGCAAGCATTAAAAGACTCCATTTACTCAACAATCTGCTCTGCTGTAAAATCTGAACGAGGTGGATGTCATTAAAAGACATTTCTGATGACACCAAAATTTGTACTCCGACTGATCTGGGAAAAGTGTTTCCTGTGTAGTGCTGAGTTTGTTTTTATAAATGGACTCTAAATCCGAGGGTTATGAGTCAACTTTTGGCTTAAGGATGACCCTTTTCCATCCACATGTTGACCCACACGGAGACGGGCTGAGCTGAGGGGACAAGCTGATGCGTTCAGAAAGAGGAACAGCCCTACTTCCAAACAATTTTTAAAGCTGTCGAACAACCAGCTTCTTCTATAGCTGCACGCAGCAAGATAGGAAACAGTAGTTTGCAATGTATCCAGATGTTTACAACCTGTTGAACTAATTGTGGCTTAAACCAGTTTGTTTCTGAGCGTCTCGCTAAACCATGGCTGCTTTCATTAGAGCAACAGGAGGATTTTTTCCCCCTGTAGTTTCAGTATTTGAAGAAGTGGCACCAGCAGCGACCACATCGTTTTCTGCTTTTTCTTTTTAAACTTCCCAAATGTTGCAACAAGATTTGTTTTGTTTTTTAAGTAAAAGCTGTTTTTGTCCCTCCTCGTCCACAATTTTTTACAACAAAACAATTAACGTCTCTGAGCTCATAACTGTGTGACAGAAAAGAGAAAGACATTACCACAGAGAGGGCAGCAAGGGAGAGGGAAAGTTGGAAAGAAAGAGATGGAATCATGCTGGATGAAGGACAGGGAGAGAGAAAGATGAGGAGGGAAGGAGAAAGAGAGAAAGTGAGTGGGTAGGACACAAAGAGGTGGAGAAGGAGGCAGAGAGGGACCAATAGATGACGAATCATAGGTGGAGACTAACTGCTGGAACCAACTTGACTCGTAGGTTGTTTTTGCTGCTGCTGGCAGGCAGAGCAGGGACCGCATGTGGAAACAATCACCCGCCAAACGCTTCCTGATAACATCATCTATAGGCTGGGCCATGTTTCCCAAACTCACACTGACTCTGTGTGTGTGTGTGTGTGTGTGTGTGTGTGTGCGTGTCAGTGTGGGCGTGTGTTGGTGTCCAGCTAGTTTGTGTGACTTTGTAGGGCGGCTGAAAGATTGAAAAGCAAAGAAAGAGAAAAGCCTAACTCTAACGGTAACAAAGGAAATAAGCACTGTCGTCTCCTTGCGAAAAGGTTCCTGGTTTTCTGCGCTCTACAGATTCATGTCATTTACAAACACACTAAAACAAACACAAATACACAAATTCCTCGCGCTATTTCTAGCGTGTTACCCAGCTAAGCTTTCTCTGCAATGGGTATTTCTGCTGCCAGCAGCCTTTTTTTAGTCTCTGCTCCACAGAGAAAAAGGCAAATGAGAGCAAAAAGCAGAAACAGGGATGAACAGAAGAGGAGGGACAGCGTGAAGGAGGGAGACACAGGCCTCAGCATGTTTCCATCTGAGTCCATCCAACCACGCTGACACACTGGCTTCTGAACCCAGCTAATCGCCTTCGTCTGTGGTGCCCTTAGCTAGCCTTTTTTATCCTAATAAAGCTGAATTCTCTAAATTCCCTCATCTTCTACGTCCAGCTGTTGTACTTATCCACACCCCAGAGGCTTCAGGCTGTCAAAACAACACACGCCTGACTAACCCTCAGCCCACTGGCCCCTGGCCACCAGGCCCACAGTGGCAGCCATGTAGACTCCTTATTCATACCCAAAATCTTGGGCCACATACACAGCCACACCCTGAGCTACATCTTTAGCTAACAGATCTCTCTATGTAAGTGTGAGAAGTGAAATGAATTTGAGTTCTGTTGGGTTTTGTGTTTCAGTGCCAGAAAACCCGCCTGTTAATGTGACAGCAATTCTTAATGGGACAGAGGTGCTGATGATGTGGGAGGAGCCTCCAGGGAAGCTAAATGGAGAACTGCAGGGCTACATGGTGGAGTACAGCACACCTGCCTCTCAGCAGGTCAGTCTGACACACAAATACATGACATTGTTCATCAGACTGAAAGACATAAAGAGCATCATCCTCTTGATATTGATTGTCTACCTTGTTTCTTCTGTTGACAGTTTGTTGTGGATTCTGGATTGGACACTGAGCTGTCAATCAATCTGTCAGCCCCCCTGTCCAATGTGTCCTTTCGAGTGTGTGCATATACAGGCGCGGGCCAAGGACCCTGGACCCCCATTCAGACTCTGACACTTATTGCTCCCGGTGAGTGACAACATGATAAATAGCATGAATCTACTTTGACCCTTGAATGATTATTGATTGTTTGAGATGTCAGAAGCTGCTTCGCTTTGTAAGCAATAATCTGTTTTTAGCTCATAACTTTAGTGCCATTTTATAATGACTGTAATTGATTTCCAGATTAGATAACTGATGTTTTTTATGTGAATTCTGCTTCTTATTTTAGGTTTTACTAAACAAATATGTTGTTTTTCTACTAAAAGTCAATGTACTGACACGAGCTCTCCTGTTTTTGGTTCCCACAGAAATGGAGGGATTTCGAGGTGAGTGTAATAGCTGGCTTTACTCATTCAAACCCACAAACATGCTCTTCCGTAACCTCCCAGAGTGGCACATAATGACAAAGTGACAGTAGAAGTGAGCTCATGGTGTTTTTTCCGACATAAAACTTCTCTTTCTTATTCTTGGTCATTGGGTTCCTGAGAGTTCCTTCTTGTGTATCTCAGCAAAATCAGAAAGGAAGCAAAAAAACAGAAGAGAGGATCTCAGAGAGACGGGAAAGGGGAAGAGAAAGAGGTGCTGGGTGAATGGGGAGACGCATCATAAATATTTATAACAGGCAGGAACAGTGTAGCATCTCTGTTTGCTTAGTCTAATAGAGCCAGACAGACAATTCAAACAACAAGAATGGCAGATAAAACGAGGCAGGGAAAGTTGGGGGAGGATGAGTGAACGGGAGGAAAAGTGGAAAACAGTGGGTGGAGGTTGTGAGGGAATAGCATAGTTAGTGGGGGGAGCTGGGAGTTAACCTCAGCGTGAGAGTTTGGAAAACAAGAACTCAGGACAAAGTGAATGTTTTGAGATTGAGGGAAAAAAGGAGCTTGTTTTTATGGGAAATGTTTCGATTTTGCTCAACAAGATTTTGCTGAGGCCACCTAGTCAATTTGATTTATGAAACATTGCATTTGTAATTAATAAGTAAACATTATTATCTAGTTTACTTACTACTCTGTGTCACGATACACATGTAAATCATTTGCACATTTAGGAAAGAAATAAATAGCTTTTTGTTTTAGTTTAGCACCTTAGTTTCTCAATAATCCTCTGTCTTAACCTCAAAAGGCTCGCTGAACTAAACTGTCTTCTGTCTCTGTCCACACTTTCCTCAGATCCCTCTTCCCCACAGGCCTTTTCCTGGCACTGGTGGTATGTGGTGATGGCCATTGCCGGCGCCGTATCCATAGCTGTGCTCATGGCTGTTTACGTGGCCAAGCTGCGGCGCAAGGAGACGCGCTTTGGGTGCGTAGGCTATTAGCACTCCTCGTGGGTGGAAGGGAGGGACTCGATAGCTGTGCCAAACCAAAAGGCTTCAGTGTTTATCCCGGTTGCCTCACTTCTTCATGCATTCTGAAGCATTTGGTTGGAGTAGAAAACATCTGTTGTGAAAGAGCAACAGTCATTCTTGTGAATTATGGCACAATGCCAAGATTTCAGCTGTGTTTACACATGTGTTGGTGTGACCTCTCATTGTATTTTGCATGTATACATTCACAGAGAGGCGTTTGAACCCATGATGGAGAGTGGAGAGCTGGTGGTAAGGTACCGCGCTCGCCGCACCTACAGCCGAAGAACTACAGAGGCAACATGTGAGTTCCCCTCCCTGCCCCTGCATGTTGCTCAGAAAGATGACACTTTATATTTGCACCTGACTGTCCCTGCAGCCGCAAGAGATGAGTCTCTTAGCGTGCCCAAACCTGCATCTGTCCCCAGGACAGATAGCGATACATAATAGTAGCATAAAGGCATCTCCTCTCATGCCCTGGGCCTGGATCCAACACTTCCAAGGAAAGAAGTATGGTGCTGTAATGACACACATTGACAGTTGTATTCTTCACTTCTCAAGACAGGAATGGTTTGTTTGGATGATGAAAGGAAGGATTAAAGACTACTAAGGGTTAATTAGTCCTTACAGCCCTGGAGTGTTCTGTCAGCTGACAGACTCCGCAACAACACTGCCCTTTATACTATAGAACTCTCCGTTATATCTTTTTATAATCACATCGGTTAGATGTGCACTGAATGAATTAATTGAGTCCTGCCCTGTACAATCAGGCGGGAACCGAATTAGATCTGACTTGATCTGACTTCAGGCAGAGGAAGGAGGTGAGACAGGGGAGGTGAAATTAAGATAACAGCACATTGCAGAGATTGACGAGATAAGGAAGAGGATACAATTACGTCAGGGAAAGAATGACTTTACACACCTCTCATACGAGTGAGATTTCAGCAACCTGTTAGAACAGATGAGGAGTTGCTTGACTGCTCTCTCTGGAGTCTAAAGGGTCATTGCACCTTTGGGACTAAGGTGGGATTTCAAATCTGGTCCAGGTGCAACAACGACCTCATAGTGGAATACAAAACAGTGGTTTGCAGTGGTTTGTGTGCAATCACCAACCAGCAGTCACCTCATGATTACAGACATAGATAGGTGCCTGTAAACACAGCACACAGACTCACATTTCACACAGCTGGGTCATATTCAAGCCCTGACATTGTCCCTGGTGTACGTACAATATTTGTGCAGACCTCATACACAAGTCTCAGCTTGCCGCAGCCACAAAGAGGATAGGGGGAAGGCAAAACTGTGGAGAGAAAAACTTATTCAGTGAGTAAAATGAGACTAGCTGAGAGAATGAGATGTGGAGATAATGTGTGTAAGTGAATGGGGGAGAGCTCGCTGGGAATAAAGGAAGAGTTCAGATTGGAGGGATTTAGGTGGGATTTATGCTGCTGGTGTAGACCAGTAATTTTGGCCAATTCTCCGGACAGTTGAACTTTCCGGTTATTGCATGCATTGGCTAATAGCTGGTCACGCCAGCATGTGTTGGAACATGCCTGTGGAGTGAACACATTGTTGTCTGACGCGTGGCAGATTGATAGTGTAGCAGCAGCTGGAGGGGGATCTACGAGCATGTCGTTGCCTTGTCATATTCTGGCCCAGATGTGAAAACAGAGCTAACGTCTGAGGCTCAGTTTGCCGAACACTCATACAGCTCAGTGACAGCCAGCTGGCTGGACAGAGTCGGGGATATTTAAACCAGATTAAATTCTGTGACCTCAACTTCCCAACCTGGTCCCTGCAGGATTACATGGCCATGTGGCCCACACCTGAAAAAAGGTCAGAGAAGAGTGTGAGGCTCCGTGTCATCTCATTGTTCTAGATTCTGAAGAACATGTGCAGTTTTTGACTTTATTTATTTTTTGTCCATTAAAATGTTTTCTTTCAGTGTATTTTTTATTCATATTTGAATGTGATCAACTTTATGTACGATTAGATTCACTTTAGAATAAGGACAAAACTAAATAATAAAACCATAGATCTTCATAGCTGTTGAGCTTAACAGACAATTATTTTAATACAATTTTTTCCATAACAAAAAGAGTAAAATTTAAGAACAGTTAATGACCGTTTTATATTGGGCAGTTTTAAAAGTAGACAGCATGGTTCTGATTGGTCTTTTTCCATTGCTTCCCAGCTGGCAGTGTTCATTAACACTTTGTTCTTGGCTTTGTGTTTTGCATTGTGGTTTTACAATCTGCCTGTTTTTCTTGCTCTCCTTTGTTGTTCATTAAAGTGCTTTGGGCTCCAAACTCCATTAAAATTCCTCATTGTTTCTCCCTCAGTGAACAGCCTGGGCATCAGCGATGAGCTGAAGCAGAAGCTGCAAGACGTGATGGTGGACAGACATAAACTAACCCTGGGAAAGACGCTGGGAGAAGGTGCCGCTTTGTTTTTGTTTTTTTTAAATGTGTCTAATTTCTGGGAGAACCTGGAGTTAATATGTAGAGTATCAGAGCAGGGAGTGTCTGACAAACAGCGAGGTGAAGCAGGTGCTTCTAAACACTTTAAGTCAGGGTTGGTACATAGTCCATAGTCAATAGTTCAATCTGCTATAGCACCAGTGCTTGCTTTCCACTTATCTCCCACCATTTGACCCTGTTATAGTGTAACAGTTTACTATATGACCCTGTGCTGTGTAGAATCAGGAGACTAACCACTCTTTACTGATAGTGTGCATCTAAACTGAGTGTTTAATTGTGCTTTAATTTGTTCTTCAGGAGAGTTTGGCTCTGTGATGGAGGGGCTGCTGACTCAGGAGGAGTCCGCTCTGAAAGTTGCTGTCAAGACTATGAAGAGTGAGTAGACAGTCAAAGTACTCAGCGGTCCCCACAATGAATCCCTTCATATTAGGAACACAGGCTTTTTGACAGACAGCCCCTCGGGTCAGAAATTAACAAGTGTTTTGGGTTAAAATTTTCAGTTCTTTATCAGAAAACAGACAAAGGAACAGCTTGTAGAAAATATTGGCAATAGAAAGAGTTGGCCCCATATAAACCACAGCGCCAAAGTAAAGACAATTGTACTCAAACTCTGCAGCTGAGAGGAGCAGCGCCGCCTTCTTATGTGAGGTTCTGCCACTTTTGAATTGAGATGATCATGTTAAAAAAACATAGTTGTACAAACTGCTAACATGTTTTGATTTATAGTTGAATAAAGTCAGGAACCAAAACACCCTTTGAAATAAAAGTTTATTTTTACCCTGGCAGCGTGTGCCACAAGTTATACAAAACCACATGGCCTCACATCTGCACCCTCTCCTCTCCAGTTGCCATCTGCACCCGCTCAGAGATGGAAGATTTTCTGCGTGAGGCTGCCTGCATGAAAGAGTTCGACCACGCCAATGTCATGAGGCTTTTAGGTAAGTTAGGATTCACACTGCTTCACAAGTGAAACGTCTGCCAATTCAAATAACAGATTTTTTTTCTTACTACCCCATATGGTTGAACTTCTTTGCCCAGGTTTATAAAAACATTGCCAAAGTTCTTCAGGATAACTCACAAAACAGATGTAATTGGAGCTACTTTCTATCATAAAACAAGTCCCTCTTTGATAGACAAGCACTAACCTGTTACTCTTGATAATCTTCTAGTATAACAGGGCGATATTTTTGGATTGGAGATAGATATCTTTCAGACAAATATATAAAAACCTGGGCAAACTAAACTAATTCAATTTGTATGACTAAATACCATAAATACTACTCACAAAAGGTTTTAGATTTTTAAATAAATTGACCCTGTAAAATACTAACTTAGCAGATTCAAGACTGAGCGGATTTGAGAGTAAAATCTTGTTAATAAAATTTAACCTAAACGTGCTTTTAGTCTTTGTGTATAAAACGAATGTGTGGTGTTTTTACAGGTGTGTGTCTGCAGACCGTGGAGAGTGAAGGTTACCCCTCCCCTGTTGTCATCCTGCCCTATATGAAACACGGAGACCTGCACAGCTATCTGCTCTACTCGAGGCTGGGAGACTGCCCTGTGGTAAGTCTGATTATAAACAATAAAAAGCATAGAGTCAGCAATATGCACGTTCACATGCAAGCAGTCACATGAATATGCACACGTACGGTCCCGCAGAGTTTAACTGCTTAATGGTTCCAGGTTTTAGAAGTTCACATGAATGTCTGTCAGCAAAATGATATCCAAAGGTCATCATAGGCGTAATGTATTTTTTACACCGAGTCCCCATCCACACCATTTTGGCAGCACGCACACTCTGAGGTCATGAAAACACACAATATGTGTCGGCCGTTGCTATCCACAGTATTTCTTATTAATGGATGAGGTCGTTTTTTGGAATGGAGAACTGCTATACGCAGCAAGTCCCCGAAGATCCTGGTTGAGAAACACAAGCCTAATCAAAACAAGATTCCTACAGAATGTTGAAATATTCGGCAAGCGTTCAGAAACACAATGGTGCCGAACCCGAATCTTCCCACAGGAGAAGCCTGCTAGTATCTGGAGCAGGGAGCACTCAGTTCAGACCGAGCACACGTCCTCAAAGAGATGGACTGTAGCGCCCTCTGCTGTGCAGAAAATGAATGTCAGCTGTGGAGGATGTGTGACCTTGTTCTCTTTGTGCTGTCCTGCAGTACCTCCCGTCCCAAATGCTGGTAAAGTTTATGACCGACATTGCCCGAGGGATGGAGTACCTCAGCAGCAAGAGCTTCATCCACAGAGACCTCGCAGCTCGCAACTGCATGTAAGCGCAATCTCTGCTTCCACATTTCACTCCTCAGTTCCTGTTATCACTTGTTCTCTCACTTTCTGTTTTTAAGCTGCATGCTATAGATAAAAAGGTGCTTGAAACAAGCTAAAAGTAGACCCTGAGACTGAGCGATATTTGACAAAAAGGGGAAGCACAAAGAGGGCAATAAGATGCAGGAAAGCACGACATTCTCACATGGGCATTTAACTGGATTTCATTTGCATTGCATCAGATTTTATAAGCACATTAAATGTCGTACGTAGAACTTTCAATCTGCCAACTGGCAACTGTAGCTTTCACATAAATGTATACAGCACCGTAACACTCTGGTTCCTCTGCCTCAGGCTGAACGAGAACATGAACGTGTGTGTGGCCGACTTTGGCCTCTCCAAGAAGATCTACAACGGAGACTACTACAGGCAGGGCCGGATCTCGAAGATGCCCGTCAAATGGATCGCAATAGAAAGCTTGGCTGATCGAGTCTACACCACCAAGAGTGACGTGGTAAGATCACCTGCTGTGTGTTGCTGTCAGTTTGTGTGTCCCTGGACAGATTTGTGCTCCAAACGGAAGCACTGTGTTTTTGTTCACACGGGATGAGTGTAGTAAATGTTGATGTGGCAAACTATTACCACATTTAGACATGCAGCTTTATTAAATTATGACCCTGCAAATGTTAAGTCTTCATAAAATGTCCGTACATTCCTGAGTATGTTGTACATAAAGTAGGATGTCCTGAAAGTCCGGACAAACATGGCTGTGTTATTTCTGTAGCTAATGTTTGACCAGTGCAGATTCATGTTTGAGTCGTGTGTAAAGGAATTCTAAACTCTTCCCCTCTCTCTGTCTCTTTACCGTTCCCTACGTTTCTCTCTTTCTCCCTCAGTGGTCGTTTGGAGTCACCATGTGGGAGATCGCCACGCGGGGCCAGACTCCGTACCCCGGGGTGGAAAACAGTGAGATTTACGATTATTTGAGACAAGGAAACCGTCTCAAACAGCCTCCAGACTGTCTGGACTGCATGTGAGTGTCGGCTCCTTCACTGCACATTCCTCACAAAACACACTCAGCTGATGATGAAGGACCTCCGAAAGCTTTTCCCTTCTGATTAGAAGTACCTCTTAACATAAAGCAATCAAAGCAAGAGACTGAAAACAAGTCCAGTTTATCTCCTTTTAAAGGGCTCAGTTCATCCTTTGAATTTTTTCCATCTTACTTTAAGATTCCTGTTAAGTTAAACACATGTTTATTGAACCATGTTGGTCAGAGATATAGATTTCCCCAATTTGAGAAGACACAAAATGTAGGTTGATGAGATGATATACTTAAGAATTTCCGTTTACTTTAATCTATTTAAACAAATGTAAATATTCATTTATTATCTTGGGGAAAAAAACGTAAATAGTCCTGATAGTTTGTGGTAGTTATAAAGTTCTAACATGAAGTGTATAGTAAACATTTCTTCGTCCTCTGCAGATACTCCATCATGTTCTCCTGCTGGCTCCTGAGCCCGAAGGATCGCCCATCATTCGAGGCCCTGTGCTGTGAGCTGGAAAAGGCCCTCGAGGATCTGCCCGACCCCCAGGACCCTGACGAGATCTTGTACGTCAACATGGACGAGTCCTCCATGGAGCTCGGAGCCGTCGGTGGCCGTGATCCCATCGGGGGTCCGTCTCCTCTCTGCCTGAAGGGCCTGGACTCTGTGACCACAGTGGAGGTCCACCACCCAAACCGCTACGTCCTCTGTCCCCAACACGAGACCAACCGAGCCCTGTGTGACTCCCTGGAGAGCCTCGACATGCCGGTGTCCTCCTCCACAGCCACACTGCCCCTACAGCCGTCCTGCCACTCCACCCCCAACCCCACCCCCGCCCCCACCCCGACTGTGGAGCTGCTGGAGGACAGGGAGGGGTCCAGGAAAATGCCCTGGCAGTGATGGCTTTACTCTTAAAAATGACAAGACTCATCACTGCCAAACTGCGCCATCCTTTCACTCCAGTCCAGGAACAAGATCCAGCCTCTTGCTGCTGACTAACAGAAACCTCACGTGCCCATACGTACACAATTTGCACAGATACACTAACACACACGGCCGAAGGCATTCCAAGGAAGTGCGGGATCGGAATGATTTCCTTTGTCGTCCCCCTCACTTCTAAAATGAGCACGAGTGTAAAAGTAATATGTGATCAGTGTAGCAGGAGGGATGGACAGACGGTCATGCTACAAACACTGCAGCACAATCACAGAAATACATACCCTGTCGCTATAGCAATAAAATACCGACTACCTATAGACAGCAGATTTTTCCTTCTTTTGACGTGATTAAGCTAAAACATCTAAAGCGTCTGTGAAACCAGCTCACACACTGCCAGACTGAACTACAACCAAACACACTCAGGAGCTCGAACTGTCCAGGGAGTACAGCTAACACGGAGGACTCGCACCAGCTGAGGAAACTGTCTGATGGAGAAACTTGACCCGTCTGAATCTCTGCTCCTCCTGCAGACAAAACCTCCAGGATTTATGGAGGAGGAGCTTAGTTCCTGTTTCGCTGACGGACTGACTGCCTTAAGGTTATATTGATGGAGGTTTGTGAAGGACAAGAAGATGATTTTCAGGCTAAAATCTCCAATGTTGTTTTTGTTGTTGCACCGTAATCTTTACACTTTGAGCTGTTTTTGGTTTTTAGATGGTAGAAATTTCTCTCCCCACATAAAAGCATGTCATCCTTCAACTAAAGATCACCATAACTGAGGTCAGGAGATTTTTACCCAATATCAACAGACTGAAAATAATCAGCAAGCTTTAGAAAGTTTTATGTGAAGCTGTTTTAAATGAGGGACCTCCGTCTTATCATTAAAACCTGCAGTCGTTTGTATGACGGACCTGAAGCTTCTCCCGGGCTCGTACTGTTAGTTGTGCTTTAAGCACTGTGAGCCATCTTTCCTCACTGACAGGTGAGACACCTGTGCAAGTCCTGGTTCACCTGGTTTGTCAACTGTTTCATAACTCAGGAACCTGAGTCCATCAGGAACAGAGGTACTGAGGTACTGGTCCAATCAAAAGGTACAAATAATCAGAGGTAGTTGGATGGACTGAGGGCTGGTACGGACATGATGGAGGTACATGAAGCTCCTCACCTTGTTTTTGGCTCAAGCACAGTGTTATTACTATTTTTTTTATTTCTACAACTTTGCACTAATGTTTTGTATCAATGTATGTTCGTTTGTTATTTGTATATCTTTAAGCTTCTTCATTTTGTTTGTGATTACTTTCCGGACACTCTGTAGACGCCTCGCATGAAATCAGCCGACATTTAACATCTTATATTCTTTAAAGCAAAAGAACAAAGCCTGTGAAAACATGGCCGGGCGTTAAACTCCAAGGAGTGTTTGCCGTAATTGAACCAAGACTGCGAGGCCGGGAAACATGACTAACCTCGTCATCTGACATCATCCTGCCACTTTTTATTCTGGGATGTTTTTGTTTCTCGCTGTAAATAGAAGTCTGTTACACTCAGAGTCGAGCGGGAGGAGACAGAAAGCAGCAGCTGAAAAGTGAATGGAAGTTTGGTCATCCAGACGTCTGCTTTGGGGAAACTCACCAGCTGCAACTTTGCATCATGCATGCACTTATTTTTATACATAAATATATATTTGTTTAAGTTCATAATTTGTAATTGGAACGGACCGTATTTCAACACACATTTTGGGAGAACATTTGTTTAAATGAGGCGCTGCGTTTCTCAGTTGTATACATCAAAGGTACTTCTGTATGAACCAGTAAACAGTGATACACCTGTAGCATTACAGAAATCCTTGTAAAGAGAAAGGGTACGTTTCTTGCAAAACCTTTGGTACTGTAAACTCAGAGTGTCCAACACTTTGTGTGAACCACAGAGAGAGAGAGAGAGCGGTGCTGAGACTGAGGCTCTGGTTTGACTTGGTCTGTAAAACTACAGATACACCAACAACGTTACACCAAGCAGTGTGTTTGGTCTTTAAAGTGTTTTTCTTTTGTCAAACATCTTGCAAGTTTACTCTCGCAAAAACTGAAACTGCTTAACGGCTCGTCTATTCAGCCCGACATCTACGACTTTCACAACTTTACCTTGAGTGCCTTCAGAGAGCCAGTATTTCGCATTACAGTGGATATATGATTGTGATCCTCCTGGTGTGTTGAATTGGGAGAAGACTGTATATATCTTTTATTGCCTTTATATTGTCATGATTTGTAAACAAATTTTTATACTGTACCTACAATATTTTGTACAAGAAATAAAAAAAAGATCTTCATTGCTTCAACTCTTCTCCTGAGCTTTAATGTGGTCAAATTATTCTCATCCATAACATACGTTAGTTACATGAACCAACAGTACAGCTGATGATGGGGTATGTTTTTGACTGATTTATACTGATGATCACACAGCAAGAAGTTTAACAACTTTAGATAAACAACAAAGCAGCTGGCATATCATCCGACAGACCAGATGGCAACTGAAAAACACATGCAATAGGTGGATAGTGTACAGAAAATTAAGCTTTCTATAGATGAGTGTGTGGCCTCAAAAGTGGATGTAGGAAATCTGCACGTCTCCTTCTATCTCCAGCATGTCAACCTCGTTGAAGGACTGCAGGCGATGGAAGAAGTCAAACAAGTGCTGCCCGTTCACAAACACCTTAAACCTCTGGTTCCCACAGCGAATGGACATCTGAGAGGCAAGGGTAGAAATATAAAGCCACCGCTGACCGCACAGGGAGTCAAAATGATGTAGAAACTTAACTTACATCAAAGTACTGTCCCTCCATGAAGGGGTTCAAACTGAGCTCTCTGTCCTCTTGGCCCCAGTTACCTCCGATCTTACTGTTTCTCACCACCATCCCTTCCCTCACCCGGGGGTTCATGTGGAAGGCAATGTCCCGAGATCTGCTCACCATGAAGTTGATGCTCATCCTGCATCACACCCAGGAGGGTAACACTCTCTGTTAGCAATCACACTATTACACTACTGTCAGTGATATCAGCATGTACACTCACAAACACACACCTGTTGGCTCCATAGGGCACCATGCCTCTGATGATGATGGTCCTCTTAGAGAACATCCCTCCTGGGATCATGTTTGAGTACGGCACAGGCTTCAGACACACAGCAAAACAAAATGAGACAGGTAACATAATGTGACTATATATGTAAGCAACACAGGTGGCCCTGTGAGGCTAAAAAGCTCATCACAGACAGATAACAACATGGAATGAAAAGTATTATATTTATAAATCCAACTCTGAGGATTAAAGTTAAATTTGAGGCTCAGTTCTGCAATATCAGTCTTAGCTGAGTCTTCAACCTTCTTTAATCTGTACTTTCTTACAGCTGTGGCCCAGCTATGCTTTCAGCTGAGAGGATGAATTAACAGTTGAAAGTTTTCCCTCCCTGTGATTGTTCTGCTATCTCATGGCCGACAACAATTACAATTTCATGTATATATTTCAGTTTATTTCTGATAGAATCAGTTTGGACTTTTCTGACAAAAAAAAGACAGATGTGTTCCTCTCTGTCGCCCCTAGAGGGCAGTAAAAACTAGCATTTGTAAATACAGGCTTAAACCACTCTTCCCATTAGCTATGTCAAGCAGACCAAATGTAGTGTGGAAAAACAAATTCATAGGCTACTTTTTGTTAGCCTTTCTTACTCAGCTAGCATTATTTTGTGTGAAAAATAATCATTGTACTTTTTAAACTATGGTCCTACCAAATAGCATATTCAAATTTTATAAGCTGAGCAGTATCAGCGCTAGCTCAGCCAACCCGCCGACAGTGATAAATAGCTTGTTTAATAAAACATTTTAATATAACCAATATAATTATTGATAGAAAAAAAATTATTCGAATCGGACATTGTATTTTGAAATATGTTACCGGAAGTTTACATTAGTATACGATACCATTAATTCTACCTTGACTAATTTGGTGTTGCTGTTCCCAGCTGCGACCACAAGAGGGAAGTGAGCACTCGTGATTCTTATGTTGTCTAACAGCCCGGGGAGAAGGGAAAAGCAATTTGATACGACTGGTTAGTATAGTGGGTTTGTTTTATTGTTTTCATAAAATTATTGACATTATCGATATCCTTTCAAATCAGACATTGTATTCTGAAAGTCTTCACCGGAAGTGTTTGTACTTTGGCAATTCTAGCCGTTAGTGCTACCTTAACTAATTTGCTATTGCTATTGCTGTTCCTGTAGCACACGTAACGTTACCATTAACGCTAGCTTGGCTAATTTGGTGCTGCTGTTCCCAGCTGTGACCACAAGAGGGCAGTGAATACTCATATTTCTAAATAATAACAGTCCGCTCCTGCTAAAAAAAAACACCTAGCGGGGAAAAGGGAGACTTCTGGAGGCAGCGTTCGCCGTCTATGTTCCTCTCTCTATGTTAGGGTTAAATGTAGAATAAATTAGCTGTGCTCGCTAGTAAGGGATCATATAAATCTCGGTATTTGACGAATTAAATGTGTTGCAGTTCCTATTTGTGACCAGGTGAGGGCAGTACATATGTTCTCTGTAAACTACTATGACAGTTATCTACACATTGGTGACATTGGGCTACGGTTTAACTAAAGCACGCCTAAGAAACAATTGTATATACCTAGTAGCATAGTGAAATACAAAGTTTAATTATTTTATTTTATTTTTTGCAAATGATTGACATTAGCAATACACTAAAATACACAAAAAACGACTCAGACATATTATTTTGAAAGTGTTTTAACGGGAAGTGTTAGTAGGCAGATTTAGGCATTAACGCTAGCTTAACTAGTTTCCTGTTGCTGTTCGTTGCTGTGGCCACAAGAGGGCAGCGTATTCACGTACGTCTATTGGTCTAAATATAGCTCAAGCTAAATTACACGTTAACTTAGACTGTTGGGGACAAACGGAGTGTTAGCGGTGCTTACCGGCAATCCCAAGGCTAGATCACTCCACCATAGCTCATTTGGCTAGTTTAACGTGTTGCAGTTCTTCTTTATGACCACTGGATGGCAGTAAAACGCGCCTTTCAAACTACTCTACTTCCAACGGTTGTCTGGATTTAGAGTCAAGGTAGACATTGGCTAATAGACTGTGTTATCCGGTTAAGACTTTCAAAATAAAACTATTAAGCTAGATCTTTTTTTAAGCCGAAAACTTTTTTGAGGAACAAATTTTACTCACAGGGTTGTAGACTGGCTGCCCGCCCATACCCTACAATGAGATGAAGAGATATAGGGTTTAAATCTAACAGAAGTAAGAAAATACCATGTATACATAAAGTCTTATACTGCAGTATTCTCACCGGCAGGTTTGATCCTGGGAATCCTCCCTTGAAGTAGAAAAAAAATACAAATTTAGTTTAGTTTAGTTTAGTTTAAAACAATCAAACTGGTACATGGAAAATAGAATCAGCATTTATAACATTGGTTCATACCCCCATACCACCTCCCATGCCTCCTCCCATGCCATCCTGCGAATAAGCACATTTTAAAAAAGAAGATTAAATGGAATTTTTAACTGTGATTTATTGTGAATAAACAAGATTAACGAGATGCATATATTACACAAAATATATGAATTTGAGCATGGATGAAGAGCAGAAGAAAAGTTTTTATTCACCCCTGAGCTTCCTCCTGGATACCCTCCCTGTTCAAAAGTGGAGGACAGATTAAAAACTTTTGCATGAAGTATTTAATTTAATTAAGAAACACAAAAATGAGTGTATGAATACTTACTCCCATTCCTCCTCCTATTCCTCCACCCATTCCTCCTCCCATGCCGCCTGGATATCCTGCTCCCATTCCTCCACCCATTCCTCCTCCCATGCTGCCTGGATATCCTCCTCCCATTCCTCCACCCATTCCTCCTCCCATGCCACCTGGATGTCCTCCCTGGATATAGGTTTAAAAGAAGAAAAGGTTATTAAAAATATTTTCATTCATAGAAAATAAACCTCAAAAATTAAAACATACCTCAGTGCCACATCCTGGGTGTCCCCCCTGTTGAAAAGTGGTGAATATATTATAGTCTGTACAGTGCTGTGTTAAATTACATTTTATACCGAAATAATTTATACTTACTCCCATTCCTCCACCCATACCTCCCCCCATTCCTCCCTAAAAAGCCAAACTGTGACTGTGACTTAATTTTTGTTGCACATTGAGGTTTTAACTTCGCTACAGCTTGCTTGAAGTAAGAATTTGGAGAAATAAAAAAACCTTTAAACCCAACAGAAAAGCAAGCACACACATTTTTATAAAGACAACATTTGCTGTTTTACTCACTCCCATTCCTCCAGGATACCTATTCATGCCACCTCCAGCCCCCTGACACAGAAGCAGGAAGCATTAGCGATCAGTTATTCATTTATCATTATTATCATAAGCATCAGTGTTTTCTGCTGAATTTTTCTTTTCCCCAGCAGAGCCCAAAGCATGAAGCGGAAACGTTCAGGGCCTGAAGCCTCACCCCGATCACATTAATGGTCTGGATGGAAACATCTCCGGCGATGTGCATCCCACAAACTCTCTCCACAGGGAGACGGTGTGGGAAGGTGTGGAAGTCTTTCCCGTTGACTTTGATCTGCAACAAGACCACAAGAGGGCAGTGTGCTCATGTTGAGAAGAGTGTGTCAGCGCATTTTCTTTCAGTATGATCCAATAAAAAATACTTATGGTGAAGTTAATGGTAAAATTGTAAAAACAAATAAATATATAAATATAGTTGTTAGCAGATATAAATGTTTATTAAGGCATTAGTCAATAATCACGCCTCCCACTGTGGCCAAATATAAATGTTTTCCATAAGGTAAAGTCTGTAAGTATGTGAGGACTTCTTGGTCTGACCTGGTAGCCTTGTGAAGTGACCGTGATGACCATTTCAAAGCCCTTGCCTTTGGAGAAGGGCATGTCACGGATCTTGTCCTCTGACTCCCAGGATCCATTCTGACGAGAGTTGAACACCACTTTGTCCCAGCCGTCAAACCTTGGGTTGAAGTGGAGGGCGACGTCGCTGGACTCGGCCTGTCCACAGAGCAGGTTGAGAAAAAACCTGAAGAACAGAAGTTAACCAGAGATATTATAATCCCTGACGTGACTGATATGTTGGTTTAGTGTCAGACAGCAGAGGGAATGCAAACAGAGCAGGTGGGGCCAGGTGTAAAGAAACTCTTAAAAAATCTCTGCCCACATGTCGACACAGTCAGGAATGTGCAGTGTTTGCTTTGGCCTGTAAAAGTGCCATTTGCAGCTCTGATATTACGATTGTGAAAAGGGGAGCGACAAAGTGTTTGTTAGAAGAATTCTTTGAACTCAAACAAGGCAAAGAAAGCTGCTCCACCCAGACTGAGATCACACCCGCCAGATTGTAAACGATAAGCAGACCTTTTAGGTTAAAAGTGTTACAATGTTACAGGTTTGTGCTTTTTCTCCTCACCTGGTCATGTCCTTAGGTATGGACCCCTGGATGTAGATGGATGATCCTTCCCTCAGGCCTCCATAAACAGGCCCCACATAGGGAATACTCTGCACGGTGCACATGCAAAATATTTAAAGACCAGTACACACAGGTACACAAAACACATCTCTATCAGTCACGTATTATAGATGTAATCAGCAGTGCTCTAAGTATTGAGATCTTTAAAGTAACAGTATCGATACAACAGTGGAAAAATACTAGTGCTGCATTCAAAACATACCTGTGGAGTTGGTTTTAACTGCTTCATATAGTAAATACAGGTAATTTAGTCGGGTCTTGGTCTCAAAGGTTTTAATGGGGGATCACAACACAAACACATGCTGTATTTTTATCCGAATTAAAAGTTTTTTTGTTGTTGATTTTTTGAGTCTTACACTCTTTATGCTGTCATGTCACGTTGACCAACCTATAAGAAATGAGTCTGCATGAAAAAAGAAATAGTTTGTCTGAATTATTTCCGTTAGCATATTTTCAGCCTGGCTGACCTGCTGGTGAGTCATTCTTAATCCCTTTGCATTAGTGCAATGCATTACCGACAGAGCCACACATACAGAGAAAGTCACACCCTTTTTAAACTCAGCAGCAGTGATGCAGATACTTACAGGGCTGTAGACCGGCTGGTAGCCTGGAGGAGCAACAAACATGGCAGCAGCCGGAGAGATGTACAGGAGGAAGGAATCAGGAGGGTTGTGTCAGGAGCTGATCTCTGCTGGAGGCCTCGATTTATACAGGTGATGAGGGAGGGGCCGGGCAGGGTACCCAACCCAGGCCTGCATCACCGTGTTTACTTTGGAGGCACAAGATGCACGTTAACCTTTGACCCAGCAGAGGAGTGGCACCTTACAACAAAAGCGTTTATGTGTTTGAACAGCATGAAAAATCTACATGAATTAAAACATGAAGCAAGAGGAGGAAGTGTTCAGATACGTGAAAATAACCTTCGATATAAAGATTTTCTTTTACAAGTTACAAGTCATGCATTTAAGATAGCATGTATTCTAAATATACAATAATATATAAATGTATAAAAAACTACACTAATAACGCTCCCTTTGAGTGTTACGCTACTGTGTGCTGAACTATTGGATTGCCCTTACTGATATAACATTTAGTCTTAACTGGTTAAAGGAGCTGATTTTAACTTTTGTACATTGATGTAAAGTAGCTGGTAACTAAACCAGTCAAACAAATGTAATCCTGTAAAAAAACTCAGGATATAAGTGAATGTATTTCACTGTCTAAACAAGTTAATTTCAACTGTTGCTTGTACGTTCTTATTTATCGCATTATTTTGGCTTTGGGTCGGTATTTCACAATCTTAAAGTTTCAGCTATCAGAATACTACTTGTCATCTTTGCTGGTTTGGTTGTTTTGGTTGGTTGTTTACCAGGTATCACTGTATCTGCAAGTCTGCAGTAATTATACATACATACTTCATGGAGGCAGAAGGTTATTGCAGTAAATGCTTAACAAGATAAACATGCAGGTGGGTTGGCTACACACAGAGACATAAGAGAACAAAGGCTGTCATATTGAAACATGGGTGTTTCCTGTTTAAAGCACATATTTGATTAAGATAAAGTTCTGCCCTGCCTGCATGAAACCGCGACACAGACGCCCGAGGGGGAATGTTCAACTCAAAAAACAGGAGGCATTTTTATCACGCTGTCATTTTGAAATACAGCGTGAGGGTCAGTGTGACCCTCGCAGAGTATGAAGGCTGTAAAGAGAAATTCGAACGTCAAGTTAAAAAGTTGATTTATACCACAGAAAGACCGGAAAGGAAGCCGTCTTTTTTTTTAACGTTTAAACAGATATTGAGCGGCAGGTCGGTCAGAAAAGCCACCTTGAAACAAATAATGAAGAAAATCGTGAACAAAACGCAGGTATGACTGCATGACTTTATGCACGCAAACTAATTCTATAAATCATAAATATTCATGCATGCTTAAACACACACACTCCTTAACGATACTTGTAATGACACATAAGGCGCTCCCTGCCCCCAACCCCTGAACAACCTTGAAAGGTAGAGAAAGAGCTCACACACACACACATACAGTAAGCACACAAAGAAGCTTCCATGTAAATGAGGACACACGCTCCAGTTCTCCTTAAAATAATCTGTTTATTCTGTATTGAAACACAGGGTTCAGTCAGAGGACACTCAGTCAGGTGGAAAGTAATGATCTCCATTCAGCTCCGTACCGTAAGCTGCCTCCGTGTGGACCACAGCAGCAAACACACACTTCAGAGTCGTCAGCAAAAATAAAGGCTGCTCTGCCTCCGACAAAGTGAGTCATGACGATAAATAGAAGATGGAGAGTGTGTGAGTTTGAACGTGACCTGTGAGAGACGACGTGGGACAGACCTGTCTGGGATCAACGCATCACACGCGACTTTCTTGATTGAGAAAAATAACTGATTTGCTGGATTCCTAAAAATATCTATCGTAAAATCCTAACTAGCAAAACAAAAGCTACTTTTCCTCTTCTGACTGCAAACTGGGCGTTTTCTTCAGCGTGAGATCGATTCTCTTCATCGTAATGGACTTCACAATCAGGACACATGACATGTTCATGTCTGACAAAGTAGCGTGATCGTTTCAATTCTCCAAAGCCCTAAAGAAAAATAAATCTATGTATCTATGATGTATGTAAAATATGTCTTTTCATCAAAAGGCCTCTAAACAGCCTCGACATGACTCAGTTATACAGATGACACTTTGGCCAAAGTGCATACATGAAATACATTCATAACTTATTTTAATGCACGGACAAAAACTTAACTGTGCATAAAGTGTCGTTAAACAGACTGTTGGCCAGAAATACAGACGGGCTAAAACGGTCGTCTTCAGAAGATTTGATCTGCATATAAACAATAAATAAGGAACCTTGGCATCCTCCGATACTGTATGTGTGTACATCAGCACTATCTTAAATGGCACAGAGACACCAGTGGAGATAGGGGACCACATACATCCAGGGACGCATTGTAAGACTTGAGAGTGCAAACTGGGTTTGTCTATACAGCTGATTCACACTGGTATATGTCACATACGCAGATGATACTCTGTTTATTATCTTGGCTAGTCAGTCCAAAAAGAGTTTCCATTCATGATAGCGTTTTTTTTAAGACACGTTTCTTAGTCTTGAGAGGGAGAAAAGGAGTGAGAGGGGGCCTAAAATGTTCCCTGACGTCACAGGGACGTCAGAGATACAAGCAACTAAATCATCGTCTTGTAAAACTCTCTCACTAAAACATCAGAAATAAAATATCACATGGCAGCAGCCATATAAAAAAATCAATAAAACATATCACTCTAATCAAATAAAAGTGTGAAAGCTAAAAACCTAAACAATCTGATTGCTAAAGCAGTGACTTTGCTATAGGCACTATGACGTTTACAGCAGTAGCGACTGAGGGAGCTAGTTGTGTATAAATGCATCGATATGCAAGGCAATCTATGTATATTTTACACAAAAAGGCCATGTGGAGTATTCATAGCGGAATAAAAAGGCCCCTGACTTCTTGTGTCTTTTGATGCCTCTCTGATATTATTCTTCTGCTTCTCTCAAACCTCTTCCATCAACATTCAGCTGCAGGTGGCACGAAAGTGCAGCCAAAGTGTGCATAGCTTCAACAGAGGAGAGAAATGTGCAGACAAAGGACAAAACTAAGACATAGATGTTTTCAATCTATTAATTTCTAATCTCTCCTCTCTCTGAATTTCCCTCCCCTCCTCTCTCCTTTCCTTTCCTCTTGTCTCCTCTCCTCTCCTCTCCTCTCCTCTCTTTCTTCTTCAGATGCACATAAACGCCGCAGGACTTTATCCGAGCTGATCCTCATACTGCTTCCTGAAGCAGTCTCCAGCGGGGAAGAAGTCCCAGCATCGCTCCGAGTACATCTTCCACACGTATGACTCCTGAAACACAGAGCGAAACATGACGAAACATAAAACAGAATTAAGTAAGAAAATAAATAAGTGAAGAATGATTTTCAGGTATAAGATAAAAACGAGCAACGAGGGCTGCACCTTTATTTTACGGTCCTCCTTTATATATTTTAAAAGTAAGTTTACTGACCTGTCCTGTGTGTTCTGTTTCATCTTTATTGATGAGATACATCAGGAAGAACCTGGAAGAGAAGAGAGGGGAGAAAAATAACGTAACATAACAAGAGGATTTGGTAAAATATATTATTTTGCAGCAGTACGTGAGGATAAAAAAGACAGAACAGAGGCAAAACTCATGAGCACAAGATGAGCAGATAATCTATAAGCAACAAGATGAGCAAATAAGTACATTTTTGATACTGGGATAAGATATGTAAGCATGTATAACATTGTCCACTCATTCAATACCTGTTTAATGCACATTCATTTAAAAAAACATGTGGACACAGGGTTTTAAAAGAAGCATAATTGTCATATCTGCTCTCTGAAAGTTAACTCACATGTAGTTGGCTAAGTTATGCTCTTCCAAGGTGTGCGTCTCAAAGCCGTGCGGCGTCGTGTCAAAGTAGTCGCTTCCGATTCCACAGATGAAACACTTTGTCTAGAGGGAGAAGGGACACTTTGGATTAAACATACTCTGGTGTGTAATTGAAGGAGAACTGAAGGTGGATCTAGTTAAAGGGCCACTTGAATCCCTCTGAAGCTCATTATCTTACCTCCATGTCCTCTCTGACCTGCTCCTGCTGGTCTCTCAGCTCTCCAAACGCATCAATGATCAAACCTGAGAGACAGAGAGCATTCCTTTCAAGTCTGAGGATTAACAAAGAATTCCTCTCAACAAAGTTTACGTTTGCTCTGGCCGGTGAAAACTATTTTTTTTGCCTTGTCTCGGATTCCAAATTTCTAGTAAACAACCAGAATTTATGACTCCCTACGCTGGGTCATTCAACACTTCTGATGTGTTTCACATCATACAAAACCATTGGATCTGTTGTCCTGCGACAAGTAGCTATGTCTTTATTATTTCTGTGATTAAAGCACCTTCATATTAGTCTGGTGGTTTAAGTTTTGAATGTATCTTAATTTCATACTCTTTGCATAATGATTCAAATCTGTAGTGCTAAATGTTTGTCTTCCCCGTTTTGTCAGTGAAAGTAATTACATGAGCTGTTTACATCCCTGTTAATTGTGGTTATCAGGGTTTGCCGTCATTGTTAATCCCTTTCTTTTTTCTCTTAATGACATGTTTCCCTTTCTGTGAAGCTTCAACAACTTTTCTCGGATGCCTCTTAAGTTTTCTCACCAAATAACAGATTTAAAAACAGATTTTTTTTGTGAAATGCAGCAAAGGCTTGAATGTAACACATGAATATTTGTATGTAAAAGTCCCCCACTCCACCTTACAGTGCTAATCTCCAAGATCTCAATTTCGTTCTCTTTGGCGGCACCTATGGCGATAAACGGTAATAGCGGGAGCACACTTCCCAGATATCCAGACAGTGTTGCATGTGTGACGTCCACGGTTGGCTCCGGTTGTAACTCTTGATTTTCCTCACTGACGGTCGCTTTTCCTTTCTAGACTGCTTCATCTGAGCGTCGAGTTTGTTTCTTTTTCTTTGGATTTTCACTTCTTGTTAAGGTTGTATCTGTAGTCATCCATCTTTTCTTTGTTTGTTCAGCCATAGTAGATTACTGTTTACTCGCAACACTTGCGCTTAGCTCTGCCTACCCTCTCTGGCAGACCAACCACTGCTGGCTGATGGAAAAGGCGTCACTAACTGGGCGCCGCTTGTCATTTTTTCTGCGAAAGTCGCCACAGACACCCAGTCTGTAATACTGCAAATGCAAAGGCTTCCATCAGCGGGCCAAAGGCTCAATCACCATTGTGTTACCTCATTCGGCGACAGATAGAGACTTGAAAATCGCACTTTGTACCACCACATTCCCAGAACACCAACAACTTAAAGGTTGGATGCAGCAGAGGGTTCTACCTACACCCAAACAACGTGAAGCCCTTTTGCTCAAAAGGACAACCACTGATAAAGCATACCCTGGATGATAGCCAGCAGGATGACAATGACGAAGAAGAAGAAGGTGATGTCAAAGACTACTCGGTAGAGCTCGTATTCATCACCGGCTGGGTCCTCAATTTCATCTCCTATGCCTCCACCAGCACGCACGCCAACATACATGTGGAACAGGTAACACTGCAGGAGAGAAAGAGGTCGGAGGTCAGCTTAGGAAAACAATGAAATGATACTACTGCTCTGTCATATCACCATGTCTCTGCCCACCACTTACAGTCATCATGTCATCGCACTTCATGTCGGGTTCATCCTCATCCTCACTCATGTTGTAGAACTTGCGGAAGAAGTTAAAGGCCACAACAGTGTACAGGTAGACCACGACAGCCAGCAGACCCACTGTCATCAACAGCTGTGAGGAACAGACAGATGTGTTATCTATTCAAGATCATTGTACAGTTCCTTACGGGGAAAACACATGTGCAGTAAGCCTCATGGTGCATCACTGTGGACGTGTGCAGACCTGTTTGCCGTTGTGAGTAACGGAGGACAGGATGGTGCGCAGGGTTTTCACACCCATGGCGATGTCCAGAAGATGACAGGCGTAGAAGAAGTTGTTGTAGTGTCCAAGCAGAGACATCAACATGTACCAAACCAGGTAGAGGAAGGTCTAAAGGTGAAAGAAGGACGTCAGGTACACTACACTAAACACAGATTCTTTACTGTCTAAATTAAACCATGAACCGCTTTCTTTACTCACATTGTCAGTGAAAACAACACCAAACTTCCAGATCTGGTACTTGATGTCAAAAGATGTAATCCTACAGAGAGAAGGACACGTTTGTTCTGTGATATTATGCGCCACAAACATGCATGTTTTATGTAAAAGGGGGTAGTACACACCAGCTGAACATTGAGGTGTCTGGTTCATGCTTCTTTTCATGCGTCATGGCGCTGACGTCCAGAGAAGCCAAGTCCATCCCGAGCAGCTCTGCAATCCTCTCTCTGCCGTAGATGTCACCATATTTATCCAGCACCTGGAGGTCACACAGAGATGTCATTTCACTGCAAAAGTAACATCCCTAACACGTGGAGTCAAAGCTGTTTGAAAGAGTCACCTTTCTCTTCACAAACTTGTCCCAGTAATTGTTTGGGAAAGTCCTGGATTGAAAGAGAAACATAATTAAATTTGATTTATAGTAACCTCAGTTTTTTAACTTGTTATAACTTGTTATAGTAACCTCAGTTTTTTAACTTGTTATAGTAAGTTTCTAATTCTCTTACGGCGTGTTGAGCACCAGTCTGTCCCACTGGCCCTTGATGTCATCGTCTTCAGGCTGCTCGGTGACATAGATACCATCAAACTCCAGCTTTCTGGCCAGCTCCTTCTCTCTCTTGAAGATAACCAGAGGGACCTGAAGGGTACAGAAGGAGCATACAGACAATCTTGAAATCTACAAGATTACACAAAAGAACTTGTAGATACTTGTAAACACACTGCCTACCTTGAGGCAGTTGTATCCGATGATGCAGAGGATGGAGATGATGGTGTGTATGATAGCGAAGAAAGCCATGGATGGCTCCATGTAGCCTGTGCTCTCTTCCAGGAAGTAGTACATAGGACCTTCTTCATCCTCATCTTCTCCTCCTGCTTCATCAAATCCGGATCCATCCTCCTCAGCACCAGAGCCTTCAAATAGACCAGAGCCCTCAAACAGACCAGATCCCTCAAACTCCTCCTCGCCTGGAGGACTGTCAGACACCTGGAAGGGTCAGACCAAAAAAACAAAGAAACAAAGCAGGATGACATTTTTCGTCAGAAAAGCACTTCTATTGATTCTATATGTGACAAAGGCTGGTTACAAATACACAGACCTTGTAGAAGAGCAGGATGAAATTGAGAGCGAAGGAGATGAACAGGGCCAAGAAACGAAGGTTGTAGAAGTTGCGAGAAAGGTAGTTCTAAAGGGGGGAAGGGAAAAGAAACGGGTTTAGCACCAGCAAAGCACAAAACCAGCATTTTTCTAAAGCGATAAAGAAAACAAATACGATTTTATTAGGAGAGAAAAATTATTCTTCTCCTGTTTGATTGCAGAAATCCTGCATGAAATAACTAATGTAATGAATAGCAATAAGCTTCTTCTGTCACGAAGTTACAAGAATGATGGAGAAAGACAACCAGTACAAACTAAATAAAATCCATTCAAACCGCCTGAACAAAGTCTTTCTTCAAATACCACTCACATCCACCATTTAGTGTCGTACTCCGATAGAGAGCTGCTCACCATGAATTTAATCCTCTGAATCTCCAGCTCGTTCCACAGCTCAAAGCCCGCCTCGGCAGGCTTCTTGTCCTTCTTCGCCTTGGTCTTCACAGTCGTTTCCTCTATCTCCACTGGCTCTTCTTCCTTCACCTCAGGTTCAGGCTCTGGCTTCTCCGTCTTCTCTCCATTCTCGGTGCTGAAAAAAAACATACAACCAGAGATACTTCAGACTAACATCTGAACAGCTACACAGATATGTGAAGATGTAAACAGTTACAGATCAGCACTGAAATGTCTGGATACATTTCTGTACCTGAATGTCAACAAATAATGATTCATAACTAAAATGTGTTCATAGCTAATAGCAGGTTAGCCCGAGAACTTTAACAGACGCTGTTCAGCTCTGATTCTGATTCCCAGCATGAAGAAACTTACTCTGCTTTCTCAGTCTCCTGAGGAACCTCCTCTTCAGTTGCTGGTTTTTCTTCCTCTTCTGGTCCTCCTCCTGTGGCAGCCAACTGTTTTGATAATTGTGTTGCAGTTAATTCACTGATTAATGAAAAGAATTTACATAAACAACAGTAAACAACTAACAAAGAGAGCACATCACCAGTTTTCTCTTCAGCAGCGGTGTTCCCTCAGGAGTGGGGGGCTCTTCAGTTGTTGTCTCACCAAAGTCTCCAAGTCCCCCGGGAGTATTGAAACCAGGCAGGCGTCCACCTTCCCTGTCCTCGCCTTCCTCCTCTTCTTCCTCTCCTCCCACAGCATCTAAGAGGTCTGCCCCACCGTCTGAATCTTGGACATCTCTAGCCCCCGGTTCAGGTGGCAGATCCCCGTGGACTTCATCCTGTGTGGGATCTGGCATACTGGCTAGGATCTCTGTCACTGTCATCTTTTTGGCACCCTCTACTAAGCCTCCACCGAACAGCACCTTCCATATGAGTGTGAAGAAGCCCTTACATATGCTATAGATGAACATAAGGATTCCCATCACAATAGTGTAGATAAACGTAGCTAGGCCGATCACCATCTCCTTCACTGTCATTTTTCGAAGTTTTCGGTACTGACGCCGCAGGTTACGGAAGGTGAACATGTTGAAGAACTCAACCACGCTCTTCAAAAAGTCTGCAAAGGCTGAGGTTGACTCTGGAGCTTCAGCTTCTCCATTGCCCTCTTCTCCTTCTCCGGACTCTGCTTCCTCTCCCCCGCCCTCCTCTTCTTCTTCATCATCTTCTTCTTCAGCTTCTCCCTCAGGCTCAGAGATAGATGCAGCGATGTTCATCTCAAAGATGGTGTCCTCGCAGAAGTTCACAAACATCTCCATTTTCTCACTCTCACCGCCCTCATTGACCACATCAAAGATGAACTGCCGTTTGGACTCTCTGACTTGTGGCATTTCCCACTGGTTTCGGTTTGCCTCGCTGATTTCAAAGTAGATGCGCTCAATCTTCCTGCTGGCTCCCATGATCTCAATGCGGCCAAGGTACGGGCGGAAGTAGTTAAGCACGCTCTCTGCCTGCTCCAGGAAGTTCTGAAGGCGAGTGTCATGGGGAACATGCTCTGAAAGGTTGGTGAGCAGAACGGCGATATTGAAACCGATGTCTTTGGCTGGCTCCTGGAAACGATCAGCAAATTCCTCAAAGTTGATCATTTCATTCTCATCAGCCTCTGAGCATGAGAGGAGGAACTGGATCTCTGAGGGGGAGTATTGCTTCTGGCTGTCCATGGCCTTGGAGAAGTCCTTCTTGGAGATTAGCCCACGGGGGTCAGTCACATAGTCTCGGAAGGCGTCAGATGCGACGATGTCCTTTAACTTGAGGAACATGTCAAAGAACTTGAGGATCATCTCTACGTTGCTGGAGGACTCCACCAGCATGTCAACCATCTGCCTGGCAATGGTGCCATTCACCACATTGCCTAAGAGCCATACAAAGTGACAGGAGATGAGAAATATAGTACAGAAAGTATGTGACATAAACAGGAAGACATCTCTGGACTGGGTTGGACATACCTTCAAGCAGTGACAGAAGCATCACTACCATGTCCTTCTGCAGATCCAACAGCTCCTTTAACAGTCCAATTTGACTGGAGTCCTGCAACACAGCCAGAACAAGCAGCAAAACACAAACACACAGCAGAGAAAACAATAGTCTTAAAATGTGCACCGACTGAAATGTTGTCATTTCGATGAAGTATCACAGTTTAATGTGAGGGGGGTTCTGAGACGTAAAATGACAAGAGACGCTACCTCAGAGTGTGCTCTACTCCAAAAATGATCCTGGGTTTGCATTTTTAAATAAAGAATATGGATTTTAAACATCATAGATAGTACATGTGATGTGATGGAAAGCATGACAGCTACTGGAAACATGGGAGGGTATGAGAAATTATCTTGAATGGCCGCAGCATGGGTGCAAGTAAAACATAAACTTATTTGCTGATCTTTGCACTTCTGAAGATCTGCACCAGCAGATAACAAATATTTCAGATAGTCTTTAGGGATTTTCAAGCTGGTGGAGATCTGGAGGATATTTGTGTCAGGATGTGCAAGCATCAGTCAACTTTTAATAACCTCTACGAGACAAAAGAAGCATATATACAAAACGTCACATTTAGAGCTAAAACAAAAGAAGCAAAGCAAGACATTTAGATTCCTTAGGGAACAACATGAAATATATGTAATGAATAGGGAATGATCAATCGATAATATTTTGCATGAGGCCCCTTCAAAATCTAAAGTAAACAGCAAACTACTCGACACAGCTGACTACTGATGGTGTAAAATGTATCTGAACATGATTAGTCAACCTTTATTCAAACAGTCTCTAAATGGACACTCACTGTCTGAGGGCCCGATCAGACAGGACGTGTTTTAGCAGCTGGGGCGGCTTTTTTGTCGTTGTTTTCAATGAGAGGCTTTTTGCGTGCTGCTTTTGCTTCGCAGAGCGCCTCGCTTTTTTCCGCCCTGTGCGCCTCGCATTTTTGAGGAAACGCTCCGAGCGCCTCGAGTTGAAAAAACTTCAACTCAAAGCAGAAAAGCGCCCGACGTCATGGGCGTTTTTTCCTCATTGTCCAATCGGATGAAAGGAGAGGTGAGCCTTCTGTCAGTTTACAATGTAACGGTTAGGTTAATGACAGCTAATGATTCGGTGGTTGCCTTAACAACAGTAGGGAAAAAAAGCCGCCCCCAGCTGCTAAAACGCGCTCTGTCTGATCGGGTGTTTACTTTCACAGAAAGGCAGTGCGGTGCGCCTCGCGTTTTACACCTGCAAAACGCGTTCTGTCTGATCGGGCCCTTACTTAATGGCTTGTTAGAAAGCAGTAATAATACTGGTTAATGCAAAGGACAATAAAATAGAAGACAATACAAGGAAATGTAAATGATGGGGGTATTAAGCTGCATAACATGTAATGTGATGATCTTTAAAAAAGCATGAAGGGCTTCTAAACATGATGGCATTGAGACACAGATTCTTACGCCATTTCGTTGTCCAAGATCAGGGTGCATCTAACAGGGTTTTACATGGAAATAAAAATGTTATCCATCAAGCCTGGATATTATTTAACAAATGGTATGGAAATGTTAATCTTAATCATTTAAGTTTAAGCTTACGTTCTTACCTGGACACATCCTCTATTTTGTTTTTTTAAATCATCAGCCAACATCTATTTATAAATTTCAATTCACACAGATCTGCTTGCTTATCAAATACTGAACAAATAAGGCTTGTGAAGAAATATATATGACCACAACTCATCTTAAAGTGTGGATGCGAGAGTTATCGTATCTCGCTTTAAAAATAAACAAACATTTCAAAGATGATGACGATGTGAAAATGCATTTAAACAGCAGCATCAGTCGCAATCAACACTGTCACACACAATTAGACGGGTTAGGTCAAACCATTTACAGACTGCAGACACAAGTTATTCAGAGCAAACACATGTTGGTCCAAAGCACAATCAAACCCAAAGCACTGGTCAGTACTATGACATGAATATACACTAAAGGCAAAGAGGATTAACTGTATTACAAAATCAGTACCGGAAAGAAAATTAAAGAGAAAGAAAGTTTGTTCTGTCTCAAACTATTTCTGCCCTCTTCACTGAAATCTTATTCTAGTTAACTGACCAGTTTATGCGAGACACAGTAAAGGTGTGCAGAGGGGCATTGTGCTTGCATCTATATCAATGTATACGTTAATCTGTTAATTTAAGAATAAATTCCATATTTTTATTTCAGTGGATTAAGAAATTCAGCTGCATCTAAATATTATTTAAAAGATAACCAGCTTACATCCTGTGCAACTTTTCAATTTAGTTTGAGTCCAACTCAAGTTTGGTTTCAGGTTCAAACCTGAGCTCAAACCTACAGCAGCATGTTATAGAGTATTTTTATTTAATATTACATAAAGTGTAATCATACTCAATATAAACATTTCATGGTGTGTCTAATCTTGATATTGTCTCCTACACTCGTACTTTAAGTTAAGTCTTAAATCTACTCAGCAAAGAGGCAGAAACAATCTGATAAAGGAAGGAGGGGAAAACGCTGGTTAAAAGTATAAAAGAGAAAGTTATAAAAGAGATAAAAACCATTTCATTAAACAGAAGAATAATCAAATAAATACATACTTTACTCTGCAGGATCCATGAGAGAGATGGGTCACAAAATTAGTATACTCAAAGTGGAAAAATGAATTATAATATAAGTAATTTGTTAATTTATATTTCCAAATGTCTTGGATTCTTTTGGTAAACTGTAATACAAAAATTAATGATTGGATCATTTAAAATGCTGAATTTTCTGAATTCTTTACAGAAAATAACATAGAGAAATAAACAGTATGTAATCCAGAAAAGTATAAAGACCAATTTATCTATAGGTCTCTTACCTGAGCAAGTTTCATCATCATATGAGCAAAGACGTGCAGGAAGCCGACAACAGCGTCCCACAGCCTGCTGTGAGCCAGAGACTGCTGGTTACCGGTGCAGGGACCCTGACAGACACGGAAACACAAGGTGGAAAATGTAATATGTATATATATATATATATATATATATATATATATATATATAAAATATAATGATGTGCTATCATCATGTAAGAAATATATATACTCATAGGTATATTCAGTAGATATAAAGGTTCACAATCTAGATTTATTGTGGCTTGTGGTATGTTTGATTTGTTCTAAGGTTTGTTTTAAAGGATATTTTGGAAGAAAAAGGCGAATTCCACATGAATGAGGGGAAAACCTGCTAACTCGGGAGGACGTATCACATAGTGTTCAGGTTAACAGCCCACAGATTCCACCCTTCAAACAGTGACTATTTATATTGCGTGACTCACTGGCTTCCCACAAAACACTGCAAAATGTGTCCAGTGTTCAACGTCTTAGCTTACCTGGATATACTCAGTCAAGCTGTTGAAGACCTGCTTGGCCACAGTCATTGCCTTGGAGAAATTCCTCTTACCGGGCTCATCTATAATGTCTTTTCCTGAGTAGTACCAGTAAAAGTCACTGATTGACTCCTGGAGGATGAAGTAAACAAGTTGTTAGTTTTGAGGTCTGTTTCCCGACAAATTGGAGCAGATAAAATGTGATATATTTGTCCATACCTAAATATATGTCATTTAGTAGATGAAGTTTTCATTTAGTGAATGCCATGTTTAATGTTTTCACACTTTAGGACAGTACTCAAAAAAACTATATCTAAAATATAAATCTACATGTGTTGATTGACAAAACTTAGAATGAGCATCGGCCCAGCGTAAGATCTGTCAGCGATAACTTAAGATATCTTTAAACAATCAACTAACCAAAACATGTACATGTAGAAAGAAGACTTAAGTCCAGAGTCAATGGGAAAAAGATCAGGGAAACACTAGCTGTTTATCAGAGTGACCTGTAGTCGAAGAAGGTAGTCCACAGTGCAGATGATAACATTGATGGTGGTGGTGCTGCCTGTCTGGGTTCTCAGGTAGTTCTGGAAATCTGAAAGCAAACCATTGAATCAAGACACCCTTTAAATGGTGTTTTCTATGACTAAAATAACTTAACCAAATCTCATTAAGAAATATAATTTCCCTTAAAGTGATAATCTCGAAGATTTTCATGTAAATAAATGTCTGTTAAGTCTCTATCTATCGCCGAATGAAGTAACACAATGATGATTGAGCCTATGGCCCACTGATGAAAGCCTTTGCATTTGCAGTATATAGTAGAACTAGGGATGTGTCTGTGGCGACATTTGCTAAAAAAAAATCACAAGCGGCGCCCAGTTAGTGACGTGTTTCCCATCACCCAGCAGTGGTTGGTCTGCCAGAGAGGATAGGTGGAGCTAAGCAGATGCATTTCCGTAATTTTCTGTAAATGTTGCGAGTAAACAGTAAACTAATATGGCTGAACAAACAAAGAAAATATGGATGACTACAGATACAACTTCCAAAATAAGTGACAATCCGAAGAAAAAGAAACAAATTCGACGCTCAGATGAAGCAAACAGTCTGAAAAGGAAAGCGACCGTCAGCGAGGAAAATCAAGAGTTACAGCCGTGACTAAGGGAGCCAGCCACAGACGTCTGGTTAAACTGGGAAGTGTCCTCCCACAATTACCGTCTATCGCCATTAGATGGAACCCAAAAGACCAAAACTGTAAACTTCGAGATTGTCAGTTTAATGTTGAAGTCAACTTGTAACAATCCAGGCAGAGGGTAATACATGTACATGTTAAATGTACAACAGTGGTTCATTGTACAAAAGTGACCGAGCACTCTCCTCGCTGAAAAGACATTTTAAACCAGTTTGCATTTGATTAAGACTCACCATTATTATGACCCTCACAAAGAAGCTGGAGGAAGCGGAAGAGGTCACACGTAAATTCATCGTCCGCCATCACTTTCTCATCTGGGCAAAAAAAGCACAGGACAAGCTTTTTGCATCCAAAAGAACATTTGCACACCTGAGTACATGTGAACTCTGTTATTCTGCTGTGTTATTCGGTTAGAATACACAGTGGAAAACAAAGGAAGCAACAACCGATTAGGTACGCTGAAATAAAAAGCTGTGCATTTTCTGTCTTAAATTGAACTCTTCACTTACTTTATTTCACTGATTCAATGTTAAATCGAGAGCAAATTATATATCACTTTTCCTACAAATGGCATTTTCATCGTTTTTTAAATTTATAATAAGGTATAAATAAAATTAATAAGAAGGTTCTCGCAATGAGCAACACAATCATAAGTGTCTCCATCTTAACAGGTCATTTATTCCACTGCCTAACAGATAAAACTAGCTCACCAGTTCCAAGGAAAAATCAGCTTTTTATACAGATACTTTTGTTTCACTGTAACTAGTTCAGTAATCTCTCTTACCTTCTTTAAAGATCTGGAGAACCTCTCTTAAAATAAATATATTTTATAAATATTTTAAAAGGAAAAACTGCACTGTGTAAGGATGAATGTAAAATCAAATTACTTTCTAAAACAGATGGTTTATGCAGGAAATAAATTTTCCAGATTAGATTTTTAGGTCAAGCATCAGCTGGTGGAATGTGATTATGGTAATCCAACTTTACATTATATAACAAAAAGCTGAAACTTGCTCCATTACAATTATCAACAAACAAAATATGATCTTTAACAGGAGATAAAATTAAGCAGAGTTTAATGACAATGAAAGACTGTAAGTGAGTGTACTTGTATTGTATGCTGTATGCAAGTGTCTGTGAGTGAGTGTGTCCACACATGTGCAGAGCAAAAACAGTCCCATCACCTCATACCACTCCCCTGCTTCATTAGAATATGTTAGTAAAACCACAAACACCTCCTTGTCCATCTGTCAGCAGGAAAATTATTCGACTTTTTCTTCTGCTTCCTTACCCCAAAACTTCACCTCTCTCTAGCTCTCCAGACACGCTTTACAGAAAACATCCAGTCAACTGAACTCAAATGACAGCAGATCAAAAACACGTCACTTCACACTGTCATGGACACGGAACACAGAGATAAATGAAGACAGGGAACACATGAATAACAGATATGTACAGAAACTGAGGACACACTTGTGACACAGATGCTGACGGTGAACACAGAAATACAGAGATATCTTCAAAGCACACGTCATGCGGGACAGATCTACTGAACTCTGCAAACTCCGGTGAGCTGTGAGTATGGATGTGCAGAAAAACACGTCACAAAATGTGATGTAGAGTTTATCTAATGAGGGAAAATACAGTATACGTGCGGTTTATCCCGGTTGTTGAAGTAGAGAAGTAGAAAAATGTCAACTAATCTTCTTATCTTATGTGTGGGCATTTCACCTACTGTATGTTATCATCTAAATATGGCCTTTATTACACTTTAAATCCCATCCAATACAAGTCACAAATCTTGTAGCTCTCTCTGGGCATGCCACCAGGAACTGGTGTGTTGAAAAATGCACAAGCATGCTCAGATGTAACCGTAATGGTACATATGCAAAACCAAACCAAACTGTGGAGCTGGGTTTTATATTTTCCAATAAAGACAAACATGGACACATAACTTGGAGGGGGTGGGGGGAGTCTGTAATCATAATGACTACTGTTAAATGATTCAGTATCTGGGGCAAGCAAAGGGGTGGGGTCACATACGACAAGGTCAGAATGTTACGAGTCAAAAATACACAATTACAGGGTACATGATTCACCCAATCATCTGTGATTTTATTAACAGTTTGCATTACTTTGTCTTGCAATATGAACATTAAAGAGATTTTTTGAGTTGGCTTATATGAGGTACAATATAAAGTGTGTTACCTACAGTAGATAACGGTCAGCACGGCTCCTGTTTGGAGAACCCAGTCAGAGTACTGACACGGATGCAAGGCTACGTACCGATGTAGACGGGGTTTAAAGCAAAACGTACTTTAGGATTAGAGTCCCTAATGCTGCTGCAATTCATTTCAGAGTTTCTAGGACACAGGGTCAGTGTAGTTCTCTATGATCTACTTGAGAGAACTGAGTGGGAGAGGAAAATGAGGTTACTGTCTTCCTTCCCACTGATCACTGACAAGTCTGAGAGTGATGGAGTAACAGTAGATCTGTGATAAAACACTCAAAGACGAAAAACGAAGCTTTACAATCACTTCAAGTGGAAAAAAGGCAGAGATACAATGCATGATTGAAGCTATGGTAGCATCTGTATCATTGCGAGGTTTCCATTGATGTACCAGTGAACAAGTGACTGTAAAGTTCTATTTCGCTTGGATCTTGAGTGTGAAATGAAATGCGTATTAAGTTCACAGCAAGGAAAGACTAGTCAGGTAATTAGCTTTCAGAGACAGAGAGGACAGAGAAGAAGGAAAATATATGAAATCAAAGTTTCATTTACCACGTTCTAGCTTCTTATCTGAGAACCGTGAGAGCAGCAAATTGACGGGTGGGAAGAACATGAGCATGAGGGGTAAAGGGTTGAAACGGGCAAAGTGAACGAGATGTGGGGGAGAGAAAGACAAAGAGACACGCAGTGAGTCCAGAAATCTCATGGCTGTCAGTGGATGATAAACAGATCATCACCATACATCAACAGTCAAAATGCTGTGACTAATTCAAGAGTGTCATGGCTCACATTCACATGAAAACATACCTGCAACCCTGCATCCACAAACAGGCAAATTCAGACTCACACAAATGCATACAAGAATACACTACACACTGGGACTGGAAAAATGTCAGATTATAACACAAACCAATGCAAAATAAAGGAGAACAAAGATTTAGCAGTGTGTGTTTAAATGTAGCAGTGTGTAAGACAGTGTGACCAGATACATGAGATACACAGGTCGCTGTAGACGATACTTACTAGTGCCCTCTTCTGAAACCATCCCAAGGCCCTCAGCCTTGTTCTGTCTCTCAAAAGCATTCAGGTCCAAAACGCTGTCAACATCAAAGACTCGGGTTAGAGTCAGTTTAACAAAATGCAGTCCAACAAACTTTGCTCCTCTCTCAAAACAAACAACTCACAACCTCAGTCCTATCGTGCTGTTATGGGGAGCTAATGCCATTATGGTAGGAACAAAAATGCAATTTGGCTCTGTGCCTTTGGAGGACGCTATCCGCTTCTCCAATGGGCCCTGGAAAACCTCCGCCAGACTATGTAAAACGCGTCATCTGGCGGAGGCCAGGGAGCTCGCTAAACTACACGTCCTCAATCCAGTACACCCGCCTCCGATGTCATGTCTCGTTCAAAATCGTCAGGTTTGAAAAGTAGACTGCAGACCTGAAGTTTTTTTAGACGATCGACCGGTATATTCTTGTTGTATTTCAGATTCTGTACCGCTCTGAGCCGTTGCCTGCAGCGAAGCGGTAGTATTTTACCGCAGCGTCTCTCGCTGGGCCGTTCCTTTCAGAGGGAGGGGCGCAATGCATGCTGGGTGTTGTAGGAATGTAAAATGGGTGAAACCACAAGCTGATTGTACAACTTTCTCCACAGCTAAGGTGCCAATTTAAAATATTACTGCTTCTATCGATTACAGAGAACACCAGCTTTGACTGACAGTGGCTTTTTTCCAGGGGTGAATTGAATAAAATAAAGAATGTAACAAAATGACTTCATCACAGACCTGCAGGTCTGCATCAGAGCCTGAACGCTAAGGAAGAATCCCACATCCTTTTTGTCCTTCAGATAGTCCAGCATTCTCTGCACACAGACAGGAAGACAGAAAAAAAACCATTGTCTTAAGAACAGAGATCTACTAAAAATGTTGTGTTGAGGGTGAATAGAATTTATATATATTGAATCAAATTAGATATATGTAAAACTGTTTTGCAGGTTACAGGTTTTTTTTACCTGCTGTACATCACTGTTGCCTCCATTGAGGATGGAGATTCCCAATTTGAGTGTGGAAGAAACCATGGCTCCTGGCTCGCCTGAAATAAGCAGAGATTTTTGACCCAACAATGTAATTAAAGTAGAGATGGATCCTCTGTGCCAACTGATAAAAAATGTAATTGTTATTGCTCTGTGCTGGCATATTTAAAAACCGATTGGTTCAAAATGTTATGTAATCTCTACCCTAGGATTCAGTTGACTTGGCTGGGGGAAATATATCCATTACACAGTTAAACAAAATTACATTTTTGCTGCAAATTAGCCCATATGGGTTATTAAAATTAGTACATCTTAGTAAAATAACGTATGCACATATACTATACTGTCAACACAAGTGATAGAAACATTTGTGAGTGTTTATGTGCAAATATGTGGGTCGTGGTGCTGGTATAGCAGCTACCTTTACAGGCACTGATCATCTGCAGCACCATCTCTGCAGCCCCACGGTTGTGCAGACGGGACTGCTGGTACAGAAGCCTCTGTTTCTCCATCTCCTTTTCCTGTGGAGCAGAGCATGAGGGACACAGCTGTAACCCTGCCAACTGGGACTGCACTGCCCCCCGCACTCACTCGCACACAAACACATCCTCCTCCTCTGTGCTAATTAAGAGCATCAATTGTGTGGTTAAACCATAGCTTAGTACAAAGAATAGTAACAAAGAACCAGAGAGCTCAGTTAGCATTAGATTAAATGTTTTAAGTTGTATGTTTTATAACCTCTGTATCCCACCACATTCTCTTGGGCAGAGGTCCTGAGTAAACACAAACACGGGTTTCGTGAAGAACAAGCTGCAACTTCGAAAACCTCATGTCTCGTATTTCTACTTAAAATTTCAACCAAAGTGAAAAACGAAGACTGAACAGCTAACAAGTTTACATTGTTGTCCTTGCTTTATCTGGTCCTTCTTTTAAGCTAGGAGAAAGTGTACTAATTTTCAATCATTTGACGGACTGTGGCCACGACACAATTTAAAAATCACAGAGGAAGAAACACAGGAACAGACACACACACACAAACACACACACAAACACACACATGTTCTCTTCCTTTGGAACACGACGTGTGTTAGTGAAGGTGACATTTATTCCAGCTCTTGACATCATCCAGAGGCAGCAAACATTCAGTGCCAGCAAACACGCATTTCACACATTCTTACGAAAAAACAGTTGTTGCCTCAGTAATACACAGCATGCATATCACCCTTCTAACAGTAAACCTATCTTAAAGCCCTACAGTAATGCTTCCCACGGGAACATCTTGTTGTTATTTAATGTTTTATCTTATTTGGTTTACTGTTTCTCTAAACATAAATAATAGGGAGACCCTTCCTGCAATCATTTCTAAAAACTGTACTGTACAATGTCTGTGAAGGTTCTCAGTCATCCAGGTAATTCAAAGCTTGATCCAAAAGGCAACTGGACTTGGTTGAAGTTCTTGAAGGCGTTTCACCTCTCATCCAAAAGGCTTCTTCAGCTCTGAACTGGCTGGTGTACGGAGCTAGAAATATAAGCCTCTGTAGGTCATTAGTATGTTAATAGATGTGTAATCAAGGGAGAGTTGTTGACCTGGGCTGTTGACCTAATAGCAACGAAAGTCGTTAGCACCCTCTGGTGTTGATGGGTTGTTGGGCTCACATGATCTGAGTGTGATTTCAACAACTGAAGAAGCCTTTCGGGTGAGAGGTCAGAGGTGAAACGTCTTCAAGAACTTCAACCAAGTCCAGTTGCCTTTTGGATGAAGCTTTAAATGTACTGTACAACGTTACACTTTACAAAGAATACATTTATTATACTTTCTTGTTGCTGCTAGATAATAGATCTTTCTTCATCTCCCTTATATTTCACAGCTACATGCCTCTTCTACTTCACAGCTAAGCCTAATGCACTGTTTGTCCTTTGTTTCACACGGTCCAGTGCAGCTGCAATGAGCAATCATCCTGTTGACAAAAGAAGTTAGCTTTGACCCACCCACTGCACACCATGCATAAAGCCCCACCCAGAGCTCCAAGAACTGACTACCTCTCCCTCCGCCCCCCTCCCTCGTAAGCCTAACCGTGTTTTTAAAAAGTGATGGAGCAGCTTTTCTCTGGTTACAGAGGTTCTGACCTGATTGTGTTCAAATGGTGTGTCTTTTGCGATGTGTTAAAAAAGATTGTATGTGATTGTGAGTGTCAGTTTGTCTGGATGTGTGTCTGTGAGTACTGCAGTGTTTGCGTGCATGAGTGTGCTTAGGTTGGGACAATGTATGTACAGATGACTGTGCAGGCTTTTACTGTAGTCCTTGGTGAGCACAGAGAGGGACTCTTGTTATCGAGGTCCAAGTCAAAGTAAAGACAAACAAAGTCAGTTACTGGTCAGTTGTTAGATTTCAAACTACAGTTAGGTGAGTCCAAATGCCCATAGAGCAGGTGAGTACAGGAGGATGTGAGTCAGGAAACGGTGGTCTGGGAGAGACGGAGCACGGACACACGAGATCAGCACACGAGAGCTGGTTCTACTGTTAGGAAACCTGCTGTACGGTTATATCGGTTATTAGAGTTTCCAAAGATAGCTGCTGAGTTTAGACTTGGATGGCAACTTCACATTATCGGGTACCGAAAAGGAAAAGTGATGTTGTTCAGTTAATAAAAATAACCCTAAACGGGAGTCAGCATTAAACTTATTGAGGGGATTCTAAAAGTGCATGATGGTAATTACAGTGCATAAGGGTTTAACCTTCCAGGAAAGGTTTCCTATATAGCTACAACATCACAGTGTCCAAACCTGGCTTTTGAGGAAAAACAAAGATTGAAATATTTATCCAATTTTCCATCAAACTAAGGGGTTCATCTGGTGGATTTTTTTTTAGTGCCAATGAGCCTGTTTAACTGTTTGGACATGAACTATACCATCAAATTATGTAAAGGTTTTGTGTGGGCGGAGTAATGGCTAAGTGGCGCTGATAAAAATGGTCTATTTGGATATTTGAATCATACTAGAAATGTTTACAACAGTGAATTTAAGACAAACATTTTTTTAGGCCAAGATTAATATCAGAGGTTGATTTTTCATATTTCAAACATTTTTGTATTAATATATTTCTGCCATTTTTTAAATTACTTGCACATTATAAACGCAGTGGAAAAGAAACGGCACTTTCTTGTGATGAAACTGCCGCTACACTTAGAAGTATTAGGTGGATATGATAAACCATGCTGGAGCACAGTAATTCGCATTGGTCAATTTAGCCCTAAAATTCAGAGGAACATCAGGCTTGGAAATTTTAAAATCAAACAGTAGTTGTTATCGACCTGGGTTTCATTTAGTTGTCTTTAGCTGCACCGTGTCTCTGCACTCAAGTCATGCAATTTAGGAAGTAAAACAAATTGAGTCCGCAACATCGATCCAACTGGTGGGCAGAGTCCAGCAAAGGCATGCACAGGTCAGTCCACCATAGCAGGAAAGAGACAATTTGTGTGAGTGAACGAGAATAAAGACAGGAAGAGAAATAAGAGGGTGGGGTGGGGGGGGTGTGCCGAGTGTGATGTCATGGTGTGGTCACTCAGTGTGCCGGGAGTTGCTTCTCCGCTGACTCCCCTGTCTCCCATCCCCTGGTCCCCCCATACCATCTCTGTCTGCCGCACCTCAAAGGATGGCTCCTCCCCCTCCTGTTCTCCCCCTTCGTCCTCCTCACCAATGTGGCAGCTCTGAGGGGAGAAGACAGCAATTCAGGGAGTTAGAACACCAGCAATATAAAACCAGATTCCAAAACACACAAAAAAAGCACATAATATATATTTATTTATTTTCATGCCCACAGCAAACAACGTACATGTCAAAACATTGCGCTGCTCACTGACTTACCTTTGCCATAATATCAGCATACGACATATAGAGATGGTCAAGGTCAAGTTTACTGTAATGAGACAACACATCGCAGGTGTAAATGAGTGTCTTTAAGGAACAGGTCACAAAGATCAGACGCAGAGGAAGCGAGATGCTCTTACAGCTTTTCTGTGAGAGCTGTACGGCTGAAATGAAGAATCAGCTGATGAAGGGGGTCAGGCTTCGTCTCTGTCTCCTCCTCCTCTTCCTCCTCTTCCTCCATGGCTTTCTAATTTAATTGATGGAGATAAAGTGTATCACAATAAGCCACTGATGCTTACTGTGTGTTTAAGAATTAAGGGGAGGATGACTTACTGATAAGTCGTCAATCATCTTGTCTTCAAATGAGTAACCCTCGGTCTCCAACCAGTTGCGCTTGTAGGCGTCTAGGAACATGTTGGTTGCCCTGTGCCTGTAAGGAGAGGTCATTGAGACTTCATTGTAATGACTCTTTCAAAGCTTTTTTGATTATATAACAGATCATGTTTTAATTTATTATGATCATTACGTGGGGATGTTGTACAGGGGCGTCATCCTGAAACAGGCTACCACAGCCCTGCGACGCTGTTTGGAGAGCAGCTTGTGCCACACCATTTTCTTTGACTTGAAAGGGTGCTCAGTCTGAAGGGAGAAAAATCATCTACTAAATAAATCCTATTCCAAATGCTGTAACATTAATACCTTGTATACAGTCATGTGTGTTTGCTTGTAGAGCATTAGCTTGTTCTAACTCACCACTTCAATGTGGTAAAGGACAGCAGACACCTCCTGTACCCTTTTCACCACCTTCTCAGGGTCCTCAGCATCTTCTGCCTTACCGGACATCTCTTTATAAAGAGACATCTGCCAGCGCATAGCTGGGTCCTCCACCTAACCAAGGGTTAAAGATGTGTTATGAATATAACTATATTTACAAGGGAATTTGTGTATTTGCTCATGTGAGTTGAAATAAAAGGTTTACTCACCTTGCCTTGCAGATGCAGATTGTTGGTCAAGAACTCCCTCACCTCTTCATCTGTGTCTTTCTACAAGTAAGGACACCGTGATTCAGAGGACATTGATATTTAATCATGTCAATCAAGAGTATTCTACAGAGATAGGTTTATACTTTATGATTCAAAAATATTAATAAGTGAAACACTACTGCTAATCACCCGGTTATATTATATAAATTCAAAGCATTTGAATAACAAAATTATCTAGAAATGGAAAATATGCCGGTTGTTCCATGAGGGCACGACAACAGTCAGCAAGTTGGCATCAGACACATGAAAGTACCAGTGAGTATCTGATCTTGGCAAGATTGATGAGCTCCTGGTCTGCAGGAGAGCACATATTGAGGCCGATGGGAAGCAGCTTCTTTAATGCTGCTACAATAAGGGAGGTCTGCACAGAGTAACGATCTCCCCGCCGCTTCTTCTTGGTACGCTCCTGCTCCGAGCCTCCGGACTAAAGAGAGGAAGGAAAGTTCAAATCAGTCCATCATTCTTTGATTTCAAAGCCCCGATGCCTCACACATCAAAAATGTTGCTTTCAGACAATATTTTTGTGACATCAGAGGCTGTTTAACAAAAAAACTACTGGATTAAAACTATTTGTACCAAACAGGAAATTGATGAAGTGGCCAGAACCAACTGCTAACTAACATTTTACACAATATCACAACATGCTGATAATGTGAACTGTGTTAAAGTACTTTTTTCATCAGCTGAAATCAGACAGACCAAGAAATACATGTTCTTGTAAACATTGACTTCTGGTGCTTCACTGCTGCATCAGCTACAGTGGTTTCACACAATGCAGCCTCACTGTTAGTAGTGCAGTGGCCAGACAGGGCACATCCTGTGCACACAGAACAGCACAAGTTTATTGGCTCAGCTCCATCGCCCTGGAGCTCTTCTCACACACTCCTGTCCTAAAGGCTGCCAATGCTCATTACTGATTGTTATCTGAACCTCACAGCACCCTCTCTGCCCATGGTGTGCATAGCCTGTGTACATGTGGAAAACTGCTCATTGGGCAGAGAGAGAGGCGTTGTGACAGTCAGGTAACAGAAGCTCACGACAGCAATGCCCATCTGATAGCCAAAGAGAGGAGGTTTTCTTATTTATCTTACAGCAACCATGAAAAAAAACATCAAACGGTGATTCAATGACTTAACAATTTAATGATGTCAATGAATTAGACATGGAGGAGCGAGTCCAGTTAGTAAAAATGACAAAAGCTATCTGGTGATGTCCAGCTAGCTTCAGTCTCCCCCGATAGACCCAGCTAGCTACATATGCTACTGATGAACCCAAAAAATGTGACAGCAAAGCATGGCTTTATGTTGTAACCAGGTAGTGAACACAGAGCCAATGATAATAGATAAAAGAGAAGAGTCCAGCGCAGGAATCTTTACCACAAAAGCTGAAAGAAATCCAAGCGTCAATATCAACATTTCTACATCACAGATGGCACAGTAGCATGGGCTCCACAACCGAATCCAACATGGACGATCTAAAGGCAAACTCTTTATTAATCAGAGAAAACTAGGGTGATGGGGCACGGTTGCAGGAGTGCAAACTCCAAATTAGATACACAACTGCTCAACCGAGCACCATGAAACCTGTAAGGCTACTATGATCTACAGCCAAGAGCTTTCATCAAGCCGCTCCAGACCCCTACTCACACAAACACACATAACAACAAAGACACACATTGCTAACACACGCTCACTCACAATATTGTAATATCAATATTACTCACATACAATAATAAATATTCTTAATATAAGCACCTTAAACTGAATCTACATTGCAGTATCATTTCACCCACACATAAGCATAATTGTGACATTGCGAGCACTAAATGTCTATTGTAGTGTCGTGCTCTCCTTCCTGATGTAACTACGTGTTAATGATGGTGTTTTTGTAAAACTATTTGTGTAAATATTTGGGTCTGTGTATAAAAAGTGTGGTAATCCATGGGAGAGCTTGATGAAATGCCTTCCCAAACTCAGGGTGCCATGCGATCAGCACAGCGCTCGTGCACAAACACAGTCTAACCTCTCCATCTCCGGCCTAGTGACCCAGCGTCCAACCCCGACACAGGATATAAGGAGAAAACAAAGTTAGGGACACTCCTACGACTGCCTCATCAACATGTAATGCCACTTACATTGTGGATTTTATAAGTAATGTCATAACCTAAAACTCTAACACTTGTAGTAAATGATTATTTACAAAATAATCATTTACCTCACATTCTTATCCATAGCAACTTTAAGGACAGAAAGGAAATAACAGCTCTGAAGGTTTCCTTTGAAATCTTTTCCTACTTGGAATGGGTGGTGTTAGTGAAAGATTAATTATTAGAGTTTAGTTTCTCAATGAGTTACAGCTAGAGATATGAATAGATGTGGGTAAACCATTTAATTAACTAACAAGATAAGTGTTACTTTGCATTTTTGTCTGCTTGTCCACTCTCACCTTGCTCATCTTGCTCTTACTGTCTGCAGTCAGGAAGGACATGTTGTTGATCTCATTCATCACCACAAAATTCTGCTCCTCCCTCTTGAAGTTCTGTGAACAGAACAAGAAAATGTTTATTGGCAAAGAATAAAATAGGAAAAAAAAGAAGAAAAAACTACATCAAAATAGACCAAAGAAATTGCAAACTCACATGGGATTTGGACCAGAAAATGAAGACCTCTCCCACCATTCTGAAAAGTTCCTCTGCATCTGGGTCTGGACAGGTCAACCACCTTGCCCTATAGACAGCAATGGATTAACTCAAGTAGTGAAACAAAGTCTGTAGCCAAGAGTTAGGGAAGGGCAACATTTATTGCTGATGATATTTATTATGTCATCAGTCGGGTTAGCTACCTATTATTGTCCACGTAGCGAATGAGCAAGGGGTAGAGAGCATACAGGTCTCGACACAGCACGGCAAACTCATCTCGGATGGTCCCGTTTTCACTGTCGACCTCTGTCTTGCCCTCCATGCGCAGCTGATCCTCCTCAGCGACCACCTTCCCGGAGCGCTTCTTCAGCTTCTCCATGGTGGGGATGAAGTGTGATTTAAGCATCTCTGGTTTAGCCCTGCTGACAATGGGCTGGGCGAACACTGGACAAGGGTAGACAGGATTCAGTCGTCAGTAATAGTGTTCTCCAAATATGAGATGTACGACTTGTGTGATTAAAAAACAACACACAGGATTATGGACTTTGGTGGCCAGAAGATATCTCACTGACCTGCCAATCTCTTCATCCAGGAGGCCTCATCGATACCCAAGTTGTTAACCACAATCTTCATGATGCTACCAAGCAGATGGTTAAGCTGCTCGGAGGTGACAGAGGTGCAGAGCTGACCCTCTTGCTCGGGGAAATTCTCCAGGCCCCTCTCCCACCAGCGTGGGAGATAGTTACACAACATGGGCAAGGTGATCTCAATCACATGGGGCATTTCTGTGTAGCGAGCCCCAGACTCAGCCAGGTCATGGATCTCCTTCATCAGGATCTCCAGCTCTGGGATGTCAGGGCACAGCTCCTCTACTTGGTTGGGAAGACCCAAAACTGAGGAGGGAGAAAGTACACAGACGAAATAAAAGGAAGAAAACAAGCACTTAATAACACATTTTAATCATTTCCTATAAATATATATAAAATTCTACACAATTCTAAAACCTACTGGATCTCTCTCTGGGAGTCTTGGTCGTGTAGACAGAAAACGTGTTGAACTCATTCAGCTCTGGCTCAAGGAAGGCCACTGGCATCGCAGCTGCCAAGTGAGCCAAACACTCGCCAAGAGCTGGTCGCTGCCTGCACGCGAGAAAATACCACAAAATCCTCATTAAATGTCTCGATAAAACACAGTAAAATCAATGCACCATCTGTGTTTAAAAGCATACATTCACTTTTTTTGATAAAGGCTCTTCAAGGAACTTTGAATCAAGGGTCGATGGAAAGAGGATGTGTATGTTGTACAAACTATCGATTCTGGGCATCTAAACTTAAAAAAATTGACTAAATAATTATGATTTTTTGTGATTGATTATTATTGATAATTATTTGTGAAGGACAGTTGTTTTTAGTGTTTCATTGATCCACCAATGTCTCTACTTACTGCTCTGCATGTGGAGTCTTCACTGTGCCCAAAGAGTAGATACTGCACATCAAACGATAGCAGGATATCTGCAAGTCATCCACTGAGGATGTAAAGAAAAGGGGCAGTGCATTAGTTCAGAGTAAGTCCTTTCCGACACTGAGCCAAGAAAGACAAATGATGGATGTTATTATTAACATCGAGGAGCACTTTACTCACTCATGACATCATCTCCAAACTGGTGCTGGGCGATGTGGTCAAACAGTGACGTAAGGACGGGCAGCAGAGCAGTGGTGGTGTAGTTGATGTTCTGGGACACACCCTTCACCTACAGTAGCACACACAAAAATACCATGAGTTCACAAGAACAATTAAGACTGTAAGAACTACACAGTGTGGTGCTTTCTCTGACCTGGTTTCGACTGGAGACTTTGCCAAGTTTCAGATTCTCAACCATCTTCTCGATGTCATCTGCAGCACTCTCAAAGAACTGACGCAGGCCAGCCTTGACAATCTCAGGGCCTGATTTCATAACAGTCCTTGAAATGGATGAAACAACAGTGAGACAATAAATTATGTAAATAATGTCACATAGATTGATTCTTTTTTCTTTCTGCCTGGACAATGTGACATGAATGGATTGTGAGTACCTGGCATCCAGGGATCGTGAGAGGATGTGCAGACAGTTAACCACGGCACCTGCATCTGTTCCTGAAAGAAAATAACAACGATGTGCCGTCAGAGTTTGCACTAGCGAGCTCAATGTACTTTAAATAAGAGATTCATTCAAATTAGAGGAGTTAATCTTAAAATCTCTTCATTAAACACAGAAAACCGGGCACACGGTTATGGTAGAGCATGTTATGAAACATTGACCAAACTCAAAATAACATTAACACCAGTCATTTTTTTCTCAACACAGATAATAATGGAGCAGTTGAATCATATAGCTTTATGATGCTATAACTCAGAGTACATTTCAAGCAGTAGATCAGTTACAGTGTGCACTTCAACTATCGTGTACCTTCTGGGGGCCAAGCTAAAGGGCACAGGCTCAGTATGAAGTGTTTGCTAGTGTCTGGTGACACCCAGTTACATAAGACTTACTGACTGTTAAAGTCATAAGTCTGTGAAGGGGAAGGAGAATCAGGAAAAAGCATATTCTGCCTCATATAAGTAGAACAATGTCGTCTGTAGACACCATCACATCCATGCTCACATCACCCTCAGTTATGAGTACTAATCGGAATCTAGGCCTTAAAAGCAAAAGAGGCAACTTTTAAAACACCTGGGGTCAGATGTATAAACAACTTGTCTGCTCATAAAACATGCATATCGCATTCCCACACATAAAGAGGTATTTACAAAAGAGAGAAGCACTCATTCTTTATATCAGGCTTACGCAATCTCCAGAAGTAGCTGTGATGTGATAATGTGGACATGAATGCCAGTTTTAGTGACTGTTTACACAACGTTAACATAACGGTAAAATGTTAAATCAAAGGCACTATTTAAATCAATTTTCTAATGAGTAGTGGAGGGGCACAAGTATAAACACGTAAAGGTGTTTCTTCATCCATTTGTGGCAAAAGATTGACTGTGCAAATGGTAAAAGTTCAGCAAATTCCACATTGATTGATTTTTATGAAACAGATTTACATTATTTGTATAACAAAAGAAAATAATGTATGTCTATATGTTTGTCTTTGCATACAAAGAGTTTTAGTACAGAGTTTAAACATCTGGCCCCAAGTTGTAGAGCACATCAAAGCCAAGCAGAAGCTATGCTAAAGAGAGAGAAGCATTAGATGAGAAGATCCAGGGAGGAGGGAGGATGGACTACATGTGGATCTGTGACACCGTGTTGATGAGATCAGTAAGGGAATGATCAGGTAGGAGGAAAAGGAAGTGAGAACTTGAGGAATTAAAATAAAGGAACACAGATACAAATGAAGAGGGATGGTGAAAGGGCGTAACGCCACCATGCAGATTCCTTACCAAAAAGGGAAACTCTGTGCCTCACCAAAGCAGCCAACTTACAGAAGATACTGAGGTAGGAGGAGAAAAGAGGAAACGGAGGGAGAGGACGGTAAGGGCAAACAGGGCAGGAAAGATGTTTGAGGTGGCACAGAAAGCAAGAGGGAGGTCAAGGGGAAAAAGGATTTTGCACAATAGGAGACAGATGAGGAGAAATGGACCAGGGAGAGGACAGACACTGTTACCCCAAAGTACTGGACTCAATGAGAGTAAGAGTTAAAGTCACGTAATTCAGAGAAGAAACCAGTCTTTAAAACTACATTCATCATGCTTATACTTAACATACCTGGCAATCATCTCCTTCTCCTTATTGGAGGAATGCCCTCCACTACCCAAGACTTTAGCAGGAGTGGAGAGGAAGTAGAGGCAGTGGTTCTTGAAGTACTGGTTTACCAGTGGCAAGAGGATCTATAAAATGACAGATGAAGCTTTAATAGAGGATCCATCCTAAAACCATAATAATTAGCAAGAATGTTATTTGTTGGAGCATATTTCTCTGCCTATGAGCTTTTAAGGCACCATTCTGCTACTACTCATGACCTCTGCCTTGCTGTGGGGCAGATAAGCAAGCAAGAACTCAGAAAAGCATCAAACTGCTCACCTTGGCAAAGAATTTGATCTCTTGTTCATGTGGGGACTTCTCCACTCGACCACTGCTGACCACAGCCTCTGTGAAAAAAAGGAAATACGTTAGCTCTCAGTAAACAGCACACAGTCAAGTGCCCATCAAGACCATTGTCTCTCAAACCACAGTACCAAGATGAGCAATGAACTCCTGCGCAATGTCCATCCATTTAAGGAGCTTCTGGAGGAAACCATATGCAAAACGCTTCTCAATGGAGGAAATGTCCTGCTCCATGTCCTTCAGGCCCCTGAGGATGGAGCGAAGAGTGAAAGAAAAGAAAAAAGAAACATTTAAAAGAGCTATCAAAGAAAACACACCTAAAGGGTAAGAAAAGCCTACTCACCTTGTCACAGCATATCCATTGAGCTGGAGGAACTTCAGCAGGTCCTGGGCCTTCTCCCTGTCCCTGGCTTTCTCTTTAGCCGTCAGGGTGTCATAAGGCACGAGCAAAGGATGGGTTCCACCGCCTACCAGAAGAGAAGGAAGTCATTTTTGGATTTACCAGCAACCACCAGGAAACACAAAAAGCTCAGTTTATGATGTGTAAACAAATACCCCTCTTACCTTTAGACTGCAGCTCCAACTTCTTCTTCCTACCCCAGGTGTTGTGATAGTTCTCAGCCAGCTGCTCAGCCATAGACTGTAAGGAGGGGGTTTTAGAGTATCAGGCTTCATGTCCAAACTAAATGAGGTGCTGTGAAAGACTGACAGACAGATACATACCTGCAGCTCTCTGGAAAGGGCCATTCCTACGATGTCTATTGGCTGAGGGTTGTATCCATGGCTGGGATCATATGTGGCCTGAAGAAAAACACAATACAGACGAGTGGTTCTCTATGTGAGGTTACGGGATCTCTAGATGACTCCAAGTCATAAGTCTTTGAAGGGCAAATTAGTTTGATGTACCACATTATTCCTGTTGTAAATAATAATGATAGAAATATGGTTTGATGAACAAGGAAGGACCAGTAGGATCTCCATCATTGCCTTTGTGTAACATGTTAAAAACATCATTTTAAATAGGCCAACATAAGCAACACATACTTTTGACTTTTCTCTCTTGTACCTGAGCAGTTTGAGAGATCTTGCGAGTTGTTGCCTTCTTCTCAACCTCTCCCTCCCCATCCCTTGCTTTTTCTAAAGTCCACTCCCAGGCCAGCATGGCTTTGACGGACTCTTTGATGGGCCAACGATATATCTCCTTATCCTGAGAAACGGAGAGAAAAGAACTTTTACTAACTAGTGTCAGGAATATAGTTTTAACAGTACTACTTTTCCAGAAGACAAGAGAGGGCTAACAATGAGCTTAGCTGGAGTTCAGTACTTGTGTAGAGATGATCTGTATTCAGCGTAGACACACAGTTATGACTCATTACCTTTTCAGAGAACGTTTTGTACGGCCGGAGCATTGGGTGAGTCTTGGCGTTCTCGTCTAACACCTCTCCATAGGTCCAGTTGTTCTGAATCTGAAAATTGATTTAACCGTTGATATGATTATTACAAAGTAATTACAGTTTTAAATCGGAAACACAGCTATAATATCTGATGATTGACATGTTGATTAACTGACCTTTTCAAAGGCCCATTTGTCATGGGTGTGCTCTGCATACTTGTTGATAAAGCCATCCAGCCTCTCTGGGATAATTGTGCTGTGAATAAATTATATATTTAATACTGCAACAAGTTATGAATGCCATTCACTATAAACTAAACTTCACTTTGGTCCTATTAGCTTGTTGTAAACCTTTTAACTTGTATAAATAACAATGGTATCCTATGTAAGGGTTTAGGCCTTATATGTGGTCTATTTCGTCTTGACAGTTACTGTTACTTACTATATTTTTGTAATTGAAAATGAGATACTGATTTAGATCCTGGACAGAACTCAAAGGTTTCCATATTTTAAAATAATGGCTTTAAATAATTCACTCAGAAAGACCACCACTGTGTCACATCATCATCTTGTGCACATAATTTGCTTTTCGGCAGGCCACTGTGAACTACTTGTGTTGTATTTTTCTGCTCACTTTGTGGTCTCCACCGGTTTAGGATCAAAGTTTCCTTCAGCATCCACAGAGGCCTTCTTCTCAGTGTGAGAGGAGTAGGTGGCATCCACATAGTCAGGTGGAATGGCTCCTGCTATAGCACAGAGGCAGGGCATGGCGATCTTGAAGAGCTCTGCATCAAATTTCTAGAGAGCAGAGGACATACGAAAAGTCACGTTGAGAATGACATGAAACTTGTGGTGGACACATGCAGTGTTTTTACTGTACAGTTACACAAGATTATTCTCTCACCTTGTGTGCCAAAGATTCAAAGATTCCCCAAAAGAGTTTGCGAGAAAGATGCAGCTCCTCCTCTGAGGTCACCCCGAAATTAGCCCATCCATTAGGCAAGCAGTAGTACTTCCAGCAGCGCTCGTAGTGATTGGTCAACAGCTGGAAGAATTAAATCACAGATTTAGGACATTTTTAATATAGGTGTTAGCAAAAGCAGTGGTTACTGTCATGAAATATTGGTTTTTGTAATGCAAATATTTCTCCATAGTTTTCCAATCTGTGTTTGAACTGATTGCACTGAAACACAGATTTTGTGTATACGTTACTTTCTTTGTATTTCTTAAATTATATCCTATTTAATAAAATATCCTATTTTTCTAATATAAAGTCAATTAAAAAGGCAAACCTTGAGTGGCATCTTTGCATATTCGTTAAGGATCGGTACATCAAATACCAGCCGTCTAAGCAGATGCTGCAACATTGAAGGTCGAAGGTACCTGTGAATAACAACATGTTGCAAATTTACCATCTTGTGGTCAGAGGTTTAAAAAAAAGTATTTTAAACATTCAGATGTCTACATAAACAAATATGGATTAGTACTGACTTGCAGAGTGACATGAGGCACTCCTCAATAACGTCTCTCTGAGCCTTGGTGAGAGCTCGGCCGCGGGACAAACGATAGATGGTGTGGAGCATGGAGTCGATCATGATTGCCCGGTGGTCCGTTCCAGCAAACAAAGGGGCACACTTGGTGAGCAGTGGCAGAACAGCTGAACACAGGTAGCGGTTCAGTGCCAAGGCCATTTCAGTTGTACTGAATGCCACCTAAAATCAAAGAGAATGACAGAAAAACTATTTGTACTGAAATTCCCTTCTTTCAACTCCAGAACTCTACATGTTGATGTGACTTACTGTCCATCTTTCACATGTCTTCTTTTGCTACTCACCGTGTCTAGAGAGGCTGCTGCCCTCATGTCAGGAAGGAAGCCAACCTCCAGCACGTGAAGCAAGAAGTCCTGGTTGTCAATACCATACACTCTATCAAGGAACAGCACCATGGAGGCCTTGTGGTCTGGCACAAAACTGGCAGACATCTTAGGCTCTATGATCTGACTATCTGTAGTTTAGGGAGAAGATATCATATAAGTGACAATGACAATATTTTCCCAAATACTGTGTTCATGCATGATTCAAACTTAGTACCTTTGCCGTAGGAAGGAATCTGCACGGGCAAGCTGATGACTCCCACCAGGTCCTCTATGGGCACCAGAGACCTAAGGATGGCCCTGATCCTCAGAGCCTCACCCTTTCCTGCTTGGATCAGCTGTAGATATGAACATTTAAGACAAGCTGTATGAGACAATCAGCTGCTCATCAACTACATACCGAGTCTATGGCCTGTGGCTATAGAGAAATCGATGGCCTGAAAAACATTTCTACTCACATGCATCTCAGGGGCACAGCGACCCAGCAGGTCAATGAGGGCTGAGTAGAACGACATGATGGCATTTCCCAGATGTACACGGTTCTCCTCGTGCTGTTCCTCACCACCGAACCTGCCAATCAAGAAAAGCTTCAAAATAGGACAATACACAACTCCATTGTATTTATCTATATGCATATTTCTTTGAGTCAGTGCAGCTTGATTTAATTTTCTAGATACAAACTGAGGAGTGAATGTGTCTGTTTGCATTAGGATCATACCTACTGTGCCATCACTTACATAAAGCGTCTGTCTTTTTTCACAGTGGGTCCATCTCTCGCTGGATCTTCTGAGATCTTGATGGCCTCCTCCATGGCAGCCAGCAGACCGTTCCCGCCCTCTCCTCTCAGGGCCGGGCCGAAGCACTCGGGTCGACGGATGAGCAGACGCACCACAACATTGGCATTCTCTTCCACGCTCTCCCCTTTTGAGGTGCAGGTGCACAAATATAAGCAACAGCTACTCAAAAAAAAACTTAAAATGTAGTCATTATATGAGGGTGCAGACCATTAACAAAGACAGCAAAGCGGAGGAAGTCCAGGTATCTCTCTCCTCCACAGGGGTTCCAGCCGATGTCAGGGTAGCCCTTAGAAAGGAGCATTGGACACATCTGCAGCCCGCAGCCCGCCAGGTATGTCACCACCTAAATCACCATGCATGTGAGGGACACCCAGAGATATTATACGCTTTAAACACCCCGGTATGCTTTTATGTGTTTTTCTTTTATGTAATTTTTGATTTTCTCAAACCATTTCCAGTTCCTGCTCTTGTAGAGCCAAAGCCAGCTCGTTGTTGTCAATGCAAGAGGCAGCAGCCACATCCAGAGGTGTGGACCCACGCATACCTGTAGATGGAAAAAACATAGTGAGTCTACTATATATTTGTTTGTTCTTTGCACTATGTACAGTCTGGGGTCCCATACATTCAACTTTGTTTGAATTTTACTGTTAACAGGCCCTTTCAAAATGGGGACAGTTTACAACATCTTTAAATCTTAACTTGGTTTCACAAAGTCAAAATAAATAAAAAAAATAATCAACTTTAAAAACAAAAACGGAGTTCTAGGATAAGTTCCCCGAGAACAGAGCAGCAAACATTTGGAGGCAGCTGAGACTGACCCAAGCCGATGCCACTGTTCTGTAGCAGGTAGCTCAGATGGTCAAACATGGAGCGCTGATTCTGTCGGCTGATACGACAGAAGTAACACAGGAAACGACAGCAGTTGGTCACCATTTGGGGGAATCGAATCTCCTGGAGAGAAAAACAGAAGAGATCCATTCTGTCCTCTGCTTACAACAATGGTGCACTCAGGTGTCCAACAATTCCATACCCGTTGGACTGAGAAATACAGATATACCTAACAAATCACGGATCATCACAGTTACCTTCGAGTCTCCTCCGCCACCCAACACGTTGACCATCACCTCCATGACAGTCTCATGCATACCAAGAGCTCTCATCAGATTGGGGTGTTGGTAGAACACTTTGTTGTTCATTATGTTTCTGAAAACACAGAAAAAAACAGATTCATATGTTACCTGATAACGATCTGATATCACATATCACATTTCCCATCTTTATCTCAACTACAGATTCATATAAGGTTCACATCACGGCCCCCACACTGACCCAATGCTCTGGATCATGAGCCGCTCCTCTTCAGGGCCCATCTGAACAATCAGCAGCGAGCGTATCTGTCCCAAACACTCGAGTAGGTCCATGGTGTCCTGAACGGATACAGCATTGATGGCGTAGGCTTTGGGAAGCGCTCGGATCAGCTCGCCAAGGCCGTCATACTGCCTGTGGAGCAGGCTGAACATCAGACGCACTAGCTCCGGGTTTTGAATGAACGACTCCTGGGCCCAGTGGATCATGGTGTGAGAGATCAGTTCCTGAAGGGTGCCTGGGAGGAGTGGACACAGTGACGTACTGAATATGTTGCATGTTTATGTGTTAGGATTTAATTAAGCTGATTAAGGCATTTCGGGCCTGAAGACGGAAGTCAGTTCCTCTTACTGGGTTTTGGATCCTCCTCGACTTCTGGCTTCTCTTCCTCCTCCTTTTTGCGCAGGTTCTTCACCTTGTCGACCAGACTGATGAGTCTACCCCTCAGTGAGGTATCTACCTCTTCCTCCTCTGCCTCCTCCTCAATATGTATACCTATGAGTAAATGATAATTCGTCATTAAAAGCCTAACATTTTTGACAATAAGTCATTTACACAAGTGAAGCGAACAATAAACAGGATTATGATTATAGGATCTCTAATGAACTTCTCACCACAGTGAAGCAGGATGTCATTGTGGAACTCTCCCAGAGTGTCCCGCACCTCCTCCGGCACTGGACAGTCCTCATCTTCTGGTCCGTGCTTAAAGTTGGTCAGCAAAAGAACCTTGAAAAGAAACAGAAAAAAATCTCATCAGCATGTTTTGTCTGTTTTATTTCTTCTTGTTTTGTAAGCCACATTTTTATAGACGCCTGGTGTTTCTCTCTTGATCTTGTGTTCTCCATGTGACATGACACAGTGCCTTTAAAACAGATTTTCATTAGATAGAGAAAAAAAACAACAACAAATCAAAAACATTTTGTAATTCTAAATTCTGATGGCACTCCCATCACAACAGGGCTCTGATGTTGATGATGATGATGTTGATGACGTTGATGATAAAATTAAAAGTAAACAAATAAATAAAAAAATCCTGCTTCTATTCGCCCTCTGCATCGCCTCTTTGCACTTCCTGTTGCACCTGTGTCGAATCAGACTCTAAGCTCTTTTTTGAGCACTTACTCACGTTGTTCCCTCCTGTCTAGATCCTTGTTTATGCTGTATTTACTCTCAGATGTACGTTGCTTTGGACACAAGTGTCTGCTAAATGAAATTGTAACATTGTAAGATTGAAAGCTATAAAAAAAGATCAGTACCTGGTCCTGTGGTGGTGAACGGAACTCGCGGGTCCTTCGCGCAGTCTCAGCAGCAGACATGGTAAAGGCTCTCATTAACAGGTTGTAACGTACACGTTGGTTGCCCTGAATATCATGAACAAACTGGTCTGAATAGGCTACGATGGCTTCCACTCTGTGTCTCAGCTCGCAGTCGCAGAAGTACTGCAGGAGTGTGCACATCTGTAACAGGTAGATAAGATAGGAACAAGAGTTTAAGGTGAGGATATTTAAAGGATATGAATACAGATCGGTGAATTAATAGCAGAAAGTGTTTGAATATCAAAATAACCTGCAGCTTGACAGACTCTGGAAGCTTCATCTGGAGTAATCCCTCCTCCAGACCATCTTCCTCGTCTTTTGCTTCTGGCTCCACTGCCTCTGCCTCCTTCTCCTCCTCTGCCTTCTCTCCATCCACCTTTCCGCCTTTGGCCTCTCCCTCCTCCTTCTCTTCTTCTCCCTCCTCCTTAGGCTCAGCTTCTTCCTCCTTGTGCTCTGCTTTTTCTAATTCTTTAAGCTCCTCCTCTTCCTCGTCACCGACCCCTTCATCCTCAAGCTCTTCCTCATCTTTTTCCTCCTCCTCCTCCTCCGCTTCCCCACTCTCTCCTTCAGCAGCTCCACCCTCCTCTGCTGTTTCTTCCTCCTCCTCTTTTCCACTGAAAACATTGGGATCAATCATCTTAAGGATGTGTTTGGAGTCCTCGTCGTTGAAGATGCCCATAATGAGCAGTGTACTTATAAGCTTCAGGATTGGGACGAAGTGGAACTCCACACTGCCTCCTACTGGATCCCGCATAGCCTGGCTACCATCCAGCACAGCCTCTGTTAACATGCTAATCGCCCTGGTCTTCAGCTCCTGAGGGGGAATATTTAAAATCAGCAAAAGACGTATAAAATTTCTTACATTTTTACAATGCAACCTCTATTATCTCTCACCTGCAGGGGGAAAATGGGACTAATGGTGTACAGGTCAGGGTCCATGCCAACAAAGTTGATGGATGAGAAATGTAGCTTTGGCCGTAAGCAGGTGGTGAGGCCAACACCGGGGAGAGAATGGGCCTTCTTTGCATCAGGATAGAGGTGGATGCTCAGAGTCTCTTCAGTCATGGGGACAATAAACTCCCTGTTGGTACCCAGACGTGCCCGTTTGGCAGACTCCAGGTGAATACTGATGAGCAGGTCGTAGTAGCCACTGCGGAGAGGTCCAGGCAGGTAGGTATTCTCGGTGGCATAGAAGAGCTGGGATTCATCCACATGGCTGCACAGGGCGTGAGCCACTCGGTTATTGCCAAGTGCGCACACAGCACAGTAGAGCATCAGGGTGTGGTAGTGGAACTTCATCAGATCCTGACGTTCCGACAGCTCCAAGATGTCAATACATCTGAGAACGAAGGGGATAGGAATTAAAGATTGTTGTGATAAAATCTTAAATAAACTGCATTGAGAGGAACAGGAGATAGTGTATGTACTGCTGTACCTAACTAACTTGTAATGCACTGCACGTTAGTAATTGGTTCAGTTTGCATCCTGGGGCTACTGTCTCTGACCTGTTCTCCTCTGGGATGTGCAGAGCCATCATGATGAGAGGTTCAGTACACTCCACCATCCAGCCCAATCTCTCGCTCACTTTGCCCACCTCCGGGTTAAGGAAGTGATTGGGCATACGACTCCAGATTACTGGGGTCAGCATCTGGACATCCAGCCTGGGTGGGCACTGGGGGACAGGGTTCTTACGCTCGCTACGGAACATGGCTGCTGAGATGGGCATTATGTTCTGAGAGGGAGAAAGAGCAGAGGGTAGGAGGAATAGGCAATCATACAATACAATAAGATTTAAAAGAGGAGGAAGACATGAAAGTCAAGCACGGTTAAAAGTAAGAAAACTAATACCATTCAATTAGCTTCATCCCAACAGAAAAGCCTACCCCCTCCTGCTTAACCCATAAGGTATGCTGCCAATTCAAGTTAGAATCTTGTTATGATGTAATAATGGAGTATCAGCAGAAGAAGGAAAGAAGAATCTCTTAAGAAAGGAGCAGCTGGATAAGAACAGAGAAAGAATGTAATAGCTTAACTGTAGTTCCTGACCTTAAGTTTGCCCAGCTCCAGCTGTACCAGGTTCTGATTGGAGGGCTGAACGAAGACGGCAGGGAACAGCTTGGTGTTTGGCTCCACCTGAAAGAACACCTCTGGTTTTAGCGTAACATAACTCATATAGATTCATTTAAAATGAAATGCAAAAGACACATACAAATACACATGCAGCCTACACTGTGTAGTCTGCCTTACCTGGTAGAAGGTGTTGATCTCCTTTCCATTAGCTGTAAAGGTCATGAGACCTGTTGCCAGGTCGACCAAGCAGCCAACCACCATGTCCTCCTGGCTGAAGCGGGTCTGCTGAGTGCTGACCAGGTCCCCTCCCCACACCATGTAACAGTTACTGTGCTTCATACTGCAGACAGACAGCACAGTGACCACCGTTAATGCAAAGAGATACAGAGACAGGAACAAAACAAAGGGGAGAATAAATAAAATAGATTAACCCACTCAGAAGCCTGATTCTTACTAAGTTAATTATGTTTTCTCATTAAGTTGGAGACACTTGTGAGGATTCAATGTCCTCACAACAAAAGTCAGCAAACCTGGTTGTGTGTGAGCAAAACAAACCTGTCGTGTATGTTGCCTTTGTCGTCTCCCACAGTAACAGTGACACTGCGCACTTTGGTGAGGTCAAAGGTTGGATCAAACTGGTGGTAGTCAGGAGTGACCCAGCCAATCCACACGCCAGAAGGCTCCTGCCCAGCAAAGATCCTCACAGAATAGTAATACTGCAAATGGAAAAAGAAAATAAGGAGGAAAGATGACAACAGGACATCTGAGTGAAACATGTAAGAGGCATAATATCGGATAATCTAGAGATACAGTCAAACTTTATATACAGTAAACCCCCAATGAGCAGGGTCAACTTATTTTGACATGTGCTGTTAATCGAGCATTAGGAGAGGATGTTTAGCTCACAGTGGTGGTATTCTGGATGATCTCAGGGTCATCTCTGTCATCAGGGACCACATCTTCAACCAAGCGAGGCACCGTCGGAGGGGCAGGAGGAGGGGCAAGAGGTGTCATGGCAGCCTTCTTGGCCAATGAGAAGAATCTAAAGTGCACAGAAGACAACTTTGATATTGAGGTAAATTTCTAAGAAGCTATCTGCAATCACTTCATGTAATGTCAGTGAACTGCAATTCGCACTCAACTCTATGTTGTTGAGTGGAGTCGAGCTGTTGCAGCATAAAGCACTTGTGTGAAACTGTTTAATTGGATATAAAGTGTTGTGTTATTCCCTGCAGGTTGATAAATAATCAAACTGACAGCAAAACTCCACCGAGTTTTAATTAGTGAGGATGGTTTGCTCTTCTCTAACCTATGTTTTGTTTTACACTGAATAGACGAATGAATTCTTACATAATGATCTGCACCTTTAACACCCTCCAGGTTTGTTGTTCTCAAAAGGAACAACCTGCCACACTTACCCTTTTTTCTTTCCCTTTTCTGACATTGTGTCCTTCTCGTTTTCCAAAGAGAGCTCCTTAGCCACTGAGGGCTCCTTCTTATCCTCCTCCTGCTCCTTGCGGCTGGCAGACTTTTTCAAAACTTCAAACTCTGAGTCAGGCTCCACCACTACCACCTCCTCCTCAGGTATGGTGAGGGCACGGGTGAGAGGAGTGGTGCCTGCTGGGATCTTGAAGGTCTCGTGGAACTGCACGGGCATGCTGAGTCTGAGGAACAGCATATCTGTATTGGCGTTCTGCGAGCCAAATGTCTTGTGGGTGAGCTTCAGACAGGGGGCGCTGTCCACAGTCCCATCTACACGGGAAACCTGGAAGACAACATGTTCAAAGATAAATAAGTAATCTAGTTAAAGCTCTAACATCATTAAACTCTAAATGTGTCACAAAGTAATCACCTCAATATGATTGTGATCGGTGGGTGCAGGCACAAACTGGGGCAAACTTTTACTGAACCACATGGTGATGTCTCGCTTCATATTGATTGCAAAAGGTTCGAATCCTTCCTGCAGGCCACAGATGGCAAAGTAGCGCAGGCTGCTGACATTCTGACCAAGATTAATCCTTCCAACCTGAGACAGGCCCAGGGCACACACAGGGATAAAACCTAATGGGAAAAAAATATATTATATATATATAAAATATTTTACGATATTTAAAATTACTTTCCTTTCTGGCAACTAATGAGGAAAATGACCGTTCACTCTCACCTTCCCCAATTTCAATGTCTTTGAAAGCCATCTCTGAGCCCGAGTCACTGATCAACATCTCTCCGTTGAGTGTGAACATGATGTTCATCTCAGTCAGGTCAATCATACAGCCAACTACATCACCGGACAGCCACTGGCGACCGAAGGGCTCATTGCCAACATGCCATCTTTGAGCCTAAAAAGGGGTACATCAATAAATGATCTGTAAAATTTAATCCATACCTCTCTTGGGAAAGGAATTCACACACCTTCATACATGTACACCTTGATAAGCTTTTGGTTTGCTCATCCTAAACTGAAACACTGATTAAACTGAGGTGAACCTAAAGAAGCGGACTGACCTTGTTGCCGTTAAAGACGTAGGCCAGTTCATCTGCTCCCAGTTCATTGTCGGAGCGGACACTAGGACGTGCCCAGCCCACTCTCATCTCCCCAGTGGTTACTGCCTCAAACTCAAAGTACCACTTCCCTTGGGTGACGCCGTACGATCTCTCTGCCCTGAAGATTCGTACCTTGTCCCCGCGGGTGTTCTCAAGGCCATGGCCAGCTGCAGGGAAAGAGGGAAAAGTTTACAGTAGGATGGACAGATTGGAGGTATTTTAGGTGGGAGTAAAAAAATTGTAAGATAGTCTGCATTATGTCTACACATGGTATCATGAGTTAAGCTGACTCACAGCTCTCCTGATCTGGGGGCTCAATGTTGTAGCCATAGCCAATGAGGGTGCGGACAGCGTTGTTAACACTGTCTCGGTTCGTTTTCTTAGTTCTCTCGTCTAGCAGGTTGTATGGTACCAGACGAGGGTTTCGCTTATTTAAGATGTCCTAGGAAGCATAAAAGAATAAATAATTATGTAAAAAATGGTTTGACTTTTTTACAAAAAAAAAATCATTAAAACAATAAATAAAGGATTAAGTAAGGATTGGAAAAGGATTCAAAAAGTTTACCTGCACAATACTGTAGGTCCATCCTTGCCGTACACGGTCCCTTGCCCAAACATTATGCCCATTTTCTGCCAGTTTCTCTACAAGCTGGTTCTGGTTTGGTGTCAGCTTGACATGGTTGAGGTCAAGGGGCGCAGGCTTGTACCCATTGGTCATCACATAGCTAGAGGAACGAGAGGTTAAAATTTAGATATACATATAACATTATGTACAAAAGTTAGTTTATGTAGCCAGAAATATCTTTGTTGCCGTACGTCTTGGGTAGCTTGATCTTCTTGAGATTCTCCTCTGCTTTCTCATCACCCATGCCAACATGGCAACCCAGGGCCAGGAGAGTCCTGTCGGATAACAAGAACACACGCATCAGCAACTCCCTCTGTGATTGTTAAATATCATCTAAACTGAAACCTCTTATAAAAACTCACTTCAGAGTCTCGCCAGACATCTGCAGGTTGTAGTTCCTCTCCGGTTCAGGGAGACTCTGGAAGTCCACCAGACAAGGATGGAGTTTCTTGTTGTCGTCCCTGAACTGTGAAGGAAGATGATGGTAGGTTACTCACTCGCCCAGAAAATAAACTGTTTTACTTTGCCTCAACGGACCCTATTCTTTGAAATAGTTTGGTGTGTAAAGCCTCCAATAAATCTCTGCAATTTTCAATATCTGAAATGGGTTTCATTCTTCTTATACTGTTCTTAAGATTTTTTTTAATTATGGAAATTACACAATCATCTTCACATATATCAAACAACAAACTTCCTCTGTTTTTTTTACTTTCGAAATATTACTGTCACATTAATCAAGAACTCCAAATCATCCATTTCTGAGGTTGTCAAATCAATAGTCCCATACTGCAGTGCTGTGCAGACTTCATACTCACAGACCCATAGGTCCAACCCTGCTCAATACGGGTGACAGCCCAGAGCTCGTGAATATTCTCTGCCAGCTTCTCTCGGATACGCTCCAAGTGGGGTGGCAACACAATCTGTGCAGCAAAAGAAAATCAGCAAAACACAAAGAAACTAATATACCTTTAAGAACATCAAAGTCTGATTTTAGGTTCTGGTTTTTACCTGAACAGTGTCAACAGGGCAGGGGGTAAACGAGGTGTGGGTGAGGGACAGGGTAGGACCCAGCAGGTTGCGAACCCCATGGAAGTCATGCTTGTATTCCTTGATGGGCTCAATACGCATCCTCTCTCTAGGCAGCACAGCCTCATAGCATGGAGCGTAGCCAGGCGGAGGCATGAACTTGAAGTCTCCATGACGACCACCAAGAAGGAACCGAGCCCTGAGGTGACAGAAACAGAGTCAGACCTTGTTGAGTGATTTTTACACACTACTGAAGTCCTTAATGGGAGCAGTCCCTTGTTCTTTATAAGACTCATAGCAAAGAAAACATTGATTTCATTTCTGTGCCAGTTCCAGAGCCCGTGTTTCCCTCCCTGCCCTTGTCAGTCAATTCCCTATTCCCTGCATTTCTGCACTGTGAGGGACGATTGCATGCAGCAGCTATAAAATCTCTTCTAGGGGTCAAGACACTGTAGATTTAGATTATTTCTTATTACTTTAGAAATAATAAAATGGTTTAAATACATTAGCAAAATTCAAATTGAAAGAACTGAAAGTTATATTTAACGCAAGACTGCTTGAAGTTGTTTGAAATGTTTTCATTATTTTTTACTTCACCACTCTGCGTGTGTATTCCTACATTAGCAGAGTGCAAATTGGATTTTAATCACATAATTTTAAAAGCAGAAACCTCCTCAGGAAATGTTGAATCAGCCTCTGCACCTGCATAATTGCATTCCATTAATATTTGTTACACTAATCTGCTGGCAAATGGGTTAAACGAAGAATTTAAAATGCAAATCAATAAAACTAATTAACGGAAAAGAACAAAACACCTTTTCTTTTAATTGTATTCTTACTTGACTCCAGCAGAGAAGCTGATGACAGGGAAGAAGAGGCCATCCACATTGAAGTTTTCAAACATGCCCTGAACTGGGTGGCCGTTTATACGGAAGGAGATACTGGGCACGCTCAGATCCAGACAGCAGCTGACAACATCGTCTGCAGCAAGACTGTGTGCGTCAGGCGAGGCCACTTGGCGGGGTACAGTTCCTGAATGGCAGAGTAGAGAGCGAGGTTGTCATACAACAAGATATACATAATCACTGAAAATAGTTAATAAGTCAACCATCATCATCTAACCTGACCACAGATGCAGTCCATCATAGCCATAAGAGTAGAGGTCATCTCCCACACCATTGCCTCCCCAGCCTTCTCCTCCTCCAGGGTACGGGCTGTAGCCCTCGGTCATAGCCCAGCCCACACGCAGGTGGGTAGCCTGTGCTGTCACAAAGGGTTCCACATAGTCGACCATCATCTCGTAGTACCACTTCTTATACTGCGTGGACCCCTCACATGTACCCAGGAAGACGTTGGGTCTTACACTGAAGAGTGAAGAAAATAATGGATATTAACTTTTGCAGACAACACACTTTTAAATATGGATTTTACAAGTGACAGTGTTAAAAAAACACTCTGATAACAAGCATTGTTTTTATGTAGTAAACCATTAGAAAGAAGTTACCTGGTGACATAGTTTACAATGCTGGTTTGAAGCAACAGGTCACGACCCGGGAGCAGGTTTTCAGTGATGAGGTTCTGGTTGGACCTCACAGCGACACCATTACACACACAAAGAGAGCGCAAGACATCCAGGACCTAAAGGCGGACATGACAAACACCTCTATGTTTCAAAGTGGCAGAGCAGACAATACAAAACAAATGGGTGCTTTTATGAGCCAAATACAATTTCAGGATGCTATAATGTTCCAAATCACTGCCTGCAAATATGTTTGGTAAAGTTGGTCAACCTGACCTTGATGGAATTCATTCACAGCTGCCATACTTTACTTTCCCACCATGTTTCTGGTATTTAATAAAGACAAACCTTGTGGTTCCTTCCATGCTTGTCCAGGAGAGAGATGATGGATTTAATGTGGTTCTCCTGAATGATGTTCAGAACCTCAGGGCTTTCAATGAGCACACAGTACAGCACCTCAAGAATACCTAAGTTGAGAAGCAGGAGGAAAATGATCAATTCTTTCCATTTTTAAAATAAAAACTGCAACCAGTAGAGAAAATAATGTCCCCAAAAAGCCTGTAAATTAAGATAAATGTAAGGGATGTATCAGTCAATCAGTGAGGCACTGATACCTGAAGAGGCCTCCAGTCGGTCCAGCTTGCTGACCAGCCAGTCCAGGTTGTCACAGAACAACGCACAGTTAGAGCGGTTACCCCTAATGAGAGAAGCTGTTTGGTGGATACAGAGAGAGAATAAAATGTTACCTTCTGTACAGACAGAATTTCATTTGTACTTTTCAAAGTGTATAGTGATTATTTTACCCAGCAGCTCATAAAGAAGGTTGACAATCTCCTTCCACGACTCCGCAGCCTCTTCCCCGGCAAATTCAGAAAAGTGCGCAGCAGTGTTGTAGATGTTCAGGCGGTCGATGCACTCCAGCACGATGGTGATCATTCCCTGGAAAAAAAGACAGAAACACGTGGAGGGAGCAGAGAGTTTTTATACACAATATTACTATGAGTTTTGTTAATGCAAAATAACTTTTTAGTTATAGGTGCACAGTTAAAGTCCATAGATACGAAAAGTCTGAGGGTGAGTGAGGTTGTGTAGGTAGAATAAAGATTACCTCCTCCTGGAAGAGGTTCTGCCTGTTGCGGAGGGAGCGAAGTTTGGTCTGCTTCTCCTCGTGCTCCAGTTCCTCCTCGGGTGGACGAAAGTAGAAGATGAGATCCTGAAGAGAGAGAATGACCCCCTCCAGAGGAAGCGACACAGTCCCTGGAGACTTGTTCTTCCCGCTCAGAGAGTCCAAACCCCTGCAGGATCACAAGTGTAAAACATTTTCTATCCCTCTTCAGAGTTTGCATGTTTTAGATGAAAGTATAGTCACATTACGATAAAAAAGTAACATAGACTAAATAGTGCATATAGAATATGTCAAGAAACATCAAGCTAATGCCAGTAATATATTTATTTGAAAAAATAAGAAAAAAAGACATTTTTTGATGCATCACTGCATCATGTCATAGAGATACTTGTCCCTCCACTTTTCCAAATGAATAAACTCACTTGATGAACTGCCTGAAGAGGCCCATAGTGCTGTAAATCATTCGAGCAGCCTGAGACTCTTCAGTTTGGGAGCGGGACACAGTTAGAGCATCATCCATATGACCCTCTTGGTGCAGAATGACCTGAAAGCATGGACAGCAAAATATTTGTTATAGATGACATCCCCTATTTTCTCTGTAATCCTCCTACAAGGTCTGTGTCCAGTGGGTGTTTCATGAAACAGCTATACAAGTATGATTATCTTGTCCATGAAATACTGGGACAACAAGGCTAACGAAAAGCAGAGCCCAACTCTTGCCTATTTCACTTTTAATATTAAACATAGTTTTATCATTATTTATGACTTTTCCAAATTATTAGACCACAGAAATCCTTAGACAAGCATCCCAAAGACAAATAACATTCTAAAAAAAATCACATGGTTTGCATTGAGAGCAATATTTTTGACTTTTGTCATTTTTATTGCTGCTGGAATAAAAATATGTCATCATTCTGAACTTAGACTTTAGATGCTATATTAGGACGTTTTTTCTCCTATCATTCCCTACCTTTCTCTTCATCATTCCCAAACGAGCAGCTTTGGCATCCAGGGCAGCATATGTGAGCCACAGACCTGTGGACACATGCTGGACGAAGCACATGGACTCGCCATACTTTATCTCTGGAATACCCATTCCTTCAACATCGCGCTTCTGAGCCACATCCACCTTCTCCTGCTCGGGGGAACCAGAATGGAAAGCAGAGGTGGGAGAAATCATAAAGTGGTCAGTGAGAGAATAAAACATAAAATTTCAACACAGACACAACCAAAGGCAAGAATTCAGAGAAACTCCAGATGTGGGTTCTGACCTTTGAAATACGGAAGCAGAAAGCAGAGAGTTTGGTGTTGGCCCGCTCTGGGTCGACTACCAACAGACCCTTCTCCTCATCCAGACACAGGTACCGGCCTGTGGTGATGTGGCGAATACGGAAAGACTGCCCCCACTTCATGTGGCTACCGCTCCAGCTGCAGGTAGAAAGCATAAAGAAAACATATATTGAAAAGCCAATCTAGTTATTTAAAGACATAATCGAAGTTTTCAGTTTCGTTTTCCTTGGTGGCACCTTATGGCGATAAAAAGGAATTGCGGGCGTATACGTCCCACATAACCAGATGTCTATGGTTGGCTCCGGCTGTAACGGTTGTAACTCTTGATTTTCCTTGCTGACGTCTGCTTTCCTTTTTAGACTGTTTGTCTTCCTACCTTGAAGTTGCATCTGTAGTCATCGATCTTTTCTGTGTTTGTTCAGCCATAGTAGATAAGACAGACACCCAGTCCGTAATAATACTATATACTGCAAATGCTTTCATCCGTGGGCCATAAGCTCAGTCACCATTGTGTTACCTCATTCGGCGATAGATAGAGACTTAACAGACATTTATTTAAATGAAAATCTGGAGATTATTACTTTAATGACTACATATGATAACATAATTATTATTATACATAATAAAGTATATATAACATATCATAAGGTGCCAATCAAATTAAGGTAATAAATACAAAAACACATTTCTGGTGAAGTAAGTTGCGATGACTGGTATACAAACAAAAATATTTAGGAAGGGAAATAAAAAAATCAACACCTTAAATGTATTAATCACATAATCTGTCATAAAGCATATTCATAACAACATCTAAATTCATCATCTAAATGAGTTGATAATGACCTGATTCTGAGAGGCTCCAACCTCCACAGGGATCGAGCCTGACTGCACACAGCGCCGCCTTCATAGTGAGCCATCCTGTATCAGAGTCAGGGGAGAGACACATACTGTTATATGATATCAAATTAAGAGGACAATTTGCTGCCCAGGACCACCATGCTTCATCTTCCTCTTACCTGCGTTTTTCCTCTCCTTCCTCTGGTGTAGCAATGGCCAGACACTCGTCCATGTGGCCGTGGAAGAGCCTGAGAACGTGACCCCCTGTCAGAAAGCCTGAGAGGAGGGAAACAGACATATGTATAACTCTGTGAGTGAATCTTTCTGTGTTTTAATTGAACTACATGATATCTGGTAGAGCCTAAAATCAATTGAAATCAGATATTTTAAAACACCGCTCAATGTGTATATTTGAATGGTCTCCAGGCCTGCACAGCATCGGAGGCTGTAGAGCAAAATGTATAAATAAGGTTTGTACCTTCAGCTAGCTCGCATCCTGACATAATTGGGTTCATGTTCCACAGAGTCTGCATGAAGGAGGCATCCACCATCAGATCTCCACTGGCGTAGGACAGGTGCTGAGGACAGAGGACAAGAAGAGGGGGGATGAAGATGGAGTTTAGCACAGCATACATGTCTACATTCTTCATTGTGTTACAAGAGAGTGGGGCAACAAGGAGTCTTACCAGGTATCTCTCAGACGACACACTGACAAGGATAAGGTCATCACCCACCCTGACCTTTTCACCTTCTGACCTTTGTTTGGAGGCTGGATGGATGGTCCACCAACATGCCTCACCTGCAACAAACAAGAACTATCTAAATTTCCCCTCAGAAATTCACTCAACCATGAGCAGACCTTACTTGATCATAACAATGTTTATTTATCAAAGCTAAATTATAAAGTGAAAGAAATCTACTTCAATAGAAGATTTGTACTGCTGACTCCTTTGAGTAAACAACTCAAAAGGGTCAGGTCTATAGAATTATGTATTAGATGAACAAAAAACAATCAAACAACTGATACTGAAAAACATTCATAGTTTGATCTGACCAGTGGAATCTTCTTGTAAGCCCACATCAAAGGCCAGCTTGTCCGTGAGTGACCGGGACGTAGTCAAACAGCTCAGGTACTGCGGAGAAAGTTTACGTTCAGGACACGAACACGAATCTGACTACAAACTGGAATTAAACCATTTGGATGCAGTCTTACCATGCCAGAGTGGCTGTGTCTCAGAAGGATGGCATGACCGTACAGTAAGGTACGATGGCCTCCACCTTGGGACGACTGCAGGGGGGAGAAGATAGAGAAATATTTATAAGACCACACAGACTACACAGGACATTTATACCTTGATCAGACAGGAAGGAAAACTATGATATATTTTAGAAGGGGCAGAGGTCAGAAGAACACATCATTAATAGTCCCAACTGCAATTTATTCAGGGATGAAAATACCGCACACGCAAAATAAAATGGGACGGGGAAGACAAATGGGCTAAGTGACTGTAAACAATCGTGACAGTTTACATGTTGAGTGTGGTTGCAGGTTTATCACTGCACTCTAAGGGAAAAAACATCCCTGAAAAGAAAACTTTGGTGAGTCATTTGTAAACAAAAATGATCAAGCACGAACAGCTCCACAACAATGAACACTTTTCCAGTGTTTGTTTTCCCAAAACAAAACACTGTACAAAAACATTTTGAGGTCCATTTTATACAAGTTCAAGAAAACGTAAAAACAACACAAACGAGACAAAAAAAATATTGCCTAAACTAGAAAATACAACAGGCTATAAATCATTGTTCTCAGAGGAGGTATCACAATGATGTGACTGATGAGGTTTTACATAATGCAAAACAAAGTGAAAGCTTTGAATCAAGTCACCACAGATTACAATCTCACACATTTAATAAATACATCCTACCTTTTCTCAACATCCAGCAAGGATGCAACAAGAAAACACAATTACTGCAACAGTTACAGATAAATAAGCCGAAAAAACCATTTAGTCTGGCCAACAGTAAGGTAATACCAAGCCTTCCTGTCGGGTTATGCACCCATAATCCCCTGGGAAAAATCAGGGGCAGGTTAGCGCTACACCGTTAGCCCTGGTCCACATTAGCAACAGGTTGGTTACGGCAGGTGGTTTTGTTGGCGTGTGATTTCCAAAGTGTGTGTGCGTGTTTGTGTAAAGTGGGGGATAGGCCTGTCCAGAGCCCTCGGGGTGTCTGGTTTCCCCCTCTACCCCATTAGAGATGGGGACCCTCCACTGTGCTGCATGCCATGCTATTCTCATCGACTTGCTCATCCTTAGCAAAGGTCTGGCCCATCCACATCTTCCAACTCCTGTTGTTGCCAGGAATTGACAAAGCTGGCTAGAATAATGCAACTAAATAAATGCATACAAATGCTGCAGACAGAGAGCTGTGTCAGTCTCTACGGTCGTAATCTGACATTTTGATATCCATGTCTTTGAAGTAAGCCAATTTAGACGAGGCTTGTAAAACTACAGTTGGTTTTTGTAGCAGTATTAAACACAACATTTGCACAAAGGGGAACAGAAATTTGCTAAACAACACCAAAGACAAACAAACAACATTGTGCTGGAACAAAATTAATAAAATCAAGCATGGTGAGGTAATACCAATGACAAGGGCATGAGGACAAATGTGCGAGTGATATTTTGCATGAAATGGGAAACAAATAATATATAGTGACTCCTTGCTAAGACTGTTTTCTGTTGAAGTGTAGAAAGTTGAGTGGTAGCAAATGCACATGTTCTTGTAAGAAAAAAAAAGTACACAAGTGCAGAAAATATTGTTCATTAAACATCGACACTTCATCAGTTACTGTGCCTAAGAATTACTGACAGGTGTACAGAGCGGTAATCCCTTTCAAACTGATATGAAGAGAGATGTGTGAATGATACAGCACTATTTCTATCAAAAGGACATCCAGTGGGCAACAGGACAGGAAAGAGGACAGTTGCCAGGTTTGTTGGGACACACGTTACAGGGGGAAAGACATGTTAACAGACATACCCATTTGTCCAAATCGACTGCCTGCTTGGCAAAGAGTAAGAAGGGAAGGGCAGGGGAGGGAATGTCAGATAACAAGTAAAAAAAACATAACACATAAAAAAGCAAAGAATAAGTCAATTTTTGTTCCCCAAATAGACCAAGGAGTCATGATGTACTGTATGCTTTACAATGAACTTCAAAGCCAAACAGCATTTATTCCCTTTTTTAAAAGACCTAATCTGTGCTGTCCTGCTACAAGAAAGAAAAACCCAAAACTAAAATAGGTTACACAAATGATAAAAACCTCTAAATCCTCTAAAGCACCTACCCAATCTCTCACAACTCTGCAAAAAAATGTAGGTCTCAATCGGATTTCAGAGTGTTCAATTTATTATTCATTTCTTTATTTCTGTTTTCAAGTCCTACCTCGGTCATCTCCACCGTGTTGGCCAACATCTCCTGCAGAGCGCGGACCGACAGGGACTGCTCCAAAATGAAGTTGCATATGGCCAAGTCCGGGGGCACATTCTGCAAACATATAAAGAGCACAGAGGAAGAAGTTAAAAACACACATCACAAGACAATCAGAAGGGAAGATGGGTACTAGCATTCAGTATCTTACCTGAGCATTGGATGTGGTTTCTAGGAAGCAGAGACGGTTCCCGAAGCCCTCGCAGGACAGACATAGCTTAATCTGCTCCTTCAGGACGGTGGCAGTGCACTGCAGGACGATCTGGTCATCCTGCAGCAAAAACACACTGAGGTTAACACTTATTCACTTAGTCCTTTCACTGAGACACATTATTTCATGCTCCCACAAATGTAGGATTTTTAGGCTGGTGGGGCCTGCTTTGTCTCGTTTTTTCATATTAGTAAATATTGTTTTCTGTTTTTGTAACAGTTTTTGGTTAAATGTAGCTTGACAGAATATTTGGTTGACTTTTGTGCACAATACTGACCTTTTCTTGACTACAGTGTCATGCTTTGTAAGGGACAGAGACATTTTATATAGGCCCTGGCCTGTGTCTAGATGCAACTACTACCATCATATTTATTTAAGTGTTATGTATACTTGAATTAAAAAAACAATACTACATATTTGACTTAACCCAGTAGCATTGCACAAACCTTAGTTCATTAATTATCATCAGTAAAGTCATTTTAAAATAATGATCAATCAATCAATCAATTTGCACATTATTAACTACACTACCTGCCATACAACAATAAAATAACGTTGAAAATAAGGTTCATTAAAACCCCATGGTTGCCTGCAAATTAAAAATAAAACAATTCATTCAAAATAATTGAAAGATTGTCAAAGTGGAAAGAAGTGAAACAATTTGTAAAAGGCAAAAACTGCCAAAAACACTGATTTGGTCCATTAAATTGAGGATATGCAAAAAGCTCCTATTAATAAGGGCCAGCACAATACGTACACACAAGGTCCACAAACAGAATGCTAACAGACAGTAATTTGTTACTCCTCGTCCACGCCTGGACCCTGCAGAGACTGGTGTAAATACAGCGATAAACACCCCCTCCCCTGTGAAACCCACACCTGACACTCAGCATTCTCAGCTGCTCCCTCTACTCAGTCATTATGCAAGTGGATCCATCACTTAACCTGACTAATATTCCTCTTGACAGTTCTGGACTTTTCCCCAACTTTTTTCCTTCTCTTGCTAACAACTAATGAATCATTCTGTCTTCTCGTTCTTGACCTGCCTGCTGTCCTGCCCTGGTGATTCAGCACCACATATGTGTCATGACTTAGTGTTTAGGAGAACCGGCAGGCACTTCAAAGCGAGGCTGAGCAGCAGAGTTTGCAGGTCCATGTTTATGGCACAAGGCAGGAAAATGGAAAGTGATGCCGATCAGTGACCTCATAACATCTACTCCTCTCTTATACCCAGAGGCCTATAATGTTTCTCTGGCTGTAGAGTGTCCCCTCTTCCTTTAGTCGGGCTATCATCTATCTTTCCTCAGCCTTGAAATGTCTCCTCTGTCTTGTCCTTGTGTTTACTGCTTTGCACTCGGAAAAGTGGAGCAATGTGCCCTCTCTACTTCACTGCAGAAATGAGTAACACCACTCGATATGCAACCCAAGTGTTACTAAACCTGTATATTGACCTGTATATGGTTCAAAAGAAGGTTCAATAATGTTAAAACAAACTGGTGGAATATCTTTCCAACGTCTCTTGTGCAACAACAAGACCTAATACTCACACAACTTCAAAGCTGAGTTTGAGACCAGTTACAGACATCGAAATGTGTTTATCAGGACTGAATATAGGTTAAAACTTGTGTAAGGACATGGAAAAGGATAAGCTGAACATGGCTAATTAAGAACAGTAAACTGTTTTGACGAAAGTACAAACAGACTGAGATCGCAGTCCCCGTTAAGGAGATGGGGCTGAGCCTGTGGATGTCTAAAAGCAGACTCGAGTGACGAGTGACTCATTGCTCCCAGACAAGATGTGTGATCGGATGACAACTGTACGATATATGCCCCAACGTTATACAGCAGACGCACCAAGTGACTTCCATCTATATCTACAGCCACAGTCTCAGATAGCAGATTTACTCTGCTGCGGTCACTTTACCTCTGTAGGCAAGTTCAAAAAGGAGAGGGTGAGGGTTCAAGCACTAGATGGGCACAGAGCCTTGGCCTTAAACTTGCAGAGAATCTTTTATCTCATTGTCTTTATCTTTTTCTAAACTTAAATATGTTTTAAACTTAAAAAAATAAAAATTAATATATGATATATGAAAGCTAAAGTGGGAATGTTTGTGGGAAGCCATAAATATAAAAAAGGGTATTTCATGAGTCTGTGGATATCAATCACAAACTATTACCAAAGTAAGAAAAACGTCAATCAACATTTCGTTCTTCAAATCCACAAAATTGATTCTGAACCTTGAGAAATTGTTTGGTTACCTGCCAAACTGAGTGGAAGATCAGACAAACACATTAGCTCCAGCCAGCACTTTTCTGGTACATGGCTGGGCCTGTTATTCCACCCTAAGTGTTAAGACACTCAGACTTATAATAGGACTCCGTCAAGCGCATCAGCAACTACAGAGCAGTGTCCTTCCAAAAGTCACACTGTGTGTACCACATCCAATCTCATCACGTGAAAAGCTGACTTAGAGACCACACAAACCCCAGGGCTTAACTCATGCTCATATTAATAGAGGCAGCTTTCAGGATTTGCAGGGTGCGCGCCTGATGCTTTATTGTAAACCAACCACAACCCTTGATTACTTGTTAATCGCACATGATCAAATCTATCGCTTCCAAGGCAAGTAGGCGGATTTGTGTGAAAGCCAGGATGTGCTGGTTGTCAGCCACCTGACCCACTGATCTTATACCCGGGCAGTGGGTGAAGACATGTACATCAAATGCATTTGATGCCACATCAGCATGGTGAGTGTAGAGTTACAGCCAAACCATGTATGGGCTTGGCGTCTGAAGCATCTCGGGTATGTGGATGTTCCGGGTCAGAGGGAGAAGCAGAGACAATTGGATATAAACTGACAGACAGTTACACAAACAAACACTACTGTGCGCAAATAGAGGTGTGTAATGCAGCAGAGATTTACAGCCAGAAGCACAGATAGCGCCTGAAAGCAGACACCTTTGTATATTCTCTAGGGTCATCTGACAGTTCACATGCAGACAGAGGGTAGCCAGGGTTCCCCAGACAAGCAGGCACACTGCCCGCCCTACACAGGAAGCAAACAGCAAACAGATGCAAAATAGTGAGAGATATCCGCTCCCACCGATCTTCTCATGCCCTGTTAAAGTGAAGGGTAGGACACGACCTAATTCTACAACTGCGGACATAGCTGATACAGTCCTTGCAGATCAGATCAGATGCATGAAGGGAAACTTCTGTTTATGTTTATCATCATATTCAGAGAGGTAGACAACAGAGTCTTTAACACTTGGTGTCCAAAAGAGAGAGATAAAGTCAGTTTATATGTGTGGAACATTTTTAAACTTTACCAACTAATACTGTGATGAGTAATGACCACAAGCATCCAGCTAAGTGCTAATACATTTTTAACTGTATTAAGGAGGTTTGCCTTCTCTGCCAAAAGGTAATCTGCTTGTTCAGGACACCTTGACGTTAAAATTTTAAATTGTGAAACCGTGGCTGGTAGCTTTATTTTCCATTTGTCAATGCAAGAGTCCAAATAGTCAATTCCTGGCTTGACTTTCAGCTGCATGTTGGTACAATAAACAGGATTCTTCGAATATATCACCTGTTTTTTTAGTGGTCTTTTATGCCTTGCAGGGAAAGAGGGAGAGAGAGGGGGGATGACATGTGGCAGGGGGCTGAGGTTGGGAGTGGAGCCCGGGGCTGCCACAGAAGACTTTAGCCTCTGTATGTGGGACATGCGATTTAACCATTGAGCCAAACCAGCGCTCCAATATATCAACAGTGTTCAGTAAACACATAAAACAATCTGTAACCATTTGCTATTAGGTTTTGTTTCTTTGACAAAAGGCTATTATATTTCATTTCTATTACATTCAAATATTTTTTCATCTTAAACTCATGTAGCATTATTTTTTTTTAAAATTGCATCATCAACTTAACCTAAAAATGATTTTTCACTGCAGAATCTACAGCCATTCAAGTTCAAATTATGTTTTTGTTTGCAGGTTAAATCATTATTTAAAGTTATGATCTCAAAGATTATCATGTAAATAAATGCCTGTTAAGTCATTATCTATCACCAAATGAGGTAACACAACGGTGATTGAGCCTATGGCCCACTGATGAAAGCCTTTGCATTTTCAGTGTTTACTGTAGTATTATTATGGACTGGGTGTCTGGTGACCCATTTGCAGAATAAATCACAAGCGGCGCCCAGTTAGTGACGTGTTTTCCATCACCCAGAGAGGGTAGGCGGAGCTAAGCGGCTGCTTTTCCGGTCTCTGCAAGTGTTGTGAGTAAACAGTAATCTACTATGGCTGATCAAACAAAGAAAAGATCGATGACTACGGATCCAAAATCCAACAAATTGGACGCTCAGATGAAGGCAAACAGTCTAAAAATGAAAGCGACCGTCAGCCAGGAAAATCAAGAGTTACAGCCGTTACAAAGGGAGCCAACCGTAGACGTCTGGTTAAAATGGGAAGTGTACTCCCGCAACTACTGTTTATCGCCCATAGGTGCCGCCAAAGAGAACAAAACTGAAATTTTTGAGATTGAATCTTTCATATTATTTATGATATGTAAATATTTGCATCTCAATATTATTTTATCATTCTAACTTTTCGCACCGTACTCTCGAATTCTGATTCGCCAAATTGCCTCATCCTTGCCACTGAAAGCCTGCCTAGTAATCAGATCTCTTGTATCGTATGAATAACATATCCATTCTTCTGGTCCCGACTTCTGCCTGATGCTCTGATCAAAGTGTGCTGATGCAGGATACCTCAGGACATTGATTATACTTCTGCAGACATAAGAAGAGTGAGGGACAGCACATTGCAGTATGTGGGTGGCGAGAGAAACAGTTCAATAAGGCAGAGTTGAGAGCGGTGATGGGGTTTCCCTTTGAACACTAGAAGAGGCCATACAGGTGCACTTTTGGAATCCTCCATCACAGACTGCGATCTGAAGGGCCTTATGATGCAATCACTCTGCTAAATTATCCTCTCGCTCATCTTTTCCCTGAATTTGCTACAAGGTCTCCAAGCATAACATTTCCTGAAAACCTTCCTCTTATTTCCTCTTTTGACTTTAATTTTAATTCCATCCCATCACCTGAGACTGCAGATTCAGGACTATGAATCTGTGCTGACTAAAGGTATGAAAACACATTATCTCTGACATATCAAGATATCACCTCTCAAATAGTCAGAGCATCTAATAAATGTGTCTACAAGCACAGATTTTGCATTGAAAAGCTCATCACACCTTTTCTTGCAGGTAAAATAAAAAGGGACCACAGGTTTGTTTCTGCTTTGGCATCGATAAAATAGACATGTTGAATTCCAGGTACTATTCAAATGCTTATCTTTTGAGTTACCCTCTAACTAATGAAAGCGTGTTTGAAATTGAGCAGCCTGATTTGATTTTGTCAGGCAGCTGCTTTTAAGCTGCAACATTAGAGATGAAGTCACTGCAGCCTGGCTGACAGTGGGACACCAAACAACAAAGCAACAATTATTTCATCTATAAATAGATTTAGGATTAAACAACAACAGCGTCTGATTGTGAAGGAGAACCATATACAATATGAGAACATGTTTCTTCTGCTGCGGTTATGCAGAATCATTGCAATCCTTTGAGGGTATCTGTGCTTGTTTGTCTCGACTCTGAGTTATATGTCTGAAGTGGTACGGACGACTGAGTTTTGCAGCTAAGTTATGAAGTCAAAAGTTATAGGCGGCCTGAGACAGAAAAGTTATAGTGCTGCATTGAATCATTGCCGATAAATCTTTGCACTGCACACAGAGGCTGGAGACCATTTAGATCCTTGTCTTTTCACATTCTGCTTTTGCTGCTATCTCTGTCGCTCTCTTTACCACGCTCTCTCTCTAACACAATTTCTTTCAATGTCGTCCTCTCACCCAAATATTTCCTTACTGAACTGTTGTTATTTCATTGCAGTCCTCTTTTCTCTCCCTTTTCCATTACCTCTACTACTCTTTTTCTGGGCCTTCCCCCTCCACTCCTCTTCTATTTAAAGTGGCTGCACCTGTCACTATCACATTCCCTCCTTCTGCTGACCAGCAGATACTTAGAGGTCTTACTTGAGGTACTTAGAAGTCTGACTTGGAGAAAGACTCTCTTGCCCACAGGGCAGGCAGTGAGCAGAGGAAACTAGCTGATAACTTGAACTTCCGATGAGTAAATGTAACCTCAACTAATGAGTCCCCGGAAACAGCCCATAACAAGTGTGTAACTTTAGAAGGAAATCAAGGGACCCATGTCATACTTATTCAATATTATCCTCAGGCATGCTGGGTTCTAAATGTCAGAACGACTGGGAATAGGTATAGGTTTAAAATCCTGACAATGACTGATCCATCCTCTATATCGATGACGTTGCAATTGTAGGTTCATTTAAAAATCATCCACTAGTGGCCTGAATGTGTTTCCATATTTTATGATTTCCACCCACAACTAAGTTGCCGGGTTCTCCAGGCTTCAACAGTGATTATTCATACATCAGGCTATAAGAGACACTTGTGTTGAATCTCATTGACACAGCACACAGTACTATTGACAGCCTACACACACTAGCTTCTTTCCCCTCCGGCTTAGTTAAAATGCTACAAACTACCAGACACCAAACATAAACAGCTTCTGCCCTTTGAAAGATAATAAATCTGGCAGACAGCAGCAATTCAAAAGAAAATACTGTTATAAATAAATGATTTTAGCTGGCCTGGATCCAAGATCCAATCGTCTAAAGTCCATTTGCCTTTAAGAGTAGGCAAAGTACTTTCTTGAGCAGCAGGGCTGTTAAAAACATGCATCATCCACAACTTGATTAAAGGACTGATTTCAGGAAAATAGAGAGTTTGTTTGTGCAAAACAAACAATATCCTGTTGTTAAGAAAGCATGGCCTTATGCCCTGAGAAAATTTCACTGCAGCTGAAATATGAGATATCCAGCTTTTTTCTCTTCAACAGATTTCAAGCTGCACGCTCAGCCTGAGAAATGAGGAGGTAAACATTGGGCATCTGGACTTGTTTAGCTACAAAAGACTGAATGCTGTTCCAGCTTCCAAAGGGCTTTAAAGGACCATGAAAGTGTGTTCTTATGTTTGAGACTATTTACTATAAATCACATGATCTTTACAACACCACCAGCCACTTTGTAAACCATGCTGCTGTGTTCAGAAAGCTGGTTTCCATTCATTTATGAATACATCATGAAAAATCATTATTAGAATTTTGAAACCTGCCTTACTGTCATCTATTATTATGGCATTACATCACGTTTGACAGAGTAACATAATGGTGAAGAGTAGAGCAGTGGTTCTCAAAGTGAAGTCCTAGGACCCCTAGGGGTCCGCGAACCATAGCCTTGGGGTCCCTGGAATCATTATGATAAATGTATAATAAATTATAAAATTGTGCTGTTTCATTAAAAACTGCTTATCTACAGATGAGGACCATTTGCACCTATGAAACAAGCATATTGTGTCCATGACTCCCACCCACGTTAGCTTTGGACCAATAGAAACCGACGTGATTGTGACACATCAAGTCAATCTGTCATAACTCACTCAGAAGATCAGTTACTTGAAAAGTACAAATGCTGTCAAGTTGAGTCCACAAGCAGTTTGAATGAAATGAGTCTCTGTTTTAAAGTATATAAGTGCCATTAACATGATTCAAATTGAAAATGTCTGTTTATCACTATGAAAAAGCTCTGAAGTATTAAGGTTGATAAGTTTACAATATAAATAGTTCCAATGGCATCTAAGAGTGCAAATGGTTGTAAGCATATGCTTAACAGGAGGGGGTCCTTGGAAAATGTTCTACTGTGTAAGGGGTCCCTGGCCCCAAAAACTTTGAGAACCCTGTGAGTAGAGCACACTTTTACTCGGACACAATAATGCATTAGTGACAATTAATGTTGTTCTGGTGTTCAGTGTGCTGGATTAGGCAACATCAGAAAATATTAATAGGTCGGCTAAAAGGTTAAATACAATTTTAATTTATGAATGCAAACCAATGTTGCTTGAAACAGGAAGATTAATACGTTCGCAATCTAAAAATGTATTGTGTCCAAAAGTAATCAGCACAATTTAAAATATATATTATACAACAGGTTTCTTTTACAGAAACAAGTAGACTATATGTGAATTTAGGAGTATAAACTTGGAGAATAGGTTGTGGTTCTTGCAAATCTAACTTTTGTTATTTAACACTTATTTAATGTGTATAATCCATCTCACTATGATGTCTTTGCACTGTGAGTGGTAACACTGACAGGAGAACAGGGAACCTTAATGCAGAAAAGACCCCTGGATCCTCCTAGCTTTAAGACGACTGAGCTAATTATTGATCGCTGCACACACACACACACACAAACACACACACACACACACACACACAGGCAAAAAAAAACACACAGCAGTTTACATAACAGTTGTGTCACTGTGCAACACCTTGCTTCTAAAGGATTCCTCTCTCTCTCTGTTTCTGTCTCGTGCCTGAGAGAGCAGACCAGGCCACCTGTTTATTGTGTAGACTGCTGTGACCAAAGCAGGCAGACTAACAGGTGCTGTATATGTGTGTGTGCGTGTGTTTGTGTGTGTGCGTGTGTGTTGTCCTTCTGTGGACGTGGTTATCTCCTGGGCTCAGCACTTCTAAAGCCCTACTTTGCTCGCATCCTCCCCACCTCCCTCCTCCCTGTTGGTCATCTGCTGCCTTCCCAAAGTCTGCTGCTGCTCACTGATGTACAATCTGTACGCGTGTGTGTGAATGTCTGTGTCCCTTTGTTTAAAAGACACAGACAAATAAAGAGAGTGGGCAGCAACAGTTGGGAAGAAAAATTGGGAGAGACTTTGTGTCTCTTTAGAAATAATACATAATATTAAAAAGTGCAACCAAATAAAATATATTTCATTTATAGTTTTGGGTTTCCTCGGTCAGATCTTAATTAAAGTAAGAATCCCAGCTAGATCTCATCAAACCAGACATGATAGTATGAGACTACATATCAGAGACAGAATTGAGGTGTTAGAGAACAAAGAATGAGGGAGTAGTAGAGAGAGAGACAGTGATGAATAGTATACTCAGTAAGGATATCCTGCAGGGGCGGTGATGCAGAGGACAATAAACAAACTGCTTTTGGATTATTTTGTCCCTGCTGCTTATTTGGTTACTTTTTGAGAATCATTTCACATCCATCTCGGCTGAACTGAAATCAATTAATAAGCAAAAACACACTGAAATTAAAAATGCTCCTTGCTAATTCAAGTTATTCAGGATAAAGACAGAGGGAATTGTCTCAACTTGGAACTAAACGCAAAACTGGCCTGATTAATGACTAAAATGTTACCAGTGGAGCATACCAGTGATTAAGACACATCCCGTACAACCACAACAGCCGTCATCGCTGACTCTACCTCCCTGCATTTGTGTTACTGGCAGGCTAAATAACAAACACAATATAAATCCCCTAAAATCTTCAGGTCCAGCACATGTCAGAAGCCTTTATTAGAACTTGGCTTAATCATTTAAGACTCATATCATCCAATCAGTGCTTCCTGCCAACATGACTGCCCAGACTGCTCTGATGGAGTCACTTTGGCTCCTGCAGGCACGCATTTGTCAGAAATGCACGATTGACTGTCACAACAATGAAAAAAGATCCCTTTTTACTTGACACACAGAGAGATACACACACACATCTGCACACCGAATCTCCCATAGGATGCTGGCAAGTAGGACACTGACTCCTCTGGTTTCTCCCTCCTGAGTGTGAGCACTTATAGTGGCACACTATAAAAAGAAAGTGCTTTTATAGACTGGAGCTTGAATAATACTTCACCTGCCTATGTGATTCAAACCACAGTATGGCATTGTGAAACAGTGACACAGCTTTTTATCGTCACCAGCAGAGAAACCGCTTGAACTCTAGGTTACCTGGTGGCTGTCTGTAGTGCACATTTTAACAGACAGTGGCCTTTTCTAAAGCGATAAGAGAGTATTGCTGGCTATTGCAAGCTAAGCCAACCGCCTGACAGGAAATGTGGGGGCTGAAGTGCTTGTAGGGTGTTTTCTTTTTAGGGCGGTGATTGAATACTAGCAACCTGTACATCAACAGAGGGCATTCACTTTGTTTTAGAGGAGAGAATTTAGGTGACCTGCAGCTGTAACACAGATGCAAGGCTGAGTCCCACCAGCTAATGTAGACCATACAAGTGGCACTTCTTGTTGTATGAGTCACAGGCTCGGCCCATATTAAAATAAACAATAAAGAGCAGCACTTCTGAGTGATTGGTGTGTGGCCTTTTGTGATGTGGAGGTCCTGACAAAGAGCAAAATGTATGATACATGCCTGCGTTCTCCATCCATCTCACTGGGACTGATTCTACATTTAAAGGTCTTATCTCCTTTTACTTTCTTCTCTTACTATAACAGAACTCCTGTGGGGAAAAGCACTAAAGTAACACTGCCTTACTTCCAAACTCACCCCCCACAGCTTTCCTTCTTATCTGGAGGATTTCTAGCAGGAGTGAAAACACGTAGAAGACAAGGAGGAAAAAATAAAGCGACTGACTGGATTACACTGCTATCATTTTTTTTAGCTTCCTTCCTCAAATAGAAAACAATAGATTTTGCAAACTGCTGGAACACCTACACGGTCAATAACTTTGTCAGGGGAAGGCAGCCTGAATAACCTACTGTGGAGTTTGCGTGTTAGCTCCATTATTGCACTCGAGATCCTGGCGATGGATTGGGGGATCAGCTGAATACAAATATTGTATTGATATTGATTCCTTAAGTCATGAGCACGCAAAGTAAGCTCAGACCCAATGCAGATAACGCCTCTACTCTTATGCAAACAAACAAACTGCCTTTCAATGTAAAGAAAACCCAACCATCCTGTGTTTTTTATACTGTGTGAATGTCATTCTTCTTCATTGACCAGGGATTTTATTCTGAAGGACCAGTAGCTCACCAGTTATCAACATAAAGCTGAGTCCAATCTAATTTCCTTTTGATTTAATTCTTGTCAGATGATGTAATTACTTCCAAAACACACAGCTTAACCCCTGCTGAAAATAAAGACCTTGCACACGGGATGTGGACCTCCCTAGCAGGTTGTGTGGCTGTATAAAAATTAAATCAGGCAAATATATGACTACAGTCTGCTGCCCCAGCTGGTCTGGGTGAGGTAAGAACTCCACTTTCATCACACCTCCCACCTCCAATATCACCCAGGGAAAAACCCCAGCAGAGAGAAACAGCTGACTCACACAATGCCTCCCATCACTGGCCTCTAATTAAAAGCCTGATAACACAGACCATTTGTAGGATGCTTTAATTCAAAGAGCCTTACAGTGTCACAAGGGCTTACATTTATAGCCCTGTATTTCCAGGGGGGGTTGAGCCCCCCCTGACCCCGACAGTGTTCGTGTCTGAGCCATTGAAGTGCACAAGACATTAATAATTCAAATATAGCTGCATTGTTTTTCCGTTTGAAGTGTTGCTGTGTAATAGTTTCATCCTAACCGAGACGCTTGAACTAAAGGACAAACCCACTGAAGGCATCCAAAGTGTTTAGTCTATTCATGTGACTCAATTAATTTTCCAGTTTCTAAAGAGAAGAGAAAAAAACTCTGTTTATCATCTTGTAATAGAAGCAACAGCTGTGTTACTCTGCATGTAAGTCTGCAATGCCATCTTGTAGATGTTGTGACCTGACTCCAAAAGCTTGACAGGAAACCTTTCCATCAATGTAACTTGTTTGTATGTCAGGGCTCTTTGTTCTTAAACTATAATACAGCTAACTAGATTTAAGTACCAGTTTGGTAAACACTGCAGCAGCAGAAATGATAAATCAAAGTTCTACTTTAAGATAAATACATTTCATTAAATGAGACTTTGTTGATGTTCTGCTCAACGACAAATCTATCAAGCAGGAATGATGTTTAAACATACGTCTGGCAATAATTCAACGTGATGTTTTTGGTAACAACATCAATATTATTGTCTTTTTTTCCAATGATTTAAAGGTTAATGTCATTAAAATCAACACAATGAGTCATTAAAGTTTATATTCTGGAGAAGTTTTTTAACAGTAGAACACAGTTCACTGCACTAAACAAAGTAATTGACGGAAATCCAACTTAAGTTCTGATTAGGTTTCATAATAACATCTGAAAAATATTATTTTAAAATTGAATCATTGTTAACCTCACCTATGAGGCAGGTACTTCTTTCATACTAATTAATGTCCAATTTTTGCTCCAAAATTAATGTCGTACTCTTTATGCCCCAACGATATTGGTTTTCAAGTTCAGTTGTATTGAAACAGAACCAAACAGACAAAATGAACAATTTAATTAAAATTTCACCAACTCAGCTGTTTTAGGTCATTTTCAGGGTCATCCCCTACTGAGTTAGAAGTGGATCTTTCTTCACTCTGACTGTGTGTTGGCTTCTCCAAGGAAGACATGCAGCCTTTGGCCAGCTGTCCCCTGCAGGATCTGGGTAGCTTGGTTCTCTGCCTCCTCACCCCACACTGACAGGCTCTACTTTCCTCAGATAAAAATAGATAACGATGCTAACAGATGCACCAGCCCCTGTCTATCTGTCCGTGCTCACACACACATATGCACCCCTACACTGTTACCAACTCATTCTTAAGCCCAGAAGATTCTGCATGTAATATGAAAGAGATCAGGTGAGACAATGACCATTGCATTGTGAGAGGATGATCATATTATGTAGGTTAACAACCCAGGATTTCTGAACTCTTAAGAGATTAAAGAAATCAATTACCAAGTTTAAAGAGAGCAACTAATAAGCGGGTCATGGCACATTCAGGGCACCACAAAAATAGTCAACTATATACAGAAGCTGGCCTTGGCTCTAAGAACTGCAACTACAGATATGCCTTAAATATCCGATGCCAGAGAAGCAAAAGTTTTTAAACTGGAGTGGACACTGACGGAGCGCTGAAGTTAATGCTGGAAGATCATGAGTCGATTTAGGGTCAGAAGTTTAAACAGTAAGAACACACAGTAATTGCTTGTCTTCACTGAAAAAATTGTCATCATTACTTTCTCACTCTTCTCATAACTCCTCATCTCCTTCTCAAGCTACAAACCTCCCAAAGCCCTCTCCAGCAGCCAGTGCAGGTTAGCCTTCCAGAAAAGGAAAGTAAGCAGAACTCACCGTTCGCAGGAACTGAATCTCCTCTTCTCCCTCTCCCCCTTCTGCCATCCTTCGCCGAGGGTTATTCTCAGCTCCTCGGGAGAAAAGAGAAAATCCTTCAGTGGTCTCTCTTCAGGATTTTTTATCGATTTGCTATGTCCCTCCCTTTCTCTCTCCACGTTGCACCTCTCTCCTTCCTTTCTGGTAGCTGTACCCCTCTCTCTCTCTCAGTGTCTCTCTCTCTCAGTGCTAGTGTGTGTGGGTGTGCAGGAGGACAGCATGAGTCCTGTGGCTCTCACGGTGTTGTGAGAGAGAGTGACGGGAGGCGAGGCTCTCCCCGACTTCTCTCCCCTCTCACTTTGCATCCCCCAACAGCAAATGAGGAAGGGAGGGAGGTATGGTGGCTGGTGGAGGGAGGGGCAGGCACCTTGTTACACATTTTCACTGCTCCCATCCCACCGTACCGCCATGTTTGTAGAAGTGGGCCACTCCTTTACACGGATTGTCCCCCTCCAAAATACACACATACACACACAGACCTCCTGCCCCTCCTTCCACATGTCTGAGGCTATAAAAGGAAAGAGGGGGCAGGACTTGCCTTCAGGGAGTGTTCAGTTAGAACAGATGCACACACACTCAAACACACACCTTAACTCTTCAAAGTGAATAAGTCAACTGCACTGTACAAAAAACCCTTCAGGTTTATGAGTTAATTTATACTTCGTTAGCAGTTCTGCACCCAAAGGGAGCTCATTTTCCGACATCTGTACCATCTGACAATAAACTGATGAAGGTTAATGCTATGAAGTCTTTTCAGATGTACATCATTTGAGTAAGAACCGGTTATAATGGTCTCTGCAGGAGTAATGCGGCAGACATTACGGAGAGATGCATCATGGGGAATTGTACAGTGGTAAACTGAGTCTAAAAACCAAGTTCGCAATGAGACTTGTGGATTTATTATTATTATTGAATCATTTCTATATTAATATAAACACATTTCTCACAGCCCAGTCAACAACAACACAAGGCGCTTTGCACAGGCATTGTGTCAGGCTTTTAATTAGCACCATGCACTTTCAAACTCGTCAAATATAACTTCAGATTTTATGCCTCAGCGTTAAAGTAGCAAAGGTCTGAGCTGCAACAACGGTAATTATTACTTGAATATTTTTTCAACATCCCTGTCACTGAGTCAATAAAACTCAACAGTCCCCACATGTTTCTGTGCTTCATCTGTTCATGCTTTTTGATTTGTTTTCTCAGATGTATTAACAGTGACTTATCATTGGAAAATGTTTACGTAAACAATTTATTGAGCACAAAGGACATTTGCTGGTTCTGGCTGCTGAAATAGAAGAATCCTGCTGTTCTCTGTAATAGAATATTAATTGAATATCTTTGGTTTCTATTGTTCAAAAAATATGAATTGTCACCTTAGGATGTGGAGATTGGATTTTTCTTACTTTAAGATCAAACAATATAAGAATAATCAAATTATTATTATTGTCAGGTAGCATTAGATAAACCTTTCCATTTGTATACCTGAATATTAAACAGCCTTTAATAAAGGGTTTAATATTAAATGGTGTCCATCCAGCTTCCCTGTTGGTCTCCTTACTGCCTGAATCTTTTAGCTCTGAATAGATGCATTATACCCTGACACAAAATGGCCAATACAATACGAATAACCAACATCTCTCACGTAATTGCAGGACAAACATACCATCTCAGAAAATCTGCAGGTCTGTCTGGACAGCCTATACATTCCTGGAGTGCACAGTGGCATGCATGAGCCTCACTGTCACACCCCTCTCGGTCAGAACAGGCAGCAAGGATGCACCAGACAGAAAAGCTGGAAGTCTGAGCTGAAAAAGGCGCATCTCACACTCAATCAGAAACGATCACCTGCTTTATACAACATGCATGCATACAGACACACATGCTTACCTCCGCAGGCTCCATCTGGCAACCTTCAGCATGCTCCCCTTCTCACCCATCTCCCACCGCAACAGCAACCGGCAGCGTCTTAAGATGTTTTGGGATGCAGCTTGCCGGGATACAACTCCGTCCAGTGGGTTAAACGGAGAGAAGGAAAAGAGGCGGGGGAGGAGGTTATACGCCACTGAACCAGAACTAACATGAATTCTGGGAGCATGAGTCCTGACTCTGAAGAGACCTGCTGTTGCCGTCTTTTTGCCAACTCATGAATCCGCCTGTTTAGTTGCAGTTGCGGCGCCTCACCTGTAGATGGCGAAATAGTACCAAAAATTACATTCGACTTGGTGGATAATTATGTCCAAATTACCCCGTTTTAGCACACGATTAAAAACAGTCACGATAGCGTCCTAAACAACAAAGGTAACGTGATGGTCTAATGCAGTTCATGGTACTAGTTTCTTATAACTTCTTCTTATGCCGTCTTAGTTCACCACAGATTTGAGCCCCGTAAATTACTGCTCCTTTTACGTTCTTGATCAGTCAATGTCTGCCAACACTGTAAATTTTAATTACTTCCGTTTTTACAACCAATACCAAAATAAAAGTCTGAAAACAAAATGCACTTAATTCCTAAACAACACACGCCAGTCACAAAACCAGCCACAAAAGGGGGCAATGCAAATCAGCCAAATTGTCATGATAGTGTTGAATTATGATAATATAAGGTCCACTAACTTTCCATTTTCTTTATTTTCCATTTGAGTCTTTAGACTCACCAGCTGAGTTGACTGCAGTGCTTCCTGTTTTAAATAACTCTTGCTTAAGAGTACAGTAAAATTACCACATTGCCATGAAAGAGCATTAAACACTGTTTTTCTTGTGTGACAGTTAAATTTACCCTGTTCGCAAAAAAAGCATATCCCAGTGCAGTTTTGGATGATTTGGACTTGGAATGCAAGGACTGCAGGATTCATGCTCTGTGCATCTTTCTCCGCTTTTGAATGCCATATCACCCACTCTCTCTGCCAACCAGTCAGCTTCCTGCACCAAAGAAGCCACCTCTGCAGACTTGGGGACATTAATGTCCCCTGTTTGGTCGCCTCTTCCTCTTGGTGTGTTAAAACAAGGATGCCTTTGAGTCTCCCTGTCCAGCTGCACTGCCACATTCAGAGGCACTAACACTACCTCCCTGTGTAATCACTTGCTACCCTGAGAAATGACAGTGGGAGGTAAATAAATAAATAAAATAAGAAAAGGCAGAAATCAGGGTGATATACATGATTGGGGAGACACTACTAACCCTTGATGAACAAATCACGAAAAGAGACGTGTAAGGATTCAACAAATTTATCAGTAATCTAATTTATTTTCAAGAATTGTTTCTTCTGCCAAGTTCAGGCAATGCATCAAAAGTGTCATTTAGGTGTGGCCTTTATTTTTCTGCGTTGATGCTCTGAAAAAGAACCACAGATGTCACTTCCTGGAGTACACTGATGGTGCTCAGATGATTGCTCATCACTATCTCTCTCTAACTCTTCTCCTCCTTCCTCTACGGGTACACGGGTACTGCATTTGTGATCACTGTTTTTTTCTTTTTTCTCTTTCTCCTCTCCCCTCCCCCTTATGCAGACACACACATACAAACACACACACACACACACACACAGAAACTGATGTGAGTTCCCCTATCTGTCAGAGCCAGTTCCTCCATTTAAGATGCTGACTTGTTTATGTTGAAGGGACAAGTGAATGACTTTTGCTAGCTCTCGCTGTCTACTTTGAAGCTTGTTTGAGACTTTTTCTTTTAACATGTCTGCTTTGTTGCAGGCGGAGCGATGATGAAACCTGTTTTGTTGCCGACTTGTGGTTGATCGATACCTTCAGATAGCAGAGAGAGAGGGACGCTGACTTACACACTTTGAGTGGTGTGATAAACAGGGTTTAGGCGTGAAGTTTAGTCTAGTCGATGAGTGCTAGGTAGGTAGCCCTCAACCCCAGCAGCTCTCTGTCTTGTGCCAGCTCTTGCCGTCCTGGGCACACAAACACATAGAGGACACAGAGGAGGAGGAGGAGGAGGAGAGGGAGGAGCAGGGCCAACCATGGAGCTGTAGGGACACGCTCAGATGCCCGTGTGGATCACCAGTGGAGGAGGAGTGCCGCTGAGGAGAAGAGCTCTGCAATGAACAAGACCAAGAGGTAATTAAAAAGAAAAGAAGAGGGTGCGTCAAAACCGAGAGTCTGGTGTACTCAGACCCACTTGCAGCTCAGTTTCTTAGCAATTGTAAGTCTAAGTATGTGTCAGCAGCAACTGTTTTGTGTGCAGCAGCTACAGTATGTGTGAACCTTGAGGTTATGAGATGCACTGTGGTTTCTGCAAGGCTCTTTACAAGTTGAAGACAAATGAGGCCATTTAGTTTTGTTTTCCTCTCAGTGTCTGTGTGTTTTCTGCCATTTATCCGAGTCTAGAGAGTGCACAGTGAAGAGAGAAAGAGACTATGTTTAAAGAAATGTTGTACATATCACACATACACACTCATACACAGTCACAGTTAAAGTGTTATACCGGCATCAGTGAAAAATATCATCTCAAATTATTTGTGTGCACTGCACACAAGCCAGCTCTGACATTCAACAGTTGTGCATGTCAGCTGAGTGCTTCCCGCTCAGCTTCCATGGATATTTGTTCTGCTTTTCTGTTCAGTCCAGCGTATCTACATTTACATGTCAGTTTGATGTTGTTTTTTACATTTGATCTTAGATACTGCTGATAAACTACATATTTAGAAGCCTGTGTTTCAGTGGTACTTTTTGACTGCTGCAGTTGTGACCGCAGCTCTTATCACATTGCCTGGAATGAAAAGGTTCTGTGTTGAGTGTTAAGGTAGTCAGACATGTGTTACGTGTGATTTCACTGCCTCAGTTTAAGGTCGAGTGGCCACATTACTCTGCGGCCCCTGTGGTAGGGAATACATGTATCATCTTCAAAATTCTTTACACAATCAGCACAACAGGCTTTAATGTGGTAACTAATATTGCTCTGACACAAAATGCATTTAGTGACATCATTCAAAGTAAACTGTTTTCTTACTCAAACACCTCAAAGACTTTGTATAATATTTAAATATATATATATTTGTATTAAAAAAATGGGACAACACTAAGCACCTAATTTAATTCCTATGAAAGACTTGCGCTAAGTGAGGAAAGATTAGTAAGCGAGGCAGAATCCCTTACTTGCCCCTTCATTGGTAAATGAATTGGAAGATGTGTCAGTTCACCATCTCTTCCAGTCACAGAGTGGTCTGTTGCCCATCACAAGGATGAAGCAGGCATGCAAAAAGGTTCGTTCCCGGGTATATTGCAAGAGGACAAGGTCGATTAATGGGCGATTCATTTCTGTGACATATACTTAGAGGTAGCACCATCAATGCAATTAAGTTTTGCCCTTGATTTAATTGTCATGGAATCGCTCTTTATGCTAAAGAAATAAGAGTTAGAATCGAGAGGCAAATTGTTGCTCCCTGTTGGAAGTGTTATTCAGCGTTCTGGTGTGAGAGAGGATCCAAATAGTTGTACAGAATGTTTAGTGAATTTTGATGAGAGATTAACTGTTGGGCTGAGATGTGTATTTGTAAGAGCGAGAGAGAGAGACAGGGTACGCATTGGCAGCACAGGTATGTCTTTACTGCCGGGCCTCAGATTCATGGCTGCAGACCAAAACAGTTTGTACCTCTTTTTCCTCACAAAACAGCCAAGGAGCTTGATGAATATTTATTGCAATTTTCTGACACTAACTACAATGGATGGTACAGTGACTTTATTGTTAGGCCAAATGGATGAACGGCTCATTGCAGTGGATGCATCCCCTTGATGCAGAGCGAACAAGAACGCAGGTTGTGAGAGGGTAGAGCACGAGAAAAAGAGCAGCACACAAACAAGGCCTTCAAAGGGTCCCTGGCTTCAATTAATCAATTAAGGAAAGAAAGAGAGGAATTTGCATATCCCCCCGCCAGTGTGAGAGCGAGAGAGCGAGAGAGGGAGAAAGGGGAGGGGGGAACTGGATCTGTAGCCAGGAGTCCTGACACGGATGGGAAAGGGAGTGAGAGAGGGATTTCCAAAGAAAAAAAGGAGAAGCTGTTTCCTGAATGGCTTGAATAGAGCAAGGATGAGGGGAAAGGAAAAAAGTGGGTGAAGAAGTAGTTTGTGAGGAAATGAGGTGAGGAAGGTCTTCCTAAAACAAAACCAGTGATACGATGGAGGCAGACCGAAGATCCTTGATTTAAAAAAAATTAATACCATGTTTTTTTTTTAAAATGATTATCATGCACATAAAGATATTCTTCTCACTGTCAAGGTTTAGCAGTCATGGGTTTTCATGAATGTACTATTACATCAGAAGGGTGATTTTACTGTGTTTACCCAACGTATATCTGACCACAAGGAAAAAGTGAATGCAAATGCTAATACAAGACTTCCAATTGTCTTCAGATTTGCATGAAAGTCCACCACACACTAACGGTATAACAACATCCATCTAGCAGAAACACAGAAAACAGACCATTGACTGCCGTGCTGTGCGTTACCTGCTCAGCAGGGGGAAATTCCCTAACAAACGTCATGACATCAATAACATTTCCCCATCAGCACTTCTGTTTGTAGTAGCGGGCGTGTGTCCTCATATGAGCAAGTGCTTTGACAGATGCAGCTGCGCTCACTCTGAGTCAAAGAGAGAGATGACAAGTTGTAAAGGGCACGGAGATAAGGAAAAAAACATTGATCAGAAGTCAGAAAACAAATTGGCCGAATGCACTTAAAACATTCATCATTTAAGTTTTTATTAATACAATAAGAGAATAAAGCATTTAAATTAAGATAGCATTAGTTTTACAGGATACAACCACGAAATAGAACTATGTAAAACTACTTGATAAAGCTATGCAAACAGAGTATTTGTGTTATTTCATCATTGTAAAACACTACATGTGCTTTGGTTTTTAACTGCTGGTTGAGGAAAACCAAACTCAATAATCTTCATTGAGCTCTAGAAACTTCACAGTTTATTAATGTTTATAATAAAAAAAAGAATAAATACAATACTCAGTAATAAGATACGACAGAACTTTATTTATCCCGAAAGAAAGGGGACTGTGGGTTCAGTCTGTTTATAGTAGATTTTCCAACTAAAGCACAAAAAATAGTCATTTGATTTTGCAAGTAAAGAAGTAAAACACTAAATATGAGTGCCTAAGTAAGGAGATGCAAATATATTACTTCAACTTCTCCTCAAGCAAAGACATTACAAATCATGTGATGAGATATAACATCCTCGCTTGTAGAAGGGAAATAAGTGCCGGAGGTATGGATCAAATGAACCCATAAACCTTGATTTAGTGCTTGTTTGGTTATTGTCCGTAAAATTGCTCAGGGTGGTACATGATGTGCTGTTTACTGTTAGTGTTTTGAATTCAGAGGCCAGGCAGTGTAATGAGGCGAGGAGGAGGAGGAGGAGGAGTGGAGGGCTTTTGTTGCCCAGCAGGTTTCCAAACCAGCCGTCTGGAACTGGACAACCAGAAGGCAGAGAGATGGGGTCATCACTGACATCCCCCCATCAGGGTTTCTGAATCCACAACATGGCTGAGGGAGAAATGTATAAATGTGAAATGTGCTTTGTGATAACTGTGACAGCTGTATGAAACAGCTCCTACAGGCAGGAGAGCAGATTGTGGTATTAATAGATCAGTGAATGTTGCCATGTACGCCTGTATGAAATTGTACATCTATGAGTGCCCACTCATCTGTTGTACATAAAGCAAACCAAGTGTTTTTGAGTGACTGCAGTGCGGACGTGTATGTATGTTGAGATATTCACAATATATGTGTGGGGGCTGGAGAAATGAGCCGCACACAATGGTGAAGAGAAGGGGATGCTGGTCTGGTCATTCAGGGAACTTGTCACCAGTTCTCTGAACTCTGTTTCCTGGTACTGTCATCACATTAGCCGCTGTATAAAAAACGACAGACTCAGCGCATACATGGTACACGCTGTCTCTTTACATACGTGGGGACACAATCTGAAAAACTCAAGCAAAACATTGACTGTTTTACCTCATTTTAAAGGAGAAAAACATCAGGTTTCATTTAAACTCGGGTATAATTCTAATTTGGCAGGATAATAGTGGATCAAATACTACAAGTTTAAGCAAAGATACCAGTTTTAATGTAAAACCTTCCAAAGAGTCACTTACTTGTTATTGCGAAATACAGTGAGACATTGCTAAACTGAGGCTCTGATCTGAAGAGGAAGCATTGATCGCATCATGAAACAAAGGAGTGAGATTTGTCTTTGTAAGGGCATTTATGAAGACCTTCAAGAGAGACTTGAAGGGCTTTTTCTTGTCCGAAGTTAACACTGCAGAAAAGATGATTTGCTCTCTGATCAAAAGTTGTTTAAAACTTCTTTTGCATGTCTGACCACGCTGAAAATCATTCCAGATTCACTGTATGGCCAAACGTGTGGTCCTCATGCTCTGCCTGACCTAAAACAACTTAAATCATTCTTTGTAGTTTTGTTTCTCCTTGGTCACAAACTGCCCTTCTAACCTAAAGAAAACACAAGCAACATGAGTGTTGTCCTAGTAAGTGGTTCACGACCTTTTGGACGTAATGGTAATCCCTAAATCAACAAAACGGCCACTTGGCAGCCCTTCGTCTTAACCCCGTTCATGAGCTGTTCAACTAATCCAGCCTTTACAGAGAGACTGCAGAAATCTGAGGTAGTTAAATTAATCAGACAACACTTTTGTCAACAGTGAATGTTATTTAACACGCCTAAAAAACCTGCCTGTGTTGCCCTGTTTTTACACGCTGTCATTGGCTTTAATACCTTTAGCTACTGTGCAAGACACAAGCTGTGCAGCTCTTTGGTGAATACATGCATGTGCTTGGACATAAAGGAACTCGTTTTCTGAGGAAGCACAATTACAATGGCTTGCAAATCAGTATTACTGTAATGTGACCTCATCCAAATGTTACATAATATTGGTCTTATTCAGCCTGACTTTCAGGTTTTCAGGGTGTTGTATAACTGCTGTTTAAAGCTTTGCATTTACGCTGCAAAGACATTGGCCAAGGCTTTTCAAATAGAGCAGAAATTTTGAAGCTTTCCTTACGGTAATCTGCAACAATGATCTTTTAAGCATTTTTAAAGAGTGTAACCAAACAAAGGTCTGAACTAAATGTTCAAAGAGGATGGCTGCTAGGATTAGTCAACACTTCACTAAGTATGACCAAGTAAAGTAGGACACTGTCTGAACTTGCAGCAACACTCATGATTTTCCCGTCGTTTCTAGCATGATGAATCTACCTGGAAGCTTCAGGTTGAGAAACACAGAACACTATGTAGTGTTGTCGTAGTTCTATGCAGATTTTAGTAGTTCTACCATTGGTTATGGTGTAGACTGCTGCAGAGCTGAAGCACAGCTTATCAGATGTGGGGAGCTGCATTTCCTCAGATGCTGACCTGCACTACCGTTCTACACTCTGCTCTACTTATTTCTAGACTACTTTTACTCCCTGTCTGTGCCTGACTCTCTCTCTTTCTCTCTCTCAGGAAGCCAAATGTGGAGAGCCCTGGAGTGCTGAAGAAAGGGAAGCTGGTCCAGCGGAGGAGGAATACATGTCCCAGTCCTCAGGACATCACCCGGGCCCTGCAGAGCCCCAGCTCTGCTCCCAGCGCCAGCGCTGCCAGCCTGGATGAGCTCATACAGCGCTGCCTAAACTGCTTCGGTCAGTCTCTGTCCCTACGTGTTTGCATGTGTTTCCAAAGTTTGTCATGTGACTTTACTCTTTATCACAACCAGGTTATATAAATGAGGGATGAGGGAGAATGAGGGGAATCCAGGGTGAGAGAGACTGACAGGGAGGGAGGGAGGGAGACAAAGGGCAGTCTCATACAATCAAGCTTTGTTCTGCTGGGCTTCTGAGGCCAACTAGCTATTCCCATGCAATGTTAAACTATACAGATCTCTCTCCTCCCAGCCACTCTTTCAGTGATCTCACTCTCACTCGCCTCATTGGTCAGTTCATCCAAATCACAAAAACACTTCAGGATACCCGTCATGTTGTCCAGCACACAGATCGTTTGTTTAAATTACAGAGGTTTGAGATTTCCACTGGTGCGGTCCTGCTTTCACCAAAGTAATGGATGTGAATGTAAGTTATTTTGTAGTCGTTAAACAGTTACGGCAGCAAATCAAAAAGATAGATTTGCTGCAGGTAATAGTGTGCTCGAATAGTGTCAGTATTTTGGTCTAAAAGGGTTAAAAATACGGTATTGACGGAGTGGAAAAAGGTGACAAGAAATGACACACACACCCACAGGCCAGTCAGTCTTTTGGCCTTTGTCCCACTTTACAACAATCTTAAAAACTAAGTGAGAGGCACTGGCTGTATATGTCTTTTTTAAATAAAAAAAAAGGTTCTTTATATCAAGTAATTGGAAACATTTGTCGAGACCTTTTCTCTTTTATGTGCTGATTTCTATTCATCACATGTAGGCGACAGGCAGGACCTACACTCACACCTACGGGAAATTTTAAATCAACGATCCACCTGAGCCGCATGTCTCGGGAGGAAAAAACAAAAAGCAACTCAGGAATAACAAACAACTGAACTCCATGACCCCAGAGCCATCATGCAAGCCCCACTTTCTGTTCTGTTACCACATTAATCCTCCTTGTGTGAAATGTACCACTGTGTTTTGGTTGCAGATTCAGAGGGGAAGCTTTCCAGCTCGAGAGGGTCCCAGTTGGTCCACATGACCCTGATGATGCACAGCTGGGTCGTGCCATCTCAGATGTTCGCACAGAAACTTCACACCATATATCCTCCACTGTTATTCAGTGCTGTACCGTGGTTCCACTGGCTCTCTGCTCCCAATCACATGTTCACGTTCATTAATCAGATCAGGAAACAGGCCTGGCTTTGTATTGCACTCCTTCTCTGCAAAGCAGATTTTAAGTATATATCCATGCTGGTATTCAGTGTAATGTTGTGCCCTACCTGCTCTGTATGGTTAGATCCTTGACTCTCTCTCTCTCACTTATAAGGATTGTCCCTCAGACAAGAGAGGACTGAGGCGGTCACAGGTCTGCCACCTTATCAGGTGAGTTTGGATGCCAGGCACAGGAGTGTGTAGTACGACTGACAGAACTGGTTATCCTGCTCCATTTGTGGGTGGTAAACATATTTTCTGCTTCGCGGCAAGGCAGTGGATCAGCCAGTTCCCAGCAGTATTCGAGGCTGACCCTCTGCTTGAACAGACCATGGGGGACCTGTGGGCGCTGGTCCGGTCAGACGGGGAGGAGCGGCACTCGCAGCTCATCGACCCCTCCTGCATGTGAGCCATGATTTGATTTGATTCACCATCAGGCCCTGGAGGAATTTTAGTTTTCTTATTTGGCCACAACTCAAACATGTTTTTTCAATCAAAAGAAAAATTTTGTTTTTCTATAAATAGAAAAAAAATATATTTTGTCCTGTTGCTTTCTTTTCCTAGAGGCCCTCATGTGAACATATTCCAGGCACCGTCGCCCTCTGTGAAGAAGAGGAAGGTGTCTTTGATCTTCGACCACATGGAGCCAGATGAGATGGCTGAGCACCTCAGCTACCTGGAGTTCAAGAACTTCTGCAACGTTTCAGTAAGTTCAATGAAAAAACATTTCACTATTTTTAACTTCCTGTAATGATCAGAGATGTTGCTGCTTCCGAAACAACCTCTCACAATAATTAAAATGCAAGCCATGAAGATTAACTAACACGTGTAACTGTCAAATACCGAGAACAATGTCATCCGGCTACAATAATCAATCCTTTGATTAACAAAGGCATGATACAGTAAAAACATTTAACAACTAAGCAGAAACTTTTAAGAGTAATCATTTTCTGTCCATGTTCTGGTAAATTCTGAAAAGTGCATAACCCTGTTCAACTCTTTTGATCTGGTGAGATGGTGAAGTTAGCTTGGTTAAATGTGATGATAGACGCTACCCTGCTTGTACACCTGAGTGAAATAAGTGCCAAACCCAACATGTTTCCTGCCTGACCTCTGCAAGTACCTGGACTACCGCAGCTACGTGGTGCGAGGCTCGGTGAGGGACAACCCTGCTCTGGAGCGGTCGGTCATGATGTGTAACGGAGTCTCCCAGTGGGTCCAGCTGATGATCCTGAGCAGACACACAGCCCAGCAGAGAGCTCAGGTCTTCACAAAGTTCATTCACGTGGCTCAGGTAAACTGGCTGAGGGATCAAAGATCTCAAAAACAGGCTAATAGGCTCAGAGAGTTTATTGTTTGGCTGCCAAAAAATGTACTTGTCTGGGTTTTGTTAAATTGACTTTATGTGCTGTTTCACCACCTGCAGTCATTAAGTCTCTCTCCTCTATAGAAACTTCGAGCTCTGCAAAACTTTAACACTCTAATGGCAGTGACTGGAGGCCTCTGTCACAGCTCAATCTCCCGCCTCAAAGACACCTCAAGCCTGCTGCCTCCTGACATCACTAAGGTATTTTAAATATTACACATCACCACGAGTCACTGTTGATGACTTCCTCACCACAGGACATGATTAAACTTTTGTCCACCTTGAACTTGTAACCTCAGCCTTCTGGAACTTGCACCATGTGTACGTATTTTGTGACCAAATATTCTCATTAGATCATTAAAAAATGTAACACATCTTTTGGATCTAAAAAACTAACTACAGAAACATATGGTTAATTTATCATTAAACTCTTGAGCTTTATCCTCTTTCAGGCCCTGAGTGAGATGACTGAGCTTCTCTCGTCGCGCAGCAACTACAGCAATTATCGTCGGGCTTACAACGAGTGCAGTGGCTTCAAGGTTCCCATCCTTGGCGTCCATCTGAAGGATCTGATCTCGCTAAACGAGGCCCTGCCCGACTACATTGACGAGGAGAAGATCAACCTCAGCAAGCTGCAGCACCTTTACAGCAACATCAGCGACCTGCTGGCCATTCACAGCAGCACACCACCTTTCGAGGCCAACAAAGACCTTCTGCATCTGCTCACGGTACGACACATTGCTAAGAGCTGATTCATAAGATTTTAGATTTAAAAAATAATCAACTAAGAACATCTTCAATTATGTTCTTTTAATGCTTCAGCTCTCTCTAGATTTATACTACACTGAGGATGAGATATATGAACTTTCATACACCAAGGAACCCAAGAACCCTAAGATCCAGGTCAGTAAGGCTACCTGCTCTCTTTGAAGTTGGGCTTTATCTAACACCAGCAGGCTCACATTTCTTTTAGCCTCTTTTCTCGAGAGGAGGGACATTTGTGTACTTTCTGTAGGTGTAACATCTTCAAAACAAAAGCACACACTCAGTGCTGAAATACACCAAGCTCAGCCACATCAAAGCACTATACGTTAGAGAAATGTGTTATGTGGTGGGTGTGCTCTGTTTCTTGTATCTAACGTGTGCAGTCCGTTGTGTCTCAATTTTGTATCTTTCGGTCCACAGCCTGTAGCTCAAGTTAAACCGCCTGTGGTGGCAGAGTGGGGTTCAGGGGTCACGCCCAGGCTCGACCCTGACACCATATCTAAACACGTTAAACAGATGGTGGATGTGAGTATGTGACTCTGCAACAACCCCTTGTCTTTCACTTCCTTATTACTTGGCAGGCTAAAGCAGAACTAACCAACTGCTCCTTGACAAGTGCAACTGAATATCTGATTGCTCTCTCGCCCCCTGCAGTCCATAATGAAAAATTACGACCAGAGCCAGGATGGTTACATCTCTCTTGAGGACTTTGAGAAAATAGCAGCCAACTTCCCCTTCTCCTTCTGCACTCACGAAACTGACAGGTGAGGAAGCTAAAACACACACAAAGGCCTCTCTGACGTGACTGCAAAACAGAGAAAACACGAAGCACCATGAATGGCGTATCAAACCTTAACTGTGTCACTTTTGTGCTGCTTCTTGGACAATTTTCCTCCCAGGGAGGGACAAATCAGCCGTGAAGAAATCACCTCTTACTTCATGAGGGGAATGTCTGTGTGTGCCAAGCTGGGCTACAACTTCAGTGAAGTGCATAACTTCCATGAAACCACGTATAAGCGGCCAACGTTTTGTTATATCTGTGGAGGCTTTGTGAGTATCCATTATAACAATTTTTGGATTGATATAATCGTCTAATCAAACTGCAGAATCACATATATTATGTCTGCCTCTTGTAGCTGTGGGGAGTCATCAAACAAGGTTACCACTGCAAAGGTAAGATCACAATCCATGAATTATATAAAAAAAGAGTAATCAGATTCATCCAAGCAAGATAATGACACATAGGCTATAAGGTTAATAAAGTTAAAGGGTCAGTTCACCCATATTACAAAAATAACCCTTTTACTTGCCACCGACCTTTTGTAATTTGAGTAAACTGATCTGTTTAGTAAACATGCGTTTTTGTTTAAATCATTTTTCTCTCTCTCAGACTGTGGGATAAACTGTCACAGACACTGTAGGGACCTGGTGGGAATGGAGTGCTCAAAGAAACATAAAAACACAACTGGGTCCTGCCCATGCACCCCTGCCCCTGACTCAAGAACCAAGGGCAACAGCTGGGGTATGTCTTTCAGAACACACACGTAAAAGCCAAAAGTCCTCTCATATGAAATGATGTAGAACCTGGTATAATGATGTATAATACTCCCCGTCAGGTTCAGAGGAGGAGGCCTTCGTTTTCCCCCAAAGTAACGAGACAGACCACAACAAGGGAACCTCTGACTGGACAAACAATCTCAGTGATTCAATGCTGTCAAACCGCTCTACTCAAACAGACCCTGGGGTGTGGACGCCTGAGAAAAGGGACCAGCGGGTTAACCACCTCAACTCTCTTGTTCACGCATCCCCAGAAAGAAGGGTGAGACAGGTTGTGACTCATGCTGGCTGACAGAGTTTATAATCCCTTTTAGGCATTTTATCTTATTTTGTGTCACAAATGTTCATGACATTCAGCGATTAAAAAAACCAAAACTATTTTTGTCGAAATTCCTGGCGTGGTTTAAATAGAGAACTTGCACAGTAAGAGCTTCGGGCAATGATTAATTTGTTAACAATTTAAGGTGCAATGACAGGAGCTAACTGACAAACCATCCTGGCTGCTTGGAGTATGCATTAACTACTTCAAATAACTCTCCTTAGTGCAGTTGTCAAGCGCATAATAAAATATTCTGCTGGTGATCTAAAATTAATAATGTGACCAACAGTTTTCCTGCTATGGGGCAATCATTTCAAGCATATATTAGCCTAGAAACTTTGATAACCTTGGTAGCATAGGTAACTACATTTATGCTAAACTCAGGTTGTAAATACTGCACACTTCAGCATATCCTTGCCGTCTTTAATTCTGTGCTTATAAACCTGGGACGTATTTTAGGCTAAATATTTTGGGTTCTTGATGAACCTTGGAGTAGCAGGATTTCGCCTTAGGACACGAAACAGCCGCGGTGACTGCAACGTAAAACTTCAATGCGACTACGCCTGTTAAAAGTTCACTAAAAATATTTTTGACAGTGTCAGCATCATTTGTGTTTTCCGTAGTGTCTTACGTTATCAAAAGGATGCTTACCTCCTCTCCCCAACTCCAACTCACGTTTCCACCTTCGTCTTCCTGCAACGACTCATGTTTTATCGCGAGATTTCAAACCGAGTTTGTCTTGTAGAATTAATTAATTTAGTACAATTAAAAAGCTCCGGCACAGGCATTTGCTCTGGTTGTCAGACTTGACCTCTGGCCTAAAATCCTAACTATATCTAATTAAATATATCATATTAAATTAAAACAAGAAAAAAATAAATAAATAAGAAAAGAAGCCCTTCAAAACTCAATGTACCGAGCACATAGTTGTGATTTTATAGTTTTTATGAGTACAAATAAATTAAATGGAATTGCTCTAGTTGATCAAAGATTATAGTAATTTAATTTAACAAATTAAAAAGCAAAATCTCTCTCCATAAACATAGTCTTTGACTACTGTAAGTATTATTTTCTGAAAGCACTTTCTCTGCAGATAAAAAAAACAGCATGGCTCCAAACTGCCTGTGTGACGTGAGATAAACCAAAAGCTTCCCACTAGAAACTGAAAGGGGTTTTCCACGCAACAAAAAAACATATCTTATGATAAATTTGCCTTTTATCTTTTGTTTTTTCAGGCCAACACACTGCCACACAGAGCCAGGGGCTGCTCCATGCCTGTTTCCTTCCTGCAGGAGAAGATGGAGGAGTTACATCTCTACAAAGACAAGAGCAGGGAGCCAGACTGAGCACTCCATCTTTCATTTCCCCTCATGGACAAAAAACATCCAGACACCTCCACGTTTCTGACAGACCTGTGTCTGTGACTGGAGTTGAACTATTGAGATGTACTGCCAATCACATCAGAAGGACAGCAAATATACATGGACTATCTCGTTTTTCAAGTATGGTTGTGACATGTTTGTATTATTTTATCTTTGTCAGTGTTCATAGGCTTCAAACATATTTTTCCTACAGTAACTTATGAACACCTCATTGTTTTTAGAACAGGTGCCTTGTTTCTCTGGTGCTAAATTTCTGCACAGCTACAATCTATGAGGTCTTTTATGACACCAGGCTTAAGGGTGTCCTGATCTTTTATCAATGTTATAAATGCAGGGTAGGAAAGTAACACTAACCTCAACAAAAGTTAAAAAAGGTCAATTTTAACTTCGGCAGCTATGACAACTCTGCTCATGAATTTGGCGAGAAGCCAACAATTTTAGAAAAGACATCAGTTGCTTTAATATCACTGGATGTGTTGAACCAGAGGATCAGGATTTTTGAAATTGCTAAAGGCCTATCTTTATGGCAACATTACATTGGCTGGATGTAATTAACCCCCTTGACATGACTATCAGTAAAGCTTGTCATAAAAAATGTTGATCAGAACTTCTATTTCGATGTATTTGTGAAAGAAAACTGTCCGTATTCATTGCCTGGTTTTGTTGATGAACAGCGAAAAACAGCTTGTGGAGGTAAATCCTTAAGAAAACTGTTACTTTCTGCCCTGACAGCATTTTACACAATTCAATTTCTCAGAGGTCTTTCAAGGATCAGCAGGACTGCACTGGATCTATGCTCCAAAACTTGCACATCATGTTTAGCTGAATGCCTATGTGTTTTGTCGTTGGTCCACAAAAACAGTCTTCTAAGAAAATGAAAAATACACCAACAATGTTAAATTGTCCAGATTGTGTTTCTGACTTAACTCATTAGCAAAAAAGGATGACATGAAAATCTACAGGCGTATACAATTGCATTTATTGTATAAAGACAAGAAGACAGCTCGGGTAACTGGTCATAATCAGATTTTCATTTTCAGGTAGAAAAAAATGGGGTTTACAACAGGGTTTAAACTACTGGACTCAATGAACACCAATCACAAAAGGATAAAAAAAAACTGCACATACAACTATTCAGAGTGGCAAAATATGCTTAATCAAAAACTGGATTAACTCTTAAATACTACAGTATCAACACCTATAAAAAAAGTTCCATGTTTGAATTCTATCGGAGTAAATAAAATGTGCTCACTCGGTAACTGAAAAATAAAGAGCAAGACAGAGGAAGGGTAATGGAGGTAAAAAGCATGCGTTTTGTTCTTTGTTAAGCTTCTCAAAACAAGCAAATATTCAGCCTTTGTTTCCTGCCATGTTACTTTTTCACACTATGATTCCTAGAAATATACAATTAACTCTTCAACCTGTAGCAAATGTGGAGTTTGCAGTTCAACAGACATCCACATTCAATGCATAATAGATAACATTCATTAAATGTTTTGATACCTATCATCTACCACCTCACGGTCACTGCTTGGAATAAGACTTCATTCAGTAAAAAAAAATTAAAGACATCAAACTGTATACAGTTTATGTGTACATTAATTGGTGAGGAATGAAGGCTACTGTGTTAAACCAGACAGAGACTGTTATGGTAGGGGACTTAATGTGAGACTGTACAAAATCAATTTGCTGTAGAGGTCAGAGTGTCTAGGACACAGGCGGATGCAGGGACAGATGCAGGGCGTAGCTACTGGGAACCGGAAGATGAGCCTTGGCTGCCCTGTCCAGGGTAGCTGCCGTACTGGCTGTAATACTGGTTCCACTGGTTCTGGTTCTGGTAGTACTGCTGCCACTGCTGAGCATACTGGAGGCAAAAAAAAAAGCAAGAACCAAGTGAGAACATGTTTACATTACTTCAGAACAGCGAATCATTTTCATAGAAGTTGGAAAAGTGCTGTTTTTTTCCCCTAAGAAACAAATGAAAATATGTGTAAAATGCAGAAACAGAGTATCTTCAGTCATTGATTACCTGCTGATATTGCTGGTTGTAGCTCTGTTGCTGTTGCTGCTGCTGCTGCTGCTGTTGCGGCTGCTGCTGCTGCTGCTGCTGCTGTGGCTGTTGCTGGTGGTGGTTGTACGTCTGTGCAGTGGTGGGTGTCTGGCTGTAGCTCTGGCTGTATCCTGGGTACTGACTGTAGTTGCTGTAGTAGTTCTGGTTGTAGTTGCCCTGGTTGTATCCTGGACTGTAGCTCTGGCCGTAGCCCTGGAGGTGCAGCAAGAAGTTTAGGATCAAACATTAATTTAATATTAAATTTAGTTTGTTCATTTCATAAGGTAATTTAAATACCTGGTTATATCCCCCCTTGCTGTAAGGGGCTGGACGATTGTAGCTTCCTCCTGACTGCTGGCTGCGGTTATATCCACCACGTGAATCAGAGCCTCCATCGCGGTAGCTGTTGCCCCAGCGGTTCTGGCTATAGCTGCCACGATTGTAGCCTGTCAAAAAACAAAAAGTGTGTGTTGTTCAATATACTATAGCTTCACATGATAAAGACTACAACGTATGAGGTATGCTCTGCTCACCTCCTCTGTATCCACTTCCTCCATCTCCACTGCGGTTCTGGTAGCTACCACGGGATCCATCACGGTTGTCATAGCGCTGAAAGCTACCCCCACCGCGGCCACGGAACCCGCCCTGCCTGTTGTCAAAGCGTTTCTCAGGGGGTGGGCCGGCCTTGCGGCCCTCCTCATTGTACTGCTTCATCAGATTTTCAGCCTCATCACGCTGCAGCTCAATGAACGTCACTGCCTCCAGGAAGTCGCAAGCCTCAGGGAGAGTAAAGTTGGCTTGGAGAGCGACAGGTGACCGCAGAAGGAGGAGGAGGAGAAGAGAGTGACAGCCCATCCAGCAAGAGACGGATGGAGAGGCAGAGAAAAGGAGAGAGAGAAATAGTGGGGTAGGGGGTTGTAGTGAAGACCAGAGTAGCCACACCACCAGAAGACAAAATGAAAAATAATTACTACCAAACAAGGACATTGGAAATCATAGAGAAATTAAGCGCAGATAGATGAAAGCAGATGACAGGGTATTGGGAACAAACATCACCTCCAGAGGAACATGGAGGAAAAATTTGTTTTAGCAGACAAAGGAGAGGGAGGAGTTCAGTAGAGGTGGGGAGGGGGACAAAAGGACAACTAGAAGGTTGGTGAGAAAAGGAAACAACACTGCAAACCAAGGACAGTTGATGTAATGCTGTTACAAATTAACTTCTGACAACTTCAGCATGTGACTGCTGGTAAGTCTGCAATTTGGAAACATCCTTTTCACGGAAGCAAATTGTGCAATATTAACTCTACTATTAACTCATGACCTTAAGATGGCCCAAGTCTCAGTTTGCAGTGCATCAGAAATAAGCTGTATGGGAAGTGGCAGATAGAGGGCAAAAATAAGGAAGAATCAAATTCATGTGGACTGTTTTAAAAAATGTCCAGGTCTGATATCTGGCCAAAGCCTATGATGGGGGAAGGGGGGAGGGGGCATCTTCCAAGTTTGATTTTAGAGACAACACATAGAAAAGTAAAAAGTAGATCTGGTGTTTTATTTGTTGTTTCCACAGCGTTCCTACCTTTCATTTCTAATACAGCATGATCGGGCACATCCTTCCCCTGCTCATTGGTTTGCTTTAATGTTCGTTCTTTTAAATCCTCGTCCGTGGGACAAATTACAATAGCCTTGCGTTGAAAACCTTCAAAAGGACGCATTTTTCGTCTCCTTGCTGATCCATATACATTTGTCTAGCAATGGTGACAAGAAAGAAGTAGAAGCTTGTTTGTTATTGTTTACTTGTAATGGCTTTCCACTGGAAGGAAGCTGGAACCCTGTAATAATGAAGTGAGAGAGGTTTGGCTCGGTTGTCAGTCTACGCTTTTACTCAGGTTCTAATGGCCTCTCATCACTCCACAGACTTACCTCTCACTCGGTGCATCCAGGTGCCCAAAGGACTGCCGGTAAATGTTATTCATGGAAACAGGGGGACCCAACAAATATTCTAACTATCTGTACGCCACATAAACTCAGTTGCCCAACAACATTTTGCCTTACGGGTTTGGAATCATTAACATTAAACAGCCTGTCCTGCTTTGATACGTTCAGCAAATCTTAGTATTCTATATCTCGCTATGTTATACTTGAGTTAGTCACGCCAGTATTAGCCATTACTGAGACTTAGATTATTGGAAACATTAAAAATATTACATTCTTTCCTGTATAAGCAAACTATGCATACAACTGATCTTAGCCACACTTTTAATTGCCATGTCAGAGCTACTGCAAAACTATTCATGTTCATTAACTTACGTGTACTGGCATGCAATAGCTTAAAGACATCAACAAATCCTGCCACAGATCTACAGCTCAAAACAAAGCAGATGATAGGACTTAACTCAGAATCATTTGCCATTAAACTTAAATCGAGGATTCATCAACAGCAGCAGTTTGACACACTTAACCACGCAACGACAAAGCTTCTGAGCGGGCACACAATTCCAAGGATCAACTCCAAACCAAGAGACAATTCCTTTTCACTTAACAGAATCGAGTGATTTCTATACTACATTATACTTCAACACTTTTACTTTTAGTCATTGACAGAAGTTGCACAGCAATGTAAATGTAAATACCCCGTCTTTAACAGCACCTTGTAATATTTTTAGTTTCACTTTAGCAACTTGTGCAATATTTCAATGTAACCACTAGGGATTACATTCCTTTGTTCCTGTGAATAACTGATCTGTTCAAACTGTTTAAAATCAACACATACCTCTTACTAAGAGTAGTCGGAGTTGTTCACTACTAATTCTCCCTTTCTATGTGGTCTCATCTGCAGTATGACTTAGCTGAATCAACTTCACACACTTATTATCTACAAGAGCATGCCACACCAAAAGCGACAGGCTATTCTGACAGGTCCCCCAACTCTTACCTGGACTTACCTCATCTTCATACGGACTCTAGTCCCAGTCAAGACAACAACAGACAGATATAACCTACCTGCACATACTCACAGTATCCAAAGAAAACCCAGTGTGCCATTAGACCCACCTACCTTTTTCACATTTACTAAGCCCAAGAATCTGAAAATCTAAAAACTGTTAGTCATTACTTACCTTCAGGGTCAATTAATTAAAAAACACACTCAAAAGCTCCATGTATCTCACTTAAAAATAGCTTTTAAAAAAGCCATAATCTCTCTTATTAAATTAGCAACAGAAGGTGTTTTTCTTACTCACCAGTCAGAGCTTACTTGTTTCTCAACATCTTTACATAGTCATGGTTTACTTGTACATTTTTGAAATTCACAAGACAAACAATACTGTATTATGACAAGAAATATCAAGAGCAAATATACTGAGGGATGAAAACATGAAATATTCTGTCACTTATGAGAGCCATTAATCAGTTTCGTTTTACAATACATGACAAGCAAGTGACAAGAGGGTGATCAATGCTTCTTCTACTCTATAATACACAGAGCCCCCTGAAAGATAAATAAATAGTCCATTAGAGAGAGTGATTATCAGGGCACAATGACTGACTGTGGCGAGTATAAGAGCAAAGTATGGGTGGGAGGGCAGTACCTGATCTAGGATGTAGTTGCGTCTCTTGCGAGCAGCGATCTCAATCAGCCTGTTCAGACACTGGGTGGCCTGCTGTATCAGAACATCCCAGCGCCCGGAGTAGTTCTTCTGGCGACGCAGACCCATCACCTGCGGGGGGGGGGGGAGAAAAAAATCGCAGAGTAGGAAAATGAAAGTCCGAAAAACCTTGTGGAACGTGTTTAGTTAGGGGGTCGTGGCACAAACCAACCTTCATCTTGTCCATGATGGCATTTGTGCCCAAGATGTTGTACTTCTTCTCAGGGTTAGTCTCTGCGTGCTTTATGGCCCAGGTGGTCTTTCCGCAGGCAGGCAGGCCAACCATCATCAAAATCTGAAACAAGTCAACAAAGAAAAAAAAAAGTTTTACTCACCAAGTCCATTTTCTATTACAATTATTTACAATCAATAAACCCAAACTGCATGGTGTCAATGTATAAAAAATAACAATCTGAAAATGTGCAGGAGGGATTATTATGTTTTGAAGGCTCTGGTTCTGTTTCTATATCCCTGTAAATCAGGAGTGACCGTTTTCACAGAATAATTTTGACTCTTTCCTACCTCGCATTCGGATTTGGTTGCAGGTCCTTTAGTGCCTCTGATTTTGTCCTCCATGTCAAGATTGTGGATATAGGTGTATCCCTCTGGTGGGGGGAAGTACGGCTGTGGTTTCTGTCCAAAGTTGAACTCAACAGCACAATTCTTCACCAGGACATGAGGGAACAGGGCACGGCCTGCAAGCGCCTCCTTTGTTGTCCGGAAAGCAACTCCCAACCAAACTCCATTCTTTGAGTAGCCCATCTCTACCTCGTCGCCACTGTCAAAGTCCTAAAATGTAGTCATGAGGAAGTAAAAACGTTAGTCATCTGTTTTAGTTCAATTTGATAAAAATGGGTTTTATTTTTCCTTCTTATTTTCCATTATTTATGGCGTTCCTTCCCGTTTCCAGTGTTTATCCTTCATGTATGCTATACTTAGTGTATGTTATTACCTTATTGTAAAGCACTTAATCTGCAATTCTTGCTGACTTAATGGCTTCGTAAAATATTGATGAATCAGTAAATCCTAACATGATGCCATTTAAGATAGAATATTGGAATAACTGTTGCTATTACTTACAATGTAACAACCGATGACGTCGTTTTCACCAAACTTCTCACCAAAATCAGCAAACTTGCAGTCAGAGGATTTCTTTCCCGTTCCACCATAACCAAAGGAAAAGGGCTCCTCACCTAAAACAAATCACAAACAAATGCAATATTTAATTTAACGCAACACCTCTTTGTTGCAGCAGTTTCCTTCATGTCAAACATCATCTTGATTGTTAGTGGAAGTACTCCTCTCACCAAGCTGTGTGCTGCAGTGGTTAAGTGACCATCCAATTCTGACCACATGAGGATCAGGCTCACTACTGGGAAGGTGCTTCACAGGAATTTCCTCATTGAGCTAAGAGCAGGAAAAAAATCTGGTCAATATCATGAGTACAGGCTGTCAAAGATAAAAAGCAACAAGCCACACATTAGAAGGTAGCATACAAACAAAGAACTTGTCATTGTCTCTGTATGAAAATCTTCTTAATTCATTACAATAGGGTGAGATTCAAGATGAGGCAGGGAGGGATAATATCTATTCATACTGAATATATGTTCTTAATACTGCCACAAGGTGTTTGAACAACTACTTCAAACACAGTTTGTGCTTATACTGAGCTCAACATAAGGCCAAATGTAGTTCACACATATTGTAAATGAATAGGAGAACCAAAGGAGCATAACCCTTGTTTTTACTGTGGACACAACACACAGAACAAATTGGTTTAGAGTAACTTAATGTTCCACCAGTCAAAACCACTAGCTGCGTCAGAAAAGTAAGCATATGATTACAGCAGCGTGTGTCTGAAGCACATTTCTATCCGGTTTTAAAATCATCTTGACATAAGACTAATTTTTACCTTCATCTCATAACAGACACGGCCCTGGGTAACACCATGCGAAGCTCGTGCTCCAGCCCACAGGTACGCAAAGCCTTCAATAGTCAGTGGATAACCACTGTAGCGATCTCGGGACACTTTGAAGTGTAGATCACAGTTGTCTGAAAAGAAGCCAGAAAACATATTAAATATTTAATGTGAAAAAAAGATACAAACATGCATCACTATAGACTAAACCACGCACTTGTAAGAGTGTTTGTCAGTGTTTATCATACACTTTGGAATGCAATAATTTTTCCATGTACTATCGTGCCAGTTCAAATTGTTTCAGCATGTTCAGCAGAGATACTTTTTCTCCAGGGGATAAATCAGACAATGCCCGGCAAGCTAAGGCACACTCAGCTGAAGTAACAGTATCTAACATGCTGCATGCAGCTGTTCTTAAGCTACTCAGGAGATGGGAATCCACTCTTAAATTCACACCCCTTCTCCTGATAAAAGGGTGTACAAAGGGGGCTTATTTTCAATTCAGATTACCCAGTCTATGGCTAAAGTTAAAACAGAGCTAATGGATGGTAAGTGCTACAGTCACTTAAACTTCTTTTAATCAGAATTCATCAAACACCTCCACAGAAAAGTAGTACTTCTGATGTTTGGTTGTAAGTTCAGGTAAACTTAAGAAATTTAGAAGCTCATGGAGAACACGTGAAAATGAAAGCAAGCCAGTTAGAGGGCATCCAGCCGCACAGGACGAAAAGCTCGTAACAAGTTATCTTTACTTGGACAGAGAAGAATTTCATCCTCATACTTACATGTATCAATTGTTACAAGAGTGTCATCAATGTTCTCCTCTTCATCCTCAGCTGGGGGCTGTGGTGTGCGGGATCTGTACAATATCAGCAGAATACAATGTTTAAAGCTGTACAAACACTTTTAATGGCAAAATTTGAATAGAAAAACGAATTACGTATTTTCCCCAAATCTTCTGTTGACATATTGTACTTTACTAAAACCCTAAATGCACACTATAAAAATGAATAATCAGCATACCTCTTGTCCTCACGGTGCTCATAGTAGCCGTAGGCCCTGCTCTCCTCGTACGGTCTCTTGCGTCCGTAGTGTCCACCCTTGTCATCTTCAGCTTTCACTTGCTCAGCCTGAGCTGTGCCATCCAGCTCGCTCTGAGGTTCTGTCCCATGACTGTCCTGCTGTTGGTCTTCAGCAGGCTCAGGATCATCTTCCAATTTGACCTCCACTTTAACTTCTAAAATGATAAAAGAACAATGACAGGAACTCCAATTTAGTGTCACAACTTAACAATTTTTCCTCATTTTGTGTTGCTTTGTCTGCGTTTTCTCGTTTGTGATCTTATTGAACATATTTTTGTTGAGCTTGTTTTTTGTAATATCTCATATGTATTTTCTTTTGACTTATGTGTATTTTTACACGTATTATTTATGTGTAAGGCCCATATATGGAAGGGCACTGCAAATAAGCTTAAGCTAAAAATAGTGGTGTGGCATTGGTATATCACTGCTCTTGTTGTGAACTGTTCATGAGTCTACCATCAAATCAAGGTCTTAGTCAGAAGTCCTCAATAACAGTCGGAATTTACAAACTTGCAAAGATGCGAAAATGTTTTGCATTTTTCAAAAAATTACCTTCAGTTTTCTCAATGGCCTGCTCGGGCTCAGGCGCTGGCGCAGGCTTAGTTTCTTCCTCAGACATCATTTCAGTTTTCTGTATATCAACATCTGCTGTGAAGTCAGGCATGCTGTGACCGGAATCTGAAGCTGGATGGCTTTCATAAGGTTCCCCCTCTGCCTCCTCATCCTCGTAGTAACCACCTGAATCTCTGCCTTCATCTTCCTCCTGAAGTACATCACCATCACCGTCACCATCACCTTCAACTTCATCATCATCATCACCACCACCACAGTCCTCTGCTTCCTCCACTTCCTCCGCTTCTGTAATGGAAAAGAAAAAGGAAAAAAAAGTGGTTCTCAGGCTCTTGAAAACAGACTTTTATGAATTCAGTGCATTGTTTTGAAATGTACATTATTGTGTTTAACAGTTTGTCTCCCATAGGAATTAAATTCATAGAAGGGATAATTCTACGCATATGTAAAGGAACTTTTTTCTGAGATGACTGAAATGCGAATCTAAAAGGTAGCGCAAAATTCACGTGTGTATAGTGATTTCACTTGAAATCAGACGTTATAAGAAGAGACCATCATTAACTTTTCTTCTGTTTATATACCATTCATTTATTAGTACTATACATATAATCAAAGTTAATATCTGACGGGGGAAGCATTATCTTCATAAATAAACTGTTAAACAGCAACAAAGGGGCTTACCCTGTTGGTCTTCCGCATCCTCTACATCTTCGTCTTCTTCGTTCTCTGGTGTGTCCTGATAGAATTCATCCTGCTGCTCCCCTTGCTCTGAGGCATCAGCCTGAGCTTCAGCCTCCAGAGCGGATTTCAGCCTCTCCACCAAGTCTGCCTTCAGGCCTTTGATGTCCAGGCCGCGGCGCTGGAGCTCCTCTTTCAGTTCGTTAACTTTCAGTTTCTTCACGTCGACACTCATTGTGTTTCAGATGTTTATTTTCTTTACTTGATGCTATCAAAACAGGGGGAAGAAAAATGATATAGCACATTTGACAACATTGCGTGTAACTTTCAAATCGATATCTGATGGCGGCAGTTTTTCTCAACCAAACATGCTACATTAGCTGGTTGGCTAGGCTTGCAGAGCTGGCTGGATGCTGCACCACTGTAAAGGCTTGCTTTCACCAAATGTCAATAAACTTTGTTATCCCTGGTTAACAATCGTCTTTGCCTATATAATTGTCTGCTAGACGAACTTAGAACAGGAATATTTAAGATTGTTATTTGCTTCAAGTTACCGCTACGTGGCTAACGCTCTTAGCCTAGCTGTAGCTAACATACCGAACACCGATGGAGAAGTATCTTAAGTTCTACTTAGCCTTGCAGTATGCAAACGTTACGCGTTATTTTGTATGCAAGTCTAGTAATCTATGCAACATGTACTGAATGTATTAACTATGATGCAAAATAAGCTCAAAATAAAGTTAAGGCCTACCTCTTCTCACGCGAGTTGCGCGGGTCAGTCGTGATAGAAGATTGAGGGAATCGCTACTGCCCTCTAGGGTCGGAGACAAGACCGAAACCCATAACCGGAAGGCATCAAGACTGGTACACTCAATCCGATTACTATTTAAAATTTACACCGAGGTGCAATCGAGTGTCTGTAGTGAATAAAGCGTTTTTAAAAATAAAGAGTTTTTTTTATTGCTAAATTATATTTGGACGGGAACTACGAGGGAAACGCGACATTTTGGCTGTGGTAAGGTGTATGAACTCGTTGCGCACTTGGAACAATCCAAAGGAAGTGATGTGATGTTTACGTTGAAGGAATGCTGGGTAGTGTAGTGTACACCAACCCGCCGACTCGGGCTACAGGTAGCTAACGCAAAGGATTTTCTATAGTTCTCACTTTAGCAAAATGTATTCTTATATAGGTCACAAAATAATATCTTAAATCTGGAGCAAATTAGAGTAGAATAAGGCGGATTTTTAAGTGAAGTTTGTATTCTCTTGTGTGTAATGTGACACAAACTCTATTAACAGACTGCATACCATTTTATTTTACACAATCATTTTACAGCTGTCATCACATCCAATGTACATGAACCAGAGAAGGGATTTACAGTATAAATGCAACATGACATGTCCATGAAATGGCAGGGGCACACATGCTAATGTTTGTTTTTGGCTTTCAATCGAGTACACAACATTTTGTTGTCATTTAGGAGGGCTTTGTAAAATCAATTTAATTTCCCAAGTGATTAAGTTCCCTGACAATCAATGAAATCATAAGAAAACTAAATATTCTGGAGCTTTTATAAATATATTATCTTTAAAGTCACCTTTGCCTTTTACTGCAAGTCTTTATGTACAGTCAACTTTATAATGAACATGCAAGATCAGCCATAAAAATACACTATGAATATCATAGCGATCCCCCTTTACAACCAGTTGCTCAAAACATGAGCTAATTATAACACCCAAATCCACAGCGCACCGATATGCGTATGTCTACCTCTTACACCCAATTCAATGGGCAGACGACAGTGTGTGAAGCAGGGGAGTTATCAGGGTGTACATATGGCAGTGCTTTGTTTGTGCACTCTTGTTCTTTCACCCACAGATGAACAAACACGGCCTTGCCATATAGCAAAGAACTAATTTAATCATTTTTTGCTGGAAACAGGAAAGGACACCAGTTGCCTGTTGACCTCTCTCAGCTGAGCATCTAAAGTCTCTGTGGTTAGTGCTAGTTCTGCTAGCTGAGTCTGTAGGCTTGTGATGGTCTCATTTAGCTCCTCTTCTTTGCGACGAGAGTTAGCAGCCTGCCTGGTGTACTCCAGCACCATACATCCACCACCAATGAGAAAGATGATTGCTTCTCCCAGCAACTCTGCACCTAGCTCTGCAGCAGCATCTTCATTAAGTGGCTTAATTGTGGAACCTCGAAAGCCCATGATCCGCATCTTTGTTCTCATCTCAATCCAGTGGTAAACTGCAAGGACAAAGAACATGTAGCGCACAGATCCAGTTAGACATTGCGTCAATATGATATGTAGGTATTGCTTGCAGTTGAACTTGTGCATTTAATGACCTCGCAGAAGTGAACAGTTTAAAAAACATGAGAATGCAATAAGATGCACTGGTTTGCATTCAGTTTGTAAATGTAAAGCAAAGTAAACCTCTCAAGCACATTTTGGTTTCCTTAATTCAGATAAGTTAGGGAACATTTTTCATTCTGAAACATGGGCATGCCTTTAACAACCACCACCAGATGTAAACTGCAATTTGTTTCAGCAGCAACTGCAATTTAAATACCAAGTCTTAATTTCCAGTACCTCAGTGGCATTTGCCTGCCTTCTACCACGTACCAAAATAACAATATTATTAACTTTTTGTAGTAAAGAAAGGGGTGATCCAACCAAGAGTTGTACCCAATCAGCACCCAATGTTTCTCCATTATGTCCAAAAATAGGTTTCCTATTTACCACTGTAAAGATTTGCTCTCTTTTTAATGGACTATTGACATTTACAGTGAAAGTGTGTAAATGCTTTGAAAAGTAATTGAGTAGTAAGAGCTAGTAAGGCTTTTTTCATTCATTTTTGTTTATGGAAAGCCATTACAGTATTAATAACATGATATTGAATTAGCATTACCTTCCATATGGCAGTATTTATTGCGGCCAAACAGAGAAATGCTGTGTCTAAACACCGTTGAAAAGTCGCCGGTCAGAAATATCTAATTTCATAGTCTCAACAGGGAGGGTGACAAATGAGGGTAAAAGCCATTTATCCCGCTGCCATGTATTTGTAGAAAAGCAACGTCTACAACCTGCTCAATGACAGAAAATACCCGCCCTCTTCAAACATCCCTGGCTGCCATTTGTCGACCAGATAAAAACTTGAAAATGATTGGGTCAGCGGTCTGGACAATTGCTTTCTCATTGGTTGTTGTAACCCTGCTCGTTTATCCATCGCCCGAGTGTCTGACACTGAAATCTAGCGGTCATTAGCAGCCGTTAACTCGTTTACTCACTCTGTGCCGGCGGCAGACAGACGTAATTCTTAAAGAACTCGCTTCTCCGGGCTCCCGCTTTTATACGGTTAGCCACAGGCTTGCTCATTTGCCTCACTCCAAGGTAGAGGAGCTTGGCGATAGGGAAGGCACCGACAACCATCTTGGCGGAAACGCTTCACCACCAGGGCGGAGCACGTTGAGGTTACGTGATGACGTTAAATGATTGAGTCAGTCACAAGCACGCCCAACGCGAGCAAAAAATGAGATCAACTCTATTTTTTTTTTTACTTGACTCACCTTTTTGATAACTTTTGAGTCCAGAAAACTATTTGTTTTAACAATCACTAACTAAATTATATTGTATCTGAATGTCGGTCAATATTTAACTTAATGTGTGATTTTAAACAACACCAACTTTATTGTGAAAGGAATATAATATTGCTAGCTTTCCTAAATGCCCCCTGTGGAAGAAGGATTGAAACAGCATATATTTAAATATTTAACACACATTGACTTTCACTTCAAACTATTTTTTTTCTAAAAATCTAATGCAAAATTGCCTTCTGAGGCATTAGGCCTGCCATATTTCCACAAGTCATACTGCACATGTAACATGTAATAGGGTACAGTATTGTATACTACGTACTATAAAATCTGTGTAAAAGTGGTCATGATCATGTAAAAAAGGGGGAAATATTTCTTAATAGATGACTGCACTGGATGGGTGTCGTAAATGTATAGTATAGCCATAATTTATTAAAGTAAGCTGTGTTATTGTTCATATTGATTATTAAACAACTATTTGATTTCTGTGTATGGAGATTATAACTGTCTGCGTAAAGCTGACGTCTTTGTGTAGGCCTACCTATAAATAATGCAAGATGTAGACAACCTGTCCTTTACAATAAACGTCAATAAAAACTGCAACTCTAACACGATGGTATGCTTCACCTGGGCCAGCTGTGGCAGAAACACCTGGCTCGGGTTTCAGCAGCAGAGAGAGCCAGAGGGGCTGGACTCTGAGCCAAAATAACTCAGTACGCAGCTATGACTAAATGTCTGGAGCAGCAGTCACAAGAGAGAAACACAGACTAAGCAACCCGACTTCAGGAAAACGCGAAACTTTAAACAGGGATCAGCTTTCCTCTCAGATTTGGGACAGAAGAACCAAGGGGCTCTCATTCTTTTGAGGTAGGCTAAGTTGTTCTTTAGCGAAATGTACGCACCTATCTACGTGGGAAATACAGTGTGAGATGATGTTTAACTGTTTTGTAAGCTTGTGAATGAGTTCTGCGAGCAGTTGGTTTAGCTCTTTGAGTCTGTTTATAGCTCAAATGAGGTACAGTCGTGAAAACGTTTTTTTCCTATTGAATAATTCTTTCCGTGGTTTCTCGTTCATTGTGAGGCGCCTTGTATGCGAGGAGGAGCTAGTTCTCAAAGTAATGAAAATCAGATGTTACCAACCCTGCCTGGCATGCCTCGTAGTCTACCACCACAAGGAGGATAATAAGTCCTACAGCATGCGGGCTACTGGACATGTATGATGTATGACTGCCGTGCAGCCAGCACAGCATCTTCACTAGCAACTTAAAACTGACAGTCGTATACTGTACAGCCAGAGTTATCTAAAGAGACCTATTGGGTTGTGTGTCTTAAGCAGTAGTGATTTAATAATGATTTTATCTGATTCAGTCTGTATTCTATATAATATTATCGTTGAATGTTCACCATATTGTACTTTCATAAATTATATTAACCGTGATTACAAGTGTAAAAAAAGCGTATGGAACTATCTTTTGTACAACCAACTATTAAAATGTGTTGTTATGGGTTAATGGGTTTTTTATTATTTGCAGTTCTGCATTCTACAAAGGAAGTAAACCTTCCTGTCAGAGCACTTCAAATGTCATTTGTCCAACATGTATGCTCTACACCGTAGGTCATACTTAAAACCAGCTGGGCCGCATTGTGCGATGTACTTGCCGTAACCTGTTGTCTTTCAAATTGTAGAGTTTGACTTGTGTGATTAAACCCATGGATGTAGGCCTACATGCACGTTAACAGATACACAGTATTTGTCACCGCTTGGTAATGGCTCTGCTTTGCACTTCAGCATGAGCATGACACACTGCAGGCATTAGATGAAGCATGAAACTTGGCAGAAATGCCTGTAATGTTGTGTGCCGATGAGAGATTCCTGAGTCACACGCTGTGGAGAACAGTGTTGCTCTAGAAGTTAAGAGGATAGCTGGCATAGTGCTAGAAACAACTATGCCAAAGGAGAGCCAGCAGCATCAAGATCCAAATTAATAATGATGAATTTATTGTATAGGGATTATTTATCATCATATCCTTCAGTTACATAGTTTCCCTTAGAGTGTACAGAGACATATTGTTATCCGCTACTAAAGAGGATCAATAGAGCTGCATTGTTTAATGCTGCTGTCTTTGGCACAGACAGTTGCTGTCATGAATAGAACATGCTGTATGTGTCTTGTGTATGTGGGTGCACAAGCACGTGCATGCTCTTTTGTGTGTCTAGGTAGAAAGGGCAAGCATTTTGATGACTAACTAGGTCAGTGAAGCGGGTGGAAGCATCATAAAAGGAAATACTTTGGGTGGGGTGCTTTTGTTGAAGCAGTTGTTGATACCTGGAAGTAGAAGACATGATTAATCTGAGAACCATTCATGGCAGGTTTTATGCCAGCATGAAATTCATCACCCATCAGCTTGCAAATGTAACTCAACAGCTCATGTAGCAAAAAAAAAATACAAGTACTGTCTGACGGCAGATTGGTCATGTAACGGTCTTCTGCAGATACTTAAGATAAAAAGCATTATTCAGTGGATGAGCTTCTCCGCAGTGAGATGGAGTCCCAACGTTTTATACAATGATTACACAATACCACCTGTTTGTGCACAATTATCATTGACCTTTATCTCCCATTAGAAACCTGAAATGCCAACATCCCATTACACTGATCCCCATCACATGCAATAATGACGAGCCAAAGTAAACCTTACGCTGGATGTTATCGTATTGACGTAAGATTTTTGGCATAAAAACACATTAAAGGGACATCTGACTAATGACTTTCTGGATATTTCAAGGATAAACATTTGAATAGCAGGGTTTGTTTTTCAGTCAGCATGATGACATACAGCCAGAATGAGGTTTTAGGTTTCCCAGGAAAAATAACAAAAGCAAGCCACAAAAGGAACCTTTTTGTTGTGTCAAAGGAATTTCTTTTATCATTCAGTCTCAGCCAAGTTCCCTACCCAGAGTGAGAGAGACAAAGCCAAATATCAGGAGGAAGGATATGAAGGAGGGCCCTATAATAGTGAAACGGGAGGGGGAGGAAATTAATGGATGCCTGGATGGAAATAAGGAGTTCAACATAAATTAGGGAATCGGTTAGACGTGTAATCTGGAATTGTTGGTAAAGGGAAGTGGAAAGAGGAAAGGACTGCTTGTAGCCTTTGTCAGACACACCCTTGCATTGTGCACAGCTAACGATTACTGTGTTGAATCCCTCAATTTCCTTTCTGCTTCCCACCTGGCCTCTCTGCTTTTCTGAGTGTCTGTTGACAAAATTCTTCAGTTTTCAAATCTTGAAAGTCTAATCGGCAGAGTTTGGGTTTTGGTAAAGTACTACTTTATGGTTTTCAACTTGGCTTCACAACTTGAGAGAGATCATTTTGGGGTTTTTCAAATGGCTGAACCAGCTGACAATGAAATCAAAGCACCGGAAGGAACTGGGAAAAAAAGGAGCATGAGGTTTTCCAAGAAACTTCAAGAAAGGCTGCAGCAGATCAGAAGGTTTGGAATAGAGTACAGTACAGCTGCAGTGGCCACAAGCTGTCATTCCACTTTAAGATGATTAATGTTTCTGTTTCAACACTTAAAGACAAACACCCCTCTCCACTGGGTGTGTTTTTTAAGGTGTAGCAGTTGCACCACTTGAACTCTATGTGATGACTGCACGTGTTCCTGAAAAAACATTTACTCACTAAATGCTTCTGTATATGTTTCTCTTATTGAAACCTTCAGTCTAGCCACCTGTTTAGTTTATCTTGGTCTATTTGCATAGCAAATAAAATATGCTGATATCAGAAACAGAGGAAGTCACAAGCTGTCAAAATAAAAAAACAAAAGCAATGACATTTCTGAAAAAATACATCACCTGAAAACCAACCACTAACAGGTGATAGAATAAGTTAGTGCTGGGCAATATGACAATACATATCATCAAAACAATACGAAAATGTCTATCGTATGGGTTTTTCTATATCGTCTCTATCGTGATCATCACAAAACCATCAGTTTTTATTTAATTCACACAGGATTATCCAAAAATAGGCTTTACCATGTGGTTATTTCATGTAGACTAATTATTTGATAAATTACCAGAAAACATGGAAAATCGTGATATATAGCCTTCTTGAGATATGAAAAATTGTATGTCGTTATCTAGGATTTTGGCCATATCGCCCAGCCCTAGAATAAGTATACAGTCATGAGGAAAGTAATAGCATTGCCACTGATAAAAGAATGTTTTTAATTGTTTGCTTTATACATGTTTCCTTTGTAAAGTACTTATTGTTTACTAAGAGTTCTTTTGCGTAAGGTAAGACAAAATCACACAGAGGAAGAAGGCCAGAGTGAAGATGACTGTAAACTTCATAAAAAAATATATTCAACAATTTAGTCTAAAAGGAAAATTACATATGAATTGATTTGATCGGTGTAATGAAAATGTCCCAGTAAAAATGGACAATAATCAGCAAAGAGAAAATGTGCCTGAAAGCATGCAGAGGAGTAAAACAGGGACAGGAGGCGTGGGGTGAGTGAATCTCTGGGCAGGAAGGGGAGAGTTTACTGAGTGAGTGAGCGACCTGACCTTTGTGAGTCAGTGAGAGTGTAATCTCTTTTTGTGTGAGCTTCTCTTGACAGAGATAAGCGTCCCAGGCTGCGTGAGTTGAATGCCTCACTGGGAGGAGTGGTGAGGAATGTGAGTCTGTTACTAGGCCTGATTGAGACACGGCTGCTACAGTACACGGCACAGCACACAGCATGAAGAGCAGCTATTATCTGAATGAGCAGCATAGTTCAATTTGATGACCTTATATAACACATGTTTTTCTCTATGGCCCTGGCTAATGTTCTACTGGTGTTGGAGGCTTTTTTGTTTGTTTGTTGACTATAATGTAAGGTCAACAAAGATGTCTTTAATCATTTACACATAAAAACAATATGATCTTGAACATATTTAACCAAGTTTAACAGGAGGAAACACATGAAGGGGAAATCATTCCTTTTTAACGTTTAACCTGTCTCACAGCGGGCTTTGTGCATCGTATCTTGTCGTCCATTTCTTAAGAAGGCAGCTTTGAAGGAATTTTACTCTAGAAAATGTGGGCTCACTAACAGAAGAATATGGATACAAGGCCTGTTAGGGATAGTGGGCACAAGAGAACAATAAATTACAGTAATTCCTTCCAAAGTAATGCCTGTAATGCAATAAAAGCAACAAACTGATGATGAAGGGAGGCGTAAGAGTAGCTGTGGTTTGTTTTTGATGAAGGAAACGTACCAAATTAGCTCACAGAAATGTGGTCTCACAGCAGGCCCGCTGGTTGAATCATCATTGACGGTGGATTCCTGGTTTCCCACCGGCTGGGACACTGACTCGCTCACTTTCTCTCTGTCTGTTTGACTGCATGGACAATATTTATTAAACTAGGATAGGACTGTAAATGTTGGGGAGGTGCATCAGGATAGCTCAGTACACTTGATCAAACATGGGATACAACCTACAGTATGCACATATTAACTGTCCAATAGAAAAAACATATTATCTTTTCAGTTACACGGCATTTATCTAAACCAGATGTTAACAACGAGCTTACTGTTCCCTTTCAAATTGTCATAAAGGTTCTCCATATTATTGAGTCTTTACTGTACGTAAAGGAGAAAGAAGAAACGTATAATGGACTAATATTTTCTGTATTTAGTTCATGAAGAGAGTGCTTCAAAGTAGGTCTCTTTCCTTTTCTATATTCTAATGTGTCAATAATCAAACAGGAAAATCAATCAATCAAGTTGATCGTTATTGTCGTTGTTTACTGAAAGTTGTCTTACTCATGACAACTAATTTGCCAAGATCCTTCAAAGTTTACATATATTTATTTTTTATTAATAAAGAATTGTGTAGCATGCAGTGATTCTTTGGCATTTAAACACATTTTGAGTAGCTCATGCACCCAGTCTGGAATAATTAACCTGTTGCTATACAAAGCTGTCTGGAGTATCTGTGTGCTTTGTCATCATCTTGTCTGTCTGTGTTTTGCACTTGTCTGTCTGTCTGAAACTGTCATACATGAAATGAAGCTGAGAACACCTGGCATGGCAGATACTACAGTTGAGTCAGCAAGCAGGGCAGAAACAAACCAGCTTTTCAGAAAGGGGCCTTAAAAAGCTGTGATGTCAATGAGGTGTGATCAGTGACATAAATCATTTCAACCACGCTCACTAGTCATTTTAATTGCCAAAGTATGAGGACATTTTAGCTTGTTTAGACACGTGCTTGTGTGTTCACAGAAAGTTGTCTCTGGGTTAAACACTACCCAGAGTTTGAAGGGACAGCATGTCTGATATGAAAGTCTTAAAAGAATGAAAGGCCGATGAATGAAAGAATGAGCCGAGCCTGTTTGTACGAATCTCTGTGCTTGTGCTATTTATCTTTGGCAGGAGCATGCCAAGTCCAATGTAATGTCTAAAGTGCTGAACGGGAATCCATCTCATGAGATCATGAGAATGTTGCTGGGTGAAGTTTGACTGAGACTGTTCACCGACCAGCTGTTGTCTGTTTTATTTTCAGAAGCCGAACACTGCTACCTTACAGCCATGAGTTCTCAAACGAGCTTTGGCAGCAGCATGCTGTGTGAGTTTCCACATATCCTTGATTTGTCTTTTTTCTCATTGTATACTTGTGCACATGGGAGTTTTGTCCTATGCTAATTGTCTGTGGTGTTTCTGTGGTTTATATTCAGTCCAATCTATAAATGATGACCTGAATGCATCGATGGCTACAGCTGATGAGTTATCCAAAGAGTTTAACTCCCTGCTGAAGGAGGCCTCTTCCAACGACAACAAGTCTGGATCTCAGGTACGCCAACACACACACAAGCCTCAAGCACTGGTTTTACTCTGTTTGGCTGTTATAAATGTGAGAGTGTCCCTCTCAGCCACCCGACCAAAACCAGTGGAATAAGTTATGGTATAGTATTCCATTAGTCTTAGAGACAAAATAAGAGCCCATATCGTCTATGTTAAGTTTTGTACAGCACAGTCGTGGAGTAATTCCTTAAATTATTTATTTATAATGATATTTTTTTCTCTTTAGATCAGCTCTACTAGCTCCAGACAGATGCCTCCGTCCAGCACCTCCATCTATGCAAGAGAGTCAAGTGGCAGCAGTAGTGGAAGCTCCAGCTCTTTGCCTTTCTCCCCGAGCTCAACAACTTTCCATCCCACGGACTCCGTCTTCTACAGCAATAAAAATGTCCCATCCACCCCTGTCTTCCCTTCTAGCCCACTCTCATCCCCCAAGGTCAACAGAAGAGCACACTCTCCAGTTCCCCGAGCTGGATCCAGCCAGCAGAGTCCCATACAGTCCCCTCGCACCCAAAGGCGTCGTCTTTCACCCTCTCCTTACAACAGGAGCCCACGGGGCTCAACCAGTTACATTGATAGAAGTCCATCTCCGAGTCCCACAGCTGCAACTTTTGATCAGCCACCTCGGTCTGCCTCGTTCCATACCTCCCCAAACCTACTGAGCCCTTATGACAGCAGCCACATGGGCCGCAGGTCGCCTCGGTTGGACAGAAGCCCCTCTCCTTTGTCGGGCAATCATCATATGTCCAACACGCTTCCACGAAATTTTGGTGCTCATAGGACGCCTGGTAAGTCATTTAAATAGATGTTTTAGGCCAGCAAAACATAAATATTTAATTATAACAGGATTAAATCAGCTGTATCGGCATTGTTGTCATTTTGAGTTAACATTACGAGCAAGGTTGGAAACCACCTGAAAGATTAGCACGCTGTAAAAGAAACATTACCTCGGTATATCATTGAGGGTTTTCAGCACTAATATTTACATTATGACTAACAGTGTTATGTTTTGTGAAGAAGGGATGCTTTCACAAACAAAAGCTGTCTAGTCTGGGGAGGGTTGTTTCAGTCACAGGTGTCGTTTTAGTGCTGTCTAAACTTGAGACTTGTACTACTCAGTCGACATAATAGAGTGCATCACTTTGGGTTTAACTGAACTTTGGAAAATCAAAGTGGCACAAATAGGCCTCACTGATAAAACCGGATATCAGAAACACTTTACTGATCTAAGGGGGGATATTGGATCCCATGAAAGTCATTCATATTCTGGAATAGAAAAATGTATGTATATATAAATTAAGAAATTAAAAGAAACAGGTGAATAAGAAAAACAAAGTATTGAGAATATTTTGTATGCCTTATGCTGTTACAACAATATAAAGAAAAAAGATAATAAATATGTAAAAAATATGTGAATCATAATACAATATATACCACAGTGCTAAGAAGTGGCATTTAAATTCGTATAAATAAGGAAAATTGCGGGGTGTAATTGCAGTATTAATCCCAGGTTAAGCGCCAAAAAAAAAAAACACTTTTTAAACGAAAAACAAGTTACAAAATACATTGTCACCCTGCCAACCCACCCAAAATAATTTCTTAACTTGGAGTTTAATGTCACAGTGCTCCTGCTGAAATTCAACCAAAAAAAACATATTGATTGTAAAGTACTTTTCTTTTTAAGCTCCTTATCAATTATTGTTCTTTCTTTATCTATCTCAATCGCTCTCTTTGTGTCTATCAGATGAGGGTGTGCAGCGACAAAGGAGCCCTGGCAAGTGGAATGAGACAGATCTAGACGTGTCCTACGAGAAGAAACCTCACCACACCTATGACAGTTGGTTGATTTTCTGCTTTCTGTTGTCTGCTCTGCTTCTTCAACTTTTATTTTGTTTATGCAATTAGTCCAGGGTAACCAGTTTAGGTAAAACACCTCAGGAGCACTGGTACTTTACATGTACTTCTTTGTTGCCTCTGTTTTCTAAATCAGCACTTTCCTGTTACAGAGACAGAGTGGCTTCGGCAGACTGTGCCAAATAGCAGCTGGAAAGAGTCCAATCTTGATGGCCCTCCTCCAAGCCCAAGCCCTAAAAAGGTGGGTGCCGGTAACAGTGAGAATTCATATAAAAGTACTGTGAGAGGTGGTGTTTTCTTAGTTAAAAGAAATCTGTGTGAAGTTTTTGGCCATTCCCTCAAGTTCTTGAGAAACCAGACATCTACCCAATGGGAGTTACTTCATTTCGCCTGGCATTGTTTTTCCCAGATAAGAGAAGGGCTAATTGCTCAACAGACTGTAGGTGTGGATATGAGTACTTGTAGAGATGACACACCTATCATTATCTTCTTGAACTCATAGTCTCAATCACAGCATTTCAGATAGATAATTGTTGGCGTCTGTGGGACAGAACCTAGCAAGCAAAGCATGTTACTGACTCATCAACACAATATAATTTAGTATCTCGTTGTCTGGTTGTTTGATTTGGGATAAGAATATTTACATTAAACAGTCATCTGATTCAGTGGGTAGGTATAAGTCATAATGAATCCCTCCTTTCTTCCAGGATCCTCGCTCTAAAGCTCTCCAGTATGGCCATGGTTCTCTCCCACGCAACACACGCATAACAGTACCTCCAGATGTTTCATCCCCAGTCCACTCCCCTTACCACCCTCAGCCCATCATCTCCCGCATTTCTATCCCCCCAACTTCTACTCCATCCCGTCAGCGCAAGCCTATACCCCTCTCCGTGATCATGCGTCTTCAAAACCCTCACTGGGCAGCAATGACAACCCGCCACCCCAGAGTCCTGGGAGGAGAAGGTGAATGGGTCCAACCAGCTGTACCCATCCCGAGGGAATTCTTCCACCAACCTATGGTACTGCTACCACAACACCCTCCTGAGCTGAGACAGCCGGCCATATACAGTGACGGTATGACAAAAATTAATATCTGCTCAACTTAACCTCCTTATGGTTACAGGATCTAAGTTTAAGTGTAACATATATTTGGTTTGGTTTCAATCTTTGCAGTGCTGAATCCAGGGGATATAGATGCAGAGATAGAGCGGCTGGACTTTGTTCGTCACATGCCTGTGATTTCAGAGAATCTCAATATGCCAGAGGGCAGTGCAGATAAGGGTGCACCCAAAGCTCCTCGGCCCCTCAGCCCCACCAGGCTGCAGCCAGTGGTGGCTCCTGAGGCCCAAAGCCAGGTGGTTGCTGATGTGGAAGAGCTGCTCCGCATCCGGGCAGAAATCCCTCGAGCCCTGAAGAGACGGGGCTCCGTGGAACAGTCCGGACCACTAAAGAAGGCCTCTCATTACCAACCGAACCAGTACAAAAATCTCATCGACAAGCTTTTTCGCAGGAAGGAACGCCGCCGGAGGGGGGAGCAAGGCAGCGATACCAGCAGCTCCTCAGATGGGGAGGACTGCGCTATGCCTCCTGCACCTCTACCCGCACCTCAGACTTCTCGGATTCCCATTGACTTCAGAGTAAGAAATGTGCTTCAAGCATGAAACAAACATTTATAACGTTAAGAAAGTGCACAAATCAAAAAAATTCTGTTATTCAACTGTGGACTAAATAGAACTGTTGAAATAATGATTGAATTTATACATTATATATTTTATTATACATTGATGCTTATGTATAATATATGTAGAGTATATTCTTATTTCTGCAGTCAAGTGTTTATACAAGTCTGAACCCTGTCTGTCCCATCAGAGCTACCATTCAATCCTGCGGAGGTCCAATCGGGAGCACAAAAATTCTGGGAGGCGAGCTCGACTCAGCCCGCTTGTCCTGCTGCTGGACGGAGCACTGGTCGGAGAGCTGGAGACAGTGCAGAGGGCTGTGCAGGAGGTGAGTGTGCTGATTCTCCATCTTCCAAAAATCCTTCCTTAAAAAGTAATTTAAACAAAGTTTTTTGTGTCAAAGTTGTTACTTCAGTTCTGGATGTGAACAAAGGTATACCGCATTTCATTTCAATCCCCAAAGGAAATGTGCTGAGCCTATTTTCCATTATTTAACACATCCCCCCATGTTCCTTGTCCAGACGTGTATGTTTTCCTGGAAGTTGCTCATGCTCTAAAACAGATTCTATTTGTCTGTGTTGAGTGCTGGCTAAAGGTGATCCTGACAGTAGGTGTCTAAGAAGGATAAAATGGATGAAGCCAGTCACAATAGACATGGACTGAAAAACTTAACTTACCATCACATTTTCTTAATATGTTACAGTGTAAGAATATCTAAATGCTGAAATTCTTGTTGCATAATTTATTGCAGTTCAGCTTATGAATCCACTGATGAAATGTTTTGTAGATGAGCGACCCTAGCCAGCCCAATGATGAGGGCATCACTGCCCTTCACAACGCCATCTGTGGAGGCCACTACAGTGTTGTCGACTTCCTTGTTCGCATTGGAGCCAATGTCAGCGCACCAGACAGCCACGGCTGGTAAATATTTGCTTATTCTTTCCTACCAGCAGACTCTCCTGTAGTCGTTGGCCTCCTTTCAAGGTTGTGTGTAACTCTGTGTGTAAAAATGCCATGTTAAGTTTGCAAAGAGTTTTGCTGAAGGCTTTGGGGAATTCATATTGTGTGTCTAAATGTGATATTTTCAGAACAGTCATCTTGTATTCCTGGATGTATTTACTTACTGCCAGTTCTTATGCACACAGGACTCCTCTGCATTGTGCAGCCTCTTGTAACGACCGTCCTCTGTGTGAGTTTTTGGTGAGGAACGGAGCTGCTGTCATGGCCATGACGGAGAGCGATGGCGCTTCTGCCTCCCAGAAGTGTGATCCTTATGCTGTTGGATTTGAGGAGTGTGAGAACTTCCTGAGGGGTAAGACAGTAACACCTACATGCACTCACCCTATGACACTACACTATGCCAAAAGTCATCGTTATTTCTATCTTCTTCTCTGTAACTTTGAATACATAACGGCTGAATAAAATCCTCTTCTTTTTTAGTACAAAGTGTTTTATTCTTCTGATTGCAGACGATACAAATACAATTCTTTAAAAGAAAAATGTTGGATTCAGAGAGCTCCACCTGGTGGGGTGGGATGCCTCTGGTTGGTCATTGGCTGATTAAGCACTGAACTCAAAACCCAGAACACGGATCATGTGTCATTATCACTTTTGGGAAGTGAAACACTTGCCTTTTTGAACTTTATCCTAATTCCAGAGAAAGGAAGGCTCCTGATAAGAAAAAGAAACTCCTGGAGACCTTCACTGATGTACTCCTTTTGGACAACAATGCAGGTTACACATGCTTCCTGGCATCCAAGGGATTTTACACTAAAACTTTTTCCAATAAAGCATTTATCCACTTTTACGTAAGAAAAACACTACTAAGGAAAAATACAGATTCAAGCATTTTAAAATTAGTTAAATATGAATTCCCTGGGTGCTGGTTTAGCTCAGTGGGCAGAGCAGGCGCGCTGTATTCAGAAGATATAATCTGCAATGCAGCTGCCGCAGGTTCAACTCCTGCTTGCTGTATGTCCTTCTCAAAATTTCCTCTCTCTTCAGCTGTCCAGCAAAATGACCAAAAAACAAAAGCTCTATAAAAACATATGAATCCAACAAATTACATGTTCAATGAAAATATTTTATTATGACCTGTTGGCTTTCAAATAGAAACACTACGATGAAAGCCACTAATCTTGCAGATCAATTGTCGAAACTATCACTTTCTGGTGAAGTAAGTATAAAACGTGCTTTCTTTGTAATACCAGGTGTGCAGGAGGCTATGGGGGTGGAGAACAGCGGGGTGCTGTACGCTCTGTGGAGCTACCCAGCGCAGGCAGCAGACGAGCTGAGCTTTAAAGACGGAGACATGGTCACCATCCTGCAGAAACCCGAAGAGTCGGATTGGTGGTGGGCTTCGCTCTGTGGCAGGGAGGGCTTCGTTCCAAACAATTACTTTGGGGTAAGATGCCAGTTTGTAAATAAAAAGTTGAACAATTCACCACAAAGCAGAAAAAAAGCATAATCTTTGTTCTTTTCTTTTGTTTTTTACAGCTTTTTCCAAAGACTCGACCAAAATCTCTCTGCTAAGTGGTCTCTTGATGATCAACCCCGGTCAGACTGGTGCAGAGGACTGTCTCAAAAGCTGTGCTTTACAGCTTCACACTGTTTTTTGAAAGGACCGTGTCTGTGTGAACATGAAAGGCTGTAGTGCCGTAGGACATGAGAAATGTTTTTTCATCAGTCAGTCAAGGAGAGTTGAAGGAGAAGTCTCAGTATTCAATTTGGCCTCACTGACAAGAACTCTTTTGTACTGACATCATTTGTACTGGTTCTGCTGTTGGATATTTCTTCTAGTTTATCTGCAATTCTGTGCACTGCTAAACATTTCTGTCCGGCTATGCCTGTCCAACCAAAGGTTACTAAAGGGCCATACACCCGCTGTTTTGCTCAGCTGTGTTCCAGGCAGAAGTTGACCTTTGTGACTCGTTTGCTGGTTAGTAATCAGCATACAAGCAGTGGCAGTAGATGTTCAGTCAGTGAGGTCAATGTAGCTTCATGCTGTCAACAAACCTGACCTATGATTGCTCAGTTTAGAAAAGGGCTGCTTCCATCAGTTGCTCATTACTGGAGTTTTCTGCTGCGACATCACAGAAGCATCAACAACTCTTTTGTAGTTTTATTCACATTGAGAACATTTTCTAAAACAAACTAAATGAACTTATCACTTTTATTGTAAAAAGTATATCCATCCATTTATCTGTGTTATTACTATTAGTGTTATTTCTTTCTCTTTGTCTTCATGTCTACTGGAATTATTGTTGGAGCAACTATTTCTCACCGCAGCTTATGGTTTCTTACTACATTTAACTAGCCAAATATTAATTTCAAAGATTTATGTTTAACTAATGTGGCTGTAGACTTTAGATATTTGTTAAAGCAGCCACAGAAGAAACAACGTAGCTGTTATGTTACTTGGCTTTAGTCATTACGTGTAGGTTCATTAAGCTGCCTGTATTAATTGATCTTGTTTCAAAGAGAACATACATTTTATATAAAAACAAAACTGCTCTCTTTGTGGCTGTGTGTGTATTCACAGTGGTAGAATTAATCTTTTGTGATGCATACGTTTTAATGTAATCTGTTTTCAGCCTAACACCTTAGATTGGAGCGAGTGCTGGTCACTGAGCCCCTTGGGAAGGGTAAGGGGCTCAGTGACCTAATCTTTGAATATTCAATAAACACACGAGTCACATTCTTATGTCTGCATTGAGATCATTTGTCATGGTAATGTGTTTGTGGCTTAAAGTAAGACTGTGAAATATCCTTTATTGACCAGCAGATGACACTGTACAATCAAGTATAATTCAACACCAGCCCAACAGTAACGTGTCAACACTACCAGCAACTATGAACGTATACATAGTCACCATTTATTACAGATGCAGTAACCCTAAATCTAAAACGTCTTACTTCTCTTATTGGTGTTTTTTAATGTTCTTTCCCATTCTCCTCTTCTTTTACACCACAGAGCATCTGAGCCACTGCAGCGATTCATAATGAATCAATTAACTGCACTATTATGCACAAGGGTAATTACAAAAAAAAAAAACTACACACACTATTAATATTTTTTTTAATTAAGACTGACTCAAGCCTTTTGATCCAAAGACTATCTCATCCCCACTGGTATTAAGAAAACAGCAGCGCGTGTATGCTTCATTACAATCCCTGAGGACGATTACTGTCAACGCTGTTTGAAGCTGGCTTCTCTTTCAGTCGTTCTCTCTTTTCAATTATACGTAGATTATTTTAAAAATAACGTGATTATGATACACACATTTACTCACTCACACGGTGATGTGTAGCTGTGGTGAACTAATGCAGTGTTTCAGATTTTCTGGTGAATAATTCAGACGACTTAAGTAGAGACAACTGTCCACTGGCCTGTGGCAGCATACATTATGCTCTGCTGAAACAGATCTCTTGGTGTTGACTGCAAAGGCACAGCAAGAAAGGAGCAGTCGTTGTATAATGTCTACCTTAAGTCTCATCCTTATTCAAAGATTGAATTGATCCAAGTCACAACCAAATCAAGGAGATGAGATAATGTCACTAAAACAACTGTAGTTTCATTCAGGAAACACGACTCAATGACGGGATTAATAAGAAGATTCATCAGATAAGACATAATTATCAGAACAGACGGAAATTTAATTTCATTGGGTCTGTGGGGGTCACAAGATGATTAAAAGGATAGAAGAGATACGAACAAAAACAACTATCAGCTTTATAAATCAGTATCACTTTTTCAATTCTTTTTGGGGGGCTTTTATTGTGAAATACTGGATGATTTTTTCGCCCTTTCTGATCTCTAGAAACAATTCCAATGAAAATGAATCTAAGAGGAGAGCTCAAGACTTTCATTCTTTGCTGTTAGTGCTCGTAAGTTGTAAATATTTAACGTATAACAGGGTCACAAACACTCTCCGAAATCTATCTCTTTTTTCTGAGTGCAGACGCAAATGCACATTTGCTTTGGGCCCATGAGGCCACAAACATACAGTCATACTTAAGGCCCTTTCTCCCTGTTGCTCTTTGACAGTCCTGCACAGAGAAAAAAATTATATCTGCAGCAGTTTTCTGCTGAACATGACTCTGTTCAAGCAGAACTCATTTGATGCCTCATCGAAACCCCATTATAACCAAGATGGAGCAAAATGAACTCTTATTGACGTGGTCTGCAGCCAGCTGGTTCAGAGCGCAGTTATTGCCCAGTCTGCAGAGTGGTTACACATTTTTATTTTTATCTCATTCTCCTCACTGCATTCAATTCTGCCTCACTGCCCTCACCACCTCCACTTACACACATACACTCTGTGGTTTCAGAAAGGCTGGCCATTATCTGGAGCCAGCCTCTTTGGCCCATCGGGGTCTGACAACCCCACTTGACACGACAGGCCGTCCCTCAACTGCTGCGGTCAAATAAACACATAAGAGCACTAAGAGCAGATGGGCTTTACAGACATGAGGTAAAAAACAGAGCTGAGGAGGCTGTACAAAGAAATAGGAGGGGTGAGACAATGACGAAGCAGGATGGGAAAATTGAATGGAGAGAAATAAAGGGTGCGGTAGAGGGAATGGAATACCTTTCTCAGCACAACACAACACAATTTTCTGTCTGATGGGATACCTGCCAGAAGAATGCAAAGATAATCTATAAACCACTCAACCATGTCAAATATGCTCCATTACAACTGCCCCGACTGACAGAAAGTACAAATATTACGATCTGAAATCTGTTGTGATGGTGACAAAAAGTAAGAATATGAGTATGAGTGACTTTGGAGTAGAGATACAAGCACAATCGTATCCATTCATTCAGACCTTGTCGCAGACAAGTCGAGAGTACGATGCCTCCGTCATAAGAAGGCAACCCGTGGACCCACAGGTCATCAATGTTGTATGTTTTTGCCGTTTAAGTATTGAACAGATGCCCCTCTCACTTATACTTCTGAGGAGATTGGTTCTGTCAGACCACTGAAAGGAAAGTATCTCATACCCTGATCTCAGCAAGAGCTATGCTTTATTATTTAAAGACAATAAACAAGTGTGTATATGTGTGTTTGCATGTGGCTTTACATGGCTGTGACAACGGATGGATGCAGTCATACTGCATGCCATGTCTGGTTTCCAGCAGTCCAGAACAGAACTGGACTGATGCCTCCCTTTATTTGAGAGTATTGTATGTGACAGCCAGCAAACTGCCTCGAAGGGAGACCCTTGTCCATGTGTGTGTGTTTGTGTGTTTTCGCGTGTGGTTTTGTTTGCGTGTGTATGTTAGCCTGCATTACTGCATGCATGCTACACTCTCACTCAGACACTGAGGTGAGCAGACAGATCCCTGCAGAAACATTCAGCTTTACTGAACCCAGCTAGCAAGAACGCATCAAGGGCACAAACTAAAACTGGGAAAGCAAAGTGGAAAAAACACAAAAGGGCTTGAAAGCGGCCTACAAAAAGGTCCACTACGTTTCTGTTTCTTGCTTCTTTTCCTACTTGGACTATTCTAGCCATGCTCCTACTCTGTGCTCCCTTGGAGTAATGAATAATAGAGGAGTGCTTGTCCTCCCTCGCTCCCCTAGTTAATCAGAGCTCGCCTGGCTGCCCTCTTCTCTGCCACTCCTCACTTTAATAAATCATTCAGGCCTTCAGGACAACAAGTCCGTCAGCCCAGGCTAAGCAAGGGCCACACTGGTAAAAAAAAAAAACCTAAAAAAACTGCCATCTTCCCTCGCTACATCCTCCTCCTCCACTCCAAAACCAGGGACAGTCCTGTCTCTCAATCGTCTCTCTCCTCTGTGTCCTTCACTTTTTCAGTTGCCCCATCTCTTATGTCCTCCTTCTTATGTTCTCCTTTCACTATTTTATCTCTTTATCAGTCAAATTAGACTGGCAAGGAATAGCTCTTTTTCTCCCTCCCTCTCTGCCTTTTTCCCCAGGGAAAACATTTCACTTGCTCTGCCAGAGTTCAACCCATTGTTCTCATTTTTCATTACTTTCCTCCTTCTGTATGACTCCCCTTCTCTCTCTCCCTCTCTCTCTCTCTCCATCTCTTTCTGCCCTCCTTGTCCAAACTGAAATTCCTGTCAGATATGACGTCACACAAACGTTTCCCAAATGGATGCTACTGCATTGTGGGTCATGAAAGAGATGGATACAGGATCCGCACAGAGAGGACTTTTTCCATGCAATCACATCACACACAAGGACAGTTAATATGTCATTGTTCAAGGGCGGTGGTATTCATTTCCACCATCAAGCTATACTCCGATTTTTGATCAGGTCTTTTTCAAAATGACCACAAAGAACAAACTCAAGAATGGATTTGTGGAGACAAACACAGCAGTGTGATTTGAAAGCTTTGAGCAAAGCCTTTGTTTGCTCCCTTTACTTGAAAACAGCTCTTATCGAAGTTGTTCTCAAATCCTCTCTACTTCATCCAGCCACTCTCTTCCTTCTCCCCTCCCTCCTCTCTCCTCCCTCCCTATTTCAATATACACAGAGATCATCCCTTGGTATCATTGCTTTGTGCGAACAACCTCTGAATCTAACTCTCTCCTCTCTCTTCTGTGTGTTCTCAGTCTCTTTGAGTCCTTTAAAGACAGACTGTCCTAGCATTAGCATTATTCTTAATCTGGCTCCTTTAAAGGGCCAGTTGGCCGATTTTCTACCTCAGTCCTATCATGCTGTTATGGGGAGCTAACGCCATTATGGTAGAAATATGATGATAATGATCCACCGGTATATTCTCGTCTTACTGCTCTGCGCCATTGCCTGCAGCAAAACGGTAGTATTTCAGTCCAGCGTCGCTGGGCCGTTCCTTTCAGAGGGAGGGGCGCAATGCATGCTGGGTGTTGTATGTATGTAGAATGGGCGAAAATGACAGTGGCTTTTTCCAGGGGCGAGTTGCTCCTTTAACCAAGACCCCCCACCCCACACACACGGACACTAGCACCATTAGTTTAATGCATGACACCAACATCCTATTCTCCATCTCTAACCCTCTTTTTTCCAACGTTTCTCTCTGTATCTCTTTTTTCTGTCTCTGCCCCTCACTGTTCTCGTTTTCCCTCACTCTTCCTCTGTCTCTCTTCATTTCTCTCGTTCTCACTACAGTTTCACTCGAGTGACTCACCTCGAGCTTGTTCTTCATCAACGCTCCCACTTTGCACATCTCATCCCCTTAAATGTCCACTCAAGCATTTATTTCATTATATGTACCGCAGTTTCACTACACCAAGACCCATTTGAAACTCTCAAAAGTAGTCAGTGTGTGTGTGTGTGTGTGCGCTGAATATACCCTGGTATGTGTGAATGCCCTGGTATTTTCTTGCTGTCTGATCTGATTAGTGGCTACTGCACCGTCCCTTTCAAATGTTCATAACGAGGAGCTGTTCCAGTTCACTGTGAGGTTAATGGATAAAAGGAGGAGGATGAGGGAAAATGTGCTGCATCTGGGAAAAATATATCACAGGGCAGCAAACAAAATGAGGGAGAGAAAGAGAGCAAGGACAATGGACTGTGGAGCGCAGAGGAGAATAGTGAATTATGATCATTTTGTGTGGTGACCTCAGTTAATAGTGCCTCTGCCTTGTTGCTGTGAAGCACTCTACATCAGGCAGCTCTGCCAATGACCGTCCACTGAGCCAGATTATGGATATGACTCAGATGAAGTATGTGCTCATTATATATTTAAATACATCTGTAAAATACTTACTGCACAGAATAATTCATGCAAGTTATTGGTGGAAAAAGATATATGAACATAAACAAGAGTAAGGGTCAACAGCTACCACCGAGGATGTGCTTATGCATGGTGATGCTTTGAGCTAAATGCTAACGTCAGCATGCTTACATGATCACAGTGACCATGCTAACATGCTGATGCTAAGCTGTAACATGTTGTTGTGTGTAGCACCAATTTATATGGTAATTAGACCTAAACAAAACACAGGGTGCAGCTGAAACTTGAGAATGTCATCAATTATATGACATTTAGTCATAAATCAAAGTGATGGACACAGGGATGTTTTTTATTTTGATGTAGTACTAAGGTTAGGTTAGGTTAGGTTAGGTTGTACCCGTAGGTAGATTTGGTTTACAGTGAGTGAGTCGGCCTCCTTTCACACACACTCTCACACACACACACACACAATCAACAGCACAAGACAGACGTGGTAGATATGATAGACAAAGTGATGACAGTGGTCAAAACTAAAAGGGTAACCCTTAGTAAAAACAAGATAAAAATGAAATGTGCCATCAGTATAAACAAGATGAATGAAAACCAGATAAAATGTGAAGATATCCATAAATATTGCATCAATAATACAGAATTTTGCTGTATTGCTAAAACGTGTTGATATCACTAACAGGCTGGTACCGGGATGGACGGGAGTCGTCATTTAAAATGGAGCCAGACATCCTCTGCAACTGTCTGTCTAGTGTACAGAGATTCTGGGTTATGCTGTGACTCTAAATGAAAAGTTTACCTGGTCGTTATAACTTACCTGCAAAGGGCTTGATCCAGGGTTAAAATGTTTTTGTCAAAATAAACGGCCATCTATCCATAGTTGTCAACAGTCATTCAGTCACTCAATCATTGATTCTCAAGAGGAACAGTCAGGGAATCACCATAAGATTCATCTTTTGGGAAGTTTATTTACAAAAGTTTGATGGAAACTTTTCCAGTGTTTATGAGATATTTCAGTTTGGGCCAAAGTTGTGAACCAAGTGACGTTGCCATCCTGAGAGCCTGCATGGCTAAACAATTTATTTTGCTCAGTGTGCAGACTAAACCTTCAAGTTTGAACACTTGTAAATGTAGAAGAGGCTTGTTGTGTGGTTACAATCAAAAAGATAATGTAAGCAAATAAGCGCTGTAATTAAAACTTGCATAAAGATTCACATTTATACAAACACAGTTACAGTAAAGGTGTTGAAGCTCGGTGTGCTTCTGTTGGTGATCAAAAGCAGGATTTACTTTGTGAAGATGCTCCTCTAAATAACTAATGAGAGTCATTTAATTTTCATAACATCAGGAACTTTCCAAACTTTGTATTAGCATTAAAGTGATGCTTTAGCTCGAGAATTAATTAATAAAACTCTGCTGATCATGTCACTTTGAGGTCACTTGAAATGTAAATTTTTTGGATGAATTTGAAATGGACAAAATTGAATACGTTATGAAAAAAGGTTTGTCCTCAGCCTAACTGTCGAAACTCTACACTTGCTTATTAAAGTTTTGTTGAATTTGAATATTTACCTTTTTCCCTATAAGCCTTTTTTATACCTAGCATCTTCCAAACCATCATCTGGTGTAGCTTTGTTCCAGGTTTGAGTGTGTGTTCGCACATCCCTCATGAGGATGAATGTTACAGAGGAATGAAACTGACTATGACAATGCCAAAGAGACGGAGTGCAGATGAATAATTCCCTGGAAGCTTAGTCCTATTTCAACAGGACAGAGCTGCTGAAGCAATCACAGTTAGCCGAACCAGAGGCGGGGTCCCATCAATAAAGTGGACAGGACTGTTACTCTTTGTGTGGTCACTTTCCTGAACACCCTTCATATCTCTCCCTCTCTCCGTCTTTGTGTATCAAACACTCGTCTCTCGCAGGCTTAAAACGTGGCTGTAAAAAAAGTCTGTGTTTTTGTCCTTCACATAAAACTGCAGCCAGGGTCAGCTTGAATTATGTCAGTAACAATTTATTCTAAGTATCACAGCAAGATGTTCCTCCTTAATCTGTATTTGTTCCAAACAGTCAGTCCATGAGCCAAAAAAAGTTTTGATCTATCTTAGTTACAGGTGCATTAGTGTCTCTTTCCCTGAGTAAGCTGACCGGCCCCCACCTGTCTGAGGAGCAGGCTTAGGTGTTAAACCTTAAATGGTCTTAGGGGGATTTTATACATGTTTCTGGTTTAAAAGTTTATTATTAGAGTAAAAGTTAACATTGTTTGCAGCCCCTGCAAGAGAAAATGGTTCTTGATTGAAGGAATGGTTTCCTCTCTTGTTTAGCGGAAGATGAGACGACTAAGAATCAATGTCAAGTCTGTACGGTAAAAATGAAGCTGAGCCAGCAGCTGGTTAGCTTAGCCTAGCATGGAAACTAGAAACAAGGGGGAACAGCTTGCCTGGCCCGCGTAAAAGGTAACAAAATCTGCCTTCCAGCACTACTAATGTTGACAATTAACACATGTCACAGCCCAGGCTCAGTGAGCTCGACAAAGAGACCAGGAATCAATAAAGTATTTGTTTGAAACTGAGACAAAAAAAACACATTAAAGAAATGTGCAGTGTGTTTGTCAGTGGTGAGTGCATTGAAGTATATGAGGGGTGTTTTAAGAGACAACCAGGAGGAAAACCTAACCAACATGATAAATGCTAAAGGTGAGAGAGAAGTGGAAAGAATGAGGTGCCAGCCTATAGCCGAGCCCAGCCTGCCCAGGTGCAATATACCAGGTTAGAAGCCCTCAGCTGGACCCGCCTAATAACACGAACACACTTGCAATGCATACAATCAGCGTGTTTGTCTTGTAAATTAGTGGAGTGGTTTGCAATTAGCTGTTATACTTGATCATGTGGTGTAACCATGTGTTTTAGGTTTTGTTATATCCTGACAGATAAGACAGGTGATAATGTAGTGTTTTATTTAGTATTGACATATCAAAGCATTTCAGTTAAAGCCTATCAATGTTATATAATGACCTTGTAACTATAGCAATGTGTATCGACTTCAGAGCCAGCCTCCCAATTTCATCTCTTGAAATACAGAAAACATGAATTGATGGAAACCTTTTAGATCCTATTTATTCCATAAATGCGACTCATAATTCTCATAAGTGTCTCAGAGTTGAAAGAGTGATGAAAGCGGGATCCCACTGGAAGTGTTTACATCTCAACAAGCTGCTGTTTTGACTTGTTGGTCCCCAAACTCTCCTCCTCGATAGTGCATCTCTTTTTGTCCCCCTCACAGCTCGCCGTGTAATCAATTTACTGGTACATTAATCTCTCTCCTCTTGAGAAAATCCCCCCCCTGGTCTATCTCCTCTCCTCTCTCTCTTGCTCTTTTCTCTTCAGTCTCTCTCCCCTTTTCAATTCAGACAAACCAGCATTAAAAAACATTGAAAACCAAGACTGTATTTGTGTATTTCAGTGTATTTCAGTAAACATCCCTGTGTATGTGTGGGTTGGGGTTGATGCCAAAAATGTGGATGTGTGTGTGGGTGTTTGGGAATCTCACGCTGAGCTTTCTCCCTTTTGATTGTCCTTGTATCCCTTAGCATTTCTTTCCTTATGTAAGATAAATAATTCAGGCCTCCAGAGGCAGAGAAAGGAGAGAGAACATTCATGGAAAAAAAATGAAAGAATCATGAGCCCTGACTTTCTCCATGTATTGTCTTCCAGGGAGGCACAGAGTGCAAAGGCTGCATTTCCTCTGTGGTAGTGTGTAAACCCCCGCCCCACTGCAGAGCGCACTCACACACACACACACACACACACACACACACACACACACACACACACAGGAATCAGCCTTCATCAGCTCTGTGCAGCCCTGACGAGAGATTGAGCTGCTGTATTTGCATTTTGCCCAAAGTGCTTGGCACACAAACAGGATCTCTTGTTATCCCTCGTCTCTAACGAGGCTAATAGATTACATCTTGCTAAAATATCAATAGTGCTGGTTCACAACAAAAACAAAAACAAAACAGCAGGCTTGACAGAAGAGCACGAGACAATTCAACACGTTTTTGATATCTGAATTGACAAAATGAAGTCTAATGTTATCAGCCAGCCACACAGATTCAACACTTTCGAAGCAATAATTATGTTTCAGAACTCTAACGTGGTTTGGTTTCCCCTCCTCAGTGAGTATTGGATTAGCTGTGTTTTCCCTATTGAGCTACTTAGCACCTCAGGCTCTCTGCTAATACTACACTCCCCCGTCTCTCCCCCCCTTCATCCTCCCTACAGGGTGTGCTGAGGTGGCCATTCAAGTAGAAATGTTGCAGCCGAAGCGCTCCTTAAGGAAGAACACAAGCTTACTTAAAATATCAGCCTTTGTATTATGTGCCTGCAGCTGTTTCATCTCATCAAGGATGCTTTTATTGAACTTCATTTGGAGTCTGATAACACTGCCATGGCTGCATGTGTAGATATGCCGCTTCGTGTGACGTCTGTCATCTCCCTGCCAGGTGGTCGATGCCTTTTCACCTAGAAGTCATCTCAATCCCCTGTTAGCTCATTATTCTCAAATCGGCTTGTGAAAATGATTAGCAGGAGAGGCGATAAGAGTCTTACTCTCGTCTGGTGACACCTACCTCAACATCAGACAGAGAAAGGAGACACACCAGAAGCCCACACCTACACAAGACTAATATTTGTGATTGAGGAATGCATATGTAAAATAATGAATTAATTGAACTGTCTATTTTCTAGATACGTATTTAAACTTCAGACTGAACTTTTCCTTCTTTGGAAAATAATAGTTTATCACACCAGTAACAACAGCTAAATACAATAGTTAATTTTGACACTATAAGGAAAAGCGTCCTTTATCCTAAGAACGGGTGCTACACCTGTGGGTCAGCTGGAAGGGAGTTCCCTTTCAACCTTGCCTCGTTCCATTGTTCTGATGGGACATTTTCACGGGAGAAGATCAGTGGCATAGAAAATGGCTAAATTCCTGCAAAGGAAATCCTCACATTAAACATTAAAGGACATATACACATAAGTCGGATAGAACACTAAAGGCCTGCCTTATTGTAGGAGAATTCCCTCTGTAACAGATCACCAATGGCAGGCTTATATGAACTGTCAACATCAGACCATAGTGTATACTCACATACTGGTGCGCTGAGCCTCACTTTGCAAAAGTGAATGTGTTGTGAGTGTTTTTTGGTTTTGGGGGAGGAGGACATTTTTTTTTTTAACTTTATTGCCATTGATAAATTTCAACAGAATAAAATCACATTGCGATTGGGCTTCACTGGACATACTTGCACATGTCAACAAAAATAAAACACTGTGATAAAGCACAAACACAACTATTTCCTTTTGAAAATGGGCAGTTTTAGTTGTAACATCATATAAACATGTTTGACTTTTTGTTGGAGGACATTTTTTTAAGTGCGGTTTTCCATGTTCACTTATTTTAAAGTGTCAGACTCTTTTGTTGTTCCTTCCTTTGTTCAAATCTTTTTTAAAGAAAAGGCCTTGCTAGTTCCCTAAATTCCCCTTATTTCTTACTGTAGCTGCACCTTTACGTCTGTTCATATTTGTTGCCATATGTTCACTGTCATTGACAGACACACTTACACTTAAGTTCGTTACAGATATCTTCATGATGAGGTCAGAGTTTCAAATCTTGTAAATGCATAAAATGTTTATTTAGTATTAAATATTTAGAATTACGTTTGGAAGTTAAATCAACACTGAAACTAGGAAAGATAAATTGTACTGAAGGTTTTACAGGCTGATTGTTAGTATTTGTGGACAAAATTGATCTTGTATTATGTGAATAATTTTAGTCTCACACGAACAAAGCCATACACTGGTCTCACCCCGAGCAATATCATTAGTGTCCTCCTCGCCCTCCCCCCACCAGATCAATCCTCCTATCTCCTTCCCTGTCCTTTACTCTGCATGCTTAAACTAATAAGTAAAACACAGAGATGGAGATGGAGAAAGCAAGAGGAGATGGAGAGATTAAGGAGAACTAAAGGAGGAAGAGAGAGGATGGGAGAGAAGGAAGGGAGATGCAAAAAAAGAGAAAAAAAATAGAGTGATGGGGGAGGATGTGCTGAGAATAAGGAGAGCGTATTGATCCCTGCTTCATGATGGACTGAGAGGCTGCTTGTCACTCTGACAGCCAGAGACAAATGGAGCATCAGATGGGCAGCTTTGCGGCTGTGCTGACCGGCTGGGAAGAACTAAAAACAAGATCAACAAAAACAAAAAACAGCTGAAAGGTTAAACCGTTTCCAGGGGAGGGGGATTCTAGCTTAGAGCAGTGCACCTCATTAAATACTCAGCGTAAGCCCTGTGGATTTCATTGATTGCTGGTGTCCAGCAACGCCTGAGCTTTATCGCACAGCCTCCCCTGAAAGCGGCAAAATGAGCAAGAGCCTGAAGCAGGGATGATTGTTTTTGCATCTTGAGTCTATTTCCGACTAGAGATCTTAATGTGGGCTGGCCCGAGTAGCTAAAGTGGGTCATAGGGTGAAGCAGACATGAAAGGGCTGACACTAAGTAGAGTCATCCTTGCTGGGGGGCATATCACTGCCTCCGCTCTGGTACATACACACACAAAGCCACAGCATAACACCAACCCCCCCTTGTTCTCCACCTCCCTTGGTTATTTTTCGCCCTGCCTTTCTGTTTTGATGTCTGTCCATTTTTTTGTTTGCCTCCTACAGCAGCATCAATATGATTGTCATCTCATACTTGCACCTTTCTGCACTGCAAATATTACATTTGCAGCTTTCCCAGAATCCTAGGATCCACTGGCCTCCAAATAAACACACACATTTGTGTTGCAAAAGCTAACCTTAACCCCCCTGCTACATCCCTAGTCTTAAACCCAATCCTACTTCCAAACCCAAAATCAAGCCCTGACCCTACTAATCCTCTTAAAGAAGGAAGAAAAGGCAAAACGTCCTCTTTGCAAATGTGTGTTCTTTCTTCTATACTTATGAGGACCTCAGAGTAATTGAAATATAGCACACTTCACCAACAGGCTCTAGGACCCTGTGTTTCTGCCATAATAGAGTAGCAGAGATGAGGAAAGGCAAAGAGAGAGAGAGAGGTGTAGGAGGAGAGGAGGAGAGAGCTGTATTTGGAAAGTCAGAGAAACGCTGAGAGTGGCAGAAGAAAGTTGACAGCGTGTAAGATGCACAGCAGCCGCAACACGGATTAATAAAACACCTTCTTCCCTTTGTGAGGAGGAGACAACGAGCCGAGGAGGATGCGAGAGGAGCCGCTGTGCAGGGGGAAGGGGAGTCTTTGACAGAGCGCGCACATTACTGCTGCCAGCCTGCACAGGTGTATATGAGGTGCATCTGCATGCGTCCACAGCCGCATCTGCACAGCTCGACTGAGGGATCCGACAAGTTTAACTGTCATGTTCTGTAACCCTCTCACAAAAACACGTGCAAGATACACACTGTCTGTTCATATCTGGACATTCTCACGAGCACAGACCTTCTGCACATGCCCACGCTGAAAAAAACAAATCAGTGAAAAGTGTGTGACAGATTTCAGTTCCGTGGATGGTAAAAACTGGGACTCTGGATCTCCACGTTTCTTCTCGGAGGACTCACCCCGAGGACAGCACATGACGGATCCGAGTTTCTAACCTAAAGGTGAGAAAATATTTAAAGGAACATTTACGAAACGTTTTAAACTCAATCTGAATTTTTTATGTTGACTGTTTTGTTTCTTTGACTCTTCTTTGATATTTCAGCACGTTCTGCTGTTATGACACATTTTTTCTTGTCCTTGTTGTTGTTCTTTCATTCCCACCTCCACTCACCCCTTTGTGTAGCAGCGTCTGCAACATACTGTATATATATATTTATTTAATACTAATAACCTTTATTAGCCTACTGTTTTACCATTAAAAAAGATAATTACTTTAAAATGTGTGATTTAGCATACTTAAAAGACTTTTGTTTATATTCAGCTTTTAATATTTGTTATAAATAATTAAATATTTTGAAATTAATATCATTTCCGAATCCTGATGATAAAGTAAATATGATCATCAATATCTCTGATATACATATTCTTAAGGAAAAACACTGGTGCCACATGGGGAAGTGTTGGCCTACTGAAACCTGGTACCAATATTGCCACCATGTTGCCAGCTATAGGGTAGGGTAACTTATCCTAAGCCTCTTGGCTAATACCTTATTATGTGAGGTGCTGACAACCTCTTGGCACAAAGATTCTCACTAGTTTTAAAGAATTGTTTACACTCGTCTCTGCAGGAGCTGATGCTGCAGTTGGATTTCTATTTTAACTTGAGGGGTAATATTTCAAACTGAGATTTATGCATTATGATAAGGTGACTGATGTCAGTAATCTATCTCCTTTCCTCATGATTAAGATAATTTATACCCACCCAGCTACTGTAATGTTCTAAAAAGGACCAGATAATATCACCCACACTGCAGGAGGGAGAGCTCTCCAGCTTTCATTATTAAACTCTACATTCATTTTCTCACAGTTTGTATTTTCTGTGTGTATTTATGAAGAGATACAAAAGCGGATATGCTGCTTGAGAGTAGCAACAGCAGAGCAACCCCCCTTTCACAAACACACACAGCTCTGCTCCATTGTTCATGTTTGCATAGCTGTTTACTGCTTTATGACAAGCCTGGTGTGCAGTAATAAAAAACCACGCTAGCATGCTAATGCAGCATTTCTGAAACCTCAGACACTCTGACACGACCTCATCTCTTAACACATTTTCATCTTTTGTTCTCTTAGGAAATCTGAAAGTCTTTGAGCTTTACTGGAATCAGAATGGGAGATCAGATATTTCAGTGTGAGATGTAAAATGTGTATCAGGGTGCAGTACGACGGAAGTGCCTTTAAAGGACACACAAGGTTTTTAGCTTGACAGCGTTCCTGATTAAGAGCAGGTCTTTTCCCTGCTCTAACCTGTCTGTGCTCTGTGTTTATGAGTGCGTGTGTGTGTGTGTGTGTGTGTTTGTAAGTGTGTGTCTATCGTTCATTTTAAAATAGAGGCCAACACATCTGCCCTCCCTCTGTGATGATGATTATAAGAGCACGTAACACATCATTGCTCATGTAAAGATCTATGGGGGGCTAATTTCCTCATTCAGCTCATCGCTGCCCGTAACGCAGTTGTTTTGGGGACATTGTATTGATTCATATTTTTTTCCTAAAGACTTTAACCTAAAGAAAACTGGTGCTTTTCTAAATGTAGCCTTTTCGTGTCCCCAAACTAAATTTAAGTACTCTTTTAAACGTAAGCAAATCCAGGTTATAAACTCAAACTGTTGACCTTGTGTTAACGAGCCTTTTATTCCCATAATGTGTGTGAAGAGAATTATACCAGTACATTCTCTCTTTCCCTCACATTCACACATACGCTCACACACGCTGAGCAACACATGCAGGCACACAAAGGTCATGACACTGCCACCAGGCGGATGTAAACACAGTCTATCTGCATCCTTGATGTTACAACTGTCAAGCCTTTGATTAGCATCGTAGCAGTTTTGCAACTCATGTCCATATTTATACATTAGCACTGGCTTTATCAATAACACATTACTAATATTAAAGAGAGATATTTAAATAATGACGGGCTGCTGTTAGCAACCATTTTCATTAGTGATTTTTTATGAAGACTTGGTATTAATGTCATTTACGCCCAAGTCAAAAAGGCAATTTGCAGGGAATAAAACTGAATCCTTGAAATGTTGGACTTGGAAATCGTGGCCACATACGTCAAAATCAAATGAAATCTCTTCTGTGAAGGTATGGAGTGTGTCGTTTGTTCTTGGGATTGTACACGTGTATACAACAAGCATCTTATCTTGCGCGGTCAAACGTATTTTACACTGAAACGTCCACATATCCACAACCATACATGCACACCCTGGAGAATACAAACTGAGTTGCAGTAGCTGTCGAAGACACTGAAGCACAAGTGCCACACGCACTCATACAAAAAACACGCGACTACACAACAACACAAAAGGGTGAGCTATAGCCAGTCCCATACGTGTGTCCCATGTGTGTCCGCAGATGCACATAACAGATCACTGAGTACAACATGCAACGCACTCTGCAGAGCCGCTGGAGCCATTTGCAACATATTGCAGATTCTCATTTCTTGGGCCTCATTGCACACAAGCACCAGCTGTGCGAATGGAGTGTGTATGTGTGTATGTGTGTGTGTCAGCTTGTGTATGATGTGTGCAGTTATGTGTGAGCATGTAGGAGGTAGCGAATGGAGGGCTTTGCAGGGTTTGTTTTCCGAGTTTGTGCCTAAAAGGGAAAGATGATGCAATGCTGCAAAGGACTGCATGTGTGTTCATGTGATTGCATGTGAAGGTATGTAAAGGAAGCAAAATGACTGTGTTTGTGTGTGTGTCTGGGTTCAGAGCAGGGCATACCATAGACTGATTAATGAGCTCATGCTGTCACACACACATTTTGCACCGAGGGGTTCAAGTAAACCCCAGCGCCTGGCGTGACTGCACTCATTTGTTATTATAGGGTAATTCTGAGAAAATTATCCATCCTTTGCTGTTTAATGTGACAGTAACACATCCTTACTGGAAGGCATGGCTACGCTGGAATTATCCCATCCAGTTATTATCAAGCCGAGCAGAGGAACAGAACTGAAATGGCAAATTAGCCTCTGCTTCATTTATCCTGCAGTGAGCACTCCACTCCATGGTGAATTTGTTTCCATAGGAACATGATGTTACTTTGGGCTTCACGAGCCGTGCAACGCGGTCTACGTCTCCGCCTGTTTTTTGCTCATCTTTTCTGTTCACTTTCCTCTCTGCTCTTGTCAGTCACTCCACACAGATCAAGAAAGAGAGAGAGAAAGAGAGAGAGAGCAAGAAAAGGTTTTGGAAATGAAATCAATAGGGCAATTTAACCCCCACTTGGGTTTCAGATTTTTGTTTGGCATATCTTGAAGCCTGCTCTGGTCTTATCAGCCTGACATCGCTGTTTTTCAAGATGTCTTTTTATTAGAGCCCACTGGCGTTTACAGCTACAATTTCCTGCAGCCACTTTGCCATTTCTTTTCTTCTTGTGTGTCACGGTATCTGCATCTCTTCAATCTGTAGCAGCTGAAATATTACCGCAATTACTTCTAGCTCTGTGCAAGTGTGTGTGTATGCTGAGTGAAAAAACAGTACAGAGTTGCTGATATTCTACAGTATATAAGAGTCAGCAGTAACAGTTATCTGCCTTTTGACAAAGATTTAAAGCAACATTCCTCTTTGGTTGCACATTTCCATATCTCAAGAGCAAGATTTCTTTTCTTGCAGCGAGTACAAATTAAACCAAAAAGTTTTAAGTTTTATGCGGTGATTCTGCAGAAAGTGTTGGCTGTATGATGAAAAAGGGAGTCGGATCAAAAGCAAAAAAAGAGGTGTAGAAGCAATGGAAGGAGCTGAGTGAATGTGTGGTTGTGTGTGTATGACAAAGCACCAGACTAAAAGGGGAGAGATAGGGAGGGAGAGAAGAGCAGCTCTTCTAAAAGTGTTGGCGGTGATTTGCAGCGACGTCCTTGCAACCTTCCCTCTACCTGACTGGATGTTTTATGAGCGTTGCAGAATCAGAAAAGGAGGCAGGCTTATAATACAGCTGACAGAAGTCTTTTTATGGTGGATGGGCAGAGGTGCAGGAGGGAGGGGGGGTGTAATAAAGCTGAGTGCATCTCTCCTGGAATGAAGCTGCAGTGATTGGGAGGCAGCAGAAGAGAGAGGGAAGGCTGGTGAAGTGCTTCAAATGTAGGGGTGTGAGTGCGCACAGTGTATGCACCGTATGTCCAGATGTGTGTGTGTGTCATGAGGGGGAGGCAGTTTGCTCAGAGCTGTGGCTGACGTCAGTGTGTTGAACGATCACTCAGCTTGTTTAGTATAAGAAGCACTAGCCCTCCATAAAGGGGTGGGTGAAGAGGAGGTGAGCAGAGGGGGTTTGCACGGCGAAGCAGTATCAGCGCGCAGAGCAGAATGCAACCCTCAGCACCACGCCAGCCCAAAGACACCCAATTATTCTCGTTCTCTCCCTGTGCTGAGCAGTGAAGCGCGTAACAACGAGTCATTGAATTGCTCTCATGCCCGTGAAGCACTCTGCCATGCAGAATGAATACTTACTGATGAGATATTATGTAGTTTGTTGAAATGACACTTTCATATTCAACCCGCCCAGAATGAAAATACCCTTCACAAACTATACAGGGACTTTTTTCATCTCTTCTCACTTGTCAGCTCACAGCAGCCTGTCTCCACCTCTCAGTTATGTGCTAATTTTAGATGTTCTCAGTTTGCACATGAAGTCAGTCGGATGAGAGTTTAACTACATCCTCGACACCACTAGGTAGTGTTTTAAGTCCCTTATCACTTCTATGTTATGGCGTAATCAGGTGCATATGTCCAACCCTCCATCCACTTTCTAAGCTGCTTATCCTCGGGGGCTGGAGCTTATCCCAGCATGCCGTAGGTGAGAAGTAGGGTAGGCTACACTGTGAATAGGTCAACGTTGCTATCCTGCACTCTATACCTTTACACCAAGCTGTTTAAATTAAAAACATAATTTGCATGTAAAGGTTTTTATATATCAACATAGTCAAAATGGCACAGGGAAATCTATTGTCTGCTCTATTGTATAATATACAATAACAATAATTAATTATATTAATATGTAATATATGCATTTTAAAATAGTTAAGTGTTGTTTTATTCTATTTTTTGGGGCGTTAACAATTGGCCACGGAGAATGCAATCAGGATATGCTCTTAAGCTAGATTTTAAAAATTAAATAACTTTGTATTTGGCTCATAAATAATACATGTTAAGTAGGCAAATTTCAAATCAATATGTTATGATAGTAAAGTTGTCACAAAATACATAAAAACATGTCCAAACACCTGAACATGTCTGCTCCGGCTAATGTCATTTAACAGAGGGCCCCATTTTGTATTTTGTTGGTCCAAACTAACACTGTTGATGTTTTGAAATGCACACTCACTGTAAGCTTTACATGATAGAAAACAGCCAATTCAAGTGAAATGCTTTCAACTTAAAACCTACCTTGGTTACAGCTACAGTACACTGGAGTCTTGGATTTGGGATATCAATAATGTTCAGCTCTGCAGAAACTAAGAATGTGCAGAGATACAGTGTGTCCCATGTCCTGAATGCCTGTAAATCCTTAGGAGATATAGTGTTGAGTTAGCCGTCTTTTCAAACATCCAGGGACAGGCCTTCATCTGAAACATGCCAGACTGTGTGCCAGGCAGCTGCCACTGACTGGTCACATCTTTACTACACTGACTGTACCTAATTATTTAGTATGAACTTTTTGCTTTGGAGAAATCATGTGGTCTCCAGTGGCTCTAAATTTATCACACAATGATCCTAGATTAATAAAATCACAATCTGTTACCAAATCTGATACCGAGGATGGCAGCAGCATTATTATTTCATACACTGAAAGGCAGAACAATTAGGCTTCTTTTACATGATGTGCACATGATTCCGTAAAGTGACATTGTTGGAATGTTAATATACTTATGTTAATGTTATGTAGGGCGGACAACAGTTCTGCATTATCTGGAGATAAAAAACTTAAATGTGCATCAAGACACAACTCCCATCAAGTCAGTGTGTTTTCTCAGGCACGCTCAGGGAAGCCTAATCTCCATAAGCAGTCTTTCAAATCACACTAATCTGCTACTGTGAAAACATTAAGGATATTTGTAGTGATCTATCAACGCCCACAGTGAGATTCCCAATGAGATACCCGGCTTCGCTCTGGGAATTTCAAACTATAGTAGGCCACAGAATAAATGAGTCAACAAATAATAACTGTGCTGTTTTCTTTGTACTGCTCAATGAGCCCTTAGCTACTTTTTGTCCACTGAATTTGTGAGGTCAGAGGTCATGTCGATAACAAACAGATGATTCAGTAATAGTTACTTTGTGTGGATCTCTTGTGTCTAGGTTTAGGCATACCTCTCTGATCTAAAGTGTAGCAGGATGCTGTGTGCAGATAGTAACACTAAAGCTGTGCAGTGTAAATATTTTGAGTGACCTTGTTATTCTCTTTACAGACCTCCTTGTCCTCATCCGAGAACTGGATAGAGAGCTGCCTGACTCCTCGTCTGTCCTGAATGAAACCCTCTTAAGGTAGACAGAGTACATTAAAAATACATGTCTCTAAGGAGGGCTGCCGTGGCAAGCATCAAACCCAGAGCCATAAATCAACACCAGAGGACTTTGATTTCTTCATTATCGCTTCCTGCTGAAACAACAGAGGAACAGGCGTGTTGGCAGGCTCGCTGACCTGCGGATGTGCACCATAGGATTCTATTTCTGGAGCCTCATTGCTTTTACAGATTAACTGCCCTCAATTATGGCCCCAATCCGTTCATTGCGCCACTAGTTTGACTGCCGCCGGAGGTTGTACATATTCAAGCTTCAAAACACCCCGCTGTGCACCCGTCCAGTCGTTTGAAGGCCACTGCCTTTGGCCTGTTTTTTAAAAACTGTGTCAGTGACGCCTGAGAGAAACAAACACGTGGCTGTATGTCATGACAGCTTGAGAGTCATTTCTCTTAGTGTCTTTACGATAATTTCTCAACTCACAACTCATTACCCTTTTCCATCTAGAACAGTTGACGGGAAAGTTTCACTGCTTTCACTCCGATACCACGACACTGTGCTTGGATTAATACTTCATCTTTTATTGCAAGAGACATTTTCCATGATTTCCTGAGGGCATATCACACTGAAATCCCATTGCCCAGTGTTTTCATTAGCCTGTCTCGAGCTAATCAAGGCCCTCCATCATAAGAATTGACATTTCCATATTGTATGAGAAAGAAAGTAGCCTACATTAGCATATTCATGAACACTGACGCACTCAATCAAACGAAATGGAAGGCATAGGGCAAATCCTTAGCCGTCAAGGCCTGGAACAAATAGCTTATGACATGTGAGGAAAAGACAATCGTGAATCTCCCCATGCAACTCCAGCACATCCCATAGCACACAGGAGAAGGCTCACACAGGCACGTTAAGGATATTTCACTAATAAACCTGGCATGTGTTTTTGACCTCTGAACCAAAGGCTAAGATAAAAAAATTAAGAATAGCATTAAAGATGGATTATCACTGTAACACTGAAGCCTGAAAGCAGCCGACACTCTTCTGGGAGGCGCTCTGCACACCAATTTGTAGATTACTTTGGGTTGTTGATGTGGTGGCCTCTTGTGCGTTGGGTGTTAAAAGATAGGGATGGAGAATCTAGATGAGCTTGAGCACCCTCTTCTGGGAGAAAGCCCTAATGACAGCCGGGCATCCGGGCCGGGGCTGGGGCCCGGGGCTGGACAGGCCCCTGGCGGGATGTTCAAGGGCTTCTTGGTTAAGTGTGAGGAGGACAGAGCCTACCCTCCTTTAGCGTGGAGGGGCTATTGTGGACATCCTCCAGAGCTTCAGCAGCAGCAGCTACTGGACCCTTGCTCCTTACCTCGCACACTGGAATCCTTTTACCCGCCAGCTCCAATCTGGGGCCACACAGACTCCCTGCTCAGCAAAGACTACCTGGAGACCACCTTTGTGGACATCCGGCCCGGCTCCACGCTGGAGAGGAAGCTGCTGGCTGAGACGCAGGACTTCCACAGCATGTCCTACAGCATGGATGATGAGGATGACCTGCTTCCTGACTCTGACGTAAGACATCATGTTGAGGGTTTTTTATCTAACAAAAGACTTTATGTATTTAAATTCCAAATAGTCAAATCAAGCGTTCAACTAAAACAATGTATGAAAGATGTAGAAGAGCAGTGCTATCTTTGCAAATGCTCAAGGGAAGGAGCAGAAGCACAAGGGCGGAAACTAATGATTACTTTGTTGATTAATTACTTTGTCTTCATAGTCAAAAAGAGAGAAAAAGTCCTAATATTATATCCCAGAGTCCAAGGGAACATGTTCAAATATATATTGTCCAACCAACGGGTAAAGACAGAGAGAGGCTGCAAGTCCTCCCACTGTAGACGCTGAGTCTGGGAACGGTTGGGATTATAGCTTCGTAAATGACTAAGATGATTGGTCAATTAAAAAGCAAAAGTAATCTTCTGCTGACTCATCAACTAATTGACTTATTGTGTCATCTCTACATGTAAGTAATCATTACATCTGATCATCTTCTTTCTACCAGATCGTCTCTGTTGCTTTGGGGGAGTTCATCATTAAAAGCCAGAGAGACTCATTTTCACAGCACAGATTCAGGGAACCAAAGAGGAACTTAAAATAGACATGAGCAATATATCTCAGGGTAGGCAGCAATTGAATGCTTACTGTCAAAAAGCCAGATTACATAAAGCTCCTCTCCTGCTGCGGTGCAGGTAATGACACTACAGTAGTGATGGAGGATGCCAGCTCTATTTCATAGACGGCTGAGCAAAGCCCACCATGGAGTGAAATGTAAATTAGCTTTAAGACGCTTACAGTGGTCATGTGATGTTTAGAGAGTCAAAATTAGTATGTATGCGCTGTAGGTGTCACAAATAAGAAGCTGCAAGTTCTTTATGAAAAGGCTCTCAGCAAGGTCAAACAGAAAGGTCCGACTACCTGGTGTGGACTCACAGGCTGACCACCCTCCATTTAAATCTAGAGGAGTTGTCTGCTGCAGAGTTCAGCCTGGAAGTTTGCTCTACGAGGACAAAAGAACAGCACACAGAACAGCATTTTTTTCCCCCAGCTCATTCTGAATGCTGGCAGTCGTTCAGCGATGCAAAGGCGCCTGTGGGAATAAAACCTTGAAGCGACCTTAAAGAGGCACAACACAACGTCTCTTTCTCCTTTGTTTCACTTCAAACACTTAATTTAAGGACTCAAACTGCCCCCCAAAACTATGATCAATACTGTGATCAGCCCCACGTTATCAATGATGCAAGAGGGATGACCCTGAGGAGAGTCCCGGCCTGACTGACGTTACATGTTAGCAGGATGTGCTTCTGGCTTTTGGCTAGATTTGGGATTTCCCTGCTTCTTCTATCCATCAGCGCTGCTTCATGTCAACAAAAAATGCCTGAGGAAGAACACTTCCTACACACGAGAACATTTCAACAAGAGAACAAATCAATTCTTGCAAGTGAGAGTATTTTCTCAGGCCAGCAGAGCAGATGTGTGGACTGAATGACATCAGAGCATGTGGAATAGCGCACTCTGATTTAGGCCTTTAAAAGCAAAGGAAGAAAAGCCTTTTTTCCAAATGGCTGGCGTCTGAATAACTTGCTCATATGTTACCGGATCATCTTTGTAAAATATGTAATTATTTCACGCACCAAATAAAACAAGCAGAGTAATTTGACAGGGTTGGTCTGAGAGAGGAAGTCAGATTGAATATGCAGCTGTTTCAAAAAGACATGCGAGTCATGAATTGCCTGCGGTCAGCAGAGCTAGTGCACATCCAGACTAACCCCATTCAGTCACATTATCTTACCACACCGGCTAAGTTTTACAGTTGTTGTGGAGGATGTGAATGCCACATAACCATAAAACACATTATAATGCTCATAAAACAATGACTTAGTGTTAGAGGATATTGGGCTGTATGTTAATGCATCTTTTAAAAGGAAGGATACTCAAGATCGTCAAATACTCACTCAGATGAACGACTAAGCTGTGAGTCTAAAGCATCTCACATATATTAGAATAAAAACACATTTATTTATCCTTGTAGTAAAGCTATGCACAAAGTTTTAGTTTTACTTGACCAGGTTTTAAGATGTCTGCCACTGCTTTGATCAAACTAACAGAAGAAACTGGACAAACACAAAGCATTGCTATATACAATAAAAATAGCATTTAAAAACCTCAAAACTTTCTGCAAGAACATGTCCTATTTCAGGTCTTCTTTATAACTTTGGCACCAGACCCTTTAACCTGATCTCTACCTAAGTGCACTCTGCTTGAATCCCAGGACTCGTCCATTGATGACTTCAGTGATACAGACAGCGAGAGCAACTTCCCTCTGATGATCCCTCAGGACTACCTGGGTCTGGCCTTTTTCTCCATGCTCTGCTGCTTCTGGCCCCTGGGCATCGCTGCCTTCTACCTATCACAGAAGGTACAAACACACACTCTCACACACACTTAGTCCTGACCTGACAGAATACAACCTGGCACTGTAGTTCACAGCCAAGGGTGATGTCTTAACCTCTGCAGGGCGTGCAGACTGCCAACAGGTCGAGTGTCTTAGAGTTTAGTCAGGAAAGGATTACAACTAGATTTGCAGGATTATGCCATGAGAGCCTTGAAACAACACACCGCTCGACAAACCAAGGGAGGAGCGAATGAAGAAGTGCTGTGTGGTTTCATTTCGATGACTCAATCAATCTCCTGTAACAGTCTGTTGTGTCGTAGTTATAACTCGTTGTTTGTGCAGAAGCTAAATGAAGATGTTTTACATGTTGTGAAAACACAAACCATTGACCACATTTGTTCATATTCAATGTTTGATTCAGTGACAACCAGAAATGATCACTTAAGCCTACTGCTTAAAGAAACAAATCATAGGAAAGATATGAATAACAGAGACATACTTTCAATTATAAAGAACATTTCTCGTTACCCCTGCAACCACATCTTATCTATCATACGTGCTATCTCTGTGTTATAATATTTATGAATCCAATGCCAGCTTATATATGTTCTATGGTACTGTAGCAAGAAATCTAACAAGCCCCCACATTAAAAAATCAATATACAGCAGCCATGCTGCCAGCCTCAAACACTGCAACCTAGAAAAAGATCTCTCTCCTCCAAAATCAGTCTCTAGGAAAGTTGAGGGCTCGACTACAACAGACACTAACAATGCACAAAAAGAATGCAGCGATGAGATACTGTAGCTGCAGCTCACGAGGGGCTTTTTTCCTATAGAAATGTTCATATGAAAGCTGAGTTGATCAATCTCAACCCCAACATTGGAGACATGGAGCAGGTCAGAGGAAAACATCACAGCATCAACAATCTCATCAGTCAATATCACCACTGGCAGTGTGGAAAAATCCCCCAACACCTCCGTCTCTAGTCACCGGAGGCCCTTAGTTTATGCAGGCATCCTTCCATCAGTGAAAAGAAAATCCCATTAACGCTTCCGCAAAGCTAACTGGCAGCTAGCTGCATAGGCCTTCTGATCAGATCAATGGCCTTCATTAAGGTTTAATTAGAGTCATAACAAGAAGCCCCAAGGTGATGGATTTCCAATATTGTTGAGTGCTACCTAAAACAGGGGTCAGAGTCAAAGACAAGGACTGGAGGGAGAGAGGAAGGGAGGAGGAGAAAGGGAGGAGGAGAAAGTGATGAATGAGGCCCGAGTGCTGGTTGTGATTCAGAGAACGTAATACGGGTTTAGCGTGTGGTAGGAATGAGTGGAAGAGGAAAGTGGAGGACGTTGACAAATGATGACGAATGCCCTTCTCTCCTCTTTTTCCCCCCCCTCTTCTAATCCTTATCTCACTGTCCTCTCTCCTCCGTTTCTCAGACCAACAAGGCGTCGGCTCAGGGGGATTTTCAGGGGGCCAACGCGGCGTCTCGCCAGGCGCTGTGGCTCTCTGTGCTCTCAATTGTGTTTGGAATCATCACGTACATCTGTGCCATCGCCGCGTTGATTTCCTACCTGTCGGGAAAGCCGCCATAAAAGCAACTCTGAAGAGCCTACAGAAGGATACGCACACAAAACCAGACCTCTCACACATATCATGAATATCAACACATGCCAACATATCACCTGTTAATGTAAATTATTCACAGTCTTTGTCTGTCCACCCAATCTGCAGTCATGTTTCATCTACATCGAGCTGGAAAAGAACAATTAACACACGAGAAAGAGCTGGTTTAGAGATTATAATCACTTCTAATTGGATTAAGAAAGAATTCAGCTCAAAAGACTTTATTGAAAATTACTGCAAAATAGGTTACACTATATCACTCCATATAAGAGATTAAGTCTGTATATGTGGTTTGTTTTTATTACCCGAGTAACCTGCCATCCTTTGAATCTGTGCTGTAGTCGTCATCACGTGTTACTAGTGTAAAAAAAACTGTGACAACAAATGCAGATGTTATCACAACACTATATATATTACTGTCACAATAACAAGGGAAGAATTATGAGAGGCAGGAGAGGAACAGTGGGGATATGTGGGCCTGGTCTGCCCCGGGCGGGGGGGCAAAGTGGAGGGCAGAGTACGACGATGGAGATTTATGAGAAGGTCAAAGCAAGGACGTAACAGCAGCTAAATCCTGATGGACCTCGCTGTGGGGGGGCCTGAGCCCGCGCTGTCGCTTATGGGGGGAAAGCTTGTGATGGTTTTAGAGCCCCGGAGATTTATTTTTTAAATATCAGAGGCCAGAAGCATTATTCTCTCAGAGAACCCAGATATTCTTGCTACTCCTCTAGAGCGAGGAAACCTCATGGAAACATGAACATCAATCAACCCATCCTGATTTAATTCACCTCATCGTTTACCTGCAGAAAGGACTGATTAAGTATCTTTATGCTGAATTATACAAAAAACATAGTGCCATTCTTTAAGAAAATAAGTATAGAGGTGGAGTTGAAGAGCTTTCAGATGAAACGCAAGGTTGTGGTGTGAAACTCTACATATAGAAATTAAGGAGCTGCTTCTATGCACAGGGCTGGGAAAGGATGACATAGACAGAGGGGTGCAGACCTGCAAGGAAAAGTGCCAAAAATACAGAAGAAACTCTAAGGATCATCCTTTCATGAGCTGTTCCATTAATAGAAGCAACCAGGCTGCTACTCCACGCTCCCAAATATAGATTCTATTTTCTCCTCAAAGAAGAGAACTGAACTCCTTCAGGAACCTGCTACTTTGCATTATGACAAATGCTGTCTACTTGTGTGAACACAATGCTTTGTTCTGAGGAGCGGCGAATGGGTGAAAAAATGATGCAAAAAATAGTCTAGCAAGACATCTAATGCTCAGCCATGTGATGCATGAGTCAGTGAAATCTCCATTTCGGTCACAACAGAAACCTGCATGGCAAGTTGGTAGTTTGTCATGCACAGACCTGCTCAGAGCTTCGCTTCGTTCACTCCTTTCACCAGGTCCCGATGTCCGACGAAAACAGCTTTGATAAAAGAAAAAACTCTGGCCATATTGGTTTGAGCTTAAGTGTGCCATAAAAAACTGTGACTAAGAGAACTCTAAGTAAATATTTTAAAAAATGACTGTAAGGTAAATGTTGACATTTTCTATTTAGATGTATAGTTTTTATAGAGTCCACAGCTGACCTTCAGATCAGTCAAATCAAATCCTTTGTTTCCTGCAAACTCGGTGTTGTATCCAGACTAAGCTGATGATAGATTCTGATCACTGTAAGTGGTATTTGTAGACACACCTGTGTTATCTCAGTGTCTAACCCTCTTCAGCTATCACTGTTGATGTTCAGCGGCACCGACTCCTCACACAGCGTCGTACAGTTCTGACAATCCTGAACCGTCCTCTGTTTGTGTCAATGAAAAAAATCACCGTTGTTACAGCAGAGTAACTGCAATTACTGGTTTACTAGGGAGCATTTAATGTGGATTACCTTGACTGATCACAAGCTGCCATGAGAAGGGCTCTGGTCAGATTTGTCTCTCTTTGTATCACTTGTATCAACAACGATTGAATTGGACAACTCTTGTGAGTCGATAGAATCAGAGGTTGTGGCAAACGAGATTTATTTGTACAAGAGATTTTCAGTTATTTCCCAGTTCACATCATTGTATTACGTGTAAATATTAAACTGAGAAAAATCCCAATAAATGCACTTGTTTGACATTCAACTTTCCTCTTTTTATTTTACACACTGATTGACAGCTCAGTGTGGTCTCCTTACAATCGCCGCACCACTGCTTACCCACAAATCACTCACTTCAGCCAAAGCTTCACTACACGCCACAGCTGAACTGAAGGTAGCCCAAAGCGGTTGCTAAATATTTTATTACAACATCAGTATTTGTTTAAAAAAAAAAGACAAGAAAAAAAAGATCTGCTTCTTCATCAGAGGGTTTTAGAGTATCGCCGCTGGACAGAGTCCCTGTAAAACTGGAAGATCTTCTCTGATGCTTTCTGACTTACAGCTATACACTGCTGCAGCTGTAGAAGGAGAAGAAATTGAAAAGATTATCCCCAAAACATGAAAAGTCTGTACAGACAAAACCAGAAAACATCTCATTAGCTTCAGACCTTCAGAATAATATGAAGAAAAGAAGAAATCAGACATGATCACAAACCGAACTAAAACTTGTGATCATTTATTCACAGACCTCATAAACTGTAAATGCTCCTTTGGTGGCTGACATCAACACTCTGCCTTCTTTGCTGTCAATCGCAAAGGTCATTAAGGCTCGACTTTCCTGGAGAGGGCAGAAAGAGACGAGAACAAATTAACAAATTCAGTGAGGATTATGACAGTGCTGACTGCACTGAGAGGACATGCAAATAATCTGAGAACAAGTGAAAAATTCTGTTACACATCATCGATCTGGGATGGTCTACTCCAGAAAGTATTCCATTATAATGCATTACATTTTCATTGTTTATGGTTGTACATTTTTAGTGTGACCAACTTTCCTTTTGTTCCAGTTAGACTTCTACATCTCTTAAGTATCTCTGACTTTAATCTCCAAACAAACCACACAGTTTAGCTGAGTGAAATCCACAGTTTACTAGCTGAGAGTGAGAATGATTTTGGAGGCTAAATTGCTGATTACGTGCGTATTGTGCACAAAGTGAGGCACAGACGTTACAATAGACTGCACTGTAGAACAGCTATGAAGCTTCTGAGTCAATTTTAAACGCTTTGGGGTGTTTTGTGCACAACACAACACATGAGGATGAGATTTACCTTTTCTTGCGTAGCAGAAGGGTCTGTGATGATTTTACCCTCTGTGTCAATGGCACAAGTCACTCCGCAGAACAGGCAGCTCATAGGCAGACCTGCATCCATCAGAGCCATGCAGGCTGCATTCAAAGAGCACGACAACAGCTGCGGAACAGGTTAGGAAGTATACTAACCAGGGAACACCATTGAGACACTATTTCAAGACTCTAGCAGCAGAATTAACTTCAGAGCACAGTGCAGCAGAGTTTGACTAAAGGATACTGAGCCATCATCATGTAACACCTGAAGAATGAGAGTGAGGGAGGAGCGCGGATGAAGAGACAAGAGCAGAGAAGCCTCGCATGTCTCGCGCACACACTGCTCTTGCGATCGCTCCCTTACACCTGATAAAATAAAAATTATGGGATGAACACTTGATTCATACTGTTTATCCAACTGGCTCACTTGTTCCACCTTGTGGTTTGTTGTGGTTTGGCAGCTTTTGTACAGTAGGAGTGGATAAGGCTGTAAATTCAATGTATACTGGCTTCCTAAAACCTTAAAGTTGACCTGATATTTCCTGATTTGCCCAAAAGAAGATGCAGAAACATTTCCAAACTGAACATTTCTGGTTATTATGGCCTATTATGTCATAATTTCCACTCAGCATTGTCACTACAGTGTCATGCCTATATCTTGTGAAACAAACACATTCAATATCTAATGTGTTCACGATTACATCACATGAAAAGTTATAAAATATATTGTGCTTGACTTAATAACATATTATTGCATATAAATATTATATCCTACCTCTAATCAAAGGTAGCTATTAAGCAAAGCTATAAGAATAAATTATCACGAATACAAGATCATTTAAATGCCCACATTACATTATATCAACATCCAGGAACTGTATTAGACTCCCAGTAAACAAATCAGTTCACCGATTAATGAGAAATGAATTTCTCTTTGGATAATCACTCACTTGGCAGTCCCACTTTGGGCTGTATCAGCACCTCCAGGGTTGCCCGGTCGTAGATTTCTTTGCTGACTTTGACCTCAGCTGGTCCATACACTCCAGCCAACACACTTGTGTCCCCTTCAAATGAGAACAAAAGAGTGCATTATTCAACAGAACGTAAATTATTGATCCAAGTGGGGAAATTAAGTTTTGCTCTGAGGGCAGCTAAAAACAACAGAATAAAGACAATAAAATATAAACAAGAAGTCAGGGGGGGGAAAAAACCTTTGATGACTGAAGAAAAAACAGCAGGAGAAGAAACATTAAATAACTGGAAAAGGAATAAGACAGAAAGGTGACGCCTACAACATATAGGTGTAAACCTATGGGACAACAATGGATGACTACAATGGCCAATTAAACAACACCAGTGCACTACTGATAGAGGCTTTACTCTTATAGTATGCAAAAGGCCTTACTCTTATTATATACAAACAAGTGAAGACACTGAAAGCCTGTAGGTTTGATTTAAGTGTATGTGCTGCATTATGCATTGCATGGTGTTTGGAAGACTATAATTTTGCATCACTGTCGCTTGTCAAATTTCACCTCTGATTATCATCATCACCCTCTTCACATCAAAAAAAAACAGGAGCCAACAGGAGCCTCGAAGGATGTTAGAAAACGTTGCGTATTTTTGGGAGAAAAAAATGGGCTCCACCTTTGAGGACAGTTCAAGAAGTACTAAAGGTGTATTATTGACATTTTAATCAGCATGTAAAATACAGTACAGTCGCATTTGATTCATTTGATTCCCCGATATATTTTTCTTGCTTCCAACTTGAGGAAACACACGATCAAGATGACATATTCATTAAAATACTTTAAAAGATTATGTAAAATTATATTAGACTGTTGAGTGCTAATAAAAACCCATTGAGTAATTATGTTAATAAATATTGTGGCAGTATAATGTGCGCAATGATAATCTATTAGTAATTATATTTTTATATTAGTTAGTTATATTAGTTAGTAAAACCTACAGACACAAATATATCAAAACATTTGATCCAATAACATTTTTGCTGCTTGTGCTTGAACGCCGGGCATTTGTCTCCACTCATGGAAAATACATTTTAAACACATATGGATTACGTATGGGGATGAATGCATTGTGATAAACTTTGTATAACTTCTGGTGTCGCATTGAGCTGACTGTATCTGGCAGATGCTATACCAAATCTACATTCAGTTGGCAAATGTGAATTATGTGTTGAAATACATCAAACTCCACAAAATCCAACATATGACTTGACTGAATTGATTTGGAAAAGCTCTGACTGACGCCGTTAGTCATAAAGCATGCTAACAGCAACCATATTCGGGCTCCTAGCTGCCTTTTACAGACGGCTCAGGCTC